>NC_090280.1:90058179-90690679 GCF_037392515.1 Haliotis asinina
CACTGAGTTCATCTACAATAAACTAAACAGTAATACCAAACCGACCGGGACCGTCATTTTAGTTCGTTATATCTCACAGTGCGTTTAGTTTGGATCAGTCAGCAATTTCCTTAAATATTTTTTTTTAAATTAATATTTTGCCAGATGACTGCAGCAACAGGATTAATCAACCGTTTTATCTGGGTGTGGCCAGCATATGATTCTGGAATGTACGAACCCTATGTGTCTGTACGTCTGAGAGCTGGGGTCATGTACAGACACATCAATGGTGGTCGTGATGAACTGGTCCTTTGCGCTTGTGCAGAATCCGTACAGCTGAAAATACACAACATGTGTGTCTGGATCGATACTCATCGAGATGACCGTGGGGAATATTTTGAGATACAGGAAGTTGCATGTTTAGACATGTCTCTCAGTGGAACTGTGGAGTTTGTAAGTACAGTCAACGCTATGGAACTTGCTAATTCCGGTACCTGGATTTCGGCGGGTGACAGCGTCATACTTGATATTGATGAAGATTACTACGCCCGTGAAGATGCGTCCACTCAGCTGTATGATGTCGGTATGAGTGACAACCAGATCTACGACATATCATCCTGTGTTGCCAAGCTAATGTGTGTTGACAACGCCCATGATGAACTAATGGCAGATAAATTCTTCCGTGACTTGTTGATGATTACACTTGGACACACCACGTCCTGCAATGATGACGCATCAGAGGTCAACATCAAGTGTCCCAGCCATCTTGCCATGAAGAGTTCAATTATCGGTAACTTGAACGATATACTGGAAAAAGCTAAACCCTTTCTGTGCATGCCAAAAGAATCTACCCAGGTTTTGCTAGACCATCTTATCGGTCATTTAGTCTATCTCAGTGAACGTCAGTTAGAGGAGCTCTCCGCTGTGGGCGTGTGCATGAACCAATCCCCAAGAAGTCCATCCTTCATACGAAATATCGGCATGGTGGTATGCACGGGGAACAAAATGGGGACCCACAATTCCCGCATACAGGAAATCCCTAACTTTGATGAGGAGAAAATCGACCAGACCACCAAGCAGCTGCAAACAATCCTTTCCCAGCCATTCAGTCCGGGTGTGGTGACGCTTGTTCGTTCTGCTCGAGATGGGTTCACTCCTAGGAAACACGTCCATACTATTGAGGCAAAAGTTATCAATGTTTTGAAAACAGTGTTTCCAAATCGTCTAGGTAACAGCACCATACATTATGACTCTGAGCTGCTAGGGGGTAAAAATGGTTGGTACTTTCGACACAAAAGGACATAAGAATACATGTTGCAAGTCTAATGTGCATATGGTCCTCAGCATTGAATTACCTTTTTCAAAAGTACAAAATTCAGAATAAACACACATACATAAGATGTGTTCACAGTGACATTAGCCCACAGCTGGGTAATAAGGTGAGTTCATACTGACATTAGCCCACAGCTGGGTAATAAGTTCAGTTTTATGCTGACATTAGCCCACAGCTGGGTAATAAGTTCAGTTCATGCTGACATTAGCCCACAACTGGGTAATAAGGTGAGTTCATACTGACATTAGCCCACAGCTGGGTAATAAGTTCTTTTCATACTGACATTGGCCCACAGCTGGATGAGAAGTTCAGTTCATGCTGACATTAGCCCACAGCTGGGTAATAAGTTCAGTTCATGCTGACATTAGCCCACAGCTGGGTAATAAGGTGAGTTTTATATTGACATTAGTCCACAGTTGGTAGTAAGTTCAGTTCATGCTGGCATTAGTTCACAGTTGGGTAATGTTCAGTTCATGCTGACATTAGTCCACAGCTGGGTAATAAGGTGAGTTCATATTGACATTAATCCACATCTGACTAATACGTCCAGTTCATGCTGGCATTAGTCCACAGCTGGGTAATTAATTCAGTTCTTATTGACATTAATCCTCAGCTTGGTGATATGTTTAAATCAGCTCAGCAAACGTCCAGAAGTGAGCAAAACACTCGGGTAATATTGACATTAGGTCCCTACTGGAAGCAACACTCATGTCACATGTCACTTTTCTTTTCATGGTTATATGACGTGAACATAAACATGATTTTCCTCACTTTGCTGATTGTTACTTTTTGCAACCTATTATGCATTCAGATAAGAATTGGAAACAAACATGATGTTCATTACCCGTTCTACCATGGTAACTGACTGAAGAATTTGATTGGCATTTAGAAGTAGATGTCTCTTTACTGGATGAAACCGCAAGAAGTGAAATGTTACATGCTAGCATACTCTACTAGTGATATGTAATGATGATTAATTCACAAGTGTTTTATTACTCAAGAGACACATGTTCTACAAAAATTTCATGGTGAGTGAGTGGGTATGATTAAACGCAATCTTTAGCAATATTTCAGCAAAATGGCGGCGGAGCACATCGAAAATGGGAAGCGAGATGTACCTAGGAAAAATCAACTTCTATTTCGTGAAATATTCACATTACTGCATGACTACGATGAGTTCTATCTTACGAAGTAATAGTCGTGAATGAGGTGCTTGGGTGCATTCTTGAGGACATGTGTTATGACACTAAACATGTTTTCGATGATCTATTTACACATATGGCACTCTTACTGTAAGCCGTACAAACTTATTTCTGGTGTCCCCCGCTGTGATATTGATGTGACATTGCTAACAGCAGCGTAAAACCATACTCACTCGATAATGTGAGCATATAGACTTGAAACAATACCTTCTGTGGTGACTGTTTGCATGTCGCATTCTTATTTTGTAGGCGCATATGACAAAACGTTAGATTCCATCTGTTTAATGCTCTTTGAAAGAACAGTTTGAGTCGAGACGATTTAAAAAGCCGTTCTCCTTTCCCAAGCACTAACCACGTTATTAAAGTTACAACGTGAAACAAATGTGTGAGTGGCTGAGTACATACATATATATGTGGATCGGACGTTTATCACAATGACTGTTATTTCTTGAAATATATCGTCATAGAAGGCATACGTGTCGCACAAGAATCTAATCTAGATCGGGTAGAAAACGTATATTCCAAATACCCCGATGACTCAATTCAGGAAAAAAATTATACATACATATATACATATGGAAATTAATTAAGCAACACCAAATTCAAAGACACATAAAAACTTAACAAAGTTTAACGAAGTAATTTTGATGATTGATTATTCAATTTTGATGTATTCACATACAGCATGAGCTTTTCATGGGTTGATATGACGCGCGTGAAGCTTGCACAGCGCACGTGCATTGCTTTAACCTCAACTTTCGAAAAATGCACTTTTTCCCTGGGGTGTTTACAAGCGCAGGTTGTCGATTGCATTCGGTTTTTCATTCATTTCAATGTCATGGCACGTAGGAAATTATCAGAGGCCACTCGTTGGCAAATAATCGGCATGAGGAATGCTGGTATGTCTCTAAGACAAATCGGGACTCAAATCGGACGACATCATTCCATAATTTCAAAACTTTTGAAAAAATACCGGGCCACTAATGAAGTTAAAGACCTGCCTAGACCAGGAAGACCCAGGAAGACCACAGTCCGGGAGGACAGAGCTTTACTGAGACTTGTACGGCGCAGGTCCTTCGACTCGAGCTCTCGGTTGAGACAGGAGTGGCTTCCAGGGAGACCCATCTCGAACAGGACTGTTCGGAATCGTCTGAAAGCTGCAGGATACCGGGCAAGGAGGCCAATCAAGCGACCCAGACTGTCTCCAGCCCATAAGGCAGCCCGACTGGCCTGGTGTAATGACCGTTTGCACTGGAACATTGCCTCTTGGAGGAAGGTCCATTTCTCAGATGAGAGCCGGTTCTTGCTGCACATGGTGGACGGTCGTACTCGGGTCTGGAGGCAGAGGAACACAGCAATGGCTCCACGGAACATCCAGGAGACTGTGGCCTTTGGGGGAGGTTCCGTTATGGTATGGGGGTGCATTTCCATGAACTGCAAGTTGGATATCATTACCATCCGTGGCAACCTTAACGGTGTTCGTTACCAACAGGAGGTTCTTGACAGGGCTGTGGTACCTCATTTTGAGAACCATCCTCTGGCAACGAGACCCATATTTATGGACGACAATGCTAGACCTCACAGGGCGCATGCTGTAAATGATTTTTTGCGGCAAAATGCAATTGACAGAATTCCATGGCCTGCCATGAGCCCTGACCTCAACCCCATTGAACATTTGTGGGACTTTATTGGCCGTCGTGTGAGGCAGAGAGACCCACCAGTCCATAATCTCAACGAATTGACGGCTGCCCTGCATGAGGAGTGGAACAGGATCCCCCAGAATCAGATCCGGAGACTCATCCAAGGAATGAGGAGGCGTCTGGAATCGGTGGTGCGTGCGCAGGGAGGACACACTAGATATTGATGAAAGTCGGTGTGCAGACTCTCAGATGACTGTTCTTTCTTTCCATGTGACATTTGTGTTAATACACCTGACAACAACGTCTGTGGATGAATAGTAAATTGTGTCCATTTTTTCATGAATTTAAGACAGTTTTAAGAATTTGGATTTCGTTGCAATAAAGCAAAGTCTTGATACTTTTTCCCTTTAAGTTGTTTGTCAGAGATCGTCTGTTGAATAAAAAAGTGTCAAACTATATCAACCCGGCATATTTTGATTGTCAGAACACTTCAAAGTTGCTCCAATAGAAAAAATTGGGGTGTTGCTTGATTAATTTCCAGGTGTATATATAAAATTATTTTCTTGTGTGTGTGTGTGTGTGTGTGTGTGTGTGTGTGTGTGTGTGCATGTGTATGTGTGTGTCTCTCTCTCTCTCTCTCTCTCTCTCATATATATTCTCTATAATGTTGTTGAAACATTCCCTGGTAAATAAACACAGGCGTTGGATGTAATAGACGAAATGAGGCCAGCGCTGGTTTGTTAATTTCTCCAAACATAGGGCCTCGATTTGACCCAATTCCCGATGGTGTGAGAAAATCAGGATAGGACAGCCTAGCCCAGAATCAGCTGTCGCACAAATACACGGATGGTGTTTTTGATGGCATAAATAGAGACATTCGCGACAATCAGAATTCGTAAGTCACTAAAGAACCAAGGTAGGTTACTCTTTTAGCATGTGAAGTGGTGCACAAAAACACAGTTTGCACTGGTGACAGGTGAAGAGCACGATGTATAGCAGGACAGGATTTGTTTGGATTATGTCTAGTTTAACGACGTACTCAGCAGTTGTCCATCGATATGGACAATCCAGTAATCAACAGCATGAGCAACTGGGATACGATGAGATGTGTCAGCCAAGTGAGCGAGCCTGAACACCCGAACCCGTTATAGTCGCTTCTTAGGATAAGCATGAATTGCTGAAGATCAATCCTTTCCCTGATCTTCAAGGGTCGTCAATAGAGAGACTGCTTGCAATGATTCCAAACACACAGTTTGTGCTGATGACATGTGAGGCGTATGAGGTATTGATTGATTAGTTGGTTCTTTGGTGTGTTGTTTAACACCACCCTCAGCATTGTTCCAGCTACTTAACGTCGGTATGGAAACAATCGGACAACCAATAATCTGGACCGGACAACCCAGTGATAAGCCATCATGAGCACCGACAGCAGAGGATTGTGTAGTATTGAGCTGTTGAGGAAGATCATTCAGCACATCGTCCAGTTCAATAGTTAGCTCCAAAACTTAACAGATCGATTTGCGTACAGTACCCGTGTCTTAATTACTGAAGTTGCTGCAGAACATATTAATGGCAGGCACATTCATGGTTACTAAGGGACATCTTTGCCACTCTTGCTCAGAAGTTGTTTGATCAAGGTTACAAGATTCAGGGCTTCAGTAAAGCTTTCAGCAAGCTTTATGGTAGCCATGTGGACAAAATATCCAAATTTGATGCGTCAGTGACAAAAATGATGTCCAATACAATTCCCTCTTTTGCCTTTTACCA
Source organism: Haliotis asinina (assembly GCF_037392515.1). NCBI lineage: Eukaryota > Metazoa > Mollusca > Gastropoda > Lepetellida > Haliotidae > Haliotis > Haliotis asinina. The sequence continues at coordinate 90,064,101 of NC_090280.1, forward strand.
TGCGTTTCTGAAATAATCCAGTCGAACAAATGACTAGACTTAGCATACGTTCATGACGGGTGCCGCCGGTGGGACAGGATACGCTGACCGTTTCGCGAACACCTGGTATCATCATTGTTTCATAGGCTAAGGCAGCGATCAACAAATCCGTGAAACCACTTCTTATAATCCATGCTCTAATTACAAACTTCTGATTAGATCGAACATCCGTGATCTGATACAGAAGTGGGACTCCCAAGTAGGTATCTATAAGATGCATCAAATTAAACATCTATCGGTGACACCAGTGGGTGTCAGACCTACTTTGAGGTGATCGTTATGTGTCGATGTCGCATTGGCCACACTAGATATACACTTGAATGTCTTGTAAATAGGTAAAGGTTAAACTTTATTTTTAATGGTTGTATAAATTCACAACTGCGATTGTTATTTGCTGTATCCTCAAAGCGGGTTTAAGTATCGTAAAATGATTGTACCCTTGAGAAGGTACGGAAGTCCCAACACTTCCAAAGTCCAAAGTATATGTTTCCTATTTTCGATTTCGGCTAAATCTTCCTACCATCGTCAGCGGAATTTTGTAAATCCAGCTAGGGTTCATGCAGGTAGCAAAACTAATGTAAGTCCCCATGGACCGCAGTATGGCTATAGTTTGTGACGCTATATAATGTCTTTATATTATGTATTGTCCAAATAATGCCATAAGTTTTAACTTTACATGCTAGTTTTAGTTCTAACTGTGATAATTTCACAATTTCTGATGAACGTGGAAAGGGTTTTGTCGCTTATGTTAACAGTCGAAATATATTACCCATCAAGTTTAGACTCACTTACAACACTCACTATATGTCATGTTTATATAGGTGGTTACATCGGTGATGAATTTCTTCAGTAACCTGGGAGAACTACACGAGGACGATGCATTAAATTGCTGAAAAGCATGGACAAATATCGTGCATGTGAACAGCTCTATTTTGAAGTAAAGTTTGGAGAAGAATTTGCGATTTTTTAAACTGATCTTCGTTATTTAGGGAACTCACAACACTATTTCTTTCAATATTACGAATTTGTTTTACAATACACCAATTAATGTGTAATCAATACCTTTAAACTGTATGACTTTTTTTTGGCAAAATGTAGTTTTTCAAACAGTTGCCTGAAAAGAGTGCCTCATTTACAGTAGTGAGTCTATTCTGTGATGGGTAGCACATCAAAACACTTTCCCATCTCAAGTTGTGAATATTCTATGTTCCCAGTTAATTAATAGCTCTCGTCACGATATAACTGAAATATTACCGATGTGGCAATGAATATCAACTCACTCACCCTGGATCAGCACGTATAATGTATTACCGTTTGGTGGTTACATTTGTTGATATTTGTTGATTTGTTGATAATACGTCTAGTGTTCCGAGGGAAGCAGCCCATAAATATAGGACTACCTATTATTCACCAACTTTCCACAGGGAAATGCAAGAGAGATACTGGAAGTAAGTGAGTTACTTTGGCAGTAATACATCCATATCGTGAATAAGAAAAGAAGGTAAACACAATGTGGAAATGTCAAACTGCAATGGCGGGTTCATTTGTTGCATTCAAGAAGGTTCTTTGTTACTTAGCTAAACGCCATGTATTTTCACGCTGAAATTTTCAAATTTGCTAGTTTAAGGAACTTTAGATGTCCTTTACTTCAGCATTGTCACACCGGATTAGAACTGGTCTACAGCACATCCATGCTTGTCATAAGAGGCGACTAATTAGATCGGGTGGTCAGGCTCTCTGACTTGGTTGCCACATGCCATCGGTTCCCAATTGCACAGATCGAAGTTAATGTAGTTGATCACTGAACAGTTCATGCTATTAATCGAGGGATTGTCTGGCCCACACTCGAGTATTTGCCTACCGCCGCCATGTAGTTCGAATAGTGCGGAAACCGACGTTAAACATTCATTAATGCATCATGTTTTACTGATAAATTACTACTATCCAGTTGCAAGTGAACAGTACCTGACTGAGTATGTTCTTCTGACTTTAGCAACATTCCAACAATATTATCTCACCAGAAATGAGCTTGACACATTGAAATCATATCGAACCCGGGCTTTCGGCGTGACGAACGGACGTTTTATCAATAGGCTATCCCACTGTCCCCAAAAGTACAAGAAACTAGTAAAGGGTATATATTGCAATCACATGAACACATTTCTCAACGACTTCAAAAGTATAAACATGAACATTAATTAAGCACAACCCATTTTCATGTTAGAAGATTGTGTTTAACACAACACTCTGGTCATTCATGATGTGGAAACCAAACACATGGTTATAATTTCGTTAACTGAACCATCTACAGTGTCAATCCATTAACTACCAACACTTCTGCTACTTACGTCTGTAATTTATTGACGGTCATATGGGGGCACTAAAACGTTATCAATAATCATGTCCAAAACTATGGTGAAACAGAAAATGTCTGTGGTCCAACGTACACAAAGTTCTCAAAAACGTTCACTGTTCAAACCTAAGCCAATAGTAATGGTGACATCAGTATTGGTGTATCCTTTCCTCGCACGGATAACTGCTGCAACCCTCCTCCTCATGCTGGAAAGCAAACGCAGAATGCGCATCCGTGGAATCCTCTACCATTCCTCATGAAGAGCCTGGGCTAATTCCTATAGATTTTGAACAGGTGGATGTCTAATTTGAACTTGACGCCCCATGGTCAGTTGGGTTGAGATCAGGGCTTCTCGCAGGCCAAGGTAAGTATACGATAACAGCTCTGGAACGATGGGGACTAGCATTATCGTCCATAAATACTGGCCGACTGGCGAGGGGGTGGTTATCAAATGCGGGACAACAGCAGCTTCCAGTACTTTATGTAGGTATCACTGACCATTGAGTGTCCCTTGAATAGTGATAAGATTCAGCTTACAGTCATAGCAGAAACTCCCCCACACCATTACAGAGACACCGCCAAAGGGTTCAACTGCATGGATCATCCGCTGTTGATAAGCCTCATTACTCCTTCTCCAAACTCGCCAACGGCCATCAGTAACACGAAGAAGAAAACAGCTTTCACTGGACCAATGGATCCTGCGCCATGTCCTCAGATTGTGGTTTTGCCGTTGATTACACCACGCCAAACGTTGTATCTATCAGCGAGTCCAGCGGACCTGAGCCTCCTTCGGATGGTGCTGGTTGAGAGACGAACAACACCCACTCTAGATTGTTCTCTGAGATCTCTGGCATTTCTCATGGACCTGCGTCTCACTAGGCGAACGAACTAGGGCACGGTCATCACGGGGAGTGGTATTTCTCGGCCTTCCTGATCGCGGACGATCCTTGACATAACCAGTGGCCGTATGTTTCCTTACAAGGCGACTAATAACAGTGTGATTGGTATTCAGTCTGGAACTTTTTGCTGCGACAGGACAAACCAACTGCACGCATACCAATGATCTGAAATCTGTTGGGTTTCTTTCAGAAAGCCTACGCCTCGGCATGTCCAGAAAAGTTCAATTTCCGCTCTATTCACTTATTGATGCGTCGATAAGAAAGCAATGACAACACTTCATTTCAGCTTTTTATACCCCTGAGTCGCTTGCACTACGACAGATCTTTAGTATGAAAAGCATACATTTGAGTGAATTTCTAAATTGTATATAGATATAATTATAACTGTTTGATTTCTCTGTTTTGATCCCTTTTTGTTAAAATCGACAATTAGTTTTGGTGGTGCTTAATTAATGTTCATCTGAATATATGGATCTTACCCGAGTGGGTACATGTTTAAGGCTAGCTTATGAACACAGTTTCACAGTAAACAAAAATCTGATATTACATCGGAACTCGTTGCCGTTGGGACCATCCATGCTCGCCCACCACTATTAGTGATTCAAACCCTGATCGTAAACGTTATCGCAGCTGGCAAACTGGTTTAAAACGAATGTAATTGATCTGACCTACTTGCCGGATGTTTACCGAACCACAACCCTATGCAACAGCTGGGCAGTGTGTGTCCCAGTGTTGATCAGCACGCAATGATAAACAGTTCGTAGACGTGACAGTGACAAGGACAAGTGTTGAGTTGCCTCAGAGCAGTGGACCGTCGAGTCTTCTACAAACGAGTAAGTGTGTCTCGTTATATTCATGAAATGTCCATTTCATACTCAACATCTCGAATGTTTAAGGGTAGACACAGTATGTACAAAGGCTTAATTTTCTGCGGAGGATCAAATCCTACTTTCGATATGTGTTTTGTGTGATAAAACTGTTTTTGAAGCTGACCTATGTGAAATGTTAATAAATGTTTTGTAAAATGAATGAATGAGTTTCGTTTTACGCTGCATTCTGCAATCTAACAGCTATATGGCGGCGGTCTGTAAATACTTGAGTCTGGACCAGTCAGACCGGTTATCAACAGCATGAGCAACGATCTGCGCAATTGGGAAGTCAGACCCCCCGATCCCATTACTCGCCTCTTACGACAAGCAGAGTCGCATTTTGTGGCAAGTATGGGCTGCCCCGGCCCTTCACCGGTCTGTTTTGAATCAGGCTCAAGGAAACTCATTGGAGCCCGTACTGTAATCTGGTTTACGGAAACTCACTGGAGACTTACCGCATTGTGGGTAACTTGTGAGTTTCCATTTTCCGGAAACTTGAAGCAAATGTACAGAAACTATCCGGAAACCTAACTGAAACATAACTTTCATTTCGTTTCCGTTAGGGTTCCGGTGTCCGGAAACGAAGATTTTTTTTTCTGAGTGGCATCACGTGGTCCGTAGGATCTGAATAAGCTAGAAACGTACATCCTGCAGCCTGTGAGATCTCAATGAATTAGTAAGTCACACCCTGTCGACTGAAGGAGCTCAGTGGACGAGAACGTCAAATAACAAGAGCGGTATGATCTCAATAACCCAGAGAAATACGCCATGTAGGTTGTGATCTCCATGAGCTAAAACAATACATCATGCAGAATGTAGGATTCCAATGACCCAGGGCGACACATGAGGACTATAGGATGTCAGTGGACTAGGTCTTCAAGTAACTGTAAGGGACTGTATGATCTCAATAAACTAGAGAGTCACACCATGAGGGCTGTAAGATCTCAATGAACTAAAATGTCATAGCATGCATCCTGTACGATCTCAGTGAACTAGTAAGCCACACCATGTGGATTAGAACGTCAAATAAAAAGGACCGTGGGATCTCAATAAAATAGAAAGTCATACCATGCGGACTATATGATCTCAATGAACCAGAACATAACGCCATGCAGCTTTCAGGAGCTCAGATGACAAGAACGTACACCGTGGGGACTGTAGTTTCTCCTTTTAATATTTGTCACAGCAAATACACTGAAACATCTCAAAAATAAGTACCTCAACATCACACCATGTTAACGGTTTGTACTAACCCGACACGTCATATGGACTGGTGCACAGGTAAGCACCTCGCCTGTAACAACTAACCGCCGTTTCGAGATCAATTTCCCATTTCAAGCAATCCTCCAATACAGTACGTACAACATCTTTAGTTTCAGATTCAAGTCGCGTCCGACACGATTGTTAGGTTGAAGGAGAGAACCATGGAGATACGTGTACCCGATGATGGTGGGGATGAGTTGACGCTGATAAGCTTCAATGGCCGGAAGTACCCCATGTTTCCTGCTACTGCACTGGAGACTTTACCGTCTGTTGAAATGCGCTCTGACGACATTCTTGTGTGTGCCTTCCCTAAATCAGGTATGTGAAGGAATGTGAATAGTATAACAGTGAATTAGTGAGATAGCTGGCCGGAAGCGTCATATCACACGACGTTAAGATATGTAACTTGTTGGACCCTAGCCCTCGGCATTAATAGGTATAATAAGGACTGGTCGGCTCAGAGTCACTGTAGTGAGTAGTCTGAGCGGAGTATGCATGCTTAGCTGTAGTATAGTATCTCAATGACTTAGCAGCATAAAGCCAGCGTAAGTCTGGGCTAGTACAAGCAGCCATACATACACACTCACGCACGTCACCATATGAGTGGAATATTCTTAAGAGTGAAGTTATTAATAGTTTTATCACACCTCAAATAATGCATGCATCACAGACCGTGACTTTGTACACTGACATATTACATACATTACTGACAGTGAAAAACCCCGACTTTATACAGTGACATATTACAAAGATTACTGGCCGTGAAAAACCCCGACTTTATAACGTTACACATGACATACATTACTGACCGTGAATCATCCCGACTTTATAAAGTTACACATTACATACATTATCGAACCACCGTGATTTTATGATTGGGATACCTCATGACCTCATTCATAGACATAGACATAGACATAGACATATTTTATTCTGTATAAAGGCCACAGGCCCAAAATACAAACATAATTCAATTACAGTCGCTGAGCATGTTTTAAATGGATCCTCTTTTCAGCATGAAAGAGGAAATGTCCAACATTATGGAGAGTATTTGTGTTGGGATCTTTAAAAATGTTAACAACAGACATGAGGTTGTGTGGTTTCTTTAGCGTATTACTAAGGTATTTCGTTCTAATATCTGCATATAGTGGGCATTCCAATAAAATATGGAATTCATCCTCAATGACATTTACATTATTATTTTTGCAGTGGCTACACAGTCTTAGATGTCTATCAGTATTAGTGTATCTTCCTGTTTCTATGGCAATTTTGAAGTTTGAACATCTAAATCTAGAAATAGCAGTTCTTACATAAAGAGGTAAATCACATCGTAGGTACTTTTCAACATCCAACAAAGATTTGAACGATTTGTACAGGTAACATTTGGGTGAAGACTCTAGAGAGGAGTACCATGTCTGCTGTAAATTATCACATAACCGCTGTTTGAACATAGATATGAAAACCTTTGAATCTCCAACATTGTGACTTAACCAGGCATAACCAAAACCAAACTGGAATAGTAAATGTTTAACCTTACTAGCCCATGTAATTCTCCCACACTCATCAAGTGCCTTAAGCATCATGTAGGACTGGTATGGTAATCTATCTTTGGGTAGCTGCAATAAGTGACACCAATACTTAATAACCTTTGTTGTGTACACACGCTGTAGTGGATACCTACCACATTCTCCTAAAACCATATTTGATGAAGTGGATTTGTTGACTTTAAGAAAATATTTGCAGAAAGCAAGATGAACAGATTCGACAGTTTTACAATAAGATAATCCCCAGACTTCTGAACCATAACATAAAATAGGGGTAATCATTGAATCGAATATCTTAAAGAGGTCTGGACAGGAAATATTACCAACTTTCCTCTGGAAACCATTAATTGCTAATATTGCCTTGTTTGCCTGGGATGCTAGTATTGTTTGCGCCTTACTCCATTCAAGTTTCGGAGTAAATGTTAAACCTAAGTAACGGTAGGATGAAACTACTTCAATAGGATCTCCCTTGTAGTACCATTTCTCATAAGACCTAAGTGGACCCCCCTGTCTAAACACAACTACCTTAGTTTTCTTCAAATTTACACACATACCTGTATTATTACAAAATAGTTCTAGTGCATTTATCTTTAACTGCAACTGGTTACAACTATCTGCCAGAGCAGAAACATCATCTGCAAAGATTAGGGCATACAAGTCATCTACATTGTGTGAAATAAACACCCCTCTGCCACCTACATCCTCCAATAATGTATACAAATGGTTAATGAATATGATAAATATCTGAGGACTTAAGATACAACCCTGTCGAGTACCGATATTACATGCAAATGATTGAGACAAACCAGTGCTTGTTCTCACACAGGCAGACAGACTGTTGTACATGGATGATACAATGTTGAAACATTTGCCTGACACACCAACATCTTTCAATGCATTTAAGAGAATATTGTGGTTTAAAGTGTCAAATGCTTTACTAAAGTCAATATACAAACAGTAAAATCTTCCATTTCTTTTGCATGAATATTTTGTTGCAATAGCATTAAGGGTAAATATATGGTCTACTGTAGAATAGCCAGGTCTAAAACCTGCTTGAAAGTCACCTAACACATTATTTTCATCACACCATGTCTGCAGCCTACTGTTCAGTAATGAAGTAAATACTTTACACAGTGAGTCAATGAGGGAAATGCCCCTGTAGTTGTTGGTATCTGATTTGTTACCTGACTTAAATAATGGACATATGATGCTGTGTCCCCATGCACTTGGAAAGTGACCGGTATTGAGTATGCGATTATATAATCTTGCAAGAATAGGTGTAATATAGTCTTTAGAGACTTTAAGAAATTCATTTCCAATACTGTCTGGTCCGGGTGACTTATTGTTTGCTAACAGTTTAATGTGAGACATAACTTCTTCCTGGGTTATAGGCTGGTTGAGTGTACCTGTAGAGGATTGAGTATCAGTAGACTGTTCAGTGTGTTGGAGCTGATTCGTGTTGTCTGCAGAGAGTAGTGTTTGGAAGTGAACGTACCATTGTTTACAGGTTATTTGTTGGGAAGTACAACTGGACATTCTGTTCATTTTAATAAGTTTCCAAAATTGTCTAGGATCAGATCTAGCTGAAATTAATTTATCTTTCTGTGTTTGTAAATATTTCCTTTTCTTCTTCTTAAATAGCTGCTTGAAAGTGTTACGGTATTGTTTGTAAATGTTAATGTCATGGTTATGGTCCCTGTGTGCACGTAGTGCTGCATATTTATCATGCTTAATTCTTTCTAGTTCCTCATCCCACCATGGTGGCTGTGTAAGATATTTCTGTGTGGTAATACCTTTGTAGACTTGCTTTGTATGATTTGCTGCATCTTGTATAACATTCACTAAAAAGGATAGTGCCTGGTCTGTGTTAGTGGTTATAAGATCACATAGTGTATTGAGAGATGCATTGAGATTACTTAATAATTTATGTAGGAAATTATTGTCTGAATCTCTGTGCCATAAATATTTGTACCATGTTACACTTTCATCATTTTGGGTGTCATTCTGTGGTGAAGATTGCTGCTTGACTGGTTCAGACAAAAAACCAATATCAAGATCCAGTGTACAGTAAAGAGGAAAATGGCATGATTTATCCTCAGTTCCAACTCCAAAATCAGTAATATGGGGAAAAAGGGTTGTTGATGCCAGCATGTAGTCAACAAGACTGGTACCATTATGGGTTACACAAGTAAATTCACCACTGGTGTCATTAAACAGGTGACCATTTAAAGCATGAATACTATATGTGCGGCATAATTCTGCTAGCTTAATACCATAATTATTATGAACATGAATATCTTTAGTTGATCTTGGGGTATCAAAAGTATCACATGGATAATCATCAGAGTCATATACAAGAGATAGATTGTCATCAGGAATGTAGTCAATAAAGTCCTTCATGCGAGCATTCAAGTCGCCAGCTAGGAATATCTCCTTGTCAGGATGATCACAAACAATAGTAAACAGATAATCACTCAGTTCTGTCATACCATCATAGTCACCATGATTACTGTAGATGGGGGAGTTTTCTGGAGACAAATACGGTCATATCAAAACAGTATCACAGTCCCATGAGAGTAACGATGAACGGAGAAGAAGAACAACACAGTTATGGAAGTTGTCATACAGTCTGCTAATTAAGCTGTTGATCCCTAAACCATCTCTTACAAATACAGTAACACCACCACTGTAACGACCTCGTGTATGCAATTTAGGGCGAACACAATTGAACGTTCTGTATCCAGTGAGAAAATCACAAAAATCTTTATGATCTCTGACAAATGACTCGCCAAAAGCAACAATGTCATACATAGAACAATACTCTTTAAAGCTGGTGTCATTACTAAACTTTGCCAAACCTTCAATGTTCCAAGATAAGATGGAAAGTGAGCGTTTACATTGGCCCTGGCCGCCGCATCATACACTTAGAGTTACGTCCCCTGTCACATCACTGCTATATTTAGCATTCGATGTAAACACATCACCACGTGGTTTTGTGGGCGTTGCCCGCTGGCAGTCGGGAGGTGAATTTGGTGGTAAATCCATGGGTTTACCAGAAATCTGGACGATTGTCTCCTTCACCCGATCATAGATGAACACAGAGTTCTCAATTATAAGTTTATTCTGTCTCATCTTGACTCTCTTCCCACTGTCCCGGGCTTTCACGAAATAAGGTGATAGCAGACGACGCTCCTCCCGCACTTTGCTAGTGAAATCCTCAGTCACGCGTTTCCCACTGTCTCGAGGAAGATTTCGTCTTGCTGCCATAAAAATGCCACTTTTCTCAGTTGATTTCAGGAAATTAGCAATTATTGGGGACCCGGCTTTGCGTGGGTTTAGGCGATGCGCTCTTACAATAACAGTGTTGTTGACAGAATCATCATCAAGCTTCAAGGCGTGTTTCATGAAGTCTTTTACCTTTCTTTCTGTCACTTCCCAGGATTCACCTGTTTCACCTTCAATCCCATGAAATATAAGGTTGTTTCTTCGGCTTCGCGACTCCAGATCCTCTAGTCGGTCGCTGACTTCTGCTAATTTTTTCTTCAAGTCTTTGTTTTCGATTCTCAAATTATCCATTTGTGTGGTAATGTCGGCCGCCATGTTGGCGACCTTTGTATTCAGAGTTTCAAAGTTTCTGTTCATGTTTTCTATATCGCACTTTATGTCCTTCAACATAGAGATTACTTCACCTGACTCATTGTCGATTCTGAGGGCACCGTCACTGTCTGCTGAAAGAGTTTGTTGGTGTGCCCTAGATCCTCGTGGACCTGGGTTTACCTCCACCGACCCGCTCGTCACAAGCAGCACGCTAAGTAGCAATAGAAGTTTTAGACACAAAGACACTTTACCTCCATCAACTTTTAGGCCTTTGAATGATTTTTTGGTCCTGTCAGGTTGAAGAAAGCAGCCAATTTTCATTCGATATTGGCATAGAGAAATACCCATTGTGAGAGCCGACATAAACACGTCTACTCTGTCTCGCGCATGCTCAGTCTCGCCATCTCATGACCTCATTCAGTCAAATAGTGACACTCAGTGATCTCATAGAATCATAGTATTACACAATACAACCACAATGGAGTGTAATAGATAGTAACAGCTTTAGCCTCATTCAGTCAAATAATGACGCTACGTGACCTCATAGGGCCATATTATGACATGATACAGACATAACGCACAGTGACAAATAATGACACCCCCAACCATACATCCACTCATACAGTGACATTCAGTGACCTCATAGGACCATACTATGACATAATCCAGCCACAACAGATTTTGACAGATTGTGACACCCCTGATCTACAGTGAAACCCAGTGACCTCACAGAGTCATACTACGACATAATGCAGCCATAACGGACCACGACACATTATAACACAACGTGTCCTCACATACAGCCTCACAATAACGTACTGTCGCGTTGTGTCTTTAATATGAACTACTACAGATCTTCAGAGTAGCGTAATGTAAACAGTAAGTATACCATACATGCAATCCTAACATATCATTACGTCATCGTCAATGTCAGCCAAAATATGACAGTCTGGTGTATGGATTGAGTTGTTTTAATGTTACTTTTGTTTTAACCCAACACTGGTTACACATTTCATTTTTTCACGGCATGACCACTTAGTGACATCGGCATGTGCAAAAAGTAGTAGGAAGTCGCGGTTTCGAGAAGACAATCTATTGCATGGAGCCTAAATATGGTCTTACTTTCCAGGTACTCACTGGGTTTGGGAGATTACTCGTCTGCTGGTGGCGGGAAAACTCGACCGTGATGACATCAGCAAAGGGACTGCTATGATGGAATTTATTAATGAAGATGAATATAAAGATCTTCCGTCTCCTAGAGTCCTCAATACTCATTTGTTGTTCAGGGAACTGCCAAAGCAGGTTAAAGAAAAGAAACCTAGGATTCTGTACGTGACTCGGAATCCCAAGGACGTGACCGTTTCATTCTACAACTTTGTGAAGAAGCTGCCGATGTTTTACAAGTACTCTGGAGAGTGGAAGAATTTCGTCCGACCCTCACTGGAGGGGAGGTGTAAGTTTTCCTTCTTTGACAACACAACATACATTTACTTATCTTACCTCACACAGAAATGTCGTTTTCTGATTGGCTAAGTGCTCTTCTATTACTTTCGATGTACCCTATTTACCAGCGAGATACTTTTCAATGTCCCCCGCTACCAAAGGCAACTCATTCGGTACTTCGTGGTAGTACTTCCCCATCTCGAATAAAATTGAATCACGTGTGATGCACGAAAATTGCCGATGTTTTGCGAATGCAAATCGTTGGAAGAGGGACAAGGGAGATTTGACATGCATTCCAATAGATAAATTTTGAAAAACGTTCAGATGTAGTCCCTGTGAATATTAAGAGGGGGCATTACACCGCAGCGACTTCACTAAAACAATACCTGCTGGAAAAACACCAAGATGCAGGATTCGAATCGTTTGATTCACACGGGTTGGCCGAAGTGTACAATCCATCCGATACCCATGCCTCAAACAGTTAAACATTAACATTGAGGTGTTCGGTAAGATAAATAAATAAAGTAATGTTCACTGGTCCCTCGGGACACATGGATTGATGTATCCTCGATGTTGATATAAATCGACCCCTGAAGATCCGTGTTACAATTGCCCTTCAGTAACCTATGACTCTCATAAGTATCGTTTAGTCAGGCATGCTGATTTGTTTAACACGTCCCTCGTATCCCAATTGCGTAACTCGATGGTCATGCTGTTGATCACTGGAATGTTTTTACCAGACTGGATTATTGACCGACCGCCACCATATAACGGGAATACTGCTTAGCGGGGCTTAAATGTAAACTCACTCACTCATTTAACCACAATTCTAATCTTGGTGGGTTTAGTCAGGTTACACAGTTTCGAATTCAAAATCATCGTTGAGAATGGACTTGCTAATCAGTAGTATTCACATTATCGAGGGTTTTGAGATGGAGCGACATCAGCGTTCCCGAAACGCCCAAACTTAACTAAGCTTCTCTTCACAGTGGCATTAGACCCTTCTCTTTGACTCTTCAACCTGTACCTGAGTTGTTGTGACGTCAATGATATGTACCTTGTTTCAGTTGACTACGGATCCTGGTTTGACTATGTGAAGGACTGGGAGGAGGTGAAGAAGACAACTGACGTCCCCATACTGACACTCAACTATGAGGACATGAAAGAGGTGAGCAAGACCGATGTACACGTTCTACCCATGATAGCCAACAACCAACAACAGGATGTTATAATAATCATCCATGATGTCTTTTTGCCATCCTCCGAGTTATGGCCATTATATCGGTACAATGTCGTCTCGCTGGACATCGGGTTTCGAATGCAGATGTCGACATCTTTGCTGTTTGCTGTTTCCAAGCTATTTAAAATTCCAGTGAGGAATTTGGTTAAAGTTTAAAAATGAAATGAATTGAAATATCGATCTGTAGTGACCAGGTATCCCCTTAGGTAATAGCCAAAGAAAATCTGTGTTTGAAATGACATGGACAGAGAATTGCCAAGCGTGGACTCTCCGTTTTCACAAAACATTCCCAACATAAGGATGTATTAACAATCGTCATTCCAGTTATCTCACACACTAGCGCTTTTGAGCAGCTGACGCTGGATACTTGTGCTTTATACATGTTAGTATGTGTGTATTTAATATTTACTGACAGCGTAGTTATTGTCTTAACAATTAATACATAATTTTACGGGATGCATTCCCAACACATACACATCAACAGTACATTCAGAGTGAGTGTTATTAAATGTGTTTAACTTGTAATTACATGCATACGTGGCCTCACTTTTCGACGTTGACATTTGTTCTGCTCACTATCTGTTTGTTCACAGGATGTTTTCCGTGAGGTGAAGAAAATTCGAGACTTCCTTGGAACTGACAGAAGTGATGAGTTCGTGAAAGAAGTGTGTGATCACTGCAGTTTCGGATCAATGAAGGACATCAAAGCAAACTTTTCTGAGATTGTGTACAGAAAAGGTGAGTTTGTATTGTACATAGAACGAACCAGTATATGGAATCTTTCAGACTGTTTTGTTTATCCCATCCAGCATCGTGAGAAGATCACACACTAACTTACAAAGATGGTTCAGTTATATAGAGTCTACCACTACGTTACGGGTTGGTTTGGTTCTTTAACATAGCACATAGCATTGCCAGCATTCAAGATATACGCCGTCGTCTGTAAACAATCCAGCATGGATCAGACTGCCCAGCGTTCATCTACATGAACTTCGATCCACGCATATGGAAACCCATGGCATGTGTCAACCAATTCAGCGAGCATGTCTATCCGATCTAATTAGTCGCCTCTTGCGAAAAACATGGATTTGCTAAAGACCAGTTCTAATCCGGTTTGACAATGCTGAGGTAATGGACATTTAAAGTTCCATCCGAACCCTTTAGTCATCTTTCATGACCAGCATGGGTTACTGAAAACCAGTTCTAACCAACATCTTCACGTTTCGATTTTGTGGCAGTTCAGGCGGAACTTGTAGGAAATCGAGGATAAAGTTTGATTGTTAAAAGATGATAGATCGAGGTGATATTGTTGGTAATAATTTTCGGTATGAAGCGTATCCTAAAGTGTACAGTCTGACAGTTTGACGTATGCATTAATTATTGTTCCTGTTCTTTCAGGTGAGATTGGTGACTGGAAGAACTGGTTCACTGTCGCCCAGAATGAATGGTTTGACAAACTGTACGAGGAGAAAATGAAAGATTGTCCCTTAACATTCAGATACACACTGAAATAGAAGCGATGTGTGAATTGAGAAATGAGTTTGTGAAAGAGATATATTTCTAACCAATAGTTTATTACAAAAGGTCACAAATGCACTATTGAAAAAATGTAAGTGATTACTAGTTCCAAGTTATTACTTGTACCCCTTGTGAGCAATGTGTGCTGTAGACATAAATGTAACTGGTAGAAACTAAAACAACTAGCCTTGGTTTACAGAGAATACTGGCTTAACGTGGCCAGTGTGATCTGAACACCTTGTAGTGTTGGAAAAGGAAGTACACTGACGGGAGAGGACGATTCAGTGAGAGTACTGGTATAGCGGTCCGGGAAAGAAAGAAAGGAAGGGTTAGGCTGGAGAGAGTTGGAACAGGTTTGGACGACGGCAAAACAGCCTTAGCGCGTAAAATGACGTGATTAGAGGACCAGAAGACTAGAAGCAGAGGACTCCGGCAGAGAGAAAGAGAGAGGGAGGGAGGGGAATGAGAGAGGGGGAGAGGGAGAGAGAAAAAGGGGAGAGGGAGGGGAATGAGAGAGGAAGGGAGAAAGAGAGAGTGAGGGAAAGAGAGAAAAGGGAGAGGGAGGGGCAGAGAGAGGAGCAGTGTTAGAGATTGTGAGTGAGCGAGATTTTGCACCGCTTTTAGAAATATTCCACCAACATGACGTCAAGGGACACTAGAAATGGACACAGAGGAAAAGAGCAAGACAGAGCAGAGGGGCTGAGAGACAGAGGGAGAGGGTGAAAGAGAGCGACAGGCAGAGGGAGGGATGGGGGGAGCGACACAGAGACACACAGATAGGGAGAGATAGAGAGACACATGGGGAGAAGGAATAGATAAGGACTGGTGCCATGCAGAATGGGGTAGTGAGGGCAATTAGAAGGACGGTCAAGGTAACACAACGAGTGCACAATGAAAGGAACACAAATAATTTGAAGCCTGCTAGTCATATGACCTATGGTATACAGTACGTTTCAAACATGCCTTGATATACGTCAGTATGTGATCATGCTAACTCTTCAGGAGAACTACCGTTTTCTCCAAAGACATCTACATGTGTGTACAGCATATATTTCTTCATTAACTTTATATATACTCTGACATGAAGTGTGACAATCAACAGCGCAATAAAAGCATCTCATCGCAATTGACCTTAATTTTCATTTCGGGGTTTATTTAGATAACTTTATTACTGTGCCTGTTTACTGGGATTTTGTTTCCATTGACTCCTGAACTCATTTCAGAACATTTCAGGTAAGACTAGAGTTGTATAACATGTATGTGAGAAGGTACCTGATCATATCATAATTACTTACTGAGTCATAAACACGAGTACGTCGCTGGGATATCCTAAAGATTAAAGCGTCCGCTGTTCACGTCGAAAAAATGGGTAATATTCCCCACATGGGCACTGTGTGAAGCACATTTCTGAGTTTCCCCTCTGTGATATTGCTGGAATGTTGCTAAAAGTGGCGAAAACCTAAACCCGCTCACACATAAATACATGTTTATGATATAATCGGTATAAAACGGTATAACTTTCTGATATCTGATGAATAAGGAAAGGGCTTTGTTACGTGCATTTACGTGTACAGTTGTCCTTGTACCATGACCACATGGTGCCGCTCAAACATAGCACGCGTCACTTCATTGAAAAGAAGAGTTCATGTGTTGACGGGGCAGTGGTTAAACCCCGCAGTTAAAGCGTTCGCTCGTCACCCCAAAGACGATTGCGCACAGGTGGGGTGGTGGGCTAGCAGTCTAAGGGGCCGGCTTGTAACTGAAATGTGCCTGGATTTATCCCCACTTGTGACCGAGTGTAAAAACGTTGGACCCAACGTTACTTACAGGGTCACAACCCGTAGTGGGCAGTACACAGCACTTTCCACTTAAAAGAATTCATCCGATGGTGGGTGACTAGATGTTGGGCACACGAACACCTAGTTGCGGGTATAGTTACGCGCAGTATCATCGGTCAAACTACTGTGACTAGGTGTTCCAGTCCATCCAGCTGCGAATGCGTACCTTGCGAGGACGAGGCTAACAGGTTGCATGAGTTGCATACGTCCAAGCGATTTGAGCTGGTTAAATGAATGCCAGAGAAAAGATCAAGGGAACACTCAAGTGCCTTGAGCATGTAGCAGCTGCGTGGATATGTGCGCTACATAAATATCTTATCATCATCATGATGAGGTCGCCTGACATGATACTGCAGAAATATCAAAGTTAAATTTCATATTCATGTCTATTCGTAGCAAATATTTTCCAGAAGGACGAGAAAAGGGTATATATTGCAATCACATGAACACATTTCTCAACGACTTCAAAAGTATAAACATGAACATTAATTAAGCACAACCCATTTTCATGTTAGAAGATTGTGTTTAACACAACGCACTGGTTATTCATGATGTGGAAACCAAACACATGGTTATAATTTCGTTAACTGAACCATCTACAGTGTCAATCCATCAACTACCAACACTTCTGCTACTTTCGTCTGTAATTTATTGACGGTCATATGGGGGCACTAAAAACGTTATCAATACTCATGTCCAAAACTATGGTGAAACAGAAAATGTCTGTGGTCCAACGTACACAAAGTTCTCAAACACGTTCACTGTTCAAACCTAAACCAATAGTAATGGTGACATCAGTATTGGTGTATCCTTTCCTCGCACGGATAACTGCTGCAACCCTCCTCCTCATGCTGGAAAGCAAACGCAGAATGCGCATCAGTGGAATCCTCTACCATTCCTCATGAAGAGCCTGGGCTAATTCTTATAGATTTTGAACAGGTGGATGTCTAATTTGAACTTGACGCCCCATGGTCAGTTGGGTTGAGATCAGGGCTTCTCGCAGGCCAAGGTAAGTATACGATAACAGCTCTGGAACGATGGGGACTAGCATTATCGTCCATAAATACTGGCCGACTGGCGAGGGGGTGGTTATCAAATGCGGGACAACAGCAGCTTCCAGTACTTTATGTAGGTATCACTGACCATTGAGTGTCCCTTGAATAGTGAAAAGATTCAGCTTACAGTCATAGCAGAAACTCCCACACACCATTACAGAGACACCGCCAAAGGGTTCAACTGCATGGATCATCCGCTGTTGATAAGCCTCATTACTCCTTCTCCAACTCGCCAACGGCCATCAGAAACACGAAGAAGAAAACAGCTTTCATTGGACCAATGGATCCTGCGCCATGTCCTCAAATGTTGTATCTATCAGTGAGTCCAGCGGATCTGAGCCTCCTTCGGATGGTGCTGGTTGAGAGACGATAAGAAAGCAATGAAACACTTCATTTCAGCTTTTTAAACCCCTGAGTCGCTTGCACTACGACAGATCTTTAGTATGAAAAGCATACATTTGAGTGAATTTATAAATTGTATATAGATATAATTATAACTGTTTGACTTCTCTGTTTTGATCCCTTTTTGTTAAAATCGACAATTATTTTTGGTGGTGCTTAATTAATGTCCATCTGAATATATGGATCTTACCCGAGTGGGTACATGTTTAAGGCTAGCTTATGAACACAGTTTCACAGTAAACAAAAATCTGATATTACATCGGAACTCGTTGCCGTTGGGACCATCCATGCTCGCCCACCACCACTAGTGATTCAAACCCTGATCGTAAACGTTATCGCAGCTGGCAAACTGGTTTAAATCGAATGTAATTGATCTGACCTACTTGCCGGATGTTTACCGAACCACAACCCTATGCAACAGCTGGGCAGTGTGTGTCCCAGTGTTGATCAGCACGCAATGATAAACAGTTCGTAGACGTGACAGTGACAAGGACAAGTGTTGAGTTGCCTCAGAGCAGTGGACCGTCGAGTCTTCTACAAACGAGTAAGTGTGTCTCGTTATATTCATGAAATGTCCATTTCAAACTCAACATCTCGAATGTTTAAGGGTAGACACAGTATGTACAAAGGCTTAATTTTATGCGGAGGATCAAATCCTACTTTCGATATGTGTTTTGTGTGATAAAACTGTTTTTGAAGCTGACCTATGTGAAATGTTAATAAATGTTTTGTAAAATGAATGAATGAGTTTCGTTTTACGCTGCATTCTGCAATCTTACAGCTATATGGCGGCGGTCTGTAAATACTTGAGTCTGGACCAGTCAGACCGGTTATCAACAGCATGAGCAACGATCTGCACAAGTCAGACCCCCCGATCCCATTAGTCGCCTCTTACGACAAGCAGAGTCGCATTTTGTGGCAAGTATGGCCTGCCCCGGCCCTTCACCGGTCTGTTTTGAATCAGGCTCAAGGAAACTCATTGGAGCCCGTACTGTAATCTGGTTTACGGAAACTCACTGGAGCCTTACCGCATTGTGGGTAACTTGTGAGTTTCCATTTTCCGGAAACTTGAAGCAAATGTACAGAAACTATCCGGAAACCTAACTGAAACATAACTTTCATTTCGTTTCCGTTAGGTTTCCGGTGTCCGGAAACGAAGATTTTTTTTATTTTGCTGAGTGGCATCACGTGGACCGTAGGATCTCAGTGAAATAGAAAGTCACATAATGCAGACTGTATGATCTCAATGAATTAGTAAGTCACACCCTGTCGACTGAAGGAGCTCAGTGGACGAGAACGTCAAATAACAAGAGTGGTATGATCTCAATAACCCAGAGAAATACGCCATGTAGGTTGTGATCTCCATGAGCTAAAACAATACATCATGCAGAATGTAGGATTCCAATGACCCAGGGCGACACATGAGGACTATAGGATGTCAGTGGACTAGGTCTTCAAGTAACTGTAAGGGACTGTATGATCTCAATAAACTAGAGAGTCACACCATGAGGGCTGTAAGATCTCAATGAACTACAATGTCATAGCATGCATCCTGTACGATCTCAGTGAACTAGTAAGCCACACTATGTGGATTAGAACGTCAAATAAAAAGGACCGTGGGATCTCAATAAAATAGAAAGTCATACCATGCGGACTATATGATCTCAATGAACCAGAACATCACATCAGGCAGCTTTCAGGAGCTCAGATGACAAGAACGTACACCGTGCGGACTGTAGTTTCTCCTTTAAATATTTGTCACAGCAAATACACTGAAACATCTCAAAAATAAGTACCTCAACACCACACCATGTTAACGGTTTGTACTAACCCGACACGTCATATGGACTGGTGCACAGGTAAAGCACCTCGCCTGTAACAACTAACCGCCGTTTCGAGATCAATTTCCCATTTCAAGCAATCCTCCAATACAGTACGTACAACATCTTTAGTTTCAGATTCAAGTCGCGTCCGACACGATTGTTAGGTTGAAGGAGAGAACCATGGAGATACGTGTACCCGATGATGGTGGGGATGAGTTGACGCTGATAAGCTTCAATGGCCGGAAGTACCCCATGTTTCCTGCTACTGCACTGGAGACTTTACCGTCTGTTGAAATGCGTTCTGACGACATTCTTGTGTGTGCCTTCCCTAAATCAGGTATGTGAAGGAATGTGAATAGTATAACAGTGAATTAGTGAGATAGCTGGCCGGAAGCGTCATATCACACGACGTTAAGATATGTAACTTGTTGGATCCTAGCCCTCGGCATTAATAGGTATAATAAGGACTGGTCGGCTCAGAGTCACTGTAGTGAGTAGTCTGAGCGGAGTATGCATGCTTAGCTGTAGTATAGTATCTCAATGACTTAGCAGCATAAAGCCAGCGTAAGTCTGGGCTAGTACAAGCAGCCATACATACACACTCACGCACGTCACCATATGAGTGGAATATTCTTAAGAGTGAAGTTATTAATAGTTTTATCACACCTCAAATAATGCATGCATCACAGACCGTGACTTTGTACACTGACATATTACATACATTACTGACAGTGAAAAACCCCGACTTTATACAGTGACATATTACAAAGATTACTGGCCGTGAAAAACCCCGACTTTATAACGTTACACATGACATACATTACTGACCGTGAATCATCCCGACTTTATAAAGTTACACATTACATACCTCATGACCTCATTCAGTCAAATAGTGACACTCAGTGATCTCATAGAATCATAGTATTACACAATACAACCACAATGGAGCGTAATAGATAGTAACAGCCTTAGCCTCATTCAGTCAAATAATGACGCTACGTGACCTCATAGGGCCATATTATGACATGATACAGACATAACGCACAGTGACAAATAATGACACCACCAACCATACATCCACTGATACAGTGACATTCAGTGACCTCATAGGACCATACTATGACATAATCCAGCCACAACAGATTTTGACAGATTGTGACACCCCTGATCTACAGTGAAACCCAGTGACCTCATAGAGTCATACTACGACATAATGCAGCCATAACGGACCATGACACATTATAACACAACGTGTCCTCACATACAGCCTCACAATAACGTACTGTCGCGTTGTGTCTTTAATATGAACTGCTACAGATCTTCAGAGTAGCGTAATGTAAACAGTAAGTATACCATACATGCAATCCTAACATATCATTACGTCATCGTCAATGTCAGCCAAAATCAGATAGTCTGGTGTATGGATTGAGTTGTTTTAATGTTACTTTTGTTTTAACCCAACACTGGTTACACATTTCATTTTTTCACGGCATGACCACTTAGTGACATCGGCATGTGCAAAAAGTAGTAGGAAGTCGCGGTTTCGAGAAGACAATCTTTTGCATGGAGCCTAAATATGGTCTTACTTTCCAGGTACTCACTGGGTTTGGGAGATTACTCGTCTGCTGGTGGCGGGAAAACTCGACCGTGATGACATCAGCAAAGGGACTGCTATGATGGAATTTATTAATGAAGATGAATATAAAGATCTTCCGTCTCCTAGAGTCCTCAATACTCATTTGTTGTTCAGGGAACTGCCAAAGCAGGTTAAAGAAAAGAAACCTAGGATTCTGTACGTGACTCGGAATCCCAAGGACGTGACCGTTTCATTCTACAACTTTGTGAAGAAGCTGCCGATGTTTTACAAGTACTCTGGAGAGTGGAAGAATTTCGTCCGACCCTCACTGGAGGGGAGGTGTAAGTTTTCCTTCTTTGACAACACAACATACATTTACTTATCTTACCTCACAGAGAAATGTCGTTTTCTGATTGGCTAAGTGCTCTTCTATTACTTTCGATGTACCCTATTTACCAGCGAGATACTTTTCAATGTCCCCCGCTACCAAAGGCAACTCATTCGGTACTTCGTGGTAGTACTTCCCCATCTCGAATAAAATTGAATCACGTGTGATGCACGAAAATTGCCGATGTTTTGCGAATGCAAATCGTTGGAAGAGGGACAAGGGAGATTTGACATGCATTCCAATAAATAAATTTTGAAAAACGTTCAGATGTAGTCCCTGTGAATATTAAGAGGGGGCATTACACCGTAGCGACTTCACTAAAACAATACCTGCTGGAAAAACACCAAGATGCAGGATTCGAATCGTTTGATTCACACGGGTTGGCCGAAGTGTACAACCCATCCGATACCCATGCCTCAAACAGTTAAACATTAACATTGAGGTGTTCGGTAAGATAAATAAATAAAGTAATGTTCACTGGTCCCTCGGGACACATGGATTGATGTATCCTCGATGTTGATATAAATCGACCCCTGAAGATCCGTGTTACAATTGACCTTCAGTAACCTATGACTCTCATAAGTATCGTTTAGTCAGACATGCTGATTTGTTTAACACGTCCCTCGTATCCCAATTGCGTAACTCGATGGTCATGCTGTTGATCACTGGAATGTTTTTACCAGACTGCATTATTGACCGACCGCCACCATATAACGGGAATACTGCTTAGCGGGGCTTAAATGTAAACTCACTCACTCATTTAACCACAATTCTAATCTTGGTGGGTTTAGTCAGGTTACACAGTTTCGAATTCAAAATCATCGTTGAGAATGGACTTGCTAATCAGTAGTATTCACATTATCGAGGGTTTTGAGATGGAGCGACATCAGCGTTCCCGAAACGCCCAAACTTAACTAAGCTTCTCTTCACAGTGGCGTTAGACCCTTCTCTTTGACTCTTCAACCTGTACCTGAGTTGTTGTGACGTCAATGATATGTACTTTGTTTCAGTTGACTACGGATCCTGGTTTGACTATGTGAAGGACTGGGAGGAGGTGAAGAAGACAACTGACGTCCCCATACTGACACTCAACTATGAGGACATGAAAGAGGTGAGCAAGACCGATGTACACGTTCTACCCATGATAGCCAACAACCAACAACAGGATGTTATAATAATCATCCATGATGTCTTTTTGCCATCCTCCGAGTTATGGCCATTATATCGGTACAATGTCGTCTCGCTGGACATCGGGTTTCGAATGCAGATGTCGACATCTTTGCTGTTTGCTGTTTCCAAGCTATTTAAAATTCCAGTGAGGAATTTGGTTGAAGTTTAAAAATGAAATGAAATGAAATATCGATCTGTAGTGACCAGGTATCCCCTTAGGTAATAGCCAAAGAAAATCTGTGTTTGAAATGACATGCACAGAGAATTGCCAAGCGTGGACTCTCCGTTTTCACAAAACATTCCCAACATAAGGATGTATTAACAATCGTCATTCCAGTTATCTCACACACCAGCGCTTTTGAGCAGCTGACACTCGATACTTGTGCTTTATACATGTTAGTATGTGTGTATTTAATATTTACTGACAGCGTAGTTATTGTCTTAAAAATTAATACATAATTTTACGGGATGCATTCCCAACACATACACATCAACAGTACATTCAGAGTGAGTGTTATTAAATGTGTTTAACTTGTAATTACATGCATACGTGGCCTCACATTTCGACGTTGACATTTGTTCTGCTCACTATCTGTTTGTTCACAGGATGTTTTCCGTGAGGTGAAGAAAATTCGAGACTTCCTTGGAACTGACAGAAGTGATGAGTTCGTGAAAGAAGTGTGTGATCACTGCAGTTTCGGATCAATGAAGGACATCAAAGCAAACTTTTCTGAGATTGTGTACAGAAAAGGTGAGTTTGTATTGTACATAGAACGAACCAGTATATGGAATCTTTCAGACTGTTTTGTTTATCCCATCCAGCATCGTGAGAAGATCACACACTAACTTACAAAGATGGTTCAGTTATATAGAGTCTACCACTACGTTACGGGTTGGTTTGGTTCTTTAACATAGCACATAGCATTGCCAGCATTCAAGATATACGCCGTCGGTCTGTAAACAATCCAGCATGGATCAGACTGCCCAGCGTTCATCTACATGAACTTCGATCCACGCATATGGAAACGCATGGCATGTGTCAACCAAGTCAGCGAGCCTGACCATCCGATCTAATTAGTCGCCTCTTGCGAAAAACATGAATTTGCTAAAGACCAGTTCTAATCCGGTTTGACAATGCTGAGGTAATGGACATTCAAAGTTCCATCCGAACCCTTTAGTCATCTCTTATGACCAGCATGGGTTGCTGAAGACCAGTTCTAACCAGGATCTTCACGTTTCGATTTTGTGGCAGTTCAGACGGAACTTGTAGGAAGTCGAGGATAAAGTTTGATTGTTAAATGATGGTAGATCGAGGTGGTATTGTTGGTAATAATTTTCGGTATGAAGCGTATCCTAAAGTGTACAGTCAGACAGTTTGACTTATGCATTAATTATTGTTCCTGTTCTTTCAGGTGAGATTGGTGACTGGAAGAACTGGTTCACTGTCGCCCAGAATGAATGGTTTGACAAACTGTATGAGGAGAAGATGAAAGATTGTCCCTTATCATTCAGATACACACTGAAATAGAAGCGATGTGTGAATTGAGAAATGAGTTTGTGATATACTTCTAACCAATAGTTTATTACAAAAGGTCACAAAAGCACTACTGAAAAAATGTAAGTGATTACTAGTTCCAGGTTATTACTTGTACCCCTTGTGAGCAATGTGTGCTGTAGACATAAATGTAACTGGTAGAAACTAAAATAACTAGCCTTGGTTTACAGAGAATACTGGCTTAACGTGGCCAGTGTGATCTGAACACCTTGTAGTGTTGGAAAAGGAAGTACACTGACGGGAGAGGACGATTCAGTGAGAGTGCTGGTATAGCGGTCCGGGAAAGAAAGAAAGGAAGGGTTAGGCTGGAGAGAGTTGGAACAGGTTTGGACGACGGCAAAACAGCCTTAGCGCGTAAAATGACGTGATTAGAGGACCAGAAGACTAGAAGCAGAGGACTCCGGTAGAGAGAAAGAGAGAGGGAGGGAGGGGGAATGAGAGAGGGGGAGAGAGAGAGAAAAAAAGGGGAGAGGAGGGGAATGAGAGAGGAAGGAGAAAGAGAGAGTGAGGGAAAGAGAGAAAAGGGAAAGGGAGGAGCAGAGAGAGGAGCAGTGTTAGAGAATGTGAGTGAGCGAGATTTTGCACCGCTTTTAGAAATATTCCACCAACATGACGCCAAGGGACACCAGAAATGGACACATAGGAAAAGAGCAAGACAGAGCAGAGGGGCTGAGAGACAGAGGG
Source organism: Haliotis asinina (assembly GCF_037392515.1). Classification (NCBI taxonomy): domain Eukaryota; kingdom Metazoa; phylum Mollusca; class Gastropoda; order Lepetellida; family Haliotidae; genus Haliotis; species Haliotis asinina. Next base: position 90,089,357 of record NC_090280.1, read on the forward strand.
AGAGGGTGAAAGAGAGCGACAGGGAGAGGGAGGGATGGGGGGAGCGACACAGAGTCACACAGATAGGGAGAGATAGAGAGACACATGGGGAGAAGGAATATATAAGGACTGGTGCCATGCAGAATGGGGTAGTGAGGGCAATTAGAAGGACGGTCAAGGTAACACAACGGGTGCACAATGAAAGGAACACAAATAATTTGAAGCTTTGCCTGCTAGTCATATGACCTATGGTATACAGTACGTTTCAAACATGCCTTGATATACGTCAGTATGTGATCAATGCTAACTCTTCAGGAGAACTACCGTTTTCTCCAAAGACATCTACATGTGTGTACAGCATATATTTCTTCATTAACTTTATATATACTCTGAAATGAAGTGTGACAATCAACAGCGCAATAAAAGCATCTCATCGCAGTTGACCTTAATTTTCATTTCGGGATTTATTTAGATAACTTTATTGCTGTGTCTGTTTACTGGGATTTTGTTTCCCTTGACTCCTGAACTCATTTGAAAACATTCCTAATATCCTAAAGATTAAAGCGTCCGCTGTTCACGTCGAAAACATGGGTTATATTCCCCACATGGGCACTGTGTGTGAAGCACATTTCTGAGTTTCCCCTCCGTGATATTGCTGGAATGTTGCTAAAAGTGGCGAAAACCCAAACCCGCTCATTCACAAATACATGTTTATGATATAATCGGTATAAAACTGTATAACTTTCTGATATCTGGTGAATAAGGAAAGGGCTTTGTTACGTGTATTTACGTGTACAGTTGTCCTTGTACCATGACCACATGGTGCCGCTGAAACATAACACGCGTCACTTCATTGAAAAGAAGAGTTCATGTGTTGACGGGGCAGTGGTTTAACCCCGCAGTTAAAACGTTCGCTCGTCACCCCAAAGACGATTGCGCACAGGTGGCGTGGTTGGCTAGGAGTCTAAGGGGCCGGCTTGTAACTGAAATGTGCCTGGATTTATCCCCACTTGTGACCGAGTGTAAAAACGTTGGACCCAACGTTACTTACAGGGTCACAACCCGTAGTGGGCAGTACACAGCATTGTGCACTTAAAAGAATTCATCCGATGGTGGGTGACTAGATGTTGGGCACACGAACACCTAGTTGCGGGTATAGTTACGCGCAGTATCATCGGTCAAACTACTGTAACTAGGTGTTCCAGTCCATCCAGCTGCGAATGGGTACCTTGCGAGGACGAGGCTAACAAGTTGCATGAGTTGCATACGTCCAAGCGATTTGAGCTGGTTAAATGAATGCCAGAAAAAAAGACATCAGTTGATCAAGGGAACACTCAAGTGCCTTGAGCATGTAGCAGCTGCCTGGATATGTGCGCTACATAAATATCCTATCATCATGATGATGAGGTCTCCTGACATGATACTGCAGAAATATCAAAGTTAAATTTCATATTCATGTCTATTCGTAGCAAATATTTTCCAGCAGGACGAGAAAAGGGTATATATTGCAATCACATGAACACATTTCTCAACGACTTCAAAAGTATAAACATGAACATTAATTAAGCACAACCCATTTTCATCTTTTAAGATTGTGTTTAACACAACACTCTGGTCATTCATGATGTGGAAACCAAACACATGGTTATAATTTCGTTAACTGAACCATCCATCAACTATCAACACTGCTGATACTTTCGTCTGTAATTTATTGACGGTCATATGGGGGCACTAAAACGTTATCAATAATCATGTCCAAAACTATGGTGAAACAGAAAATGTCTGTGGTGCAACGTACACAAAGTTCTCAAAAACGTTCACTGTTCAAACCTAAGCCAATAGTAATGGTGACATCAGTATTGGTGTATCCTTCCCTCGCACGGATAACTGCTGCAACCCTCCTCCTCATGCTGGAAAGCAAACGCAGAATGCGCATCAGTGGAAGCCTCTACCATTCCTCATGAAGAGCCTGGGCTAATTCCTATAGATTTTGAACAGGTGGATGTCTAATTTGAACTTGACGCCCCATGGTCAGTTGGGTTGAGATCAGGGCTTCTCGCAGGCCAAGGTAAGTATACGATAACAGCTCTGGAACGACTAGCATTATCGTCCATAAATACTGGCCGACTGGCGAGGGGGTGGTTATCAAATGCGGGACAACAGCAGCTTCCAGTACTTTATGTAGGTATCACTGACCATTGAGTGTCCCTTGAATAGTGAAAAGATTCAGCTTACAGTCATAGGAGAAACTCCCCCACACCATTACAGAGACACCGCCAAAGGGTTCAACTGCATGGATCATCCGCTGTTGATAAGCCTCATTACTCCTTCTCCAAACTCGCCAACGGCCATCAGTAACACGAAGAAGAAAACAGCTTTCACTGGACCAATGGATCCTGCGCCATGTCCTCAGATTGTGGTTTTGCCGTTGATTACACCACGCCAAACGTTGTATCTATCAGCGAGTCCAGCGGACCTGAGCCTCCTTCGGATGGTGCTGGTTGAGAGACGAACAACACCCACTCTAGATTGTTCTCTGAGATCTCTGCCATTGGTCATGGACCTGCGTCTCACTAGGCGAACGAACTAGGGCACGGTCATCACGGGGAGTGGTATTTCTCGGCCCTCCTGATCACGGACGATCCTTGACATAACCAGTGGCCGTATGTTTCCTTACAAGGCGAATAATAACAGTGTGATTGGTATTCAGTCTGGAACTTTTGCTGCGACAAGACAAACCGACTGCACGCATACCAATGATCTGAAATCTGTTGGGTTTCTTTCAGAAAGCCTACGCCTCGGCATGTCCAGAAAAGTTCAATTTCCGCACTATTCACTTATTGATACGTCGATAAGAAAGCAATGACAACACTTCATTTCAGCTTTGTATACCCCTGAGTCGCTTGTACCACGACAGATCTTTAATATGAAAAGCATGCATTTGAGTGAATTTCTAAACTGTATGTAGATATAATTATAACTGTTTGACTTCTCTGTTTTGATCCCTTTTTTGTTAAAATCGACAATTATTTTTGGTGGTGCTTAATTAATGTCCATCTGAATATATGGATCTTACCCGAGTGGGTACATGTTTAAGGCTAGCTTATGAACGCAGTTTCACAGTAAACAAAAATCTGATATTAAATCGGAACTCGTTGCCGTTGGGACCATCCATGCTCGCCCACCACTATTAGTGATTCAAACCCTGATCGTAAACGTTATCGCAGCTGGCAAACTGGTTTAAAACGAATGTAATTGATCTGACCTACTTGCCGGATGTTTACCGAACCACAACCCTATGCGACAGTTGGGCAGTGTGTGTCCCAGTGTTGATCCGCACGCAATGATAAACAGTTCGTAGACGTGACAGTGACAAGGACAAGTGTTGAGTTGCCTCAGAGCAGTGGTCCGTCGAGTCTTCTACAAACGAGTAAGTGTGTCTCGTTATATTCATGAAATGTCCATTTCAAACTCAACATCTCGAATGTTTAAGGGTAGACACAGTATGTACAAAGGCTTAATTTTATGCGGAGGATTAAATCCTACTTTCGATATGTGTTTTGTGTGATAAAACTGTTTTTGAAGCTGACCTATGTGAAATGTTAATAAATGTTTTGTAAAATGAATGAGTGGGTTTCGTTTTACGCCGCATTCTGCAATCTTACAGCTATATGGCGGCGGTCTGTAAATACTTGAGTCTGGACCAGTCAGCCCGGTTATCAACAGCATGAGCAACGATCTGCGCAATTGGGACGTCTGACCACCCGATCCCATTAGTCGCCTCTTACGACAAGCAGAGTCGCATTTTGTGGCAAGTATGGGCTGCTGAAGACCTATTCTACCCCGGCCCTTCACGGGTCTGTTTTGAATCTGGCTCAAGGAAACTCACTGGAGCCCCTACTGTAATCTGGTTTACGGAAACTCACTGGCGCCTTACCGGATTGTGGGATTGTGGGTAACTTGTAAGTTTCCATTTTCCGGAAACTTGAAGCAAATGTATAGAAACTATCCGGAAACCTAACTGAAACATAAGTTTCATTTCGTTTCCGTTAGGTTTCCGGTGTCCGGAAACGAAGACTTTTTTTATTTTGCTGAGTGGCATCACGTGGACCGTAGGATCTCAGTGAAATAGAAAGTCACATAATGCAGACTGTATGATCTCAATGAATTAGTAAGTCACACGTGGCCTGTGGGGGCTCTGTAGACTGGAACGTCAAATAACAAGGACTGTAGGATCTCAATGAGCTAGAAACTTACACCATGCGGCCTGTGAGATCTCAATGAATTAGTAAGTCACACCCTGTCGACTGAAGGAGCTCAGTGGACAAGAACGTCAAATAACAAGAGCGGTATGATCTCAATAACCCAGAGAAATACGCTATGTAGTTTGTGATCTCCATGAGCTAAAACAATACATCATGCAGACTGTAGGACTGCAATGACCCATGTCGACACATGAGGACTGTAGGATCTCAGTGGACTAGGTCTTCAAGTAACTGTAAGGGACTGTATGATCTCAATAAACTAGAGAGTCACACCATGAGGGCTGTAAGATCTCAATGAACTAGAATGTCATAGCATGCATCCTGTACGATCTCAGTGAACTAGTAAGCCACACCATGTGGATTAGAACGTCAAATAAAAAGGACCGTGGGATCTCAATAAAATAGAAAGTCATACCATGCGGACTATATGATCTCAATGAACCAGAACATCACATCAGGCAGCTTTCAGGAGCTCAGATGACAAGAACGTACACCATGGGGACTGTAGTTTCTCCTTTTAATATTTGTCACAGCAAATACACTGAAACATCTCAAAAATAAGTACCTTAACACCACACCATGTTAACGGTTTGTACTAACCCGACACGTCATATGGACTGGTGCACAGGTAAAGCACCTCGCCTGTAACAACTAACCGCCGTTTCGAGATCAATTTCCCATTTCAAGCAATCCTCCAATACAGTACGTACAACATCTTTAGTTTCAGATTCAAGTCGCGTCCGACACGATTGTTAGGTTGAAGGAGAGAACCATGGAGATACGTGTACCCGATGATGGTGGGGATGAGTTGACGCTGATAAGCTTCAATGGCCGGAAGTACCCCATGTTTCCTGCTACTGCACTGGAGACTTTACCGTCTGTTGAAATGCGTTCTGACGACATTCTTGTGTGTGCCTTCCCTAAATCAGGTATGTGAAGGAATGTGAATAGTATAATAGTGAATTAGTGAGATAGCGGGCCGGAAGCGTCATATCACACGACGTTAAGATGTGTAACTTGTTGGACCCTAGCCCTCGGCATTAATAGGTATAATAAGGACTGGTCGGCTCAGAGTCACTGCAATGAGTAGTCTGAGCGGAGTATGCATGCTTAGCTGTAGCATAGTATCTCAATGACTTAGCAGCATAAAGCCAGCGTAAGTCTGGGCTAGTACAAGCAGCCATACATACACACTCACGCACGTCACCATATGAGTGGAATATTCTTAAGAGTGAAGTTATTAATAGTTTTATCACACGTCAAATAATGCATGCATCACAGATCGTGACTTTGGACAGTGACATATTACATACATTACTGACAGTGAAACACCCCGACGTTATACAGTGACATATTACAAACATTACTGGCAGTGAAACACCCCGACTTTATAACGTTACACATGACATACATTACTGACCGTGAATCATCCCGACTTTATAAAGTTACACATTACATACATTATCGAACCACCGTGATTTTATGATTGGGATACCTCATGACCTCATTCAGTCAAATAGTGACACTCAGTGATCTCATAGAATCATAGTATTACACAATACAACCACAATGGAGTGTAATAGATAGTAACAGCCTTAACCTCATTCAGTCAAATAATGACGCCCCGTGACCTCATAGAGCCATATTATGAGATGATACAGACATAACGCACAGTGACAAATTATGCCACCCGCAACCATACATCCACACATACAGTGACATTCTGTGACCTCATAAGACCAAACTATGACATAATCCAGCCACAACAGATTTTGACAGATTGTGACACCCCTGATCTACAGTGAAACCCAGTGACCTCACAGAGTCATACTATGACATAATGTAACCATAACGGACCACGACACATTATAACACAACGTGTCCTCACATACAGCCTCACAATAACGTATTGCCGCGTTGTGTATTTAATATGAAGTGCTGCAGATCTTCAGAGTAGCGTAATGTAAACAGTAAGTATACCATACATGCAACCCTAACATATCATTACGTCATCGTCGATGTCAGCCAAAATCTGACAGTCTGGTGTATGGATTGAGTTGCTTTAATGTTACTTTTTGTTTAAACCCAACACTGGTTACACATTTAATTTTTTCACGGCATGACCACTTAGTGACATCGGCATGTGCAAAAAGTAGTAGGAAGTCGCGGTTTCGAGAAGACAATCTTTTGCATGAACCCTAAATATGGTCTTACTTTCTAGGTACTCACTGGATTTGGGAGATGACTCGCCTGCTGGTGGCGGGAAAACTCGACCGTGATGACATCAGCAAAGGGACTGCTATGATGGAATTTATTAATGAAGATGAATATAAAGATCTTCCGTCTCCTAGAGTCCTCAATACTCATTTGTTGTTCAGGGAACTGCCAAAGCAGGTTAAAGAAAAGAAACCTAGGATTCTGTACGTGACTCGGAATCCCAAGGACGTGACCGTTTCATTCTACAACTTTGTGAAGAAGCTGCCGATGTTTTACAAGTACTCTGGAGAGTGGAAGAATTTCGTCCGACCCTCATTGGAGGGGAGGTGTAAGTTTTCCTTCTTTGACAACACAACATACATTTACTTATCTTACCTCACACATAAATGTCGTTTTCTGATTGGCTAAGTGCTCTTCTATTACATTCGATGTACCCTACTTACAAGCGAGGTACTTTTCATTGTACCCCGCTGCCAAAGGCAACTCATTCGGTACTTCGTGGTAGTACTTCCCCATCTCGAATAAAATTGAATCACGTGTGATGTACGAAAAGTGCCGATGTTTTGCGAATGCAAATCGTTGGAAGAGGGACAAGGGAGATTTGACTTGCATTCCAATAAATACATTTTGAAAAACGTTCAGATGCAGTCCCTGTGAATATTAAGAGGGGGAATTACACCGCAGCGACTTCACTAAGACAATACCTGCTGGAAAAACACCAAGATGCAGGATTCGAATCGTTTGATTCACACGGGTTGGCCGAAGTGTACAATCCATCCGATACCCATGCCTCAAACAGTTAAACATTAACATTGAGGTGTTCGGTAAGATAAAAAAATAAAGTAATGTTCACTGGTCCCTCGGGATTGATGTATCCTCGATGTTGATATAAATCGACCCCTGAAGATCCGTGTTACAATTGACCTTCAGTAACCTATGACTCTCATAAGTATCGTTTAATCAGGCATGCTGATTTGTTTAACACGTCCCTCGTATCCCAACTGCGTAGGTCGATGGTCATACTGTTGATCACTGGAATGTTTTTCCAGACTGGATTATTGACTGACCGCCACCATATAACGGGAATACTGCTTAGCGGGGCTTAAATGTAAACTCACTCACTCATTTAAGCACAATTCTAATCTTGGTGGGTTTAGTCAGGTTACACAGTTTCGAATTCAAAATCATCGTTGAGAATGGATTTGCTAATCAGTAGTATTCACATTATCGAGGGTTTTGAGATGGAGTGACATCAGCGTTGCCGAAGCGCCCAAACTTAACTAAGCTTCTCTTCACAGTGGCGTTAGACCCTACTCTTTGACTCTTCAACCTGTACCTGAGTTGTTGTGACGTCAATGATATGTACCTTGTTTCAGTTGACTACGGATCCTGGTTTGACTATGTGAAGGACTGGGAGGAGGTGAAGAAGACAACTGACGTCCCCATACTGACACTCAACTATGAGGACATGAAAGAGGTGAGCAAGACCGATGTACACGTTCTACCCATGATAGCCAACAACCAACAACAGGATGTTATAATAATCATCCATGATGTCTTTTTGCCATCCTCCGAGTTATGGCCATTATATCGGTACAATGTCGTTTCGCTGGACATCGGGTTTCGTATGCAGATGTCGACATCTTAATGGTCATTATGCATTTTTTGTTGTTGTTTGTTTTCACTGTGCTTAATGCAACATAATCACTAACTCACATAGGCGTGGTTGTTGCTTTGCTGTTTCCAAGCAATTTAAAATTCCAGTGGGGAATTTGGTTAATGTTTAAAAATGAAATGAAATGAAATATCGATCTGTAGTGACCAGGTATCCCCTTAGGTAATAGCCAAAGAAAATCTGTGTTTGAAATTACTTGCACAGAGAATGGCCAAGCGTGGACTTTCCCTTTTCACAAAACATTCCCAACATAAGGATGTATTAACACTCATCATTCCAGTTATCTCACACACTAGCCCTTTTGAGCAGCTGACACTCGATACTTGTGCATTATACATGCTGTATGTGTGTATTTAATATTTACTGACAGCGTAGTTGTTATCTTAAAAATTAATACACATTTTTACGGGATACATTCCCAACACATACACATCAACAGTACATTCAGAGTGAGTGTTATTAAATGTGTTTAACTTGTAATTACACTCATACGTGTCCTCACATTTCGACGTTGACATTTGTTCTTCTCACTATCTGTTTGTTCACAGGATGTTTTCCGTGAGGTGAAGAAAATTCGAGACTTCCTTGGAACTGACAGAAGTGATGAGTTCGTGAAAGAAGTGTGTGATCACTGCAGTTTCGGATCAATGAAGGACATCAAAGCAAACTTTTCTGAGATTGTGTACAGAAAAGGTGAGTTTGTATTGTACATAGAACGAACCAGTATATGGAATCTTTCAGACTGTTTTGTTTATCCCATCCAGCATCGAGAGAAGATCACACACTAACTTACAAAGATGGTTCAGTTATATAGAGTCTACCACTACGTGACGGGTTGGTTTGGTTCTTTAACATAGCACATAGCTTTGCCAGCATTCCACCTATACGCCGTCGTCTGTAAACAATCCAGCATGGATCAGACTGCCCAGCATTCATCTACAGGAACTTCGATCCACGCATATGGAAACCCATGGCATGTGTCAACCAAGTCAGCGAGCCTGTCCATCCGATCTAATTAGTCGCCTCTTGCGATAAACATGGATTTGCTAAAGACCCGTTCTAATCCGGTTTGACTATGCTGAGGTAATGGACATTCAAAGTTCCATCCGAACCCTTTAGTCATCTCTTATGACCAGCATGGGTTGCTGAAAACCAGTTCTAACCAGGATCTTCACGTTTCGATTTTGTGGCAGTTCAGGTGGAACTTGTAGGAAATCGAGGATAAAGTTTGATTGTTAAAAGATGATAGATGGAGGTGGTATTGTTGGTAATAATTTTCGGTATGAAGCGTATCTTAAAGTGTACAGTCTGACAGTTTGACTTATGCATTAATTATTGTTCCTGTTCTTTCAGGTGAGATTGGTGACTGGAAGAACTGGTTCACTGTCGCCCAGAATGAATGGTTTGACAAACTGTACGAGGAGAAGATGAAAGATTGTCCCTTAACATTCAGATACACACTGAAATAGAAGCGATGTGTGAATTGAGAAATGAGTTTATGACAGAGATATATTTCTAACCAAAAGTTTACTACAAAAGGTCACAAATGCACTATTGAAAAAATGTAAGTGATTACTAGTTCCAAGTTATTACTTGTACCCCTTGTGAGCAATGTGTGCTGTAGACATAAATGTAACTGGTAGAAACTAAAATAACTAGCCTTGGTTTACAGAGAATACTGGCTTAACGTTGCTAGTGTGATCTGAACACCTTGTAGTGTTGGAAAAGGAAGTACACTGACGGGAGAGGACGAGGCAGTGAGAGTGCTGGTATAGCGGTCCGGGAAAGAAAGAAAGGAAGGGTTAGACTGGAGAGATTTGGAACAGGTTTGGACGACGGCAAAACAGCCTTAGCGCATAAAATGACGTGATTAGAGGACCAGAAGACTAGAAGCAGTGGACTCCAGCAGAGAGAGAGAGGGGGGGGAGGGAGGGGAAATGAGAGAGGGGAGAGGGAGAGAGAAAAAGGGAGAGGGAGGGGAATGAGAGAGGAAGGGAGAAAGAGAGAGTGAGGGAAAGAGAGAAAAGGGAGAGGGAGGGGCAGAGAGAGGAGCAGTGTTAGAGAATCTGAGTGAGCGAGATTTTGCACTGCTTTTAGAAATATTCCACTAACATGACGTCAAGGGACACCAGAAATGGACACATAGGAAAAGAGCAAGACAGAGCAGAGGGGCTGAGGGACAGAGGGAGAGCGTGAAAGAGAGCGACAGGGAGAGGGAGGGATGGGGGGAGCGACACAGAGTCACACAGATAGGGAGAGATAGAGAGACACATGGGGAGAAGGAATATATAAGGACTGGTGGCATGCAGAATGGGGTAGTGAGGGCAATTAGAAGGACGGTCAAGGTAACACAACGGGTGCACAATGAAAGGAACACAAATAATTTGAAGCTTTGCCTGCTAGTCATATGACCTATGGTATACAGTACGTTTCAAACATGCCTTGATATGCGTCAGTATGTGATCAGTGCTAACTCTTCAGGAGAACTACCGTTTTCTCCAAAGACATCTACATGTGTGTACAGTATACATTTCTTCATTAACTTTATATATACTCTGAAATGAAGTGTGACAATCAACAGCGCAATAAAAGCATCGCATCGCAGTTGACCTTAATTTTCATTTCGGGATTTATTTAGATAACTTTATTGCTGTGTCTGTTTACTGGGATTTTGTTTCCCTTGACTCCTGAACTCATTTCAAAACATTCCTAATATCCTAAAGATTAAAGCGTCCGCTGTTCACGTCAAAATCATGGGTTATATTCCCCACATGGGCACTGTGTGTGAAGCACATTTCTGAGTTTCCCCTCCGTGATATTGCTGGAATGTTGCTAAAAGTGGCGAAAACCCAAACCCGCTCATTCACAAATACATGTTTATGATATAATCGGTATAAAACTGTATAACTTTCTGATATCTGGTGAATAAGGAAAGGGCTTTGTTACGTGTATTTACGTGTACAGTTGTCCTTGTACCATGACCACATGGTGCCGCTCAAACATAACACGCGTCACTTCATTGAAAAGAAGAGTTCATGTGTTGACGGGGCAGTGGTTAAACCCCGCAGTTAAAACGTTCGCTTGTCACCCCAAAGACGATTGCGCACAGGTGGCGTGGTTGGCTAGGAGTCTAAGGGGCCGGCTTGTAACTGAAATGTGCCTGGATTTATCCCCACTTGTGACCGAGTGTAAAAACGTTGGACCCAACGTTACTTACAGGGTCACAACCCGTAGTGGGCAGTACACAGCATTGTGCACTTAAAAGAATTCATCCGATGGTGGGTGACTAGATGGTGGGTGACTAGATGTTGGGTGACTAGATGTTGGGCACACGAACACCTAGTTGCAGGTGTAGTTACGCGCAGTATCATCGGTCAAACTACTGTAACTAGGTGTTCCAGTCCATCCAGCTGCGAATGGGTACCTTGCGAGGACGAGGCTAACAGGTTGCATGAGTTGCATACGTCCAAGCGATTTGAGCTGGTTAAATGAATGCCAGAGAAAAGATCAAGGGAACACTCAAGTGCCTTGAGCATGTAGCAGCTGCCTGGATATGTGCGCTACATAAATATCCTATCATCATGATGATGAGGTCTCCTGACATGATACTGCAGAAATATCAAAGTTAAATTTCATATTCATGTCTATTCGTAGCAAATATTTTCCAGCAGGACGAGAAAAGGGTATATATTGCAATCACATGAACACATTGCTCAACGACTTCAAAAGTATAAACATGAACATTAATTAAGCACAACCAATTTTCATGTTATAAGATTGTGTTTAACACAACACTCTGGTCATTCATGATGTGGAAACCAAACACATGGTTATAATTTCGTTAATTGAACCATCTACAGTGTCAATCCATTAACTACCAACACTGCTGCTACTTTCGTCTGTAATTTATTGACGGTCATATGGGGGCACTAAAACGTTATCAATAATCATGTCCAAAACTATGGTGAAACAGAAAATGTCTGTGGTCCAACGTACACAAAGTTCTCAAAAACGTTCACTGTTCAAACCTAAACCAATAGTAATGGTGTATCCTTTCCTCGCACGGATAACTGCTGCAACCCTCCTCCTCATGCTGGAAAGCAAGCGCAGAGTGCGCATCAGTGGAAGCCTCTACCATTCCTCATGAAGAGCCTGGGCTAATTCCTATAGATTTTGAACAGGTGGATCTCTAATTTGAACTTGACGCCCCATGGTCAGTTGGGTTGAGATCAGGGCTTCTCGCAGGCCAAGGTAAGTATACGATAACAGCTCTGGAACGATGGGGACTAGCATTATCGTCCATAAATACTGGCCGACTGGCGAGGGGGTGATTACCAAATGCGGGACAACAGCAGCTTCCAGTACTTTATGTAGGTATCACTGACCATTGAGTGTCCCTTGAATAGTGAAAAGATTCAGCTTACAGTCATAGGAGAAACTCCCCCACACCATTACAGAGACACCGCCAAAGGGTTCAACTGCATGGATCATCCGCTGTTGATAAGCCTCATTACTCCTTCTCCAAACTCGCTAACGGCCATCAGTAACACGAAGAAGAAAACAGCTTTCACTGGACCAATGGATCCTGCGCCATGTCCTCAGATTGTGGTTTTGCCGTTGATTACACCACGCCAAACGTTGTATCTATCAGCGAGTCCAGCGGATCTGAGCCTCCTTCGGATGGTGCTGGTTGAGAGACGAACAACACCCACTCTAGATTGTTCTCTGAGATCTCTGCCATTGGTCATGGACCTGCGTCTCACTAGGCGAACGAACTAGGGCACGGTCATCACGGGGAGTGGTATTTCTCGGCCTTCCTGATCGCAGACGATCCTTGACATAACCAGTGGCCGTATGTTTCCTTACAAGGCGACTAATAACAGTGTGATTGGTATTCAGTCTGGAACTTTTGCTGCGACAAGACAAACCGACTGCACGCATACCAATGATCTGAAATCTTTTGGGTCTCTTTCAGAAAGCCTACGCCACGGCATGTCCAGAAAAGTTCAATTTCCGCACTCTTCACTTATTGATGCGTCGATAAGAAAGCAATGACAACACTTCATTTCAGTTTTTTATACCCCTGAGTCGCTTGTACCACGACAGATCTTTAGTATGAAAAGCATGCATTTGAGTGAATTTCTAAATTGTATGTAGATATAATTATAACTGTTTGACTTCTCTGTTTTGATCCCTTTTTGTTAAAATCGACAATTATTTTTGGTGGTGCTTAATTCATGTCCATCTGAATATATGGATCTTACCCGAGTGGGTACATGTTTAAAGCTAGCTTATGAACACAGTTTCACAGTAAACAAAAATCTGATATTACATAGGAACTCGTTGTCGTTGGGACCATCCATGCTCGCCCACCACTATTAGTGATTCAAACCCTGATCGTAAACGTTATCGCAGCTGGCAAACTGGTTTAAAACGAGTGTAACTGATCTGACCTACTTGCCGGATGTTTACCACAGCACAACCCTATGCAACAGTTGGGCAGTGTGTGTTCCAGTGTTGATCCGCACGCAATGATAAACAGTTCGTAGACGTGACAGTGACAAGGACAAGTGTTGAGTTGCCTCAGAGCAGTGGACCGTCGAGTCTTCTACAAACGAGTAAGTGTGTCTCGTTATATTCATGAAATGTCCATTTCAAACTCAACATCTCGAATGTTTAAGGGCAGACACAGTATGTGCAAAGGCTTAATTTTATGCGGAGGATCAAATCCTACTTTCGTTATGTGTTTTGTGTGATAAAACTGTTTTTGAAGCTGACCTATGTGAAATGTTAATAAATGTTTTGTAAAATAAATGAGTGAGTTTCGTTTTACGCCGCATTCTGCAATCTTACAGCTATATGGCGGCGGTCTGTAAATACTTGAGCCTGGACCAGTCAGCCCAGTTATCAACAGCATGAGCAACGATCTGCGCAATTGGGACGTCTGACCACCCGATCCCATTAGTCGCCTCTTACGACAAGCAGAGTCGCCTTTTATGGCAAACATGTGCTCTTGAAGACCTATTCTACCCCGACCCTTCACGGGTCTGTTTTGAATCTGGCTCAAGGAAACTCATTGGAGCCCCTACTGTAATCTGGGTTACGGAAACTCACTGGAGTCTTACTGGATTGTGGGTAACTTGTGAGTTTCCATTTTCCGGAAACTTGAAGCAAATGTACAGAAACTGAAACATAACTAACTGAAACATAAGTACCATTTTTTTTCCGTTAGGTTTCCGGTGCCCGGAAACGAAGTTTTGTTTTGCTGAGTGGCATCACGTGGACCGTAGGATCTCAGTGAAATAGAAAGTCATATAATGCAGACGGTATGATCTCAATGAATTAGTAAGTCACACGTGGCCTGTGGGAGTTCAGTAGACTGGAACGTCAAATAACAAGGACTGTAGGATCTCAATGAGCTAGAAACTTACACCATGCGGCCTGTGAGATCTCAATGAATTAGTAAGTCACACCCTGTCGACTGAAGGAGGTCAGTGGACGAGAACATCAAATAACAAGAGCGGTATGATCTCAAAACAAAAACAGAGAGATACGCCATGTAGGTTGTGATCTCCATCAGCTAAAACATCACATCATGCAGACTGTAGGATTCCAATGAACCAGAGCGAAACATGGGGACTGTAGGAACTCAGTGGACTAGGTCTTCAACTAACGATATGACTGTATGATCTCAATAAACTAGAGAGTCACTCCATGAGGGCTGTAAGATCTCAATGAACTAAAATGTCATAGCATGCATCCTGTACGATCTCAGTGAACTAGTAAGCCACACCATGTGGATTAGAACGTGGGATCTCAATAAAATAGAAAGTCATACCATGCGGACTATATGATCTCAATGAACCAGAACATCACATCATGCAGCTTTCAGGAGATCAGATGACAAGAACCATGCGGACTGTAGTTTCTCCTTTTAATATTTGTCACAGCAAATACACTGAAACATCTCAAAAATAAGTACCTCAACATCACACCATGTTAACGGTTTGTACTAACCCGACACGTCATATGGACTGGTGCACAGGTAAAGCACCTCGCCTGTACAAACTAACCGCCGTTTCGAGATCAATTTCCCATTTCAAGCAACCCTCCAATACAGTACATACAACATCTTTAGTTTCAGATTCAAGTCGCGTCCGACACGATTGTTAGGTTGAAGGAGAGAACCATGGAGATACGTGTACCCGATGATGGTGGGGATGAGGTGACGCTGATAAGCTTCAATGGCCGGAAGTACCCCATGTTTCCTGCTACTGCACTGGAGACTTTACCGTCTGTTGAAATGCGTTCTGACGACATTCTTGTGTGTGCCTTCCCTAAATCAGGTATGTGAAGGAATGTGAATAGTATAATAGTGAATTAGTGAGATAGCGGGCCGGAAGCGTCATATCACACGACGTTAAGATGTGTAACTTGTTGGATCCTAGCCCTCGGCATTAATAGGTATAATAAGGACTGGCCGTCTCAGAGTCACTGCAATGAGTAGTCTGAGCGGAGTATGCATACTTAGCTGTAGCATAGTATCTCAATGACTTAGCAGCATAAAGCCAGCGTAAGCCTGGGCTAGTACAAGCAGCCATACATACACACTCACGCACGTCACCATATGAGTGGAATATTCTTAAGAGTGAAGTTATTAATAGTTTTATCACACCTCAAATAATATAGCATCACAGACCGTGACACATCCTGACTTTTGTATAGTGATATATTACATACATTACTGACAGTGAAATACCCCGACTTTATACAGTGACATACTACAAACATTACTGGCCGTGAAACACCCCGACTTTATACAGTGACATGTTACAAACATTACTGGTAGTGAAATAGCCCGACTTTATACAGTGACATATTACAAACATTACTGACCGTGACTCATCCCGACTTTATAAAGTTACACATTACACACATTATCGAACCACCGTGATTTTATGATTGGGACACCTCATGACCTCATTCAGTCAAATAGTGACACTCAGTGATCTCATAGAATCATAGTATTACACAATACAACCACAATGGAGTGTAATAGATAGTAACAGCCCTAACCTCATTCAGGCAAATAATGACGCTCTGTGACCTCATAGAGCCATATTATGACATGATACAGACATAACGCACAGTGACACATTATGACACATCCACTCATACAGTGACATTCTGTGACCTCATAAGACCATACTATGACATAATCCAGCCACAACAGATTGTGACAGATTGTGACACCCCTGATCTACAGTGAAACCCAGTGACCTCATAGAGTCATAACTATGACATAATGTAACCATAACGCACCATGACACATTATAACACAACGTGTCCTCGCATACAGCCTCACAATAACGTATTGCCGAGTTGTGTATTTAATATGAACTTCTAGAGATCTTCAGAGTAGCGCAGTGTAAACAGTAAGTATACCATACATGCAATCCTAGCATATCATTATGTCATTGTCGATGTCAGCCAAAATCAGACAGTCTGGTGTATGGATTGAGTTTTTTTAATGTTACTTTTGTTTTGTTTTGTTTTGTTTTTGTAACCCAATATTGGTTACGCATTTCATTTTTTCACGGCATGACCACTTAGTGACATGTAGGAAGTAGTAGGAAGTCGCGGTTTCGAGAAGACAATCTTTTGCATGAACCCTAAATATGGTCTTACTTTCTAGGTACTCACTGGATTTGGGAGATGACTCGCCTGCTGGTGGCGGGAAAACTCGACCGTGATGACATCAGCAAAGGGACTGCTATGATGGAATTTATTAATGAAGATGAATATAAAGATCTTCCGTCTCCTAGAGTCCTCAATACTCATTTGCTGTTCAGCGAACTGCCAAAGCAGGTTAAAGAAAAGAAACCTAGGATTCTGTACGTGACTCGGAATCCCAAGGACGTGACCGTTTCATTCTACAACTTTGTGAAGAAGCTGCCGATGATTTACAAGTACTCTGGAGAGTGGAAGAATTTCGTCCGACCCTCATTGGAGGGGAGGTGTAAGTTTTCCTTCTTTGACAACACAACATACATTTACTTATCTTACCTCACACATAAATGTCGTTTTCTGATTGGCTAAGTGCTCTTCTATTACTTTCAATGTACCCTACTTACAAGCGAGGTACTTTTCATTGTACCCCGCTGCCAAAGGCAACTCATTCGGTACTTCGTGGTAGTACTTCCCCATCTCGAATAAAATTGAATCACGTGTGATGCACGAAAAGTGCCAATGTTTTGCGAATGCAAATCGTTGGAAGAGGGACAAAGGAGATTTGACTTGCATTCCAATAAATACATTTTGAAAAACGTTCAGATGCAGTCCGTGTGAATATTAAGAGGAGGAATTACACCGCAGCGACTTCACTAAGACAATACCTGCTGGAAAAAACACCAAGATGCAGGATTCGAATCGTTTGATTCACACGGGTTGGCCGAAGTGTACAATCCATCCGATACCCATGCCTCAAACAGTTAAACATTAACATTGAGGTGTTCGGTAAGATAAATAAAGAAAGTAATGTTCACTGGTCCCTCGGGATTGATGTATCCTCGATGTTGATATAAATCGACCCCTGAAGATCCGTGTTACAATTGACCTTCAGTAACCTATGACTCTCATAAGTATCGTTTAGTCAGGCATGCTGATTTGTTTAACACGTCCCTCGTATCCCAATTGCGTAGGTCGATGGTCATACTGTTGATCACTGGAATGTTTTTCCAGACTGGATTATTGACTGACCGCCACCATATAACGGGAATACTGCTTAGCGGGGCTTAAATGTAAACTCACTCACTCATTTAAGCACAATTCTAATCTTGGTGGGTTTAGTCAGGTTACACAGTTTCGAATTCAAAATCATCGTTGAGAATGGATTTGCTAATCAGTAGTATTCACATTATCGAGGGTTTTGAGATGGAGCGACATCAGCGTTCCCGAAACGCCCAAACTTAACTAAGCTTCTCTTCACAATGGCGTTAGACCCTACCTAGGTAATTTCTAATCCTTTACGAACATATATGGCCATCTGTGTCTAAGAGCTTTTGCTAGCCTCCTACATTTTCTGGGATGTCAATATTGAGTACCTTGTTTCAGTTGACTACGGATCCTGGTTTGACTATGTGAAGGATTGGGAGGAGGTGAAGAAGACAACTGACGTCCCCATACTGACACTCAACTATGAAGACATGAAAGAGGTGAGCACACGTTCTACCCACGATAGCCAACAACCAACAACAGGATGTTATAATAATCATCCATGATGTCTTTGTGCACATCCTCCGAGTTATGGCCATTATATCGGTACAATGTCGTTTCGCTGGACATCGGGTTTCGAATCCAGATGTCGACATCTTAATGGTCATTATGCATTTTTTGTTGTTGTTGTTTTCACTGTGCTTAATGCAATATAATCACTAACTCACATAGGCGTGGTTGTTGCTTTGCTGTTTCAAAACAAATTGAAATTCCAGTGGGGAATTTGGTTAAAGTTTAAAAATGAAATGAAATGAAATGAAATTTCGATCTGTGAAAAATCTGTGTTTGAAATTACATGCACAAAGAATGGCCAAGCGTGGACTTTCCCTTTTCACAAAACATTCCCAACATAAGGATGTATTAACACTCATCATTCCAGTTATCTCACACACTAGCCCTTTTGAGCAGCTGACACTCGATACTTGTGCTTTATACATGTTGGTATGTGTGTATTTAATATTTACTGACAGCGTAGTTGTTATCTTAAAAATTAATACATATTTTTACGGGATACATTCCCAACACATACACATCAACAGTACATTCAGAGTGAGTGTTATTAAATGTGTTTAACTTGTAATTACATGCATACGTGTCCTCACATTTCGACGTTGACATTTGTTCTGCTCACCATCTGTTTGTTCACAGGATGTTTTCCGTGAGGTGAAGAAAATTCGAGACTTCCTTGGAACTGACAGAAGTGATGAGTTCGTGAAAGAAGTGTGTGATCACTGCAGTTTCGGATCAATGAAGGACATCAAAGCAAACTTTTCTGAGATTGTGTACAGAAAAGGTGAGTTTGTATTGTACATAGAACGAACCAGTAAATGGAATCATTCAGACTGTTTTGTTTATCCCATCCAGCATCGTGAGAAGATCACATGCTAACTTACAAAGATGGTTCAGTTATATAGAGTCTACCACTACGTGACGGGTTGGTTTGGTGCTTTAACATAGCACATAGCATTGCCAGCATTCCAGCTATACGGCGTCGGTCTGTAAACAATCCAGTCTGGACCAGACTGCCCAGCATTCAACTACATGAACTTCGATCCACACATATGGAAACCGATAGCATGTGTGAACCAAGTCAGCGAGCCTGACCATCCGATCTAATTAGTCGCCTCTTGCGAAAAACATGGATTTGCTAAAGACCCGTTCTAATCCGGTTTGACAATGCTGAGGTAATGGACATTTAAAGTTCCATCTGAAACCTTTAGTCATCTCTTATGACCAGCATGGGTTACTGAAAACCAGCTCTAACCAGGATCTTCACGCTTCGATTTTGTGGCAGTTCAGGTGGAACTTGTAGGAAATCGAGGATAAAGTTTGATTGTTAAAAGATGATAGATGGGGGTGGTATTGTTGGTAATAATTTTCGGTATGAAGCGTATCCTAAAGTGTACAGTCTGACAGTTTGACTTATGTATTAATTATTGTTCCTGTTCTTTCAGGTGAGATTGGTGACTGGAAGAACTGGTTCACTGTCGCCCAGAATGAATGGTTTGACAAACTGTACGAGGAGAAGATGAAAGATTGTCCCTTATCATTCAGATACACACTGAAATAGAAGCGATGTGTGAATTGAGAAATGAGTTTATGACAGAGATATATTTCTAACCAATAGTTTATTACAAAAGGTCACAAATGCACTATTGAAAAATGTAAGTGATTACTAGTTCCAAGTTATTACTTGTACCCCTTGTGAGCAATGTGTGCTGTAGACATAAATGTAACTGGTAGAAACTAAAATAACTAGCCTTGGTTTACAGAGAATACTGGCTTAACGTGGCTAGTGTGATCTGAACACCTTGTAGTGTTGGAAAAGGAAGTACACTGACGGGAGAGGACGATTCAGTGAGAGTGCTGGTATAGCGGTCCGGGAAAGAAAGGAAGGAAGGGTTAGGCTGGAGAGAGTTGGAACAGGTTTGGACGACGGCAAAACAGCCTTAGCGGGTAAAATGACGTGATTTGAGGACCAGAAGACTAGAAGCAGAGGACTCCGGCAGAGAGAGAGGGAGGGAGGGATGGGGAATGAGAGAGGGGGATAGGGAGAGAGAAAAAGGGGAGAGGGAGGGGAATGAGAGAGGAAGATAATTTGAAGCTTGCCTGCCTAGCTTGATATACGTCAGTATGCGATCAATGCTAACTCTTCAGGAGAACTACCGTTTTCTCCAAAGACATCTACATGTGTGTACAGCATATATGTCTTCATTAACTTTATATATACTCTGACATGAAGTGTGACAATCAACAGCGCAATAAAAGCATCTCATCGCAGTTGACCTTAATTTTCATTTCGGGATTTATATAGATAACTTTATTACTGTGCCTGTTTACTGGGATTTTGTTTCCCTTAACCCCTGAACTCATTTCAAAACATTTCAGGTAAGGATAGAGTTGTATAACTTGTATGTGAGAAGGTACCTGATCAAATCACGATTACGTACTGAGTCATAAAAACGAGTACGTCGCTGTGATATCCTAAAGATTAAAGCGTCCGCTGTTCACGTCAAAAACATGGGTTATATTCCCCACATGGGCACTGTGTGAAGCGAATTTCTGAGTTTCCCCTCCGTGATATTGCCGGAATGTTGCTAAAAGTGGCGAAAACCTAAACCCGCTCACTCATAAATACATGTTTATGATATAATCGGTATCAACCTGTATAACTTTCTGATATCTGGTGAATAAGGAAAGGGCTTTGTTACGTGTATTTACGTGTACAGTTGTCCTTGTACCATGACCACATGGTGCCGCTCAAACATAACACGCGTCACTTCATTGAAAAGAAGAGTTCATGTGTTGATGGGGCAGTGGTTTAACCCCGCAGTTAAAGCGTTCGCTCGTCACCCCAAAAACGATTGCGCACAGGTGGCATGGTTGGCTAGCAGTCTAAGCTTGTAACTGAAATGTGCCTGGATTTATCCCCACTTGTGACTGAGTGTAAAAACGTCGGACCCAACGTTACTTACATGGTTACAACCCGTAGTGGGCAGTACACAGCATTGTGCACTTAAAAGAATTCATCCGATGGTGGGTGACTAGATGTTGGGCACACGAACACCTAGTTGCGGGTATAGTTACGCGCAGTATCATCGGTCAAACTACTGTGACTAGGTGTTCCAGTCCATCCAGCTGCGAATGGGTACCTTGCGAGGACGAGGCTAACAGGTTGCATGACTTGCATACGTCCAAGCGATTTGAGCTGGTTAAATGAATACCAGAGAAAAGACATCAGTTGATCAAGGGAACACTCAAGTGCCTTGAGCATGTAGCAGGTGCCTGGATATGTGCGCTACATAAATATCCTATCATCATCATGATGAGGTCTCCTGACGTGATACTGCAGAAATATCAATGTTAAATTTCATATTCATGTCTATTCGTTGCAAATATTTTCCAGCAGGTGTTTTCAGTATTCGTTAATATGCGAACACTAAACGTTCTCACTAAGTTACTTTTATGTCGTGGTTTGGTTACGTCAGGACATGACGTAACTAGGACGTTATTAGAACGTCAAAGCATAACGTCATATCATAACCTTGCCACAACGTTACACATTACGTCATCATGGCGTCCTTGCAACGTTTTCGTTAATATGTAGTTTTGACACCGGTTTATGCCCAATGGTGGATAATCGAGACTGGTATCAGTCTGACGTTAGAGTTTAAATTCTGTTCATATACTAGTATACTGATGGTACCAAGTAACGGAGCAAGTGTACGTCTAATTATTCCCAGATTTCCATCAGCAGTGCCAACCGAAAGATGCAAAGAAACCTAGATTACGGGAACACTTGCACTTTCAAGTGTTCCCGTACTTGTTACCATCAGTCGACTTGCCAGTCGTGTTTGAAGGCTTCAACTCGAAAGCGGGTTCAGCATATTCAGATAACACTATCATCCACACGATACCAACAAACGGTCGCCCATATATACTTGGCATGCAAAATGAATGCTTTATCAAATAGGACATAGCTTGCTTTGGAAGTGTACACAGATTATGCCCTGGGAGCACCCGCTAATGTCAATATATATGTGCGAACTTTGCGAGAAGGGGGAAGCGAATCTCGTTTTGTATCTCTATGGCGTGAATGCATAGCTGCTGTTAAGTCATGAATTTGTTGTGAAGACTGAAACGACTAAGACAGTCTGACAAAGCTGCCAAATATTGGTTTACTCAGCAGTTCTCAAGGTGGAGGCTTGAAAAGTCTGTTAAGTTGCTTTGCGAGATATATGTTCCTGCGTTTGTTTTTCACGCATGTTTATTTGTAATGGAAGCATATGTATCCCCATTGTGTATCCCCGTTGTATAGATCGTGTGGTGAGGATCGCTGACTTGGTTGACCCCTGTTATCGGTTCCCATTTGTGCAGATCGATGCTCATGCTGCTGATCACTGGACTGCCTGGACCATACCCTATTGTTTACAAACCGCCGCAATATAGCTGGAATATTGCTGAGTACAGCGTAAAACAACAAGAAAAAACAAACACGTTAAATTAACCCAAATTATGGAATACTGTAAGGGACATTGTCACGATCTCGCATTCTCGCGATCTCGGCCTTTGGAAACAAGCTCAAAATGTCAAAAGTGCGAGAATGCGAGATCGCAAGAACGCGAGATTTGGCCAAAATCTCGCGTTCTCGCGATCTCGCATTCTCGTGTTTTTGGTACAGATCAAGTTTCTGTCAAAAGTCGACGACACGAGAAAGCGACTTTTAAACATGCTGTCAAATCTCGCAATCTCGCAATCTCGACTTGTCAAATATGGCCACAAAAACACGAAATCGCGAGAACACGAGAATGCGACATTTCCTTTTCTCGCGTTCTCGCGATCTCGCGATCTCGCGTTTTAGACGTTGGCGTTGCGCATGTTTATTATCACAAGGTCAAGGCGCATGCGCATGCTAGTAGTGCTGAGGTCATGCTTCTTTCATGTTTGTCATTGCCCAAGTAGCAAATTTATGACATAGCTTGAAAATACTAAGCATGTAATTTACATTCACGAAATGTAGGGTAGAGTATATAAGTCCGCTCCTGTTGTTACAATTTCCTACGTGCATAAAATCCTCAACATGTCCTGCATAATTTAACAAACTAAATTGTGAATACATCGTTATACAGTGCTCATCACAACAGGATAATTACGAATTAACAATAACAGGTACAATAAGAATTACCAATAACAGGTGCATTAAGAATTACCAATAACAGGTGCATTAAGAATTACCAATAACAAGTGCATTAAGAATTACCAATAACAAGTGCATTAAGAATTAACAATAACAGGTCCATTAAGAATTAACAATAACCCCTTAAGCATAAGTCTGTATGTGGTGTAGTATTTGGGAACGACCCAAACAGTGTGCTTATCGTTAGAGGTGACCCAGTGAATCAGGTCATTAAGTGCTAAGCGTTCACAGTTTACAAATTACTGGTCAGGAACAGATTCGATAACTTAAAAGATGACCTCATATAAATGGGCTACTGCAGAATATGGAGTAAAACGATAAACACATTAATATACACAAGTACGAACGATAGGGCACATCGAGTCGACGACGCTGTATTTGTGTCACTGCAAACCAGCGTAAAGAAACGGGGCATTACTATTTACACGCACCCGGAAACTTAATCTCAAGGTAGGGTCGACGCTTAGTGGCTGTGGAAATTGTTGACTGGGTTAACACTGCGTCATTGATATATCTTCACAACGCTTGTAAACTGATAACAGGTTTGTAATATTTTTAGACGAGAGACAGGCAGAGACGTGCAGTGAATTGCCTCCCCTGAAAACAGTCCAGTCGATAAAACGAACACATGCACACGGTCTAAGCTAACAACGTCAACTATTGTCTGAAATGAACATATTTTACTGAAAAATAGTTCATTGTACAAAAAATAATGTCTAAACGTTCCGCGTTTTCTAGACTTGTGTGGACTTTTTAGGATATATTTGCTGCAGGGTCTGTACGTCAGACGAACACGGTCCCTGAGACGGTGTAAAATAGCGACGACCGTACTCAGGAAACGACAACAGCTGCAGGTTCGCGATATCGCTTCGTATTACGTTTGTGAGAATATATCTTCTCGTCTGTTTCGTTCGGTTCCGTACCGTACGTGTCGCACCGATGGTGGCGAGGTTAGGCTGTATGGACATATCTCACGCAAAACAACGCTCATCAATGAGATGGCCGCTCACGTAGCAGGTGCACGTACAGTACGGAAACAAAACAGAGGAGAAGGTATAATCTCACAAACTTAATACGAAGCGATATCGTGAACCTGCAGCTGTTATCGTTTCCCGAGTACATACACATTTGCTGAGACAGTTACAAGAGAGGTAGACATGCTTTACAGATTTCTCAACTTACAAGTTAGCAGACATTAGCAGTGTCAGGGAATATAAAATACTAGCACATGTAATGAAATATTCTGGAATGCACAATGCCAAGCTCTTGTTGAGGTGTAGAGTTACCTTTCTTCCATCATGCCCGCACTCAGAGGTCGCCCTCAGCGACCAGAACTGGGATAACTATAAAGAGTAAAATGGGTTGCTTTTAACAATGTAATGGATGGACAACAATTACTGACAGCTAAATCACCGACCGATTAATGTGTCTGGCTGTGGTTGCTGGACTTTAGGTGTCCTTACATTCATTTATTCATTCATTTATTCATTCATAATGAATCAGATTCTTTGTCTAACACCAGGTTCCAATGATTGCAGGTATGGATGCTTATAATCTCAATAACTGGGATGTCTGGTACAAAGTCAGTTATTAACAGATACCATGTAGCTGGAATACTGCATGATATAGCAAAACAAAGAGCAAAAAGATATGGCACCTTTGGATTACGAAATATGTGTGATAAGTGTAGCCAAGAAATTTAATAGATGCAATATTGACCCACTTTTTGCAGGTTGTGCCTATAAACGTCAAGCATAGGAAACCGACAGTATATAACAAAGTCCATTAAGATGCTGATTTTTAATTTGTTCCACTTCGAACACTTTTGGTAGAGAGAATACACACACATACACACGCACGTACGCACGCACGCACGCACATACATACATACATACACCATACACACACACACATTTTCAGACGCTCTGGACTGTAAACACCCTGAATTCACTATGGAACTAATACAAGTAGCCGGTGATGGTGCAGATGAGATGACACTGGTAATCTTCAATGGCCGCAGATACCCCTTGTTCCCAGGATCAATGCAGACCAGAGCTTTGGAAAAATACCATCTGCAGAAATCCGGTCTGATGAGATTATAGTGTGTGCTTAAGCAAACTACTTATTAATGCAGTGATAAAATTGTGACAAAACCTGATTTGTGGTCAAGAAGCACTTCCTGGTTACAGCTGGTAGTGGAACGGAAGATGAGAGAAAATGGGAGACCATGCCAGTTAGGCATGGCGCGAACTAGCTAGGAGCCTGTTAATCACCATAATCAAACGCCATTTTGGCTAGTGAATTTTCATGGGGTCACTTTCTAAATATGTCATGTTCTAAGTTATAATACACTTTCAAATCATGCAGTTTTGAGGCCTGATAAAAAAATGTACAGGCAGCTTAATGATGAAACTCGTGTCTACATTCACATTTACGACTAATGAATTATTCTATAGGCTAGCAACTCTCAGGTATAGCTATCCCAAATGGATAGCAAAATCAGGAAACTATTTCCAGCTTGGCTTGGATATTACAGACTTGGTAAGAAAACTGTCGTGTGTTCAGTTTTGCAAAGCACTGACAAAAATTTGATTAAGGTTTTTTCGTTTGCCAAGGAAAGTTCGAAGATAGTAGAGGTAATGATCTTGTAATCGCACACGATACAAGGAGAACAGAGAATTAATTCGGCTTTACAGTACAAGAAATGGAGTTTGAACAAATTGGAGTTGAACATAATTCATGATCTCATGCACGGTTTCACAGTTTGGTCTATGAGTCGCCTTGTTTGCAGGATACATTATCTTTCCGTTTCATGACTATGTCATTGTGGCAGTGTTAGTGGCAGTATTATATAGCGTGAATTCCATCTAACTATGTCACGGTGTCACAACGTTGTCACAACGTTATGTTTTCGGCGTGGAAACATCATGGTATTACGTCCGAACAGCGTTATTCTTTGGACTCCCATTTACGTTGTCACAACGATCAGACGTGACGTTGTGATACGTCATTTCACGTCGTCACAATGTTAGGGAACGTTGTACGATACAAGGAGAACAACGTTATTATGTGGACTCCTATCTACGTTGTTACAACGTTTAGGCCTGATGTCGTGATACCCCACATGTCGTTCTAGCGTTGGCCAACGATTTTCTGTTACAGAACGTCAGAATGGGTATCGCAAGATCAGGTCAAACCGCAGCGGAAACAAATATAGGAATCCACAGAACTCGTTGGCCTAATGTTGGATGAACATCTGTATGTACAAATCCAACAATGGTACTAAATGCTCTCTCTCTCTCTCTCTCTCTCTTTCTTTCTTTCTTCCTCTCTCTCTCTTTCGTCCCCTCTCTCTCTCTCTCTCATGGCTAGATACCTTTTGTCAGCTTGAAGGTACTATGAAAGTACAAATCCAGCTGTACGCGGCGATAACTGCTCGCCAGCCAGTATATATGACAGTACAGCTAACGTTTGAACATGGAACTGACACGTTCTTCCGACCACGACCAGCTAAATGATACAGACAAACTCAAGATGTTGGGATGCTACATTTTGCAAGCTGCCAGCTGCGGAGCTTTTGCGCTTCTTTCATGAAATTCGTGATCGTTTTGGTTTCCATTTCAAGGAACTATCATACATGGTGCAATTTCTGAAATAAACCCCAAAACATAGCTGGTTTTCGGTGTGCAAAACACGGAAATAAGAAGAACATAATGAAAACGCATACTGAATTTACCGCAGTATATTCGGGGAGTCTGGTACTCAGATGGCCAAGCGCCGTCTGCTTGCACGTCTCTGGTATACAAACCACTACGCCCTTTAGGAAAAGCTAACAGTTTTTAGTTGCGTCCCTTGAATAAAATTTCCGCGCAACCAGAAGTTTGTCCAACCATGGGCCAAATGGTGAAGTTGCGTACTATACGCGGAAGAAACGTATCTCTTTTATCTTTTTGACGCTCTATTTCACGTTATTAGGTGAATATGAAAATCAAAAGATGAGGGAGCAAGCATACGTCAGGTAATGTGCTGTTCAAAATTAAGAGGCGACTAACGGGATCGAGTGGTCAGGCTCGATGACTTGGTTAACACATGTCATCGGTTCCCAATAGCGCAGATCGATGTTCATACTGCTGATCACTGGATTGTCTGGTCCAGTCTGGATTGAGTGCGTCGTAAAACTAAACTCACTCACTAACTAAGAAGGTGGCAGCCATAAATCTTTCTTTTTTGCATATTTTCTTTTTGCATTTGCCACTCAAAGATTGGCAAAGATTAGTTGAATAGATTTCTCAGCAGTGAACAGTACGTACCAAACAAAACAGAAATTGACTGTAATGCGTATTCGTCAATTTGCGCGTTGTTTTGGTCGTGTGTTTTCTGAAGCTGTAGCTGTAACTGAATAGAGAAGACAGTGAAACGTTTTACAGAAAACACGTGACACTTAATTATACGAAACATTGTTATAACGTTGTGAGGAGCCCAAAGCGTAACGTTTCTTCAACGTAAATTTGCAACGGTGTTATCACGTTGTGACTTAACGTTGTACAGCTGCATAAAGTTAAATTTGTCCGAAAGAATGGAAATTACGCAACTTCGGTTTATTTATGGGGAGGAAACCACAAAGTGCAATGTAATAGTAGACTGTGGTCAAGCAGAAATTACGAATGATTCGATGTACGCAACTGTCCTTATAATTTTCGGAAAACAGTTCACGTTGCATTCACGTTTCAGAAACGATTGAAAAAATACGTAATAGTTCATATACATAGTACATACACAACGTATATCTATACATTTGCTGTGACGATGTAAAGTAGCGTTATAAGATATTTACAGTAGCGTTATAAAATGACGCACTACTAACGTTGTAACAATGCTGTGTCATGACGTTACTAGACTACAGCCTTCCGTTGAGGAAACGTTGTTTGTTACCTGGGATGTGCTGAGTGAGTGAGTGAGTGAGTTTAGTTTTACACCGCACTCAGCAATATTCCAGCTATATGGCGGCGGTCTGTAAATAATCGAGTCTGGACCAGACAATCCTGTGACCAACAACATGAGCATCGATCTGCGCAATGGGCAATCGATGACATATGTGTCAACCAAGTCAGCGAGACTGACCACTCGATCCTCTTAGTCGCCTCTTACGACAAGCATCGTCGACTTTTATGGCAAGCATGGGTTGCTGAAGGCCTATTCTACCCCTGGACCTTCACGGGTTGGGAACATGGAATTGCAAACATACCGAAAATATGTTGCACAAACCACATAACTCCATACGGTGTTATTATTTAGGTACCCACTGTGTCTGTGAGTTGGTTCACCTGCTGGTGGCTGGACAGATCGACCACGATATCGGCAAGGAGTTTCACGTGATTGAAGGTTTCAATGAAGATGCTTATAAAGACCTCCCTTCTTCAAGAATCCTCAACACTAACGTATTGTTCAGCGAACTTCCGAAGCAGGTAAAAGAGAGGAAACCAAATATAGTACGTGACACGGAATTCCAAGGACGTGACTGTGTCACACTTGAACCTTGTGAAGATTTATTCGTAATCTTAATGTCACGTTCTTTGATTTACTGTGTTGTTAAAAGTGAAATGCATAGGTACGTGTTCACCGCAAACAGACTATAAAGGTTTCGCATGAAACCAGGAAACTAGTTCAGTAACGTGTGTGTCATATGAGTGAGGTTTTGTACATTCCGCAATGGCACGCCTGTCGACATCTTTGTTTTAAGTCACTGCTTGTAGGAAAGTGCCTTGTGAATGTTCTTCTGTTCTTTAAAACCAGCATCGTAGTCCCACATGCATGTCCTGTCAATAATGGCCCAAGCTCATGCAGCCGGTGTTATTAGTCTCCGAATCCCTCATCGTACTGGAGCTCTATTAATATTATATTCATTAATGGAGTTTTCGTTTCATATATATCATTTATTCAGACACTAAGTCCGAATAATGGTCTAATTGTCATGACTTGAGGTCATGTTCATTATTTCAGTCTGTTCAAGAAACAACCAATATTCACGTTTTATATGTTCCAAGGATACATTCCGCGAGATGAAAAGGATACAAACACTCCTTGGAACTGAGAGGAGCAATGAATTTCTGGAGGAAGTTTGTGATCGATGCAGTTTAGCCTCCATGAAGAACAGCAATGAACCTCTGCCTGAAATCATGTACAGAAAGGGTGAGTGCATCTCGCCCAGTGGGCCAATTGAGATGATTATTAAGTGCTCTTAATAATAAGAAGAATAAGATTTGAGTCTTAATCAATATGAAATAGTGATGATAACATGTGTTCGAGAAGACTTAAGCCCTAAAAGTTGACCCCTGTCATAACAAATATCGAGACCATTGGTTACCTGAAAAACACAAAGGAATGCGTGGCACAAATAGAACTAGGGAAGGAATGACTTTGATACGATAACATCGATACGTCACATTTAGAAATGCCCTACACATGTATCCGATATTTTTTTATTTCCGTATGTTGGCTTTTCCTTTAAGATACAAATATGTTCCAAGAAAGTGTACTTTTGCCTAGGGTTGAACACTTTTGACTAGCATTTGAATTATCTGCAAATTTAAGATTTACAATCCATACATTTCCTAAAACTGTATACAATATTCCAACATTTGGTTTAAACATTGACTTTTGATCTTTCCGGGGAGACTGGGGATTGGAAGAAATGGTTCACTGTTGCACAGAATGAATGGTTTGATCAATTCTACAGGGAGAAGATGAACGATTACCCATTGGAGTTCAGATATACATTGTACTAGTGAAGGTCTTGGGTAGAATAGGCCTTCAGTAACCCGTGCTTGCCATAAAAAGCGACTATGCTTGTCGTAAGAGGCGACTAAGGGGATCGGGTGGTCAAGCTCGCTGACTTGGTTGACACGTATGTCATCGGTTCCCAGTTGCGCAGATTGATGCCCATACTGTTGACCAAAGGATTGTCTGGTCCAGAATCGATTATTTTCGCCATATAGCTGGAATATTGCTGTGTTCGACGTAAAACTTATTTCACTCACTCATATATGCATTGGAATATTGGTGTTGTGGGGTGGATAGAGTGGGTATACATGGCTATAGTGCGGGCACAGAATAATCAGCATGACGTTAGGGCGGTTGGACCATATTGGTTGACCTGTCTTGGAGCCTATACATCAGACAGCTATACAGATGGTACAGTGACGGCTTTTAGACGTGAAAGCGGCGACAGTGAAGTAAGTGGAACAGCTGGTCTGGAGTGGAGAGAGTTACAAAGAAATTGGCGGAGGATATGCAGTCCTTTGAAGCGACGGAGGCAGTAGGCAAATTGTTACTGATAAAATATACTATCAAACATGTGTAACTCACTCGACAAAGGACAGTAAAACAACTCGAATATCACAGTCTGAGGTATTAAAGCCAGATATAAAACACGACTATTAAGGAGTGACATTAGGTAGAACAGTTGAAGCGAGTGGATGCGATCCGGATGTGTTGTGCTAACCCAGTATGACCTCGTCAGTAATGGTCAATGATGTGTCCCACATCAGTCTTAGAAACGTTTCATTCAAATTTTTATCAAGCAGGCTTTGTAATGTGTGATCGTGCAGCCTCATGTTGGGGGCTAATCGTTAAAGTTCATTCTCTTGTATCCCCAAAGACATTTACATGCGTATGTATTGTATTCTTCACCCTTATTATCCATTGTGTATGTTTACCGCGATAAACAAACTCGCAATAAAAGTATTTCTCCGCAAATGACTTTGTTTTGTTTATTTTGTTAAGGTTTTGTGTGTGCATGTTGATAACAGTGTAACTATGTTCATTGACTATGGCGGGCGGTAGGGTAGCCCAGTGGTTAAAGCGTCACACTGAAGACTCTGGTTGCATTCTCCAGATGGGTACAACATGTGATTCCCAGAGTTGGTGTAGACCGTCGTGATATTGCTATGGGGAATAAATAAATACTTGCTTGCTCACTCTTTCAAAAATACAAAAATGGTAATCTGTGAAAACATTTGGTGGCAGAAAGTGATAAGAATGAAGATTTTTATGGATATCAACTTCTTTATGAGAGAAGACAACGTTTCGGAGTTAATGCTTACTCCTTCATCAGGTGATTGAGAAAGGGATACAGAGGTGTATTTATATGTACAGGTATTTATATGTACAGTGGCAAGACCATCAAGACCTACCTAAAAGCCAACAGTAAAGGACCCAGCTGTGAACACCCTAACCCGAGAGGATGCATCTACCAGATCCCTTGCAACTGTGGCGACCTATACATTGGAGAAACGCTGAGACCAATCAACACCAGAATGAAGGAACATCAGACCTCAGTCAGGAAACTCGACCTGAAATCGGCCATCTCTGAACACATTCTCAAGAACCCTGAACACTCAATTCGATGGGAGGACACTAGGATACTATCTACCAACAACAACAACTGGCGCCAAAGGAAACTGCAAGAGGCCATCGAGATCCGGAGACAGAAACCAGCCATCAACCGCGACCAAGGAGTGTACCTACCAACTGCCTGGGACTTATTGATAAATTAATCTCATCTACCTGTGTACATTCTATCTATGTAATTCATGTATAGTCAATCAACCCGAGTACATCCTTACCTACTTGTGTTTGTACATCATCAACCCTCATGTAACATGCTCACCCCCTATCGTGTGTTATGTACATCATCCTATCATGCGTAATGTATCACCATTGGCTTCCATCCTCATCCCCAATCATGCACATCGTCCTTACCCCGTATCTGTGTTATGTAAACATATCCAATCAACTGTAATGCATTACCATTGGCTTCCATCATTGTTATCTTAACTATCGGCTTCCTATCAGTGCTTGTTTATACTAGCTTTCGTTAACTCATTCCACTTGTTACTTTGTTATTGTTTTTACCTGTACATATAAATACACCTCTGTATCCCCTTTCTCAATCACCTGATGACGGAGTAAGCATTAACTCCGAAACGTTGTGTTCTCTCATAAAGAAGTTGGTATCCATAAAAATCTTCATTCTTAAGTATTTTCACTTCTAAATGACATTCAAAGACCACAAAGTGATATTTAATAATCTCAAGTAATACTTTTTCATTTATGTGTGCATTATACATATTTTACATATAGGTATTTCACAATTTTTCAATCATTTCTTATATGTAGGTATTTCACAATTTTTCAATAATGTCCTTACATATTACATATTGCATAGCACATTCGCATATCATGCATTTATTGCACACATTGCATATCACTTTTACATTTATACATTTTGCAGTTACGTGATATATTACATTTTTATATTAATTCTCATTTACTGGAAACTGTCAATAATATTCACACAAAGGGTCGAGTATACAAGCGTGGATCATTTGTCAGCTTTCAAATCATTGGCCTCGAACAGAATTAATACTGTAAAGTAGGGCATTGTATATATTTGATCTTTTTATATTAACTTCCTTTACACACAAATATCACTAAATATGTTCAGGTTTAAAAGAAGATATCGATCTATGACATATGTTGATCAATTTGCTTTTCTAATGTCAAACCGAAATATTGTAACAGCTAGTGCTAAAACCGGCGTAGTTGTCTTAAGACAAGGGGAGATCTCTTAAATATCACAATAAGGGTAGTGACTCTTTGTTATATCTTAGTTTATATGATTTAAATTTGTATGTATATAAATTCTAAAATAGTTTCTCCCTGCCTAACACTTGAGTTGCAAAGCAAGACGTCAGATA
This sequence comes from Haliotis asinina, assembly GCF_037392515.1. Taxonomy (NCBI): domain Eukaryota; kingdom Metazoa; phylum Mollusca; class Gastropoda; order Lepetellida; family Haliotidae; genus Haliotis; species Haliotis asinina. Next base: position 90,122,723 of record NC_090280.1, read on the forward strand.
TATCATTGTCGATGGAAACTACTGATTTAATCCGCTGACACAAGTCTCATAAATCATCCTGTTGTTCCGCTTATGATTAGTTTAACCTAGAGATCAGCTCTTCATACTATGTCAAAATTCCCAGCACACAATATATACCCTTTAACTCTTTCTTCAGTTTCTTCACAATTTGCTTTAAGATGTGTAGCACGAAACTCTACACATGCACAAAAGTTAACCGCCACTATTTTCATAATGTCTTGATTTCACCACTGAAGATCAGAAATACAAACTATAAATGTTTATGACTGAATTAGCCTTCCATGGATTGATTTCATACCCAGGTGCCACAACCTATGGTACGACATTGAACCTTGGGGTGTAGCTGATGTGATATATAAGTTTTGGTATCCTACTCTCAGAAGTTATTGAACAGCTCACATTGACAGAAAGAGACCCCCCTCACGGCAGTGAAATTGAATAAAATTGAGTATAGAGCAGTAATTAAGTTTTTAGTTCTTGAAGGAAACTCGGCCAAGAACATTGAAGAAAGGCTTTCAGCAGTTTATGGGAAGTCTTCCCCTTCATCTGCTACCATCAAACGACGGGTCAATGAATTTAAGCATGGTAGTGAGAGTCTTGAAGTTGACCCCCGTCCAGGTCGCCCAACAACAAGCACTAGTCAAGAAAACATTGACAGAGTGCATAGACTTGTGCTGGAAAATCGTCGAATCACACTCCACGAGTTAGAGGAGACCACAGGCATTTCACACGGATCCATCGAGACAATTCCTCATGAACATCTCGTCATGTCTAAGGTGTGCGCAAGATGGGTGCCAAGAATGCTTACAGATGAAATGAAGGGTCACCATAAGCAACTCCATGCTAACCAGATACAACAAGAATCCAGAAGATTTTCACTTCAGGCTAATAACCTGTGATGAAACCTGGATCCACCACTATGATCCTGAGAGTAAACAACAGTCCATGGAATGGAAACATGTCACTTCTCCCAGGACCAAAAAGTTCAAAGCCTCCAGATCAGTGCAGAAGGTAATGGCGACAGTCTTCTGGGATATCAAAGGCGTCATCTACATAGATTACTTACCAAAAGGAAGAACAATGAATGGGGAATATTAACTTGTTGAGGCAAGTGCGACAGTCAATCAAGGAGAAGCGCCGGAGCAAGATCAGACGTGTTATTGTTCTACATCAAGACAATGCTCCAGTACACACCTCTCGCGTTGCAGCCGCTGCTGTCCAGGAATGCGGGTACGAAATCTTGCCGCATCCCCCCTACTCTCCAGACCTGGCACCAAGTGGTTACCATCTGTTCCCAAATATCAAGAAACACTTGCGTGGTCGTAGATTTCAGGATGGTAATGAGCTTATTGCTGCTACTGAGGCATGGTTTGAGGACCAAATGGCGCCTTCTATTGAGATGGTATCAGTGCCTGGCAGAAAAGATGGAACAAGTGTCTTGACTCACAACGGGACTATGTTGAAAAATAAATGTGGTTCATACCAATATTTTGTATTTTCTATGCAAGGCTCAAAACTTATTGGCATCCCCTCATATGACAAGGAAAACGTGCACGTGCAACTCCATTTCCCTACTATCTGAATCTTGAAACTCAAGTTTCACACACTTCTCCGTTCACTTTAAAGTAAAAAAATCAGTCATGGTGAGGAGAAAGGTAACTACCGCTGAGAGATGGCAGGTGATAGGCATGAAAAATGATGGCATGTCACGTAGGGCCATTGCAAGGCAAATGGGTCGTCATCACAGCGTCATCACCCGCCAGGTTAACCTTGTATTCATAGCCCTAGTGGACAGCTTGCCAAAACAGTGGAAGATAGTGACTGGCCATGGGCGATAGGCGTTTGGGTCCAGATGGTCGCCGTCCCCTTGTAAATTCGTTTAATAATGCCATTTAACCACGATTCTGGCAATATCCCTGACTTAAGTATCAAATGGAAATATTATTGTTCTAAAATAATATTTTTCTAAAATAATATTGTTCTAAGTAATATGTGAGTTGGATCAGTCAAATGATCCTGTTCGATGAGATCCATACCTGTTGTTTCGTTTCTGCTTGGAAGATAAACAACTTGTTTCACTTTTACTACTGTCAGTGGAGACTCTTTCTTCCTTCTTAAATATGAAGTAATCGGGTGGTCAGGCTCGCTGACTTGATTAACACATGTCATCGGTTCCCAATTGCTCATGCTGTTATCACTGGATTGTCTAGACCAGACTCGATTACCTACAGACCATCGCCATAATTATAGCAGAATATTGCTCAGTGCGGCGTAAAACTAAACTCACTACTGGTAAACGCATATAAGATGATCCACGACCTGAAAAATGACCCCAAATTTGCATACTTGGGAACGCCCCACAGAACGATCCACTTGAAACAAGAGGGAGACAGGTTGTCTGATAAATATCGAGAAGTTCATTTTCCCCGTGCTTTTCACGCATGAATTGTTATAGCACACTCGCTTTGGGAACAAGTACAATCCCAACGAATTGAATCAACACAATATACTGAGCAAATATGTTTAGGACCACCGATCCATTTCACGAAGCAAATGACATTTTCTCTTTTTTTCTTAATAACAAAATCGTTGAATATCTAAAATGCTTGTCAATGCCCCAATCATCTTTTTGTCTTCGTCTTAACTAAAGGTTAGCGTGGAATATCAGTATCTTATGCCTGAAATTGCAGTCTTATCATTCGAAGGAATATGCGGTGTTGTTTTAATGGGTAAAGTTGACTTTTCGTCTGCTAAATATTAAATAGATAATAACTACATATAGTTAATTGTGTTTCATTTAACTTTTTAATATGTTAAAAGTTATCTGTTACTGAATGGTGGTGGTTAAATCAGAGTAGCAAGGGGGAGATAGTTTTATGCAATAATTTTGTCCCTATTTCTCTGTACGGGCTGATTTTCGTCCATAATTCCGCTGGTGATCGACCGGGAATACATGTCTTGGAAATTTATATAACCGGTTCTAGAGAAAGGGTTAGTATTCAAACAATATTTCCAAATTTCTGTCATATTTTTTATTATGGTCACCAAAGTTGTGTACAGAAAACTGAAAATACCTTTTGACATTGATAAGTCAGTGAGAAATATCTTTGTACACACATTTGTCGGTTTGGGGATTACTCAGTACCAGACTCAGTAGATTTATCAGTGACTAAACAAATATAAAATACAGGCAACTCACCAAAGATTACTCTTTTTTATGACAAAGTATGGGAACAGTAAAGACCTGATATAGTATGTGTCAGTTATTATACAAGACTCAACAATGTTGGAAAATTGGGCGGACTTACTGATTTATGCTTTAATTATCACTCACTGAATCAGTCTCAGTGTCTGAATCACTTCCAAGTCAATCACTATTCTGTCAATTTCCCTTTCTACTGCGCTTTCGCGTTGCCAGTAACCATCTTCAATTGTTTTAACACGTTTACAACAGTCCGACCATTCTTTTGCACCGATTGCAGACATTCTTTCATTTATGGCAACTCGTAAGGAACTTGTGAACTGCAAGTTTTGTGAAGCGACATAATGTTTCACATTTGCCCAAATTAACTCAATCGGGTTTAGTTCTGCGTGGTATGGAGGGAGACGTAGTACATCATGACCATGTTGCTTCAACATCGTGTCTACTCTGTAGACAGGGCCCGATTTGTTGGATTTTGCAAGAAACAATAGTTCGGCTTTAAGATATTGTGCCTTTGTAGCCACCCTTTTATGTCATCTTTTCTGTTGGCGGTTGGCGGACACTTGTCCACTTGCTTGGTATGATATGGTGCATTATCCATAACGATGACAGAGTGCAGTGGAAGGTTTTGGATCACCTTTTCCCGGAGCCATTTGGAAACATTATCAAAGTTCATCTCGTCATGATAGTCTGCTGATTTGAGTTTGGAATCAAAAACAAGCAAAGCATTTGGAACAAAACCGTTTTCACCCCCTGCATGAACCACAATAAGCCGAGATACGGTGCCAGACAGAGGTTGAACCCCATTTATTACGACTTCACCCTCAAGTTGCCGACACTTTGGGACAATGTGGTGTACATGCAACCATGTTTCATCGATAAAGATGTGTGTTCGATTTTCTTCTCTGTATTTCTTTATTGCACGCAAGTATTGCAAACGCTTGGAAACAATGTCTTTACGTTCCATTAAAAGTTTACGGTTTGACTGTGTTTTTCGCCACCTAAACCCCATGTCTTTGAGATTTTTTCGAAAACTTTCCTTAAAACCCTTGTAGTTTAACTGGCACTTTGCCATATCATACATCGTATCCAGAGTGGGTAGTTGTTTTGTTTAAACTTTGTACAGATTGACGGACTGCACACCGGTCGAAATCATCCAGTTTGTAACTGCAAGTTTTGGGTTTGCGCAACTTGGTGGGACTGATAAATGTAGGTCCACTCGCACTGCTACCACCTTCTGCGTTAATGCGCTTTAAAGTTGCCGTTGAGAGTCCCGTAGCAAGGCTACTTTGTAAAAGAGAATCTGGTTTGGTTGCACAATTTTTGTCCACATACATGATAACATTGTATGCTATCTCCCTTGCCTGAGAATGCACTATTTGCCCATGTTTTCCTAACTTGGACATTTTGTACTACAACTGAAATCTGTTTAACAGTATTGAGACAGGTGTAAGACAGTACCGAGACTGGTGATACACAGTAGCGAGACAGGTGCTAATCAGTAGCGGTGTTGATTTCATGTCACGGTTAGCATGTATTACACGTGCATAATCGTCAAGCTACCTGTAGCAGCCAAGTGTACTCGCCCAATTCGTTGTACCGCCTCTCTTGTCACAAATGCGTTTAGTGCGCAGGAGCATCTAATATGTGTCTAGCAGTAACAACACTACTAAGTCCGTCACAACATATATTTGTTTCTACAACGTGTATAGGCTTTCGATATCTGTCTCAATGGAAATCCATGTATTTGAGACTTTTTAAAACTTGCTTTTGTCTTTATGAAATTGTTTGCACATTTTTTGTACATGCTGCTCCAAATCATGGTTCATTAATTTTATTTGCATATTCACTTCTTTTTAGATCTGTTAGTGGGAGTTTCACGACCTGCATCAATAACCACATGTGTTATATCAGCCGAAAGCTCTAGATCACAGTGACCTTCACGAGCTGCATCAATAACAACATGTGTTATATCAGCCGAAAGCTCTGGATCACAGTGACCTTCACGAGCTGCATCAAGAGCCACATGCGTTATATCAACCAAAAGCTCTGGATCACAGTGACCTTCACGAGCTAACTATGCAAGTTCAGTCAGGGTACAGATGTTGTGTTAAATGAGTGAGTGAAGTAGGTTTTACGCTGCTTTCAGCAATATTCCACTTGCTTCCACTTGATAACATTATTGAAGCAGCAAACAGCATGAATTGTACCAGGTTTTAGAGAGTAATCAAAAGATATTGTCACGATAATGCATGCTCACATGTTATTTCACCTGGCATGAATATTTTCAACATCTAAACCCTGATAACGCAGTTAATGACTTCGCTGAACATATTTCTGAATTCTTGTCACAATATAAACGATTGTGAATTTTGTGATAATTAAAAGTGATATTGAAAGTGCCAGCTGTATGAGTGATCAGGAAATTATTCATGCACTAAAAACGTTGAAATGTGGAAAGGCATCGGCATGGGATGGTATACCAGCCGAGCCAATCAAGGGTTTTTTTTTGAGTTTTTCGCCTTTGCTAAATAGCTTATATTTAAAAAATCCTTGGAACCTAGGACTAAAAGTACCTTTATTCAAGTCTGGTGTGAAGAATAATCCAGGGAAATATCCAGGTATCTCAATACAACTTTAAGTATTTTTTTCTATTATAGATGACCGCATACAGTCATGTGTAGAAACACAAACATTGTACCTAAGGTGATGCTGACAACGTGCGCTACAAGCATCCCAACATGGGAACAGGTAGATAGAGCGCTTGGCGATTATTTCCATCGAATTAGCAATCTTGCACGAGAATGCAGTCAGAATTATTTTGCACACTGATAAACCTTGATGGTGCAAACACATTGAATACACTAAATGTGCTTGTTAATGTCTATGTGTGGACGAATAAGCAGTTTCAAAATCGCGCGAGGATGTGGATAACTCATCCGGCATCCAGCCTTTCAGTTACCAGCTAACTTCTAGAGTTGAGCTGAAGGCGAATGTCACGCGCTCTTAGGAGAATACCCTCTCCACCTTTGTGACCGTGGAAAACTGAGGCTAAAGACTGAAACCTGTCTCCGGGCGAGACGAATCAGTCAACGGTAACTAGAGACGGGCATGCAGCTATGTAGATGTAGCAGGGTGGTGGATATAACCACAGGTTGTATCCACAGAAATACCATCCTCTCATAATTCCCCCCCCCCCCCCACAGTTTCATCATATCCATAAATTATGTATATATATTGTCATACATATTGTCATTGTCATCATTCTGTTTTATGTTGTCCTTGTCTACAGTTGAATGTCAGCCACTAACATCTACAATCTTCAATACCCTTGGCAGCCTCTGATGTCTCCAGCTTCACCTGGACTTCCCCTTCTCTATTTTTAGAAACTTCCACCACCTTTCTATCATCTGACTTCCTTTGACACCTGTCAGATGCTACCTGTCTTTTGATTGGCCTTTTGATCTTCTTGTCTAACTTCCTTCCTCACCTGCCCTCCTCATGCATTCTGCATGAACTCTTACAGGAGGGAGGTTCTCTCTTTCAGGTGAGGAAGATTTCAGTATTCTTATCTCTGTATACTTTGTTCTGCAAACAAACATTATTTAGTAAAAGGGTATCTCACTGCTTCATAATTGTAAAAACATATTTAATTACAATATTATTTCATTCATTTTCTAAATATTTGCCAGCTGTTGTAACTCTGACTGAGCACATGGTCTTCAACCATGTGCTTCACCAGTTTTTAAAATTATTTGGCTTAAATGATGCATTCTGCATGAACTCTTACAGGAGGGAGGTTCTCTCTTTCAGCCTTCCTCCCAACTTTGACACTGCAATAAATTTCATCACTCATCTAGAACTGTGCTTGTTGTGACTAGCAGCCCAGTGGCTGGACATTATATACCACACCCTGCTACAAAATGGCGCCCAACGTGGGGCTGCTGGTCCAGTCAACTACATCACTTTCACAGTGAGAAGAAGCAGTTTACCATTCATCTCATATCATTCTTCAAGAGTTCATGCAGTTTCAAGAATAATCCCCAAAACGTTCCTGGATGGACTTGAATTCATTCGGATCAATTGTGTGACGTGTTTGGGACTTGCAAGTTGGTTCTTTCACAGCTTGTGACTTCAACATTTTTGTGTGTATTATTCAGGACTTGAACTGTTTTGACAGAACCTGAAAGCAGACATTTGTGATACTACATAAACATTTATATAGCTTCCAGCTTGCAATATCACAATTGCAGCACTATCATGTGATATCTATATTATATATTCACCTTATTTGGAAGTTTCTTACCTCTGATTTTATAGATTATTGACTTTTGTACAATTCTATTTCTACAACACTTCTATGTCTACCATGTTTATCTAAATCATATATATATATATTATTCTTATTCATCTCAACCTCATTATCATTATCAAAGTTGTTCCAGTAATATAATTTAAGAGTTCATTTCTATTCAAAATTTCTCCACTGTTTATATAAACTGTAGCTGGTAATTATTTGACTTTGATCCTAAATATATTTTCCAAATCAACCTACAGTTAACTTAAACAGCTCAATTTCAAAATCAAAAGTATTGTTTCCAATTTTGCAATTTTATACCACACCTTATTAGTATCAGACTCTATCCTTAGTACTTCCTTTTTCCTAGCTGTTTCTGACATCTATCCTTCAGAGTGGAAGTTTCCCTTAGCAGCAAACTACTAACATTTACCATGTCTTGTCTTGTCTTGTTTCTTCATTTCATCATACATCATCTCCCATTCTAGCCTTTATCCACATCCCATGTACTGTTCTTCAGACTTCCATACACTCCCTATGGTTGTCTGGTTGCCAGTGCTTCTGTTGTGACATTACTCTTCTGGTTTATTGTTAATTCCTTTAGATGGTTTACACTTCATATCCGTTTCTCCATCTTGTATCCTAGTTGTTGTAGGAGCTGCACATTGTTTCCTTGTAGTTAGGAGTTTTGCACTCAGACATCGCCTTTCATAGAATCAGTCCTGTTGTTGTTGAGATCCAACTCAACAGTTAGTCTTGTTGCCTTTCTTGGAGGTCGTCATATACATATGTCACATTATGGCTCATTTGGACACTAACTTTCAATCACAGGTAGATGAGGTTGTGGATTTAATCCATCAACTTAATCCTATTGTCCGCACAAGCATACTATCCCGTCTAGCAGACGATGTTATTCCACATCAGCCACACACTAACTATACAGCTGATTTGGCATCTGGGGATTTGTTGTCTCGGCCTCATGTACCTCCACCTTCAATCCCAGATGATGGCCCAGTGTTTGTTCATCAACCACAGGGGCCATCATCTCTGTTAGCACACACCCCACCGGGTCCCCCTTTGTTATCTACTGGGGCTTCCCAGTTGGGTACTCCACCACAAGACCCTAGTCCTAGGTTAGACTTGCCTAATTCTCTGCCTAGGCCCTACGGGTCCCTATTTAGTTACAGCCAACCAATAGGTTCAAGTACCCCTTACCCACAACAACCATGTGTCATAACACATCCATCTAGGGCACCCTGTGAGGCTTGGCCTAACAGACATGTACCCATGCCTTTGCCACATCCAGGGTACAGTTCCACTGTCCAGCCTAGTCAGCTTGGGGCAACTCCGCGTTCAACCATGCCCATGTCAATACTTCATGCACCCAGTCCTCGTTTGTCAACATTTTCTGGGGATGGGGGAAAGGGCGATGTAAAGTATGGTCAGTGGCGCCTTGAAATATTGGGTTGTCGACGTGAGAATGCTTACTCTGACACCGCAATATTCAATGCCATGCGGAGAGCAGCCAAAGGTTCTGCTGCAGATCTTCTTAGTGGCTTCTCGATTGAGGCAACCCTTGATTCTGCACTGGAGCAGTTGGACATTGTCTTTGGCAATGTGATGCCTGGTGAGACACTTATGGAGCGTTTTTATACCGCTCGCCAGGAAATAAATGAGTCTGTTGCAGCTTGGAGTTGTAGACTTCGTGACTTAATATCAAAGATCGAAGCCTCAGGAATGCTCCCACCAAATGCTGCCATGAACTTACTTCGAAGTCGTTTCTGGATGGGGTTATCCAAGGATGCTTTGAAGCAAGCAACTCGTCATCACTTTGACACTGGTCTAGAGTACAGTCAACTGTTGCTTGCTGTACGTCGGGTAGAGGAGGAACTACTGACCCCCAAGGAGGCACATGTGTATCCTGTTACCACTCCTGTACCATGTAGTCAGGAGATGGAGGAAGTGCTCTCTAGACTTAAAGAAATTGATAAAAATCTTAAGTCTATGGGTGACAAAGTTCACTCTCTTGAGCTAAAGTCTGCTCAAGCCTCTTTTAAACCATCCACCAGTCGCCAAGGCCACGCTCAGTCGAAAATTGCTCAGACAAATAAACCCATATTAAAGCAGGTTCATGATAAACCCCTACCACAAAAGTCATCAGTTTTCTGCTTTGATTGTGGAAAGCCGGGACTTAAAAGAGGCCACCAGCATTGTCCTGCTTTAAACTCATAAGAGTCCCAGCTGTGGAGCGAACTGAGGACTCGGAGGAAAGCTCCAAACAAAATATGCCTTCCAGTTTAGTTGGCCAACCAAACATTGGGCAAGTAAAGGTCGAGGGTCATGCTTGTAAAGTTTTGATAGATACTGGTTCGATGGTCACCACTATTTCTGAAAACTTCTACAGAGCTTACCTCCCTCACTTGCCGCTTCACCAAATCAGCTCTTTACTAGAGGTGCATGGAGCTGGAGGTGCCAAGCTGCCCTATTTGGGGTATGTTGAGGCCACCATTGCTGTACCCCCTGACTTTATGGGCCAAGTAGTTGAGATACCAGCACTTGTTCTAGTAGTACCCACTACAGACTTCACCTCCAAGGTTCCGCTTATCCTGGGGACGAATGTCCTGCGAGCTGCTTGCGACAGCAACCCTGGTGACTGGGTATCTGGGAGTTCTTCTCCTTGGACCATGGCTATCCATTGGCTTAGTAAGCGTTGGGATGTCCTTAACCGAACTGAGAATGTGAGGACTACTAAGGCTATCACTATACCCCCGTCATGTAACCAGATTATTACCGGCATTTGCAGGGGTCATACTCCACAGACTGGTATGGAGTTTTGTGCTATACCATCCGTACTTCCTGGTTCACTTTCACTTGTACCTGGTGTTGTTGGTTTTCAGTCTAGCCACTCCACAACACGGGTCAAGGTTGAGGTTACTAACCCATCCACAAAGGCTGTTACAATTCCTGCTAAAACAGTACTTTGTCATTTGGAACAAGTTACTGTTTTGGACAGCTTAGTCTCTGAGGATGAGGGCACTCATACTGGTTGTAAACCTACCAAACTATCAACAGAGTTATTTGATCTGGATTCTCTGAGTGCAACACATTCCCCGGAAGAAATAATTCAGTTGCGTTCTCTTCTGAATGAGTTTGATGATGTGTTTAGCAAGTCTGATATGGACATGGGACATACTGACTTGGTCACCCATCGAATCGAACTCACAGATGAGACTCCATTTAAGGAGAGACATAGACGTATTCCACCCTCCATGTATCAAGAGGTCAAGGACCATATAAAGCAAATGTTGGATGCTAAAGTTATCCGTCCATCTGCTAGTCCATATGCCTCACCCGTTGTATTAGTACGCAAACGTGACTCGACTCTACGCTTCTGTATAGATTATCGCAAATTGAACAGTCGCACAGTTCGAGATTCCTACGCTCTACCACGGATAGAGGAAACTCTCGATGCATTACATGGGGCAAAATACTTCTCTTGTCTTGATCTCAAGAGTGGATATTGGCAAGTCGAAGTAGATGAAGAGCATAAGGCCCGTACTGCCTTTACCGTCGGCCCACTTGGGTTTTATGAGTGTAATTCGATGCCATTTGGACTAACAAATGCTCCGGCTACTTTCCAACGCCTTATGGAAAGGTGTATGGGTGACATTCATCTTCTTCAATGCCTTATCTATCTCGATGACATCATTGTATTCTCTAAGACCTTTGATGAGCATCTTGAGAGATTACGAGCAATCTTTCAAAGATTGCGCAAGAATGGGCTCAAGCTTAAGCCATCAAAATGCCAATTCTTGCAGACCTCCATTAAATACCTAGGTCATGTAATCTCTGAGGAGGGTATCAAAACAGACCCTGAGAAAATAGAGGTATTGAAGAACTGGCCAGTTCCACGCAATGTCGACGACATACGCCGATTTCTTGGATTCTCTGGATACTTTAGGCGTTTTGTACCTGATTATGCCAAAGTTGCCAGGCCGCTGACAAATTTGCTAGCTGGTCATGGTGGGAGGTCCAAACGGAAAATCAAGTCTACTCAACCATTTGTATGGGGAGATGCTCAACAGTCCGCTTTCAGTGAGCTTATTAGCAGGCTTTCTTGTGCTCCTGTTTTGGCCTTTGCTGATTTCACTCTGCCCTTTGAATTGCACACAGATGCAAGTGGGGATGGCTTGGGTGCAGTATTGTACCAGTACCAAGGAAATCAAAGGCAAGTGATTGCTTATGCAAGTCGCAGTCTCAGCAAAGCCGAGCGCAATTATCCTGCTCATAAGTTAGAGTTTTTGGCTCTAAAGTGGGCAGTCACCAAGAAGTTTCATGACTACTTGTATGGCAACTCATTCACTGTGAAAACAGACAACAATCCCCTTACTTATGTCCTAACTTCCACAAAGTTAGATGCAACTGGACATCGTTGGCTTGCAGAACTTGCCACCTATGACTTCTCCCTTGAGTATGTTCCTGGTGCAAGGAATGCTGATGCAGATGCTTTGTCCAGGCTGCCTCGTGAGTCAATGGACATACAAACTGTCTCTGCTGTTTGTAATGGTCAACGTATCTCATCATGCGCTGTGGAGACACTCTCTCTCAATCAGGAGGTGATGTGTTGCATGTTGACGGTTGATGGTATGGCACCCTCTGATGTTGCTAACCAACGGATGAAAATATATCAGCATGCTGATCCCTTAATCTGCTCGATTTTGGACTTCATTCGTATTGGTACACGGCCTAACAAGGAGGCTCTCAAATCCATTGACCGAGACACTGCAGCCATTCTCCGGCAGTGGGATTCACTCACTGTGAAAGATGGCCTTCTCCACAGGCAACAACTTACAGATGTTGGAGTACCCTACTATCAAGTGATTGTTCCTCAGTCCAAAAGAGATGAAGTTATTACCCATCTACATGATGATATGGGACATCTTGGTAGGGACAGAACCGTGGCACTTCTTCGGACTCGGTTTTATTGGCCAGGAATGATAACAGATGTGGAGAAAAGGATTCGAGCCTGCCAGAGGTGTATTTTACGTAAAGCGCCTAACCAAACTGAGCGTGCACCATTAGTAAACATCAGAACCACTCAGCCTATGGAGTTAGTGTGCATTGACTATCTCAGCTTGGAGCCCTCCTCTGGTGGCTTTGAGAATGTCCTTGTCATTACAGACCATTTCACCAAATATGCTGTTGCCGTTCCAACCCGCAACCAAACGGCCCGCACTACTGCCAAAATACTGTTTGATCACTTCATTGTTCACTACGGCATTCCAGAGAAGTTGCACTCTGATCAGGGCCGGAACTTTGAAAGTGACATCATCAAACAGTTGTGCAGCATATTGGGCATTCTCAAAACACGAACCACTCCGTATCATCCGATGGGTAATGGTTTATGTGAGCGGTTTAATCGGACTCTCCTGGGGATGCTCGGCACTCTTGAGGAACAGCAAAAGGCAAAGTGGAAAGACCATATTTCGCACTTAGTACATGCCTACAACTGTTCACTCCATGAGTCTACCGGGTTCACTCCCTACTTCCTCATGTTTGGCAGGCATCCTAGGCTGCCAGTTGACGTCGCATTTGGTACATCACTAGCCAATATTTCATCACCAACTCATACGCAGTTTGCTGCTGATCTTGCGCGCAAATTACACACTGCATATGAGCTTGCATCGGCAAACCTTGAAAGGGCACAGGCTAAACAGAGAAAAGCCTACAACCTTAAGGCACGTGGTGCCACTGTCAAGGTTGGTGATCTTGTATTGGTTCGTAACGTCAACATACGTGGGAAGCAAAAATTGGCCAATCTCTGGGAAGAGGAGTACTATGTAGTCAAGTCCCAACCTCATGCCAACATTCCTGTGTTTAAAGTCTGCAAGGAAGGGACCAGAGAATGTCGTATACTTCATCGCAATATGCTCCTTCCCATTGGAACAGATGGCCAGCCCATACCAAGGCCAAGGCGCTCACCATCGACAATCAGACGTTTAATGCCATCTTCTGGCAATCTTAACGACACTAGTGCCGATGACACATTGGAAATCTCAATGACCGACATGGATCTTGAAAATACTCTTCCTCCAGTATCGGTACCATCCCCTGTGTCGCTGCTGCCTTCAGTCAGCTCACCATCAGCAAGAAGTTCACTTGTACCTACACCATCCTCACCAGCACAAGCTGTGTCAACTAGTCGTATACCAGGCTCTGTATCATCCGTTTTCCAGCCATTCCCTCGGCGAGTCGGACGTAACCGCACAAAGCCAAAATGGATGACGGATGGACAGTTTGTTGTACAACAAAGTGTTTGGGTGTGAGGGTACCCCATCAGTGTCACTTTTGAATGGCGAGGTCGCCATTTCCCAAAGCGGGGGTGTATGTAGCAGGGTGGTGGATATAACCACAGGTTGTATCCACAGAAATACCATCCTCTCATAATTCCCCCCCCCACAGTTTCATCATATCCATAAATTATGTATATATATTGTCATACATATTGTCATTGTCATCATTCTGTTTTATGTTGTCCTTGTCTACAGTTGAATGTCAGCCACTAACATCTACAATCTTCAATACCCTTGGCAGCCTCTGATGTCTCCAGCTTCACCTGGACTTCCCCTTCTCTATTTTTAGAAACTTCCACCACCTTTCTATCATCTGACTTCCTTTGACACCTGTCAGATGCTACCTGTCTTTTGATTGGCCTTTTGATCTTCTTGTCTAACTTCCTTCCTCACCTGCCCTCCTCATGCATTCTGCATGAACTCTTACAGGAGGGAGGTTCTCTCTTTCAGGTGAGGAAGATTTCAGTATTCTTATCTCTGTATACTTTGTTCTGCAAACAAACATTATTTAGTAAAAGGGTATCTCACTGCTTCATAATTGTAAAAACATATTTAATTACAATATTATTTCATTCATTTTCTAAATATTTGCCAGCTGTTGTAACTCTGACTGAGCACATGGTCTTCAACCATGTGCTTCACCAGTTTTTAAAATTATTTGGCTTAAATGATGCATTCTGCATGAACTCTTACAGGAGGGAGGTTCTCTCTTTCAGCCTTCCTCCCAACTTTGACACTGCAATAAATTTCATCACTCATCTAGAACTGTGCTTGTTGTGACTAGCAGCCCAGTGGCTGGACATTATATACCACACCCTGCTACATAGACATGGATCTAAACGAACTTAACATCCTAACACTTGGGAGTATAACATTAAAATCATTATGGATTATCGAAGCATATGCCAAAAATGGGCCCAAAGAGAAGAACATGCGGAATCTTTCAGGGTGGAGTACGCAACGCAGAAAAAAGAGAGGCAGAACCTGTGTGTGGGTCAAGTCAGTACCTGATGTCACTAAAGCTGGAATAGAATTGGAATAAACCCATTCCGTCGACATCCAAAGTCTGGCTGATCTGCATGAATATATAGCAGTTATCACCACTGACATGGCCTCACTTAACATCACCATCATATGTAAACATCATTACATAGATTGTCAGATCAAACAGCCTGGTATACGTGACACATCAATGATTCCACATACAAGGCCAGTGTGTTACATATAACCATTCAAAGGCTTGGTTTGACTCTAACATCTAAATACATGCCCAGTCCTCTTTAGTACCGGATTCCAAAAGGACATGAAAATCAGTACAAGGAGAGATTGATAGTACAAGGAGAGATTCCAGCAAATGTACATGCAAATCCCTGTCTCAGATTAACCCTAATCAATAAGACTATCAAAGGAGTTTATCAATATTTAGGCAGTTTTTGAGGCAAGCGGATTTGAGACAAGTTTCCAAATTGGGAATTGAGACGGAGGTGGTGTCCAGCGTGATTTCTTGATTTTATTCGTACCGTGCGTTCCCGAGGTCTCGACGAAACTTGGCGTATTTTTATAACGAGTGCCACGGATGGGGCAAGACACGCTCACCTTTTTGACTCAAAATCTCTGTAATCGTGTCGCATGGGGACAATTACTGAATTGTTTGGTTAAGACCTGATTTGCTTACAATACTGTTGAAACAAATATCTGCTCAATTAAATGGTCACAATTGTACTATCGACTTTTGGCGGAGATTTCTTGTGGATTTCGAGACGGTTGTGTGGCTTGTATTGCAGTCAGCCTGTGTGCCTGTTACGCGCACCTTGTGTTGTTGCGAACCTTGTAGAACAAGATTTCAGACCAAATACTAACGTTAAGGTCACACTAACTTTCTACTGGGCAATCCCCTCAGTTTACTTGAATGTTGAATTGATCATGTTCATTTTTGAAACACGTGAAGGATAGAACTGGACATCATGTTTGTCATAAAAGCGTCTAACGGGACTGAATGTCATCTTACTGTGTTGATCGATGCTCATGATGTCGATCACCGGATTATGTTTAAGAGCTGGCGCTGTGTTAAGCAGCAGCAAAATGCAAATCAAACGGAAATGTATATAACATGCATAGATAAGGTAGATTAGTAAATTACAAAATGTTTTGGGAAGAAGTTAAACTTAGCAGAACAGAGCGAAAAAGGAAAAAATCCTTTCACGAAAGGTAGACTGTAATATTGTCTTTCCGATGAATGACATGTCCATTAGCAAGCACAAGTCTATTCAACCGAATGACCCCCAACTGAACACATCAGTTGCAGACAAATATTCGCAATTAGACACGGTGGTGTCTGGGTTGAATAACGGGTATTGGGGACACCAATAAACGCCCTTCAGACACCATGGATACAGATGATGGAGGAGATGAGATGAGATGACGCTAGTAAGCTTTATTGGTGAAAGCGTTCGCTCGTCACCCCTAAGATCTCGGTTCGATCCCCCCCACACACACACACACACACACACACTCACACACACACACACCACACTATGGCAATAAGAGCCCAATTGATCAAAACACAGATGTTATACGGTATTCAGCACAACGCACGAAATGCAAGTGAACACGTCCTCTTCTAAAATGTCACCTTATCACAGCGATCAGGTTATTACGGAAGCGCTGAAGGGACATGAGTATGAGAATTTTTGTTAATATATATTTCGTGCGCACGAGATACTATAGCGTGCGCATGATATAATATAGCGTGCACACGATTTACGAAAGCGTGCGCACGTTATACGAAAACGTGCGCACGATATAATATAGCGTGCGCACGATATACCAAAGCGTGCGCACGATATGATAAAGCGTGCGCACGATATAATAAAGCGTGCGCACTATATAACATAGCGTGCGCACAAAATGAAAGGAGACACGTATTTTTAAATGTTAAATCGTGCGCACGAGATACTATAGCGTGCGCACGGTATAGTATAGTGTGCGCACGATTTAACAAAGCGTGCGCACGATTTTACATAGCGTGCGCACGATATGATATAGTGTGCGCACGCTTTAACAAAGCGTGCGCACGATTTAACAAAGCGTGCGCACGATATAGCATATTGTGCGCTCGATTTAGCAAATCTTGCAACACTGACATGGTTTCAAATGGCTTTGACACGACACGAGGCATCAGTATTTCGTGCGCACAATTTAGTATATCGTGCGCACGCTATAGTATCTCGTGCGCACGATATATGATTTAAAAAATCTTCTCCCGTCATATCGTGCGCACGCTATATTATAACGTGCGCACGCTTTCGTATATCGTGCGCACGCTATATTATATCGTGCGCACATTTTAGTATCTCGTGCGCACGAAATATATATTAAAAAAATTCTCATACTCATGTCCCTTCAGCGCTTCCGTAGGTTATGTACTATAGTGCATTGCATCAGACTGCTAGGAGAGCAACCATCGCATGATGTACATAGTTACTGACACAACAAAATCGTCAAAGGTCAGAAATTGTGTACGTCATTAAGAACGCTCCCTGTACTTTGTGGATCTGTTAAAGACGTACACAATTTCTGACTTTTGACGATTTTGTTGTGTCAGTAACTATGTACATCATGCGATGGTTGCTCACCTAGCAGTCTGATGCAATGCATTATAGATAGATAACGAAATTACACACGTGTGCGTGTGAGTGTGTGTGTGTGAGTGCGTGAGTGCGCACGTGCTTTAATCCCTAGGTTACCCCACCCCTCTACATTCATAGGGGATCCAAAGAGGCTCGTTGCACATGAAAGCGTTATATGTACCCATTGCATAAGAAGATAAACGTCTGCTCCGCATCTGCGGGTGATGCAGGTAGCAATGATGTACACCAGTGGTATTCGCTATCCTTGGGCAATGCAGGTAGCAATGATGTACACCAGTGGTATTCACTATCCGTGGGTGATGCAGGTAGCAATGATGTACACCAGTGGTATTCGCTATCCGTGGGTGATGCAGGTAGCAATGATGTATACCAGTGGTATTTGCTGTCCGTGGGTGATGCAGGTGGCAATGATGTACACCAGTGGTATTCGCTATCCGTGGGTGATGCAGGTAGCAATGATGTACACCAGTGGTATTCGCTATCCGTGGGTGATGCAGGTGGCAATGATGTACACCAGTGGTATTCGCTATCTTTGGGCGATGCAGGTAGCAATGATGTACACCAGTGGTATTCGCTATCCTTGGGTGATGCAGGTAGCAATGATGTACACCAGTGGTATTCGCTATCCTTGGGTGATGCAGGTAGCAATGATTTACACCAGTGGTATTCGCGATCACAACCGAACCTTCGGTGCGCGACTATGCACAGCCCATAACATCAGCCACCGGTTTGGCTCAGTCACGTTTGATATTTTCACTTTTATAAAATGGAATTAATACTGAGCGATTGCACAACCGGCCGGTATGAAATACAGCATGCTGCCTTTGTTCTCTCCGTTGTAGTGAAGGGCACAATGAATGAATTTAGGTATGGATTTGATTTTCCACTATAATACTGTGTAATAGTACAACCGCATATAATGTAGCAGAATTCACATATCAATTCCTTATCAATGCGTAGGGCGGTGAGGTAGCCTAGTGGTTAAAGCTTTAGCTCTGTTCGACTCCCTACAATGGTAATGAGTGACGGAGTTTCGTTTTCACTCCGCTTTTAGCAATATGTCAGCAATATCACGACGAGGGACACCAGAAATGGGCCTCACACATTGTACCCTTGTGGGGAATTGAACGGTCTGCGGCGTGATGAGCCAACGCATTGACCTCAAAGCAAAGCCACTGCCCCATATGTTTTATGAGTAGCATCACCATCTGCACTATTGGAACATCACTGTTGTGCATACCTGTCGAACATATGTCAAGTTCGTCAAAATCTAGCAACGTGAAATGCTGGCCTACGCGGACTACATCCGTGAGAACTGCAGACCGATGCCGCCTGTTAGTCGCTCATCTGCCGTTAAAAAAACGCACGACAGGCAAACAGAACAGAGCCTACAGGTATCGACAAGCCAGAAGAAAGGCAACACAGGGATTTGAAGGGACAAACTGACCAGTGAGTCCAGCAATCTACTGCCCAGCATCATTTCATCGCTCTCTTACCCTGGTAGCCTCTGTCGGAGTCCGTAAGTTGTGAGCAAGTTGGTTCTTCCTGCCCCACAAGTTGTACATTCAGCAATACATATGCTCAACTGCAAATGTAACGCACCCGTGAAGGTCCCGGGGTAGAATAGGACTTCAGCAACCCATGCTTGCCATAAAATGCGACTGTGCTTGTCGTAAGACGCGACTAATGGGACCGGGTGGTCAGGCTCGCTGACTTGGTTGACATATGTCATCGGTTCCCAAAAGCGCAGATAGATGCTCATGTTGTTGATCACTGGATTGCCTAGTCCAGACTCGATTATTTACAGACCGTCGCCATATAGCTGGAATATTGCTGAGTGCGGCGTAAAACTGAACTCACTCACTCACTGCAAATGTAACGCGTGGTTCTCATTCGAATACGCGAAATCTCATGAAAGTAAGCGTTCATGTTTATGTCTTCTATTTAAAACTTGACAAAAACAGAGTAACTGTTGCGTTTATTTTGCTGTTCAGCATACTACCATTATTAGTTTGCACTACACGTTTGCCTAATGTTGTCACCAACTATGTGTCCAATGTACGCCTTCGTGACCAGTTCAGGGGCGATTGGGTAGCCATTTGGTTAAAACATTAATTTGTCACTCTAGAAGGTCCGGGTTTTATTCCCAGTATGGGTTTGATGTGCGAAGCGCATTCCTGGTGTCCCCAACCACGATATTCCTGGAATAATACCAGAAGCGACGAAAAACTTAACTGACCCACGCACTCACTCACTCACTCACTCACTCACATGATCGGTTGGGAACCGATGACATATGTCAACCAAGTCAACGAGCCTGACCACCTGATCCTGTTAGTCGCCTCGTATGCAAAGAATAGTAGCTTTTTGTGGAACGCATGGGTTGTTAAAGACCTATTCTACCCCAGATGTTCACGGGACCGTGTGAAAAGAAAAACCTGTCGGCATAATTGGGGGATACGTCTGCGTGCGGCTTTAAACAAC
Organism: Haliotis asinina; assembly: GCF_037392515.1. Lineage (NCBI taxonomy): Eukaryota > Metazoa > Mollusca > Gastropoda > Lepetellida > Haliotidae > Haliotis > Haliotis asinina. The sequence goes on from NC_090280.1 coordinate 90,142,730, forward strand.
TGGCAAAAGGATAATATTCAAGCTGGATTTTGCCAGGAAAATGATTCGGGTTTTCTTTTTGTCTTTGCTGGGAAAGTGATCCGCCAGTAAAATGATCCGGATTATAGTTGGTCCTTGTCGGTGTAGTTTGTCTCAAAATCGGATCGATGAAGTGCAGTCTAACTCGAAAACTAATAAGTACAATTTTTAACGAAACGCTGATAATAATCAAAACATCATACCATCTTCGTGAGGTTTATGCAGAAGTTTTGTCAAGAAAATAAACAAGTTGTTTAACAATCTCTCATTAAAAAAACCCAAAACATCCTGCCAACTCTGTTGGGTTTTTGCTGATTTAATTTTAACAAACTATCATTAAAATGTTGACAGAGGTCACTATTTGTTACGAGGGAGGAGTGCAAAGAAAGGGACAGACAGGTGTTCGAGACCTCTCGAATTTTCTCGGCAATAGTGCACGTGATTCTCGAACGTCTTGCTGTCCTTTTTGAGGCACTCCTCCCTCGTAACAAACAGTGAACTGTCAATATTTTAATGATAGTTTGTTAAAATTCAGCAGAAAACACCGCAGAGTTGGCACGATGTTTTGATTATTATCATCGTTTCATTGAGCATTTTATGTCTAATCAGTTTTAAGTTGTACTGCAATTCATCGGTCCGCTTTTGAGCCAAAACGGACCAAAGTAATCCGGGCGACTCAAGTCGACTGCAGCATGCGGCACTTGTTTACAGTACTGAAACAAGACTTGGGGCACGAAGGAGCAAGATAATTTGTAAGTGAGTATTTATTGGTGTTTTGCATCGGGAAACTTCTCTGTAATGATGTTAACCATGTAGCCATGTTAAGTCTGGTAAATCTGTATTTGAGAAAATATCAGCTTTGTCACGTCAGGCGCGTGGGTCCGTGTATCGTGTTTTCGTGGTATTTCGACTGGAAGTATCTGTGCAGCAAAGATAAAGGAAAGAGTTCCTTCCGTTCCCCTACAGTCTACCTTCCGCAGATAAACAGAAGTAATACTAAATGGTTCGAACCTTTATACTGTACTTAATTTTGGGACTCTTAGTTATTATTATTACTAGTAATTATTGTGTTAGTGTTTGTTAATAATTTTAATATGTATCAATACGCAAATAATATTTGGGATGGGGGAACGGGCGGAGCTCTTGCCTAGATAAAAACTAAATATTTTAAGTGCATAGACTGGATCGAAATAATTGTTCATTTAAACAAATAGACTGATAATGTGATATTGTCTCTCGTGCGTCGCTAAGCGACTGCTCGTAGTACCCTTACTTTATATTTTATTGTATATATGTGGCAATTCTGTATTTTTGTTATGTAACTACGAACGAGACATGAATACAATCATCTGTCTGTCTGACAGTGGGGTAGCCTGGTGGTTAAAGCGTTCGCTCGTCAAGCTGAACACTGATCGAACACGGATCTACGGCGTGACGAGCGAACGCTTTCACCGCTGGGCTACCCTACCTCAACTCCATGACAATGGTCAGTAACCTGCAGGCTAAATCGAAACAATTCCCAGGAAGTGCAAAAAAAAATTAAAATTATATAATGTCATAACATAACAACGAAAAAGCTTATCGTGTGGCCATTGCACATGCATTGATTTGAGAATATGTTATATTCTTTTAAAGAAAGGTACCAAGTTGAGGGTTATGGAAAAGAAGTCCGCCACTGTTTGAATTTAAATTGTTTCCATGGAAACTAACAAAATAAAAAATAGAAAAGAATTAGGATAGTAAGAGGAACCAGTTAGGCTGATGAGTAAAGCGCTTACAGAATTTCACTGAAAGGTGTTCAAGTGATGGCGTGGAAAAAACTCAACCCTCATTTGAGATTCAGTTAAAACATGGGAACAATGTGTGATGTCAACTTCTGGTGTCCCCGCTGTGATATTGCTGGAATATTGCTTAAAGCGGCGTAAAATCAAAACTTTCTAATGGGAACATCGGTGTATACGGCGTATTGGGAATACATAAGTTCATACGAGGCAAACATAACAATGTCACTATGGAAACTACTAGCCTAATTCATATCAGAGCCGTACAACATCATGACCGGAAAATGCTGGAGAAAACAAATTGGATTTTTTAAAGTGGAAAATATATTTGCTGGGAAAGATACAAAACAATTAATCCATGTGTAGCAGATGTACCTTGTCATGTTAATGATATTAATAATAATAATGTTATGTTTTAATAAACGTATATATTTCATTTCAGTCATTTCTGAAACCGTTCATAACAACGCTCTGGTCGCTAAACGTGAGAACAGAACTGCCGTTGTTATGGAGGTGATACAAGTAGCCGATGATGGTGGAGATGAGATGACAGTGGTTAGTTACAAAGGCCGTAGATACCCAAAGTTTCCCGGATGTGTGGATACCAAAACATTGGAAAGATTACCTTCTGTAGAAATCCGTACTGACGATATTCTCGTGTGTGCTTTCCCTAAGTCAGGTAGGTGGACTGTTTCGACATTATAATATAATTATGGCTAATTAGCAGTCTAGATTAGGCAGCCCAGATTGTTACAAGTTGTATTTTATGCCAGATTAGTCCAAAGGTAGTCAGAGAATGGGATAAGTAGGGCAAGACAGAAACTGGGCAAGATTTCGAGGGAGAAATATTGTCGGGTGTTGATTTGTCGGGTGTCCTTAACAGTGGTTCCAAACGAGAAGGGGTTTCCCTGAATGCAAAAGTGTCATACAGTGACGTCATCTATGATTAGTTTCCCAGTGGTTTGGTGGAAATATTTGTCACACATGCAGCAGTAATTGTTGTTAAGTGGCTTCAAAATCAGGAACCTATTTTGCTTTTTCTACACAGGAACTAACTGGGTGTGGGAAATGGTCCGCCTGATAGTGGCGGGGAAACTCGACCGTGATGAAATCGGCAAAGGGACTGCCATGTTGGAAGCTCGCCTTGAAGAAACCTTCAAAGACATACCTTCTCCCAGAATTCTCAACACTCATTTGTTATTTGACGAGCTTCCTAAGCAGGTAAACGTGAAAAAGCCAAGGATTCTGTATGTGACTCGCAACCCCAAGGACGTGACAGTTTCATATTACAACTTTGTGAAGAAGATGCCAACGTACTACAATTACACAGGAGAGTGGAATAATTTCGTTCGACCCTCGCTGGAGGGGAAGTGTGAGTGATCATATTTTTCATTCTATAGACGAGTTGATCACTGTGGTTTTACTCCACATTTAACAATATTTGAGAAATATCACAGTCCAGAAATTAGATGTGATTTGTGTGAGTGGTATTCTGGAAGAAGCATATTCACACGCTTGAAAACGGTTTACAGCCTACGCCGAAACGTCGTCATTGTTCAGATAAACAAACCGATCATCTATAACGTTGTATCATCTCTATAACCATATGTCTAATCGAACTAAGGTCTTTTGTCACGTTATAATCACTGGGCCACCCACCCTACCGCCATGAACACCTGAAGACTAATTTCACAAGTAACTCTTTCTGTCCAGGTAATTTCTAATCCTTTACGAACATATATGGCCATCTGTGTCTAAGAGCTTTTGCTAGCCTCCTACATTTTCTGGGATGTCAATATTGAGTACCTTGTTTCAGTTGACTACGGATCCTGGTTTGACTACGTGAAGGACTGGGAGGAGGTGAAGAAGACAACTGACGTCCCTATACTGACACTCAACTATGAAGACATGAAAGAGGTTAGCAGGACCACTGCCTACATATACCATTTACAATATTTCGTCCATTCCTTAAAATTAAGACTCAAACATGATTATTATTCTAGTGCTAACATTGCATTAGTCTGGTTTTCAGTAGGGTTGTGAGATAATATATCGGTAGCTCCATTTCCTGATGTCATGAAACTTATTTTCTTTGATAACAAGCCAATGAAGATTTTATGAAGCAAACGGGTCCAAATACTGTTGAAATCGTTGTGTATGAAAATATCGATATAATGATGACCAAACAAACAAGTCACATATCAGTCGTTTAGTGGAACATATCTTTGACTTCAGTCAAATTGTATAAATGAAATCAATCTTATTTTTAAAAGAATATTTTTCGTCAGAATATCATTGCGTCACCACTTTTCACACACAGAAGGTCTACTTCCAAAGCATTTTTCTGTTGATTTTTACAACGACTCCTGTCAATACTGAGTGATTCACGTTACCTAGCAGTTTGAAATAATCATGTAAAGAAATGTATTATCGCGCAATCGTCTCATGAATTGGCAAAATGTTCAATTTGGCTCCATCAATCAGCGGTATCAAATCATGGTTACTACCTCTGATTCAAACTGCCTATTCACTGGCCTCGTCACGATTGAGACTCATGTTTTAGGAAAGTATTTCCTTCCCAGCAAACATGTTCATCAGCTAATTACACAAAAATGCTATGAGCTAATGTACGTGGGTCCTGTTTCATCGTGTGTTAATGCTCATTGTGTTTGTGTCTTCATGGAACTCGTTTTGTTGGAGATAGGACCCATTCCGCGAGTTGGTGAAGGTGAAAGAGTTCCTAGGAATTGATAGAAGTGATGGGTTTGTGAAGGAGGTTTGTGATCACTGCAGCTTCGACTCCATGAAGACAATAAAGACAAAGGCGTCCGATATTGTTTACAGAAAGGGTGAGTATTTCTCTCCCAGTAAAGATCAGGTAAATTGAGCATAGTGAACATAATTTTTTCTCCCTATAAAGCTCGAGAGGCTCGGAATATCGAGAAAGGGCGAGTCTTCTGGCAGGTGGAGCTTCCATAGACATTTATCTTCCAAAACGTTCTGTTAGACTGAATATTCAGATGTGTGAGTATAAAGCATTTGGAAATTTTGAATAACGTCTTTTAGAGGCATTTAGAAGTTGGAGCAGTAAGGAAGGATAGCAACAACTTCTCCATTGATTTCTCACCCGGAAGACATTCAGTAACGAAAACAGAATTCAGGCTGAGACGTCTGTTGGACGGCACTTTTGTGACTAGAAAATAAACCCAACTTTATCACCAGTTTGAAATGTACCTACGTCTGATTCTAATTGCATTCCTGGTTTTATTGCTTTAGGTGGCACCGGTGACTGGAAGAACTGGTTCACTGTCGCTCAAAATGAATGGTTTGAGCAAACCTACAAGAAGAAGATGCAAGATTGTCCTTTGATGTTTAGGTATACGTTGATGTAACTGTGCTCGGTAGATGAAGTAGTCATTTTAGAGTTATTGACAGAAATGCAGTCGACAGCAAGCAGGTTGAATGGACGATTAGCATGTTTTGAAGAGAGTAGAACGGATACTTTGAGTGTCATGTACTGGCTACTGTGTGTGGGGCGATGCCTGTAGGAGACCCGTGAGGGTCCTGTGCTAGAATAGGCCTTCAGCAACACATGCTTGCCATGCAAATGCTTGTCGTAAGAGGCGACAAACGATATCGGGTGGTCAGGCTCGCTGACTTGGTTGACACATGTCATCGGTTCCCATTTGCGCAGATCGATGTTCATGCTGTTGATCACTGGATTGTCTGGTCCAGACTCGATTATTTACAGACCGCCGCCATATGGCTGGAATATTGCTGAGTGCGGTGTAAAACTAAATTCACTCACTCACCTGATGCTTGTAGGATAGGATCCATTCCAGGATAGAGCAGATGAACGAGGCCGATAGAGTGACCATGGTTTACACTGCTTAAAGTAATGGGAACTCTAGAAATGTACGTTTTTGTGCTTACTTGTTGTATTTTGTTATTCATTTGTTGTTTAACGCCATATATCGGTAAATAATAGTCTGGACTAGAAAATCCAGTGACAAATAACATGAGCACCCTTCTACGCAGTTGGAGTATGATTCACATAATGTACCTTTATGGGGAATCGAACCAGGGTGTAGTCCGTGACGAGTGAACGGCTTAACCTCCACACAACATTAGCGCCTCCGATGGAACAAATGGGTAGAACACTTTGCTTTGGAGGGATGTATACACCCTTTAAGTACAAGAGTACAGCACGCCACAACAGATTTTATACAACTTGAACTGACATTGTGTTTAAATAATGTACGATTTCTATCAAACTCTTAATACAGCGAATTCCGGGTCTCGGTGCTCATGTTCTTGATCACTGGATTGTCTGGTCCAGACTCGATTATTTACAGACCGCCGCCATATAGCTTGAATACTGCTGATTGCGGCGTAAAACTAAACTCACTCATTCTGATTAGTGATTAGTAAAATGAACTCACGTAACAATGAAGTCTTCCTGTTCATATGCACCGATATGTATATGCATTCATTGTTTACTGTGTGTGTTCCCGTCTCCAAAACCCATATTTGAAAAAGTCCTGGGCCTGTCAACATTTCTTGAATAAACTTGTAAACAATTTATGTTTTATACCATTCATTCAATAGCTAAGCGTAGGTGGTGTTGCATTATCTACAAACCGCCGCTATATAGCTGGAATATTAGAATGCAGAGTCAAACAACAAATAAACAACACATTTCATGGTCATACTAAGTTGACACACGTACAGGAAATTTCATGTCGGGTACATTCAGGCTAAATTCTCTCACGTCCCATGGTCGTAATATGATCGAAGTGAACTGTAGTGACTTGTGAGTGCAATAACGTGGTTTCATATGGTTCTGAGTTTGGTCCACAGACGTAAGCAAAATCTGATTTGAGATGACTTTAATTAGAGCGCGAACCTCGTTAAGCCACGAACAACACATCTGCACTTTGGCTAACGTCATGGAAAGTTTGATAATTATATAACCTTCTTCAGTATCTTAACAGCTGGATACACACGGCTGCATTTGGTATAAATACACGACCAATCTTCACAATTACAATGTTAGCAACATATGGAGCTGCACAGCAGTTTTGCATGTGGTAGACTGGGCGAGAAGATGAGTGACTATTGTTTTACGCCGATTAGCAATAGTCCATCAATATCACGGCGGGTAACATCAGAAATGGGCTTCAAACATTGTATCTATGTGGGGACTCGAACTCGGATCCTTCGAATGAAGACAGAACGCCCTAGCCACAAGCCATAGCCACTGCAACCATACCGTTAGTTTCATGACGCCCATGACGTCCATTACGATGTAATAAACGTGTTCATTAAAGGACATACCATTCATGAAGGGAAACAGATAAACAGACGTACATTTACAGGTCTGTTGGGAAGTAATGTGTTGTCGTGAACAACTAGATGATACATGTGACATTTCCCACGAAAGATAAAATCTGAGTTAGTTACAAAACTGATCTTGTGGCGCCATGTTGGTACCAGGGCTCTTGTTTCCTTGGTTAATGTTCGGGTTTGTTTGGGCCAAGACTGTTCACGTGTACGTGAGTCCGGGTGGCTCGGATTCAAACTCAGGGTAGGTGCAAAGTATGATATGTTGAATACACACTGCCATGTGCACATCGACATGAGGGTATGTACAAATTAGTAATAAGTAACAATGGAGAGCCTACTTGTCAATGTAGTTGACGGAATACCATGTCATTTGAGAATGTGCACACAGTTACACTATTAACGGGCAACAAACGGGATCGGGTGGTCAGACTCGCTGACTTTGTTGTCACATTTGATCCTCTGTGGCGTAAATCGATGCTCATGCTATTGATCACTGGATTACCTGGTCTAGACTCGATTATTCGGAGTCTGCCGTCATATAGCTGGGATACTGCTGACGTAAACCTAAATCCACTCTATATCGTGATGCCACGTGTGATGGTCAGGAATAGGAAATACCTTCAGCAACCCATGCCTGCTATAAAAGGCGACTGTGCTTGTTGTGAGAGGCGACTAACGAGATCGGGTGGTCAGACTTGCTGACTTTGTTGTCACATGTCACCGGTTCCCAACTGAGCAGATCGATGCTCATGCTGTTGATCACTATGTCTGGTTCTGTCTCGAGTATTTACAGACCGCCGCCATATAGATGGATTATTGCCGAGTGTGGCGTAGAACTAAACTCACTTATTCACTGTATCTTGATGCTGACTATAGCCAGCCACTGAAAATTGATCACCATAATACAGACCTCGGGGTCTTGCATTGCTTTTGCTACCTGTATGGACTCTAGCTGGATTTCTATCATCCAGTCAGCCGTTGGCGTTAATACTGAATTAATCAAGTGGAAAATATCTTTAGTATGGCTGTACTACCCCATGTAAAGGTGTGAGTGAGTTACCTTTTACGTCGCTTTTCATAATATTCCAGCAATATCATGAGGAGGCACGCCAGACATGTTCTTCACACGTGGGAGGAATCGAACTCGGGTCAGCGAACGAACACCTTAGCCACTGCATACCCTACCTCCCCTGTAAAATGTGGATAGTGCTGGTTTAGATAATGTGAGACAATGTCTGCTGTGTGTAAGGCCATTGATAATTTCAGTGCTTGTGTCCGCACTACTGCTAGTATAACGTCAAGGTACTTTCTTCCAACAGACTTGACGTGAACCATCCTCTGAAGACTTTGGACAAGGCAAAATCGAAAATTGACGTGTTAGGCATCGGTGGCAACAGTAAGTAGTCACTCTAGATACACAGCTAAATGTTTCAACGTAGAAAAATTGTTTTCATGTACTGGAACTGTCTGCAAAATATGAATGTCTTCACTAAATCTTAATGGACAATGATTTATTTATCGGGCACATAAAATTAAATATGCCATTAAGGTTTCTTTTTTGTATTTCGTAATGATAGACTATAATGAGTGTTTAGGGATCAATTCAAAAGTTCGATGAAGTTTGATATATGATTCCTAAAATTGTGAATGCCTTGAAACATTGAACAACATGCATGCCACTATGAAGAAAATATATTTAGCACCATAACATAATTTCTACTGCAATCATTTTCTCGGATAAGGAATGACAAATCAGTACAGAGAAGGTCACTCTTTGGATGATAAAATATCATGCATGCAATTCATGGTTCACCACCACCCACCCACACCCAGCCCCCATTCGTACAGTCTAATAGGATGAACATTTTGCTTAGTTTTGTGTTCGAAATCTGACATTGGAAAGTAAGATAACTCGATTTTGTCAGATGCAAAACTCGCAGGTCTATTAAGAAAACCATGCCTGAACTTTAAGAATTTAGATTTTTCCTATCTAACATCGACGTTGTTAACTTGTCCCTCATACAGATCGGGTGACAAATTATATGCACCTAAATACAAGACATAACCTAATATGGTGTCGTATTAACGTCTATTTCGGCTTCAGCTATCTATGTTGAACTGATGAAGGGATACTATGATCTCCCGTCCAGTCTCCACTTCACACACAAATACGCAGCACCGGTCACCTTCAGGGCATACAAAGATCAGGAAGTGCATTTGGTGAGTCAGGAATAACTTGGAGTACTGATACAGATGTTCCACAAGGTTGTGTTTTATCACCGGTATTCCTCAATGACGAGGGGCATGTGGTGAGTTAGGCATAAAATGGAATACTGTTACAGGTGCTGTCCAAGGTTGTGTTTTATCACCGGTATTGTTCACGCTGTATACTGACGACAGTGCCCATGGCACCTCTGGATCCTACACAGTTACGGGACTATACCATTTTAAGAACCATAATAACTTGATAGAGGTGCTCCCCAAGGTTGTGTTTTATCACCGTTAGTGTTAATGTAATATGCCAATGGTTGTACGTGTGACTCCTCTAGACATTACACAGTTATATGTGAATATGACACAGCACTACGGGTCTACTAACCAACACCCAAAAAACATTGTCGGCTTGAGATTAAGAACGTTAAGAAACCAAATGAGGAGGTTGCAGACTTTAGGTCTCTGAAAGCAATGATACATCCTGAGTCCATTGAAAATTCACCTATAAAACGACGAGTAAAAGTGTCTGTACTCTACACTTCCCTATAATATATGTGCATTTGTGAGAAATGCCATCAGCGACTCTTTTGTTTAAGAAAACGTCGTTCTTACAGTGTCAATGTCAATATTTTATCCTCATTTTAACTGCTGTAGAGTTTTACCTTTCTCCTTACGCATGCAATTCTGTCCTTCGTAAACATAAACAAATAAGCACTACATTAGGACAACATAAGCACAACTATCTTTTTAGGTAGCAAACTATACAGAATTGAATCTGATCATCTAATCTTACTGTGTGAGGAAGAGTAACAGGTAAAAAACATTGAATTGCCCCTGGCAGCTTTCAGGACCTCAACAAGGGGTACAATCGCCCCCTTCCTCGGTCCTTTACTCCATGCAGTGATAAGTTGTTAAATTAGAACTCTAACTGTGCTGTAGCTTAATGGTTAATGCGCCCACTCTTGACCCCGAAGACCCGGGTTCGACTCATCATATGGGAACCACGGGTGAAGCCTGTTCTCTTTCAAGAAATGCAGTCATGTAACTTTGTGTGTGAGATTACATTTCAAGTCTTTTCTTCCCTGTTCTGGCGCCATAGACGGGCGGGAAGCGGATTCCAGCGTCCCTGTTCCACAAGGTCACGGATAATTCAGTTCTTCAGATATTGCCGCAGAATGCCAGAGGCAAGGTTGGTTGGTTGTTCTTTTTGCAAGGTGAAAATTTAATCATTTTGCATATGTGCTATTATTTTATACAACATAAATCGGGTCGCGATGTGTAATGCCAGGAAAGGCTGATCTTTCTGTCATTTTCGCATAAGAAGGTTACTACATGTACTTGGTTCCCATACTCAAGTTTAAAAATTTAACTTAGAATCAATACGTAAAATAACGAGATGATACATCAACAATCAGCCACGAAGTAAGATACAATTAACTATCGTATTCTATACTTAACTAAGTTCACATGTCAGTACAAAGCAATATGATACACTAGCAATGACTGCAACAATCCAACTTGCAATAATAGCCCTAAGCAGTGTACATGATCATCACGTGAGTTCAGTGTAGCTATTTCCAGATGTGTCTGTAAATCTAGCACAAATCTGTAGCAGTGGTTATAAAGATAGTATATGACCATCACGCGTAATGCTGCTCTTTCCAGAAACTCTGAAATGATTTTTAAGTTCGTGCTTGACATTCCCTCACAATTCTGGCAGAATGTTCTTCGTTCCCAGGTTCTGCAGATCAGGCTTTCGGACGCAGGAATATCTGACTATGGCAAAATCACACGATTTGGTTTCTACAGGACCAAAATTTCATGGTTGGAGTTGTTTATCAATGGAAACCCAACACGTCTGGCAAGATACCCGAATGAGGTAGGCCTTATTTCACTTTTGTTCGCACGTGATCCTTCAAACCTTATACAAAGTCTAGTGTCAACTAGTCCTGATTTCCAAGTAAGTCGTGTTAACTGAAACTAAAACGAATACTTACAATGATGACGATTGTGAAGGGATGGTCGTGCTTCGTGCTCTGTTCCTTATAACGTGACCATTCTGATCAAGGGTTATGACAAAACTATGGAATCCGAGAAGGGACATTGTCGCGTTGTCGCGCTTTTGTTAATTTTTGCCTCATTTTGCTTGTTTTTGAGAGGGCGATAACGCGACAATGTCCCTTCTCGGATTCCAAATACGTTTACAGCACACATACATGCCATTGCTAAGAGACCAGGGATGGAACGGCTTTGATTTGTAGCTCGACAGACCTAAAGAGTCCTTTCCATAAGAGGAGAATCGAGCATGGTGAACTTTCATGGGTGCTTGTTTCGGTTTAAGAGGGTATTGTTGCAGTTTTGGGTGATGTTTGTCTGTTTTGGTGTATATGAGTTCAGTTTTGATGATTGATGATTTGATCAACGATGACCTGCGCTATTCTTCCGTCAGTAAATGTTGTACATGCTTTCATTGTGGCCGCCTGGCTGCGGTTTTGTTATAGACCAATATAGGTTGCGCGATGTCGTTGTGTTGCCGGTTCAACTTTCATCCCAGGATTATGGAAGGATTATGCAATATTTAAGCAGAATGGGTGTTTTAAACAGTGATATTTATCGCCATAAGAATAGGATCCTTTGTGAGCATGCCCATGTTAAATATACACTCATGATGAATTGAAACATTCTGTACAAGGATGTCGTCGTTCCTGAAACAATACCATCATTTCCTTATTGAGTGTTTAGTGAACAAAATGTGTCATGCTGTCATGTATGACATGATGACTGTGCAGGGGTATATAGACGTCACCGCGATCAGCAGCAAGAACGGCACCACCTTCACGCACGGTTCCAGGGAGGATGCACGGTGGATACATGAGAAAGACCCGTGGGCCATTGGATACTGGTGGGAAGAAATATTTTGTACACATGAAACAAAATTTTATAAATCATTAAATTTTAGAAATCAGTTCTAAAAATGTCAGTGGATTATGGTAAAATAATCCACATCCATTCCCTTTTTATAGTTTTAGAATATCAAAAATGTTCCATGATACCTCTTTAAAAGTATACAGATCGTAAAGCCTTTGTTTGGTTGCAACTTGCTGTGGATTCCACCGCTCTGGGTTCTCATGTCAGAGCTAAAGTCTGTTACGCCTATTCTCTGAAACTGGTGAAATGAACTTTATGAAATGAACATATCTCTTGTCTATATCATGAGTTTTAAAATCGTATTCACCATTATTGTCGTTATATGTGATCCCTTTACTTATCAGGTACTGGAGCTGGGCTGATGACGCTGTGAAAATATCGAAAATAGACTCACAGAAACACCAGATCACCCTGGCAACACAAACTCGATATGGACTGCGAACTGGTGCGAGTTTATGATTTAACGGTTGTTTATAAAGTACTTGCATTGTTGCTGTCTCCACATCAGTATTCTCCCTGATATAGTCTTCAGCATCCCTTGCTAACAGGGGTCGTCATAGTATCCAACGTTCATAGATCGATCCTCACTATAGTAGTCACTGGATTGATTTGTCCTGACTCACACACTCTATATTGCTGAGAGCAGCACCACACAGCGAACAAACACACCCGTATTTAGTACATAATATTAATAAAAAAACTGTACAAACAGCCAAAACTCTACTCTTGAAGTTCTACAAAATTGATATGTGGTCTTTATTAACCTTAGCCATTGATCTCCTAACAACGTAACACACTAACGTCATTATCAGATTAATGAACTATGCGAGATATTGAAAAATAAGACACAATCCCTAATTTCCTCGAGTTCCACAATTTCAGGTCACTACAATGATGCTAACCTGCAAGGTTTCTCCAACCAGGGCGGCTACTTCCGGGTCTTCAACATGCTGTCGGAACTAGATCAACCGGTGAGTGTTGGCATTTCCACTTACGTGCGCCCCTGTCAGAAACTTGCATACTGTGAATATACTGGTTAGCATTGGTCTTCAACCGCTCGTCGTAAGATGCGACTAATGGGAATCGGTGGTCAGGCTCACTGCCTTGGATGACACATGTTATCGTATCCCAATTGCGTTGATTGATCCAACAGGACTCACTCTCCTATGGATGAAAGTCGAGTGCGACAATACGACAAACACATCGGATTGCGACTTCGTGTTCATTGCGCGAAGAACATTTCAGGAATATTCTTTTATTTAACCAAACTTCGTGCATCTGCAAATTGTGTTCAGTCATATTCCAAACTAAACGTGTATGTGTCCTATGTGTCTCTGGATCTTATGATCTGCATGGTCCATTTGCCATGTTTGTTGATATACAGCTATGTTGGAAGTAGACCCACGGTTGACAGTCTTTCTAGCTTCGCCCTCTTTCCCTTAGCCGGAACCCATTTGCGAAAAAGGTAATGCAAGGGACGTGAGTCTCTGTTCTGCGAAAGTGTAACGTTAACAGAATCGTAGTGTTCAGTGAATGGGAGTGAGTGACGTCTACATCTCACTCAGCAATATTCTATATGGCGGCGGTCTGCAAATATCTGGACTAGACAATCCACTGACAAACAGCATGAGCATTGAACTTGACCACCCAATCCTGTCAGTGGCCACTTACGACAAGCATAGTCACCTTTTGTGGCAAGTATGAGTTGCCATAGACCTTTTCTACCTCGGATCTTCACGGGTTTTTCTGTATGGATATTGACTGTACGTTTGAACACGTTAGAACCCTTGCCTATGATCTAACACAGATAGCAGACATTTTTCAAATTTGACACGAACCTGTGACAGAAATGGTTTTTAAGACCAGTAAGAATTTTCTCTCGTACTTATGACTCTGCGTCCTTTATCGTGTGTACAGCTGACTTGCCTTTGCATGTCTTTAGAGCTGGGGCCACTGATGAGTGAGAATGATCCCACCATTTCTCCAATCGTCACCGTATGATCATGATCCATAGATTTGTCGGAATTTTACGGGCTCATAATGCAGCAAATATTCATATATTTATTTGTGACATGGGTATCTCTTCTTGTGTGTATAAAACACACTGAAATGTGTAAATGATGACATTTGACCATGTCTGAACTGAATGCTCGCCAATCCCTCCTGATGTCTGCTTCAGGGAGAAGTCTACCTAGACCGATCAACTGGTATCCTGTACGTGTGGCCCAACACCCCACACGGCACCCTGTCTGCCTCTGACGTCATCTACGCCTCCATGGTCACAGACTGTGTGAGGTGAGTCAACGGTCAACTTAGCACACGCCGGCCTAGACCATGTGGACATTGTTGGTACGTGTGAGATGAGTACTCTCATAGCGCTATAGAGCCGTTATACTGACTGGACTCTTGCGCTATATAAGCTCTTACTGGATTCTGTAGAAACAGTTTTCAGGAGCATGTATATGTATACTAATGATAATGTTAACGTTTGAAAGGAGAATTATTCGTCATGATACAGTCGTTATTCAGAAAAACAAAACGCATGGTAGTTTGTTTAGAACGTCAGTGCAAAGGAATACGCAGTTTTGACGGTCGTCAAAACAAAAATCCAGCTGTGAGGTGTATATGAATGGTGATGATGGTATAAGTGCTCGAAAAGTGTTCAGCAGGTACGTATATGTTTTAAGTTCCCTTCTTATCCATTTAGAAGTACTGTACGTAATACCATAAGTTACCTCCTATTTTTATGTATGCAAATTTGTAATTCATAAATAAAAACATACGAACCCAAAGCAAGACATTATTAATTGAAACGTGTTACAGTAGACTTTGGTATGTGCTTATGACATTGTGTGTCCATATGGTCAGAAGGGCATGCATAGTCTAGAGTATATAAATATATTAACATATTCGAGAATAGAAAAGACAAGCCACTTCCAAATCCTGTCAGAATGTCTCGGAATGTATCTCGATTACTACTGTACTTCAGGTCGAATATATGCCTCAAATGCATCGGAACATTTCTACTGAAGTTGGAATACAGCTCAAATGTATCTCGAATACACCTGGAATTCAATCAGAATTGTTAATCAAATGACTCATGACGTCATCAGAAGGCCACTAGAAATCAGAAACGACTGATGGCATTTCAGAGTCGCATTCACATAAAGCTTGAAAAAAGTGTCAAAACATTTTGACATTCCCTTCCGATTCCCATTCTGTTTCGACTTTCGGAAAATTTATTTTCTGGCTGATTCACCTTGTTTCCTATGAAATCGAAATAAGCGTGAAGGAGCCTTAAATGAAACCAACCCTCACTGATTTCAAATTGCAAGAACGCTGTGTCTACATAAACGTCACTTGTGAGTATTTTTATCAAATCACAACGAGAAATTTCGGGTGGCATTCTTGTTTACGATAAGTTGAAACTCATTTTAATTTTGAATCTCCACTGACACTGGCATTACGTCTTTGCTGTATTGGCGTATATATACATTTTGGTTCGTGGTCCCTTCACTAGGTTCGACGATCAGTTCCGGTTTTGTGATGTGTTTATTGTTTGTGATGTGTTACAGAACAGATCCCGAGGTGAACAATCTTCACTTCGAAGGCTTTACAGTGGAGGCTTGTCGTCGGTATGGATTTGATCTGAACCATGGCCACAATATTGACTTCATGAACATGGAGATAAAGAATACAGGTATGCTTTGTATATATTTACAAAGAAACTATACGCTTGTTAATTTCATTTTATTCGATTTTACTTAAACACGTTATATTTGAGAGTACACTTTCTCAGTGAAATACAAATTCTAATACTGTCTAAGGTTCCACGGGAAGCCTGGGTGGCCGAGTGGGTTACATTTCTGACTGTGTGTACTGGCGATTACGTAGTATGGGTTCGTATCACTCAGTCTAAAACAATTACAGAATCTGTGTTTTGCTGCTTTGCTGTGAAAGTGTAATCCCAAATACAGTCAAATTCCGCTGAGTTGAATGCCGGCGTGTCGAATATTAGGCATAACTCAAAGTACCCCTAGGTCCCGACCATTACAGTTGTCATCACTTGATTTCCGGTTACATGCAAAATACACACAATGACTCAAGAAGGAAATTTGGTCCCATGATATTCTAACAACACCAATCTTGCATACACAAGCCGAAGTCAACCAATGAGAACTTAACTGGTGTAGCTAACTGCAGATCCAATTAACAGACCAGGGCGGGCCACACCTTCCCGACACAAACGTGCTGGCGGGAGTTCATTGAGTTCAAAAAGCAGGTTAGTGCCATGCATATCTGTCGATTGCTGATAGATTTTGTTTACATTGATATTATTATGGTCTGTATGCACAAGTTTGTCTTATTCTCTCAACATGAGGGTCCTCTTAGCAAGTTAAGCCTTCTTCATGAATCTAACGGAGCTTTTGCCAATGTTCGTTTTAAGAACAGATCTGAACTGAGGAGCCTGGCGGCCCTGGCATTGCCGTTGTCAATCGCATACTTTGCGATGTTGGCTCTTGTGGTTGGAGAGATATTGTTATTTTCTCGTTTTAGCTTGACAACACGTTTAGTAATGGTTGTGTCATGGCTACCGCTATTTAAACTTCGTTCAATGGTCTGGTTAACAGCAACCATCCTCTTGGCCTTTTCAGGTGTCGAGGCCTTTGAGGGATCTGGTAGGCCTGTATTTCCACGCTTCTGTATAGTTACTAACCTCCACATTTTGTTGTGAGAGACTGACCAATGTGCCATTTATAGTCACATGCCGACTGACACTAAGTTATCAATCTCAGTGCCCGCTGACAATGAGTTGATACTGTTGAGATCAAAGGACTTAACAAGAAGCGATGTAGTTTAAGTTAACAATGTCGGTTTTGCAAAGCCTCATACACTCGGAAAATAACACCTCTCAGAACAGGCTAGGGGTACGCTGACGCACAATTTTCAAGATGCAGAATATTTCCGGTTTACAGTCTGTTAAATTTGATCATACTGTAAATTATGTTTGGTATTAAGACTCACTTTATCAAAAAGTATTGTGAGTGAAACCAGTTGCTGTAAAGTGAAGGTCTAGTGACAACTGTGACACGGACTTTACGTTCATCATCTGCGAAATGTGATCATGCTTCTTTAATTTTGCCATAATCAAACGTTGGCATGTACTTTGTTTTGACTGAGGGCGGATGGGTATCATGGTGGTTAAAGCGTTCTCTCGTCACGCCGAAAACTCGGGTTCGATTCCCAACATGGACACAGTGTGTGAAACCCATTTGTGGTGTCCCCCTTCGTGTTATTGCAGGAATGTTGGTAAAAGAGGCGTAACACTAAACTCACTCATTCATTTGTTTTGACTGGTATTTCTTGTTGTGATACGTTCCAGCACGAACGCTGTTTAGACGATGACATGTTCAAACGTTCGTAGATACCGCGGGGTAAGCCATTACATTACGGGGTAAGCAATCATCGGCAGTGTGGCATGTAAACTTTGTGATTAGTTTTGTGTGTAATCAAGTAATTAATGTGTTATTTCTGAGCCCCTGTTCCATGCAGAACTAGGGTAATACGTGGCCCGGATCATATAGGAAAACAGGCATCTCTAAAAAGAAACAAGCAGAAAATTTGATTGTAATAAAAATATGTTCTGTTACCAAGGTTCATGTTGATGTATGATGTTATGGTATTTTCTTTCAGAATTAACACTGACATAAACACTTATTCACACTCAGATTCACTCACATTTGCTAATATATAAAACGGTTGAAAAACGGCACCTCAAAATATAATTTTTAATAGTCAAGAATGTTCTAATTAGATCACAATAACTGTAGTCCTGAAACCGACATTACCTAGTTCATGGTGCGACATGCACTTTCCACAGAACTTACTGTGGGCAATATTTCATTCAATGATATACCTGTTGTGGATATAATGTTTAGGGTGAACAAACATTTGGTTGTTTTCAGTATGTAACATTTTCCATAAGACATAACAGAATGTATTAAAGGTCAAATCTCAGACTGTCATGTTTTGACACCTTTCACAAAATAGACATAATAATGGCTCACAGAAGCACTGAACTTGTCACCACCTCCAAACAAAGTCGTATTATTTCAACTACACATTGACAAAATGAACATAGATTACTATCAGTTAAAGTAATTTTTAATAACAATGGGTTGGTTTTACAAGAATGGTTTTACAATTCAGACAGACTTTGCTCTTTTGTGATGAGCCAACTGTAGATATAAGAGGATACGTTTTTCAGGTGGCTATGGAATCCATTGTTCTGGAGACTGTCGGTATGTAACTGTGTCTACGTGTGAGATACACCACACCTGTGGAGGAATCGCAATTACAGGTAAGTCATAATAAAGGTGTGCCACTTGAGTATTTACATGTTCATTTCAGCAAAGATGTAGAGTAATACCACAAAATAGGAATTACAGTGGAAGCTGTCAAAACCGGCATCTGTCCAATCTGGCAATTTGTCAACACTGGCATAAAATCTCAGTCAAATCCGTGGCTGGTACTTTTATTCATTTCTTCAGTCCTAGTGAATGCCGTTTTAGACAGCTTCCATTGTATGTCTTATGATGATCGTTATGTTATTAAAATAACGCTCGGACGAATTTAAGTTTCAAGGACTAATTACCGGTACTATTCCACTGTCATTAAGCCGAAATCAATAAATAAGCTGACAACCATCCTGAATTTATATTAGAGGCTCGCAGTACAAGTCCTAGCCTTGTCACACAAGAATGCATTAAAGATGGTACTTGTACGTACCATGCCTGATGACTGACAAACGGATAATAAAAGGTCACAGGGAGTCAATATATTGTTGGACTTCTGTGTTTAACTGGATCGTGGTACCTCACTAGTGGTTAGCACTATTATTTCGGACGTGAATGTCCGGATTCGAAATGGTCTTCAAACACACGTGTATGTCGTAAGAGGTGACTAACGGGATAGGGTGGTTGGGCTAGCTGACTTGGTCTATAGACACGACTATATATAGCCCGTCGCCACATTAATGGAGACGTGTTAAGAGCGGTATTACAAAGCCAAGAAATAAATAATCATAAGATAATTAAATGCAGAAATTCTGGACGCGACGTCGTACCACATTTCATCCACGCCACAATATGCTTGTTATTCAAATCAACCCTTGAACGGTGTATGGTATTATTTTTAGTGAGTGAGTGAGTTTAGTTTTACGCCGCACTCAGCAATATTCCAGCTATATGTCGACGGTCTGTAAATAATTTTGGAACAGTCACTCCAGTTATCAACAGCATGAGCATCGACCAGCGCAATTGGCAACCGATGACATTTGCCGACCAAGTCAGCGAGCATGACCACCCGATCCCGTTAGTCGCCTCTTAGGACAAGCATAGTTCCCTTTTATGGCAAGCATGGGTTGCTGAAGGCCTATTCTATCACGGGACCTTCACGGGTCGGTATTATTTTGAATAGGTGGTGACCGGAAGACATTGTCTCCAGCTGGTAATATGATCGAGGACAACCATATCTGGCAGTATGCACGTGTCGGGGGAGTTGGTTACAACGCCATCAGCAGCGGAGGGGTGGGGATATCTATGCGCTACAACCACATCCACGACGGCCAATACACGGGAATCAAATGGGGGGTAACATAAACATTGGTTCACTTATTTTTCATTGCAGTCATTATTTTTAAACCGTTGCCATTTAGCTTGAATATTGCTGAGTGCGACGTAAATCTAAACCCACTCACTCCATGTTCGATCTCAGAGAGTCGTGGTTGGCATAGTTCGTTATATCGTTATATTCCGGATATTACTGGTCATCTGAAGTCACATACGCTTTATTCCTGCTTTATTGTGGCAAGTGCATTGAATTTGCATATTGGATTGCGCATGGATATTTTGGCTCATCGCCATATAGCTCAAATAGCGCCAATGCGACGTTCATTTTCGGCTTCCTGATCTGATACATGTAATGTTTGCAGGGCAATGATCACGTGATGGAATACAACCACGTACATCACGTGTGTGTCAACTCAAGTGACTGTGGAGCCCTACACGCCGGGAGGGACTGGACAATGGTATGTGGGATATGCTTCTTCCGTAAATAACATGAACTCTCGGTCCAATAACATCACATGCGTCTCACATAAGTAACTCTGTGAAGATGTGGTGTTGTACTGGTGGAAGCATTTGTCCATGAAACTGATGACATTCTTCATTGGCAAAAGCACCACAGACTGAAGTGTACTCCATCAGTATAAACATGGACATTTTATTTTCTTGTACAGTTTGTTAATTTTTGAAATGTAGAGTCTTAATTTGGAGACGAGGAGGTTTTGGTTATAATTTCAGTCAGTTTCTTAGCAATAACATGTTTTAATGTTAAAAAGAACACCTAGTTTTGTACATCTTACGACTAACATACATGGCATGAAGTAGAGGGGAAAATAGCCTCGGAATATAGAATGGCCCTCTGAAAATCAGTGATGGCAGATGTTCACGAAACAGTAACGTATGTCCTGCACCAACGGTAGTGCTCATCAGCAACATAAACAGTCTTAATAAGGAAATATTTAATCTCATCGTAATATTGCCAAGCAGCTGTACATAAAGCAGACAATCTGACCGGTGGCCAGATCACATGCGATCAACTGTCACTACGTTCAGTAATCAATTGTTCTGTGGTAGTGCTAACAAAATAAATATTCGATTAAATATCTGACCAGTGGAAACACCAAAGCTTTTTTCCATCAAAATTTAACTTCTTTAAGACATTTGGTAGGTGATGTCATAAGGACACATTTTTATGGATTGACAACTTCTTTGTTGAAATAGATGCTTTGTTTTGACGTAGACCCTTATCATCGCTGACGATGCTGGCATTCACGCGGATACATAGCATCTGTTGCAATGTAGAGGATGTATTGCCATGCTTGACAGTGACGTTAGCGTTTAAATCGAAACGTATCATCTCTTGCTATACAGAAGTTGTCAACCAAAAACACGTGTTGCTCCCCTGAACATGTAGCACAAATGTAATCTGAAATCACACCTGACATCCTTCTCTACCTGAATCATTAGCGAGGCAACGTCATCCGCTACAACCACATCCACCACACTCTTAGAAACGTCCCTGGAGCCCAGGTCCGCGGCGTGATGCTGGACGACGAGTACTCCAGCGTCGACATTGAACACAATGTCTTCTACGATGTAAGTCCATATGATACAGCAATAGCATTGTGTACGAAAACCTATTGCTGTCACTTTTGTTGCATATTTCTTTCTCAATCAATCAAACGTCTTCATTGTATCGATTTTTCTCATTGTTTCATGTTAATTCAACAACATTAAAATGTTTCCTAGCTGTTTCATTGATTTTGTCGTTCCCTTGTGTTTCTTGTCATCGATAATTTAATAAAAACATTTCGAAATTCAAGCAACAACGATTTTTCCTGAAATAAGTTATACCATTTAAAAGGCCAGCATTCAGCTTTCGTATTGAGAATAGTCTGATATTTCTGTCGGCTGAATTTTATCATATCTGGGTACGAATACGATATCAGTTTATTTTAATTTTCGACAGAACGAGGTCCACACCAACATCGGCGGTGGCCGTGACAACATCATCCGTTACAACGTCTTCTACAACGCCACTGGCGACTCTATACAGGTTGATGGCAGGGGATTGCGTCGTTTGCACGAAGCAGATTTGACACAGCATCTCAAGGTATGGAGGGGTACTTCTCAATGTACCTGAGTTATGTAACACACAGTATTGTGCCCTTCAAAACTAGTTTGTGGCTTGCTGGTCTGGGTGGCGGGTGACAAGGAGTAGGTACACATCCAGATATAGAATGAGTTTGGTTTCATTTATCATATTTCAGCAATATAACGGAAGGGAACACCATACTGTGTTTCGACCCGTAAAGATCCGAGGTAGAATAGTCTTGCTTGCAACGAAAGGCGACTATGTTTCTCGTAAGAGGTAACTAACGGGATCGGATGGTCAGGCTTGCTGACTTGGTTGACACATGTCATGCTGTTGATCACTGGATTGTCTGGTCCAGACTCGATTATTTGCAAAGCGCCGTCATGTAGCTTAAATAATGCTGAGTGCTGCGTAAAACTAAACTCACTCACTCACCCACATATATTCTTCACGGTGTTTTGGAAGATTTGGATTCAGCATATGTTGAGAACTCCTGATCCGTGTCGAGAGAACGCTTTGACTCCTAGTCAACCCGTGTGTGATTAAATGTACAAAGATAAAACTAAAATTACCAAGTCAGTTAGACGAGATTAACGTACAAAGTGATCAATGTAAATACGAATCCAATTAGATTAGCGGTAAAATAATGTGAGACAGTGCCAACGCTAACAATACAATGTAGGACATGTAATAAATAATACGTGTATTCTATTGCACAAAATTCCATGCAAAATGTGTGCTCAAAAACTACAATATCAAGAACATACAAATGATAATTAAACACACTTCCCAGTGCATAAACGAATAAAGCGGGTAGACTTCAATCGAGGAAGAAAACCTTTGCTTGATTGGAGTTTTGGAGCTCCGTAGCGTAATAAGCAGAGGTCATACGATAAGAATTTTGGAAGCGGTATCGTCAATAAATATGTATTTGCAGATCTTAGAGTGAGTGAGAGAGTGGGTGTGTGAGAGAATTTGTGAGTGTGTGAGTGAACGAGTATGGTTTTACGCCGCTTTTAGCAACATTCCAGCCATATTACGGCGGGGAAACACCAACAATGGGCCTCACATATAGTCCCCAAGTTGGGAATCGAACCCGGGTATTTGGCGTGACATGGGAAAGCTTTAACCACTAGGCTACCCCACCGGTCTTATGGCTCAGTCTGCATGTGTTTATTATCTGACAAGCTCATAGTAATAGCCTGGGACACTCTCATGATATCATTCGTACTCCTGAAGATTACATGTAAAGCTTGGAGTACGGATTTTCTGAAAATAGGGCAGTGTTTTGGACACGTTTAAGTTTAGAAAATAGCATTTCTGGTACTCCAAAACATACAATATTCTATCTTGGAAAACAGGAAGGATGTAACTAGTGAATGAGCTGCTTCACCTGTTATTAATACAGTTTCTGTTATTAATACAGTTTTTGTTATTAATGCAGTTTCTGAAATAGAAATAACCTGACTTGCAAATTTTATAAATATGGCCTTTTAGAGAAAGTTATTGGTCCAATTGACGTCCAGAATGCACTTTCCTAGAATGGTTGGTGTTACATATTTCTATGGAAGAAATAAAGTAAATGCTTGCTATTTACTTTTTTCGCTGTTATATGTTACACTCGGGGTTCGTTTACCTGGTATTAGATTAACACACCCTAATCATATACTGAACAGAACCAATGCAAATACTCCATTCCAGGCAGTGCCTTATACCAGTCCCATCTGGACCAGCAGATATCCTAAACTGGCGAACATGACGAACCCTCTTCAACCAGCAGGTATGTCAGCGTAGCTACCCGATGTCCATCCACATCGACAGTTCTTCCAACATGAGGTCATTACGTTATTTAATTATTGACCACACGCGGGTCAGAACATGAGATCATAACCTTCTAGCAATTTTAGTGTCTGAAAAAAATTGACTTGGCATTGACTCCATGGCTTGCGTTTGTGACGAGTCATTCTTTTTTAGCGATTTTTTTCTCATGGTTGCGATAACGGTTTTATTTCATGCGTATATCACAAAGACATTTACATTGCAGCATAAGGGATATTTTTCGACTGCGCTGATTTCAGTTCAATAATTATATACGCCGTTTCTTTTGCTCGTTACAAGCAAAAAACAATTATCTGTCAGATGGGTACAAATGCACATAATTCTCAAGTCACATCAAAATGCAAACATGTGTTGTGGGTAATGATAAATATTTCCCACTTTGTTACATACTTTGTAAGACAATGATGTATAACTATTATTTTAAACTTTTAAATACAATCATATCGTATCATGTCAATCACAATTGTTTCAGGCAACGAAATATCCAATAACATATTTTACAACATACACGGTGTTCCCAGCATATACTACTCCCAGAGAGGCATAGAAAAACCGGAGTACTTCAACGTCAGAAATAACTACAAGGTAACTGTGGTTCACTGAGATATAAAACATTCGACGTTGTGTCCAAACACGCACAAAAGAGTACAAGACTAAGTTAAAGTGATACCTGTGAAATCATAAGTCGCCTTTTCTTCTCAAGGCATTGAATGTTGAAGTGGTTCTTCAATCTCCTGACGATTATAATACATGGGTCTTCCACATTAAGATGTGCTTTTAAGCACAGCCAAACTGTAATTTACAGAGAAAAAAAAACAATCTTAGGAGGAAACAATCATTGTATTTTACTTCACAGTCTGTTTCACCTACTGACTTCTGGTCGCGTGATGATGGTGACTTCCGGGTCAGATGTCAGGCACAAGAGTGGGCCAATGCCATCAATTTCCCCCAGCCTCCCGATATAAACCATGTTGGACCACGTTACCCTACAGGACCTCTGTACATGCAGCAACGTCAGTTTAGTTGTATCTTCCACGTTAGAACTGATCTTCAGCAACCATTGGTTGTTGTTAAAGGCGACTCACTGGGTCGTGTGTCGTCATATCAGTATATTTTAAATACTTGATTGATGGAATCTGGTGGGCAGGCGCTTTGACTTGGTTGACACATGTCATTGTACCCTAAACAACGTACATCGATGATCATACTGTTGATCAGTTGATTGTCTGGTAAAGATTCGATTATTTACAGAGCATGAAAGAAATTAGGTTTCAAATACGTGTCATCTATTGCAATTGTACACCGATGGTGTATGAATTGTTACTCACTGGTAGAGTTTCTGGTTTATCTTGTCCAAACGAGAATACTATGGAGGGTCAAGGTCATATGTCTGGACCTTGTGCACCATTCATCCACATACTCTTTTCAGCCAGACAGACTCTCAAGTCCCCATCTCAACCTGCCGCATGTGCCGGAACCGTCGCACCAGCAACGAAGACACCACAGACGCCGTACATCTCAGACGGCTCCGGGCCTAACACAATCTACCCAAACATCCAGAAACAAGGTACTTATATCAAACTTCACTGGCTTCCGGTAACACAACGGATCGAATTTAAGCTCATTTGTCTGGCATTCCAGTGCTACTGTCAAACATCACAATACCACTGCAACTTATTTCCATTGTACTGTTCCAGTAGAACACTTCCGTCTGAATTCAAACATCAGTTTACTGTGCCAAAAGTTAAACTCGCAGGGATGAAATCATTCGCTCATGTGGCAGCCACTGTGTGGAACAATCGTCCCCTTGATGTCCTTCAATGCGAAACCTGATCGGCCTTCAAAATATCTATCAAAACATCTATCAAAACATCTATCAAAACACCTATCAAAACCCATCTTCTCCCCTAAGCTATCTTCTGATTATTCCTCCCTGCGCTTTGAGCATAATCTCCAAGTATGAAAGACGCTCAAAGCAAATCGGCAATACCATACAATTTATTGGATAAAAAACCCAGTTTGATACCTCTGAGAAACATCATTCACTACAACCCCGTGTTCCATATGATACTGGTATTTTTTCAGCATTGCGAATCCGTCTGCGAGGACGTGTAAATCTTTGCTGGAACTGATCTGTAGCAAGTCATACTTGTCGTATGATGCCAGTAATGGGATCGGGTGGCTACACTTGTTCGGTTCACGTATTTCCAGAAAGCATAGATGATATTATGTCAATCGCTGAGTTGGCTGTGTAAGGCTTGATTTGCAGATCGCCGTGAAATAGTTATAATATTGCGGAGTGTGACACCAACATGTGTCTGTTTAATGTATTAGGTGAATCTGCCTGTCTCTGACCATATGCCAGTTGATTGTCAGAAATCTTATCCGCGTTCACGGCACAGCCTCAGATGAATTGGGACGGTAGGGTAGCCGGTGGGGACGGTAGTGGTTAAGGCGTTTGTTCGTCACGTCGAAGGTGCGGGTTCGATTACCCACGTGGGCACATTGCCTGAAACCTGTTTCTGGTGTTCCCCGCCGTGATATTGCTGGAATATTGATAAAGAGTATGAGTTACTGAAAACCGATTCTAACCCGGATCTTCACGGGTTGTTAGTTTGGGTGGACTCCACAAGGTGAAGATGTCAATAAGAGGGTTGAATCTGTTCAGGTTGCTGGCTGATCATCACTGGGTGTCCCCTCCACCCCGTCAACGGCACACAGCGGGACGTGTGGGGAGAGCAACATGAACAGACTGGGGTGAAGGAGGAGAACTGTTTGAAGAGGGCAGCGAAGGAGTGGAGGTACTGTGGCTCACCTGCCAAGGAAACTGTGACAGCAGTCTTCGGTCCAACAGGTTTGATTACAACGTCAAAGATGTTTTATGCCCAGCGAACACCCCACGTGAGAGCGTCTCAAAGCTATGTATATATATGTTTAATGACTATCGGGCAAGCAGTAAGAACATCTCACGGCCAGGTATAAAAATGCTTAATAGCCATGAGCCCACCAATGAGTACATCTTAAGGCTTGGTATAAAGGAAATGCTTAATGCCCATCAGGCAACCAGTATCAACACCACAAGACTTTGACAACCAGCGATAACATCTCAAGGCTTAGTGTGAAACAAATGTTTAATGCCATCAGGCAACCAGTTAACATCATATCAAGTCAGGTGCATTAATATCTAAACCTCTGACTGACTGCTGGTGTACGAAGTAGCTTTAGTACTGCGACTATCATGAGTCTGTATGTCGGAATGAGAGTAATGATCACCTTACAGTTGAGATCGTTTTGTACAATAGCACACTGAGCCTAAATTCGTCACCGGTTCGCTGAGCTGAAAGAGTCCTTGGATGGTTGACTGTGTTTGGCAGCTTGACTCCTGAAAGTGTCTAAGAACTCATAGCTGTCACACAACGAAACGCATGTGATACATGTGGACTAGCCTTATGTGTCATTTGACCAAACGTGCCTCTGTTCATCCAACAGAAAAACAGTAGCTTGACTATTAACCTTCTAGCGTCTTACATGTGTTCCAGGCGCCATGACTATTGCTGGAAAACATTGCTATTTTGCCGACTACGGGTGTGTCAATCATGGCGGTGCCCACCCTGGGAGGCTGGAGGTTGATGGCTACGGGGAGGCTCACGGAGGTCTCACAAACGAGGAGAAGTGTCTTGGCAGGGCTACTGCCCAATGGACGTGGTGTGGAGCTAACCCTGCCCACCCCTACACAAGCATCTATGGCCCAACAGGTACGTTGTTCGGTGCAGTGTGTGAATGAGCGACTGGATTGGGCGTGGAACCTCTTGCCATAGAATTTCAGTGTAACAACGGCAGGGTAAAGAAGGATTGCCACATGCAGCAATGGTTTTAGAAGTATGTAATATACATTTATAAATATATATCCAGGGCCATAGTCAAGTCGAACTTGTGATTTGAAGCCGATCCACACACAGCTAAGGGGCACAACTCAGTACAAATTGTTTCCCAATAACATAAGTGCAGAGATATGAAAAAGCATAAAGAGGAATGTGTGTACACAGCAACTAGTGGGCCCAATAGAGTTAAAGTACATTAAGTACATCGTACATGAATATCAGTAATTATTATATGTTTTGGTTAAACAATCATTCAGGGTTAAATTCAGGGATGAGAAGAAAGCATTTAGCTAAAACGTTTTCACCATTATTATTCCTTCCGGAGATGAATGCTTCAGTGGTAAATATGTCTTTCACAATCTTCAAAGATTCGTCAACTTTTGGAATTGTTCTTTTTCAGAGAGCAAATGTAAATATACTTCTTAGCAGATAAAATCATGTGATTCAATAATGGGTTCTTACCTGAAAAGCCAAATTATATGTTTGGATGCGTGTCGTAATCCACTGTTCAAGTTTCTTCCATAAAGTTTTTGTTTCATCACATACCCAAAATATATATGGCATAAAGTCTCAACAGAATCGTTACAAAAGGAACATACTGTGTTGTCAAGCAGATTCATTATCAAAAGTTTTTTTTTAGGTGTAAACAATTCCGTGCAAAAACATTATATTGAAAATCTAGCAGTTTCACATCTTTAAAATTCTCTCTGCAAGTATCAAACATTAAACGCCAATCAAAATCAGTACAATCAAATGTGTCCAATTTTTTACACATGTAAGGTTTAACATTTTCTGATAGCAATTTATCACAGAAGGTTCTTGAACCTTTTGTTGGTGATATGAAAACCTTTTGGAGAGAATTAATAGCAACGTCACTGATGTTTATGTGTCCATGTTCCTTTATAGTCTTTTTCAAGGTTCAGATAATATGTATATGTAACATATCCAAGATATAAGTATGCACCTCTTGTATCAAATTTAAGCTTCAAACGATCGAAGGATATCAACCAACGTTCATCACACAGATCTTTGATTGTCTAGATTCCACTTTTAGCCCAGTGACTTATAATGTGGTTTGAGTTCTTGAACTTGTTATTCAGCCATACAGGCTAGGATAAGATTTCATTAATGCTGTCTGCATCTATATTATTTTGTACAATATATAAGTATATAAAAAAAACAAAACGAAAGAAAAAACAAGTCAGTAGAAAACAGAATTTTTCCCTTTCTTCTATTTGATTGTGGATCTGGGGCCCGTTTCACAAAACTCTCGTAAGCCAAAGATCTCGTAAGTTTTCTCGTAGCCATTATGCCTCCTACACTGTAGCATGAGATACGGATGCTACGAGTATAGTTACGAGATCTTAGGCTTAAGAGAGTTTTGTGAAACGGGGCCCTGGTCGTGTAATTTATAATCGTACGTTGGCTGTGGTATCATCATATAACAGTTTTTAAGCGGTTTCTATTTACTATATGAGGACTTTACTCATAGGTGCGACTAGACATGTTGGAGGCGGATGCTGGATCAAGATCTCAACCTGTCCCTCAGACAACAAACTTACTGGCTTCTTCTATGACGCCTGGGGTGCTACCAACCTTGGCACAGGTGAGTGAGTGAGTGTTCAGCTATAACGTGACGAGAGTGAACACAGAAGTAATACTTAATAGATAATGTGTTATATATTTGCATTCACTCAAATGAAAAAACGTTTCAGCATTTCATACTGACTGTGTTAGAGTAAGTAAAGCACTATTTCTGCAATAGGACGCATGAGGCACGACATATGTGCTTCACACATTCTACTAGCAAAGGAAGCGGACCCATACCTTCGGACTAGGCAACACCACCACACCTGAATGTTCATAACGAACTGACATGTATGCACAATTTAACCATACTTTAGATATGAATGTATGCAACGTTTAGGTTGTATTTAGTCCTTGTCTCCACAGCAGTACCCCTGAAACGTGAAAGAAATAGGCACTCAAGTGATCTATGGACATAAATATAGAACGCCAGCGCAAAATAACTCCCAGTCTTGACTATTCTGTGAAACAAATTATTTTTATGTAAATGATAAATACTAAAAATGGATGGATGGATCTCTGAAACTAAGTAATGAAACGATTATTACTGGAATATTGCTAAAAGTTGTATGAAATTAACTTACGCACTCACTATTTCAATTATTTAAGACTGCCGTCTCTGGCTACAAGACTAGAGCTGCAATCTTTAAACTTAGGAATCATATAGAATCGCGTCCTTCCTTCAAAACCGTGTACCGTGTCATGAGTTTGGACTAATATTGAACAACGCGATAAGGAAAACCACTGCCTCTATTCCAGACCATGACTCCAGCGAATGTTTGGCCAGAGCTGACTACTTCTGGCAACATTGTGGGTCACACCGAGACCAGCCCGTCACAGCCTACTACAAGCCCAAGGCATTCTCTAGGATTGTGCCATTAGAAAGTGTATGAATAAAACTTAAGCCATTTCTGAGCATTTATTTTTGATAACCTAATTTGCACGTTTGATCTATCTTCATTTGTCATGAATTAAACATTTGGAAAGATTCCACAGAGAACAAAAACAAAATAACATATACTACCCATCGAACATTTAGACACATTTGTGTAAATGTAGTCACTTACTTTTTCATTGTTATAAAACTGTGTGCAAATTGACGCATTCTTAACAAAACTTTACACCACAACGCAGCTGTTCCCATACACAATATTTAAACTTGATATTCACCAATTTGATGTATGAATGATGTGGTGGGCCATGAGGATGATGAGGAGGACGGGGGTCGGGTGGGTGAGGAGATGGGGGTTGTAAATGTTTTTGCCTTCTATGTTTTAACATATTGTCTGTTTTAAACGCGTTGTTGACAACATGGTGGTTTGAGATTATATGATGACAAACAGGTTCAAGCGAGAAACAGGTGTTTGAATGGTGGTTGACATAGACTGCCACAGTTAGTAGATCCTTATAATATGTTCAGTATGAGGTTTGATGTTCATCCTCTCTAGAAGCTGCTTCTCTTAGGTCCACGAGGATCTAGGGCACACCAACAAACTCTTTCAGCAGACAGTGACGGTGCCCTCAGAATCGACAATGAGTCAGGTGAAGTAATCTCTATGTTGAAGGACATAAAGTGCGATATAGAAAACATGAACAGAAACTTTGAAACTCTGAATACAAAGGTCGCCAACATGGCGGCCGACATCACCACACAAATGGATAATTTGAGAATCGAAAACAAAGACTTGAAGAAAAAATTAGCAGAAGTCAGCGACCGACCAGAGGATCTGGAGTCGCGAAGCCGAAGAAACAACCTTATATTTCATGGGATTGAAGGTGAAACAGGTGAATCCTGGGAAGTGACAGAAAGAAAGGTAAAAGACTTCATGAAACACGCCTTGAAGTTTGATGATGATTCTGTCAACAACACTGTTATTGTAAGAGCGCATCGCCTAAACCCACGCAAAGCCGGGTCCCCAATAATTGCTAATTTCCTGAAATCAACTGAGAAAAGTGGCATTTTTATGGCAGCAAGACGAAATCTTCCTCGAGACAGTGGGAAACGCGTGACTGAGGATTTCACTAGCAAAGTGCGGGAGGAGCGTCGTCTGCTATCACCTTATTTCGTGAAAGCCCGGGACAGTGGGAAGAGAGTCAAGATGAGACAGAATAAACTTATAATTGAGAACTCTGTGTTCATCTCTGATCGGGTGAAGGAGACAATCGTCCAGATTTCTGGTAAACCCACGGATTTACCACCAAATTCACCTCCCGACTGCCAGCGGGCAACGCCCACAAAACCACGTGGTGATGTGTTTACATCGAATGCTAAATATAGCAGTGATGTGACAGGGGACGTAACTCTAAGTGCATGATGCGGCGGCCAGGGCCAATGTAAACGCTCACTTTCCATCTTATCTTGGAACATTGAAGGTTTGGCAAAGTTTAGTAATGACACCAGCTTTAAAGAGTATTGTTCTATGTATGACATTGTTGCTTTTGGCGAGTCATTTGTCAGATATCATAAAGATTTTGTGATTTTCTCACTGGATACAGAACGTTCAATTGTGTTCGCCCTAAATTGCATACACGAGGTCGTTACAGTGGTGGTGTTACTGTATTTGTAAGTGATGGTTTAGTGATCAACAGCTTAATTAGCAGACTGTATGACAACTTCCATAACTGTGTTGTTCTTCTTCTCCGTTCATCGTTACTCTCATGGGACTGTGATACTGTTTTGATATGACCGTATTTGTCTCCAGAAAACTCCCCCATCTACAGTAATCATGGTGACTATGATGGTATGACAGAACTGAGTGATTATCTGTTTACTATTGTTTGTGATCATCCTGACAAGGAGATATTCCTAGCTGGCGACTTGAATGCTCGCATGAAGGACTTTATTGACTACATTCCTGATGACAATCTATCTCTTGTATATGACTGATGATTATCCATGTGATACTTTTGATACCCCAAGATCAACTAAAGATATTCATGTTCATAATAATTATGGTATTAAGCTAGCAGAATTATGCCGCACATATAGTATTCATGCTTTAAATGGTCGCCTGTTTAATGACACCAGTGGTGAATTTACTTGTGTAACCCATAATGGTACCAGTCTTGTTGACTACATGCTGGCATCAACAACCCTTTTTCCCCATATTACTGATTTTGGAGTTGGAACTGAGGATAAATCATGCCATTTTCCTCTTTACTGTACACTGGATCTTGATATTGGTTTTTTGTCTGAACCAGTCAAGCAGCAATCTTCACCACAGAATGACACCCAAAATGATGAAAGTGTAACATGGTACAAATACTTATGGCACAGAGATTCAGACAATAATTCCCTACATAAATTATTAAGTAATCTCAATGCATCTCTCAATACACTAAGTGATCTTATAACCACTAACACAGACCAGGCACTATCCTTTTTAGTGAATGTTATACAAGAGGCAGCAAATCATACAAAGCAAGTCTATAAAGGTATTACCACACAGAAATATCTTACACAGCCACCATGGTGGGATGAGGAATTAGAAAGAATTAAGCATGATAAATATGCAGCACTACGTGCACACAGGGACCATAACCATGACATTAACATTTACAAACAATACCGTAACACTTTCAAGCAGCTATTTAAGAAGAAGAAAAGGAAATATTTACAAACACAGAAAGATAAATTAATTTCAGCTAGATCTGATCCTAGACAATTTTGGAAACTTATTAAAATGAACAGAATGTCCAGTTGTACTTCCCAACAAATAACCTGTAAACAATGGTACGTTCACTTCCAAACACTACTCTCTGCAGACAACACGAATCAGCTCCAACACACTGAACAGTCTACTGATACTCAATCCTCTACAGGTACACTCAACCAGCCTATAACCCAGGAAGAAGTTATGTCTCACATTAAACTGTTAGCAAACAATAAGTCACCCGGACCAGACGGTATTGGAAATGAATTTCTTAAAGTATCTAAAGACTATATTACACCTATTCTTACAAGATTATATAATCGCATACTCAATACCGGTCACTTTCCAAGTGCTTGGGGACACAGCATCATATGTCCATTATTTAAGTCAGGTAACAAATCAGATACCAACAACTACAGGGGCATTTCCCTCATTGACTCACTGTGTAAAGTATTTACTTCATTACTGAACAGTAGGCTGCAGACATGGTGTGATGAAAATAATGTGTTAGGTGACTTTCAAGCAGGTTTTAGACCTGGCTATTCTACAGTAGACCATATATTTACCCTTAATGCTATTGCAACAAAATATTCATGCAAAAGAAATGGAAGATTTTACTGTTTGTATATTGACTTTAGTAAAGCATTTGACACTTTAAACCACAATATTCTCTTAAATGCATTGAAAGATGTTGGTGTGTCAGGCAAATTTTTCAACATTGTATCATCCATGTACAACAGTGTCTGCCTGTGTGAGAACAAGCACTGGTTTGTCTCAATCATTTGCATGTAATATCGGTACTCGACAGGGTTGTATCTTAAGTCCTCAGATATTTATCATATTCATTAACCATTTGTATACATTATTGGAGGATGTAGGTGGCAGAGGGGTGTTTATTTCACACAATGTAGATGACTTGTATGCCCTAATTTTTGCAGATGATGTTTCTGCTCTGGCAGATAGTTGTAACCAGTTGCAGTTAAAGATAAATGCACTAGAACTATTTTGTAATAATACAGGTATGTGTGTAAATTTGAAGAAAACTAAGGTAGTTGTGTTTAGACAGGGGGGTCCACTTAGGTCTTATGAGAAATGGTACTACAAGGGAGATCCTATTGAAGTAGTTTCATCCTACCGTTACTTAGGTTTAACATTTACTCCGAAACTTGTATGGAGTAAGGCGCAAACAATACTAGCATCCCAGGCAAACAAGGCAATATTAGCAATTAATGGTTTCCAGAGGAAAGTTGGTAATATTTCCTGTCCAGACCTCTTTAAGATATTCGATTCAATGATTACCCCTATTTTATGTTATGGTTCAGAAGTCTGGGGATTATCCTATTGTAAAACTGTCGAGTCTGTTCATCTTGCTTTCTGCAAATATTTTCTTAAAGTCAACAAATCCACTTCATCAAATATGGTTTTAGGAGAATGTGGTAGGTATCCACTACAGCGTGTGTACACAACAAAGGCTATTAAGTATTGGTGTCACTTATTGCAGCTACCCAAAGATAGAATACCATACCAGTCCTACATGATGCTTAAGGCACTTGATGAGTGTGGGAGAATTACATGGGCTAGTAAGGTTAAACATTTACTATTCCAGTTTGGTTTTGGTTATGCCTGGTTAAGTCACAATGTTGGAGATTCAAAGGTTTTCATATCTATGTTCAAACAGCGGTTATGTGATAATTTACAGCAGACATGGTACTCCTCTCTAGAGTCTTCACCCAAATGTTACCTCTACAAATCGTACAAATCTTTGTTGGATGTTGAAAAGTACCTACGATGTGATTTACCTCTTTATGTAAGAACTGCTATTTCTAGATTTAGATGTTCAAACTTCAAAATTGCCATAGAAACAGGAAGATACACTAATACTGATAGACATCTAAGACTGTGTAGCCACTGCAAAAATAATAATGTAAATGTCATTGAGGATGAATTCCATATTTTATTGGAATGCCCACTATATGCAGATATTAGAACGAAATACCTTAGTAATACGCTAAAGAAACCACACAACCTCATGTCTGTTGTTAACATTTTTAAAGATCCCAACACAAATACTCTCCATAATGTTGGACATTTCCTCTTTCATGCTGAAAAGAGGATCCATTTAAAATATGCTCAGCGACTGTAATTGAATTATGTTTGTATTTTGGGCCTGTGGCCTTTATACAGAATAAAAAATGTCTGTCTGTATGTCTGTCTGCTTCTCTTAGTAGGTGGTTGCACAGGAAGTTGACATTGAATGGATGTAGTAGCCTAAATTCTTCCAAAAACTGAATAGCGCTTTCTTGTGAATGTGTGGTGTAGATGGTGTGCAGATGAGAGAAGATGATGCAGCGCAGCATGGTGAAGGAGGAGGACCAAGAAGAGTAGGAGGGCCGTGATGTGTATGAGGAGTAGAGGGTTGTCTTCTGTGTCTCAACTTATTGTCTGTTCTAGAAAAATCTGATTGCGCACTGCACATATTCTTGACTACATGTTTGCTTGAGTTTAAATGATGATGAACTGGTCTAGCAGCTGCTTTTATCTACGATTTGTCTTCCATTTCTTTGTGTGCTACTGGGAGGAAATGTCTTTGGCTTTACATGCCTCTTTCTATACACTAAGTCTCCCTATTTTTAAGCCTTGGCCTAATTCACCTCTTGCTGGGTGAGTTGATTTTAGGTTCTCTTTCAGAAGAGGAAGCATGTACTTGTTTCTCTTTTCTTTTTCATTCTCCCAACATATTAGTTCATTTAGGATCAGTTCCAACATTCTGTCCATGGAGACTATGCATGTTCTATAAACACCTATTTTAAAGGAATAATAGGGATCAATTTGACCTTGAGTGTAGCATATATATAACATCCAGTCCATTTTTTTGTGTCGGACTCCAGATAGTTTGCATTCAAGATTATTTATGGTGAAAAGAGGAGTTGCTTCACGTGAAATGTCACTGTCACTGGTCCACGAATAAATGAAGCAGGGTTGCCCTAGTTGTCTTTAATATAGATTTCTCCTCTCTTGATTGACCTTTGACCTTCACAGCTTGGTACATGTCTGATTCAATAAACCTAAGCTTGATTTATTCATACCCAAACTACTTAGCTGATGCTGTATTTAACAATCAGGCCCATTGAATGGCTTCACCTCTTCAATGACACCTGTGAAGGTCAGAATTAGCATAGTGGCCTTCAGTAAATATGCTCGTCCTAACAGGCGACTCATGGGAGGTGACGCGGGTGGTCAGGCTTGCAAACTTGGTTGACACATGTCATCGGTTCCCAATTACACAGATCGATGCTCCGGCTGTTGACCACTGGATTGTCTGGACCAGACTCGAAAATTTCGAGACTGGCGTTATATAGCTGTTATGGTCCTGAGTGCGTCGCAAAACTAAAATAACTCATGCTGAATTAATATTCATAACACCGCTAGACAGTTATTTTAATCAAATTTCCCCAAGTCATAATTGAATGCAACAATATGTTCTCTGTTTATTCCTAATATGTCTTCTTGAATCTACTCAATGTCTTGTAACATGAACCTTAGAACCTCGTAATGTTTCACCACACTTGTAGCCATTTGCAATAATCCTAGAAAACGAGCTCTTTCTCTTATCGTGATTTGGATCTCATTAAGATTTAATTTAGTATTTGAGCAAACCTCTAATTATACATAGACAAAAGTCTATACATAGACACCCAGCCACATTCTAATGATCATCAATAGACAACAAATGTTTCACATGTGAAAATATACAGTATTTTACAATGAACATCACACCCTTGGCTACAAATAGAAATCCACATGATTACTCCATCGGCAACAACTCTCTGAGGTACTTCAACCAGTGCCAAAGACAGACGGTCTGGTGATCATTTGTTGGTTTCTATGAACCACCGGCGTCGTAATAACACATCACATGAGATTAGCTATAATAACTCCCAAATTTCGAAGTGTACCACTTGTCAACGTTCTGTGCTATATATACTCTTAAAAATCAAGAATAGGACCCTGTACACGTGTATGGGGCTCATGCGTTGTGTTCAGAGGTGATGGCAGTGGGAAATGGTGGTGCGTTCATACGATGTCGATCCTTACCTGTCTGACCCGTGAAGACCCGGGGTTGAATATGCCTTCAGCAACCCATATGCATGCTTGCCATAGAAGGCGACTGTGCCTGTCGTAAGAGGCGACTCATAGGTGGTGACTCGGGTTTTCAGGCTCGCTGACTTGGCTGACACATGTCATCGGTTCCGAGTTGCGCAGATCGATACTCATGTTGTTCATCACCGGTTGTCTGGTCCAGAGTCGATTTTTAAGAGGTCGCCACCATATTATTATAGGTGAAATATTGCTGAGTGCGGCATAAAACTAAACTCACTCACTCACTATTGTTAAGTCATAATGTTTAGAGTTCTCAGTGACAGTTGTGATGGGTATATAGACCTACATCCAGGACTGACCGCTCGCCAGGACTTTGGGGAGCTGATATTATATTTGTGACCCATTACTTTAGATCTGACTCAGTTGCATTGTACTAGAAACCTCTATTGTGCGTCGTTGTATCTTTCTATTTGTCTGCTCAGTACATAATACTGAACATTTTAGACTTGTCTGTGTTATGATTTGCTGGTTCATGGGGAATTTCTAATAACTTTTGTCACGGCAAATTATTAACCGTATCAGTATAGATGAGTGAAGTTATACTAATATATAGAATTGGTCCCTAGTTTATTGCATAGGATGGCGAATAGACTCACTTTAAACATAATCCCAACTTTTAACAATGTATCCATTCACGCTTCACGCAGTTACATTAGTATAAGCACAATTGGATAATATATATCAAAATACGGCTTATTCCTGCAGTTCTCATGAATAAATATGTCACATGCAAGATGCATTATGCATATCAAAAATATGAACGAAACAAAGGCGCATGAAATAATTAATTCTGTACACTCATAACAGTTTCTGGGACCTAGTCCTGCATCACAACGAAGCACATGGGATAGATGTGGTCTCAGCTTAGGATAATTCAAAATTGACCCTGTTCACAGGGCAGAGAACGGGTACCCGGTTGGATAACGTCATTTGACTGTAACCTTCTGGTGCCTAACAGGGAGGCTAAGATTATCTGTGGTAATAATACTTAATCGGATACTGAGCAAGCGCCGAGAGTAATCACTTATGATTCACCAGTGACACTAATTAGAACAAAACATAGTCCTACATCCACAATCCAGTGACGTCCTAATCCCTTATCCAAACGTTCAGATGTGGTGAAAGTGAGGTGAAACCGCGAAAACACCATGGCCCGCATCGGCTGTTTACATGCAAAGTACGTAAATTAAAACCATGGCTCTTGCCAAAGCCATTTATTTCCTTGGAATGACAGGTCTAATCGCAGACATATTAAACTATTCATCTTTTCAGTATGTTCTGGAACATTTTGAAAGTAGTATGACCCCTACTGCTATTACATGTGCCATGAATCAAGATTTACTTCAAGAGTAATCCTGCGACCACCATTAGGTCATTTACGTATTGTCCGTGTAGTGGTATCTATTATTAGCGGTCTGCAATGTCACCAAGGGGCGACAACTGGGGTTGTCTTGTCTGAGTACGGCAATAAAACATGGCTCCGCTCACAACGGCTCGTTAGTGGTAATTACGGCCCTACATCTTGATACAACATGGTGTCAGAAGCGGGATCTGGTGAGACAACTTATGGACTTTCAATCAAACTCAAATTTTGAACTTTTTGATCGGTCGTCACTCATTGACAAAGCTGTAACTGTGTGTAGCGTGAAATCGTGCTGACTATCGTCCTCTTGCACAGATTATAAGTTGCCGCGCTCTCTGCACACACGTTCTCGCCGTTGAAGAAAAATCGTCCTGACGCACGGTCCTATAGTGATAAACTCGTATCGGCGAATGTTCAGTGTTCATCATGAATAACTTGAAGCCGCCGCCTCCACTGGAATTAATTGGCAATATTTCAGAGAATTTCAAGATATGGAAACAGGAATTTGAACTTTACAAAATTGCAAGCGGACTCGAAAACAAAAATGCAAACGTTATTGCTTCTACATTTCTGCATGTGATCGGCAAGGACGCTAGACAGGTTTATAACACGTTTGAGTTTGCAAACGAAGATGATAGGGGAAAATGTGAGGTATTGATGGAAAAATTTGAACAATATTGTAATCCTAGAAAGAATGTGACATTTGAAAGGTATGTATTTGGAACTAGAAATCAACAAAGTGGAGAAAAGTTTGACTCTTTCTATACTGACATTCGAAATAAAAGTGCCAGCTGTGAATTTGGAGATCTGAGAGACTCACTAGTTAGGGATAGAATTGTAATTGGAATTCAGAGTGAAGAAACTAGATCAAGACTATTGAGAGAGCAAAATCTCACTCTTGAAATGGCATTAAACATATGTAGAACAGCTGAAGCTACAGAAAGTCAAGTAAAAAGCCTCCAGGATGATAAAGCTGCAAGTGTTGGATATGTCAAGAGAAAAACACCATCTGCTAGAAAACAAAGTCATACCAAACCAAAATTGCCGAGTAGAAGTAAACCTCAAGCACAAAATCAAAAACTTCAAAGGGAAAATTGTCCATATTGTGGTAAGGAAAAACATGACAGGAAGTTTTGTCCAGCTAGACATGTTTCGTGCAACAGTTGCAAGAAACGAGGACACTACGCAAGTGTATGCCAGTCTCAGAAAGGATATGTGCGAGCTATAGATGAGGATGGATATGAGGATGACTATGACTGTGGGCAAGACGATTCACAAGAAACAGTATTTCTTGGCTCTATCAGCAGTGATACTCCAAAACAGAGAAGTCGTCGTTACTTCAACTTGCAAGTTGATGGCAAAACTATCACTCTCAAAGCTGATACAGGGGCAGATGTTAGCTTAATATCTCAGGACATTTTCGACAAAGTGTTCCCAGGTAGACAACTTCAGAATCCCAAACGAATGCTGAGAGGAATTCAGAACCAGCTGAAAGTAGTCGGGTGCTTTCATGCTACTGTGAAGTGGAAAGAGAGAACTGTGAAAGAAACATTTTATGTTTTGACAGAAAGTAGTCACTCACTTCTGAGCTGTGATGCCAGTGAGGACCTCGGATTACTCCAGTTCTGTTCAGCGGTCACAAAGGAGGATATGGTTTCAGAGTTCCCAGGTCTGTTTGTGGGTCTAGGTGAAATGGATGGTGAATATGACATCAAGTTGAAGACTGATGCTCAACCGTATGCTGTCACTACACCGAGACGGGTACCCATACCTCTGCTGCCTAAGGTTAAAGAACAGCTTGAGAAACTGGAGTCACTGGGAGTTATTTCGAAGGTTGATGCTCCAACAGAATGGTGTGCACCTATGGTGGTTGTACCTAAAGCCAATGGAGATGTCAGGATCTGTGTTGATCTGAGAAGATTGAATGAGTCAGTACTCAGAGAGAGACACACCCTCCCTACGGTGGATCATACTCTCGGACAATTGAAGGATGCCAGAGTATTCTCAAAGATTGATGCCAATTCAGGGTTTCACCAGGTGAAATTGACAGAACAGTCCTCTTATCTCACAACTTTTATGA
This sequence comes from Haliotis asinina, assembly GCF_037392515.1. Classification (NCBI taxonomy): domain Eukaryota; kingdom Metazoa; phylum Mollusca; class Gastropoda; order Lepetellida; family Haliotidae; genus Haliotis; species Haliotis asinina. The sequence continues at coordinate 90,183,301 of NC_090280.1, forward strand.
CTCCATTTGGACGATACTGTTGCAAACGGTTGCCATTTGGAATAACTTCAGCGCCTGAGTATTTCCAAAGACAAGTGTCACGGACATTGGAAGGTCATGAAGGAATTACAGGCATCATGGATGACTTTTTGATCTACGGGATTAATGACACAGAGCATGATGAGCGTGTTAGACAGACACTCTCCTCTCTACAGAAGGCAGGGATTACTTTGAATAAGGACAAGTGTGACTTCGGACAGTCAGAGGTCCAATTCTTAGGACAGACAGTGGGAGAGAAAGGTATCAGAGCAAGTGAGGACAAAGTTTCTGCTGTAAAGAACCTCCCAGAACCTCAAAATGTTCCAGACTTACGCCGGTTCCTTGGAATGGTTAACCAGTTGGGCAAGTTTATCACAAACCTTGCAGAGTTGACCAAGCCACTCAGGGACCTCCTCAGTAAGAAGAACTCCTGGTACTGGGGTGAGCAGCAAAGAGAGGCATTCTCAAAGATCAAATCAGCTGTCAGCAGCAGGGCAGTTCTCGCTATATTCAACCCCAACCTACCAACGAAAGTAACAGCTGATGCCTCATCATACGGGCTAGGAGCAGTCTTGTGTCAACGCCACTCTAGAGACTGGAAACCTGTTGCCTATGCGTCTCGTTCTCTCTCTGACACAGAAACTAGATACGCGCAGATTGAAAAGGAAGCACTGGCTCTCACATGGGCTTGCGAGAGATTCCAGGACTACCTCATTGGTCTTCAGTTCACACTGGAGACTGACCACAAACCCCTAGTTCCACTTCTAGGCCTGAAGGATCTTGATACTTTGCCTCCAAGAGTTCAACGCTTTAGGATGAGGTTGATGAGGTTTGCATACACAATCAACCACGTGCCAGGTCGTGAACTCTACACTGCAGATACACTGTCTCGTGCTCCAGAGAAAGGTTCATCACGTTCTGACCTGGAGGAGGAGGTAGAGGCCTTCGTGAACGCAATCAGTTTTCCCGCCTCAGACAAGAAATTGGATGACATACGACGTCACCAACATGAAGACGACATCTGTAGACAGATTCTTCAATACTGCTTGGAGGGCTGGCCGGAACGACATCAACGTAAGGGCATTGTGTCACACTATTGGCCTTACAAGGCAGATATCACTGTCTGCAATGATCTAATTCTCTGTGATGGGAGAATTCTCATACCGGAAACGATGCGCCCCGGAATTCTGGAAGCACTCCATGAAGGACATCAGGGCATCACGAAGACACGAGAAAGAGCCAAGCAATGTGTATGGTGGCCGAACCTGAGCAAGCAAATCGGTGAATTTGTCTCTAAGTGTCATGTATGCGTTAAGAAGTTTGACAATCACCCTGAACCTCTGCTGCCATCAGAAATGCCAGAACGCCCATGGATGAAGGTTGCTTCAGACTTGTTTGAACTCAACAAACAACCTTATGTGCTAGTTGTGGACTACTACTCTCGTTTCATCGAAATTGCGAAACTCAACAGCACATCATCGAAAGTGGTGATCAATCATTTGAAAAGTATGTTTGCCCGACATGGGGTTCCTGAAATACTTGTATCGGACAATGGTCCTCAGTATTCTTCATTGGAGTTTGCAGAGTTCAGTAACGAATATGGATTTTGTCACGTCACAAGCAGCCCAGGTCATGCATCTGGAAACGGGGAAGCAGAGCGTGCAGTGAGAACGATCAAAACTCTCTTGAAATCAGCAGCTTCCTTCCTAAACAGGAGGTGGTGAAGTCTGAGGTGTCCAGCACTCCAGAGACCAGCGCACCAGCTCCAGTGCCTACTGGTGTGTACCACACACGATCTGGCAGGCCATCCAAACCACCTGTCAGATTTGATGACCAGTACCAGTGATGGACACTATTGATCCAGTGTTGAATTTAAAGTGTTAATGAAGGTTATAGTTTAAAGTTAATAGTAAGTTTTATCATCTCTGCTTTGGACTCTAATGGTAATGGTAATTATATAATTTACCTTCTCATTTCCAAGTTTGGTTTTTCGTTTAAGTTAATGAGTGAGCATCATTTCCATCCCAAAGGGAGATGTAGTGGTATCTATTATTAGCGGTCTGCAATGTCACCAAGGGGCGACAACTGGGGTTGTCTTGTCTGAGTACGGCAATAAAACATGGCTCCGCTCACAACGGCTCGTTAGTGGTAATTACGGCCCTACATCTTGATACAACAGTCCGTCCTAAAAATATAACAGGAAGTGACGTTTATGTAACGTCACCCTACTCACAGCAGCAAATTGTATGGTACATTTTGAGGCAGCAAAACGATATTGTATCCAGCTGCCAAGTCAGTCAAGCTAATCACCCTATCAGGTAAGTTATGTGTAAGTACAAGCAAGGGCTGCTTAAGACCGATTCTTACCCGGATTGTCACTAGTCATACAAACAACTGCAATGCATGATTTTGTAGCATGGTCAAAGGTCGAGTGAATGAAGTTAGTTTTACACCGTATTCTGCAATATTGCAGCAATATGGGGACAGTCTGTACATAATCATGTCTGGACCAGAACATCCTACGCAGTTGTGTCAACCACGGAAGCGAGTGTGACAACCCGATCCCGTTAGTGGCGTCTTACGCTAATAAAAACGGGGTTTCTGTGAAAATGTAACATTTCAGTGTTTTAATTACTTTCAGACTTTGAAAATTCTGATGGCATTTGCGTACTTCTGTATCAGATATAAACTTTATCACAAAGCGATCGTAACGTTACATGTCGTAACTCTATAGTGTACCTTTGGCAAACGAATGTCCCGATCCACAAAGCGTTCGTAACGTTACGACGTGTCTTTACTCTGTAGTTTTCTGTAGGCTAACGAATATCGTAGCGCTACGAACGCCGTGTAACAAACTAAGTTATTGATATTGGTATTTTATGATTAATATTTGGTGAGTATGTCAATGAATAAATACGTCATCATTCATAATTTCAACATTTACAAATATCCCTAACTATTTTTGTCCACTATACTAAGCGACATATCTTTCATCATGAATGGAACAAGGATAAACAGACAAATGTACATATACAGGTCTACAGTGCGCAGTAAGGAGCTGTCTTGGGCACGAACTAGACGAAACATGTGACATTTCCCATAATGTTTCAACTAGAGATAAGATTTGAGTCAGTTACAAGTCTGATCTTGTGGCGCCATGTTGGTTCCACGGCTCTTGTTTCCTTGCCTAATGTTCGGGTTTGTTTGGGCCAAGACTGTTCACGTGTATGTCAGTCCGGGTGGCTCGGATTCAAACTCAGGGTAGGTACAATGTGATGATTGGGGGTGCATAATGCGCAAGTATGGTACATTGAAAACACATTGCCGTATGCAAACCAACATAAGGGCTTGGATGTTGTGTGTGCTTTTCAGCCTTCGTATTGCTTTATTCTTCACGTCAAAGAGACACTGTGGTGTCTTCTACTCAACTTCGTTGTCAGAGTATTACGATGTCATTTGAACATGTGTGCACTGGCTCCTTGTTACTAACGTCAACTGTAGCATTCTCAAACTATGCTTAATGAAAATCAATTTTTCATAGCAATTCATATACCGTATCTTTCTTATTTTATAACCTTGATTCTGAAATACTTACCATGATTATAGCTTCGTTTACTGACATGGATCGGGCGTTAATGAACACTTGCCGCATTCAGATATGTCAAATAGAAGGTGCCTCAATTTCTCTATCAGCGTTCTTACCCTCGCTATGAATAAATACTAATGTCAATAAACCCCACCCCATCTATGGATCTATGGATCGGGCGTTAATGAACACTTGCCGCATTCAGATATGTCAAATAGAAGGTGCCTCAATTTCTCTATCAGCGTTCTTACTCTGGCTATGAATAAATACTAATGTCAATAAACCCCACCCCATCTATGGATCTATGGATCGGGCGTTAATGAACACTTGCCGCATTCAGATATGTCAAAGAGAAGGTACCTCAATTTCTCTATCAGCGTTCTTACCTTGGCTATGAATAAATACTAATGTCAATTAACCCCACCCCATCTATCATGTGAACCACCTGTTCATGAAGTGATATTAAATAATGATGGTACTGAGTGAGAGTATCCAAATCTACTGCTATCATCGTCACATACATGCAGAGGCAAGTCGACATCTCGCTTGAAAAACAAACGAATATACGGTACAAGTCCCTTTCGTCGAAATTTTCCTCACATTTCCACCTTAAGAATTTGTATCCTCACTGACACCTTGAACGTTGAGTCCTTTATCAACCAACGGGAGCGGTATTCGTATGTATCAACTATGTTCCTCAGACGTTTTGCTGGAGCTGTTGGAACATTCTTCGACAATAAAGGGAAAATGAGAAATGGATAGTTAAACTCATCCCTCTTGTCATACAGCCTTCTGTCTCATAACACTGAATCACTGCTTAAAAGTGGAGCAGGCGGGGTGATCTTCCTAATCTGCTTCATTTCACGTTCAGGTAGGTTAATAGTGGGGTAAGGATAGTTAAGGGTTATTCAATAATATAGGATCTTCGCTATGCCAATGTACCCCATGTCATATTCCAGGCAGGACATGTCGCTAGTGTGACTAGTACGTAGTGGGAAGGTGTACATCGTGCTGGAATAGATAACGTGTGCTGTGTATGATGTTATTAATGTTTCCAGTGCTTATGCTTGCTGCATAATGTCATTGAAGCGCTTTGGTTCATAGACTTGACGCTAGTCATCCTCTGAAGACTTTGGGCAAGGCCAAGTCTAAAATTGACGAGTCAGCCATCAGCGGCAATAGTAAGTAGTTACTTAGGAATGAGTTAATCGTGAAAACATAGAAGAATTTGGAAGCATTCATGTCTTTAAAAGCTTGACGTTCTCTCTTAGTAGAAATAGACGAAGATTTGCCGGGTTTTTTTGTATAAGATGGTATTTTCATTTGTTTAGGTACCGTTTCGAAAAAAACCATGATTCTGAAACTATTGAAGTCTGTTAAAATATTCAATAACTTACTGTCATGGACAATGAGGAAGGTATTTTAGCAATATGGCATGAGTTTAAATTTAACATGAACATGACGTTTGAGGAAAGTGCTGGCAGTGAATGACAAATCAGTGAAGAAAACGTCAAGAAAGTCAGTGAATCACAATCTATTGAATACTGATATTCCTTACAGGAACTGAACACTGTTAAAACATTCAGACACCGAAATGAGATAGATGTTTTGCTTAGTTTAGATTTTAGATATAACGGTGATAAGTAATGTAAATTAATTTTGTCAGAAGGAAGAGTTGCAAGGTTGTTAACACATCCACATCTGAACGTAAAGAATTAAGATGTTTTCTGACATCGAAGTTGTGAACTTGCCTCTTATAAAGTACAAGATCGGATGAAAAGTCTAAATTCATCTACGTGTAAATGTAAGAAAGACATAACCCAATTTAGTCTGTCATTAACATTTATAATCCTTATCGGCTTCAGCTATCTATGTTGAGCTGATGAAGGGTTACTATGATCTACCGTCCAGTCTCCACTTCACGCACAAATACACAGCACCGGTCACCTTCAGGGCCTACAAAGATCAGGAAGTGCATGTGGTGAGTCAGGAATAACATGGAATATTGATACAGGTCCTCCCCAAGGTTGTGTTTTATCACCGGTATTGTTCACGCTATATACTGACGACAGTGCCCTTGGCACCTCTGGATCCTACACATTTACGGGACTATACCATTTGAAGTGCCAATAGCGGACTGAGATTAAGAAGGTTAAGAATACAAATGAGGAAGTATACAGCCTGCGTACATTTATTATGAACCTGTAGATATATTCACGAATACAAATATCTCGGAAGACTTACGAAATCTTAACTTACCTGGAACATAAACACCGGGTGCATATATGCTTAAAGTCAGCTAAAACGTTTATGTTTACAAGAAAAACTTCGTTCTGTCAAAGTCTGTCAACATCTTATCCCCATTATCAATGCTTTATTCAAAGTGTTTTAACGTAGCGTATTCAATAGTGTCTCTAAACACATATTTAGCACAACAATCTTTTCAGCGAGGAAAATATGCAACATGATTATGAAATATGAATTTCATAATAGAGATGCATTAAGTGAGGAAAAGGGGACAAGGAAAGCAGGGAGAACACCTCTGGCAGCTCTCAGTATCTCAACAAAAATCTCCTTTCCGTCAGATGTTTTACGCAACCGTTCTATTCATACACTAACACGTCCCTGCAGTCTTTTACCCCATGTAGCAATAAGTTTAGTTAGAAGGCTAGCCTGTACATACTTGCACTTCTATAACTCCGTGTGTAAGATCATATAGAAAATCTTTTCTTCCCTGTTCTGGCGACATAGACGGGCGGGAAGCGGATTCCAGCGTCCCTGTTCCACAAGGTCACGGATAATTCAGTTCTTCAGTTATTGCCGCAGAATGCCAGAGGCAAGGTTAGTTGGTGTGCAAGGTACTTTGAATATTTAAAGGTTTTCCATATGTGTCATCCATTATGTATATATAGGCAGTGTCTTTAACCAAACAGTACAAAGAGACCATACATGAGCCGGGGCCTGTAAGGACAAGATATGTTGATCGTTCGGACAGTTTCACATATATTTTGTTACTCGTTGATTCCGAAACTGAAGTTTGAAAACAAAACCAAAAACGGTATTCAGTCTTTAAATAAACGCGATGTAAACAAACAGCAAGCATATCACATAACCAGAGCAGTATAAAATAGAGTTGCAGTACAAAATAAAGTAATATACTAAACCGCAAAAGAAAACACTTTGCCAGATATGTTTCATCTGATTTTTAAGCATTGTTTCACTTTTCATTTTTTAGCTAGACCTGGTTCGTAGCCAATGTTCAAGAAAATATGGTTTCAAATTCTGTGTTTGATACAAAAACATGTCGTTAAAACGCAGTTACTAAAGTAACAATGGGGCGGGGTTTTCTTGCGTATTTCATTAAAATGACAACACACCTGCATTCCGAGGTGACATCCCTATAAGAAGGGTCACCAAACATGCACCGAACCATTCACTGTTCGATAGTAGCGACACGCCACGGTTATCAAGGGAACAGAGGGGCCAAGCTTTAGGAAGACTGAATGCTGGCCACACTGCAAGACATGCTGCAAATCTTTTTTTCTGTTCATGTTCGATCAATATACAGGTGTCATTAGTTAACGGTGAAGCCATTGGTAACACTATTTCTTACAAGATGTAGAATTTACACTTTCATGGAAGATCTATACGACTAAGAACAAGCCGCTGAAATGTCATCTTGCACCAGTGGATCTCCAAGGACTTCCTAGCCTTTCTTATGAACTTGGTCAGGCGCTAGAGAACAATGTGCACTTTGTCTTGGACACGAGAGGAGGGTACACGATTCTGAATGAACGAGTGCCTCTAGTGTGTCATTTTCATTTAGGGAGTTCGTCTACAAATTGGCTACGAACCAGGTCTAGCTAACAACTTTGTGTCTGCTTATGACGATGTGCCACGTGTGTCAAGACATTAAACCTTATGATGGTACTCTTAGTTCTGTTATTTCTGTGACTGTATTTCTTTGTTTAAAGGTCACATGCAACGTAAAACACAACTTTGCAGATTCTGGTACCTTTCGGTGTGCACTTACCGAAACAAATCATAAAAAATGCCAATTCAACCTATAAAGTTGAAAAAAACGCGATGAAAAAAAAGCCCGCGAAATCGGAGTTCAAACGTTTCACTAAATTCCCCCCAACGCTGGGGGGAAAACTGGTTTCAACAGCTGTGCTGCGCTGCGTCCATAACGCATGCGCAGTGAATAGGTTCGCGGAGCTTGAAACAGTATGCATGCCCAGCGTCTGAGGTCGTGAGCAGTAGTCTAGTCTTGGTTGTGTACACAAACAAGTACATAATCTACTCGTTACGTAAAACAACTTGTTGATTGTAGTAAGCAGCCTCTGTCACAGAGAAAGCTCAGTGTCTGGTTTATTCACACCGATATATGTCTGTCTGCCTGTCTGCTAAAGACAACATGCAATACACAGCTTCAGTCATTGACCACGAGCAATTTGAACTTAACACCTATCAGACTATACGACATAAAGAAAATAAGTTGATTTATGACTCGTACACCCGAGTCACGTGTCTGCCACATTATGTAATTAGGCACGTGTGATATACATGACATGTTTTTATGTCTGTGGGTTGCAAACAAACTTTATTAATTTTTTTCGGATGACTGGATCTGACGGAAACTGGCGCAAACTCTTGTCAGATTCAAGTCCTGTTTTGTACTTGGACGAATGACAGATTCCAGCCACGCAGTAGTTTACTATCTCTACTGACATGATTTTTACTGGATCGAGAGCAAACTCAGAGAATATGTATTTTCTAAACCCAACATCTCTATATACATTCTTCATGGATAACGACTTCTTTTCGTGTATATGATTTTGTTTGACAACAGTATATGAATCCATACTGAAACGACGCATCAAGTACACAAAAAGAAGTTGTTATCCATAAAGAATCTTACTTTCTTGTGACTGGCTTTCCTTCTAAAATGCCCATCAAACAGATCATCTCTCTGTACACACAATGACCCCTCAGCATGTCAGCAAATGGAACAGCCAATCGGAAGCCGTCGTTACGCTTGAGTGCATATCCACCCGCTATGACTGGTTTCGGTCTCCCGAGGGCTTCGTTTCGGGGTAATAAGCCCAAGTACAAAATATTGCACTTTTGAATCGCGATTGTACGCTTATAATTTTGTTGTTGTTGTTTTTTTTTTAAAAGCAGCAATGTATATTATATGTCATGAATAAGTGATAAATGTGTTTTAATTACGTTTGATTTTTTGGTTGCATGTGACCTTTAAGCATATTTTATTCGGAAATGAAATGGACCAGCCACAAGTTATCCAACTTAGGAACGCCCTCTCCAAGAAGTTGCATATGTCATATTTACAATATAAAAAAACATTGACAACAGGGATTTGTTGCAATTACATATACAAGAATAAACTACACAAATCGTTCAGTTAGCTTAATATATCTATGTACATGTTCAAAGAACAATTCGTTTTCATAAAGTGACAGAGTAGCATGACCAAACAAAAGTATATCTAAACTAATGGGTATGTGATGTTTAACGACAGTATTGATATTTACAATCAATTATTTATGCTGTGTTGTATATAAAGAACATTCTAAAAGGTAATGCCGTGAGTTTTCACAAGAACAACCACAAGTACAAGAAGCATCTGATCTTAAATTACTTCTGAATAATTGGTAATTTAGCGGACTTGTATTGTACCTTAGTTTTTTGTGGAGAATGTTCAGTTTCCTTGCACCAGACAAAGAGAAAGATGGGGCTACAGTTATTTCACTTTGAATTTTTAGTTTAAAGCCAGTTAAATGAAAGAGTCTATTTGTCTTATTTCTATGGGAATGGTGCTCCACATTGTTCCACATTCCATCATGGATGGAAAAAAAGATGATGAGGAAAGTATTTCTTTACATGTGCTACATTTCATTTGACCCGTTATTAATGACGCATAGTATATTACACTTACAGCACTGTTACACAATGAATATCACTGCAACATCACAATAAGGAGCTAATGTCTGAGTGCGGGAAATACCAGTTCCCCTTTTGTTCCTTACTTACCATAATATGATATTATTCCCTCACAATGTACCAATATATAATTTCCTAGTCTGAAAATCGTTTTGTCTATATATGCAGAACGGATTGAGCTTAAGTTCAATATTTAGATAATGACTAATATCAGTCCAGTTTGTGGCTGCATGAGTTGTATGATCCCCAGGGAGTTGAAATTGAAAAATATGATATGATGAACAGAGACTTACATCCAATGATCGAGGGAAACAAAAGAAAGGGAGCATGCACACATGATGGACTATAGCGCTACACACACACACACCATAATAATAATAATGGTGTAGATTCTTTGTACGCGGCATACACATGCATTTCCAGTTACTAAAATTATAACAATCTTATTGAATAACTCTGTCTGCTTAACGTTTTCATAAATGTTCAATGACTGTTTGAGTTCGAATGATATTGATATTCCTTGTCGACATGAGTACACTGACAACTGGCATGCACGTCTTTCCCAGGTTCTGCAGGTCAAGCTCTCAGACGCAGGAATATCTGACTATGGCAAAATCACACGTTTTGGTTTCTACACGACCAAGATTTCATGGCTTGAGTTGTTTATCAATGGGAAACCAACACGCCTGGCAAGATACCCGAATGAGGTAGGCCTATCAGGACTTCATCCTTCAAACCTAATATACTTCTTGTGTTGTCTGATTCCAAGCTTGGGGAGAGATTTACTGGTTACTGAAACTGAAAAGAATACTTTCCAAAGACAAACGTGTTGATTTTAGAGTTGGAATGTTTCTGTAGAAAACGAAACTGTGTCTCATATAATGTGGTGTCACTGTAATGATATTGAAAAACATATTTTTGGCCATGCCGATAAAGTTTTCATCATTACAAAGCACAGGGTGTTTTACAAGTCCAGTGAGAATTTCAAAATTGTAACACTCAGCTAACAGGTTTACGTTGTCGCAATGTACTTGTCCATGTTACAATGTTATTGTGTGGATTGTTGGCGCATAGAGTAACAAAAGCGTCGCCGAAATGGTTGTTTGGGAAGCACGGGCCATCTTTAAAACGAATGGATGTTTTCTGATAATGATGTTCATCGATAATATGAGACTCGTAAGTCGTACAAGGCTCTACTTCCGGTACTAAGCTGGTTCCCGGCTCCCTTTGCGCGCCAACATGCGCGTTTCGAGATGGTGGCCGGCTTACTTCCGGTACCAGATACCCGTGACAAGCATATATTCAAGAACCAGTTTTGATTCCAAGTTGCGCGACCACCAAATATGCTCGACCAAGTGTACAACCATGCATGGCTGTCACAATTGTTGACAGCCGTAATGACTGACTATTGTGGGGTTGGTTAGAACGGAATCTTTCGTTCCTGCAAGGAGTATCGGTTTTTTACTGTTAACGGACAAGTATGAAACCAGTTGGAATTGTATGCAACTTGTTTGTTATCGGAAGTACTAATGTCTCGCGATGGGCCGATACCTACATATGGACCTTGTCCTATGTGAGCATGCCCATGTTGAACATCGATCACCATGTGCTGAAACATCCTGTGCAAGGACAGCTTCTGTGCAAGGACGTACTTTCAAGTTTCTGAACTAGAAATTGAGGTCAATGCTATATTAGTATTAATCGAACAATATGTGTCATGCTGTCATGTATGATGTGATGACTATGCAGGGGTATATAGACGTCACGGCTGTCAGCAGCAAGACCGGCACCACCTTCACGCACGGCTCCAGGGAGGATGCACGATGGATACATGAGAAAGAACCGTGGGCCGTTGGATACTGGTAGGAAGGAATATTGTGTACACATGAACCAATTTTTAAAACCATTATTTGTTAAACATGTCTAAAATACTTCATAGTAAAATGGTAAAATATTCCTTATCCATTTATTTTTATTGTTGGAAGTTAAAAATGATATTATTCTGAAACAAGAGGTTCAGTAAAGTATGTTTTTCAGTTGCAGTTTGCTTTGAGTACCTTACTTTTGCATCTCTGTTATACAAAATTTGTGAAACTGTCCATTTCGTGAAATGAACGGGTCACTTGCCATTTCACGGCATGAGCGAAGAACGATCAAATCGTACTAACCTAGCTAGTGTTCGAAACAGATATATAATTATTGCTGTATTTCCAATGATGTCTTCTCTCTATGGGTTTCCGAGGGCCGAACAAATTCCATCACTATACATGACTCCGAATGAAAAATAATATATTTCTTTTATTTCATATGATATGGGAAATCTACACATTGGGCATAATATCCCTGCTCCAAAGTTTTTCTTAAAAATATGATAAATGTATCTCCGACGTGTCACATAACCTGAAAAATTATCTCTTCAAAGTCTCAGTATCAAATACGTTCACATATGTTCAATGTATCAACGCAGTTATATGTGATCCCTTTACGTATCAGGTACTGGAGCTGGGCTGATGACGCTGTGAAAATATCGAAAATAGACTCACAGAAACACCAGATCACCCTGGCAACACAAACTCGATATGGACTGCGAACTGGTACGAGTATAAAATTTCACAAATTGTGTTTATATCAGTTTACTCTCCGATAGAATAGGTGTCCAGCACACATGTTTACTGGCAGCAAAAGGGGTCGTTTGCTTGATACACGTCATCGTATGCAACTTTCGTAGGTCGATGCTCATTATTTCGGCCACTAGATGTTTTTTCCTGACTCACAGACTCTACCTTTGTGAGTGCTGCATTAAGCATTAAGCAAGAAACAAATACATCCGCACTTGACGTATGGTTACTACTATACTGTCAAAAAAGATACTTCACAAAACATATTTTTTAAAAATAATTTTATCTGATGATAAATCTATGTATCCGAAATGGGATCCCTAAACGTTAGCAAAACCCACTCAAACGCATCCATTCCTCGTGCAAATGACATTAGTGCCAAATGAGCTTTTGCGCGTGCAGTCGATCACCTGATCTTCGCATCGAAGTTATGTTCATTTGCACGTATTTGCATTGGCCTCAAGAATTGAAAACCACTTTTAAACCGCAGTTCTATATGCCACGATTGTCAAATGTGCAACGTGAACTTGCCGTTGGCATGTGGCAAGCGGGAAGATCACGTATTGACGTCACAAGAGCAATGGGAGCCGTCGTACTGTGTGTGACCTGCGAGACCGTCTACAACAAACTGGCACCACTTCTGATCGCCCAAAGTCGGGTCGTTCACGTGTGACGTCACGAGCAGAAGACCGTCAAATCGTCCTACGTCACCCACGTGACAGATTTCTGTCGGCAGCATGAACCAGCTAGGGCTGAGATGTTTAGAGTCGACTGTCCTCATAGACCATTGGAAATCGGTTGTGGACTGCAAGTCTAAATTCTCGACTTCCATATCGTGGGCCAGTATTGACGCCGTTTGACGCCAGTATTGACGCGTCTGCGTCTGCCAACGTCACCTCCGGTAGACCCAGAGAGACTGGAATCGAGTCGTCTTTTAGCGATGAATCCAGGTTTATGCTCAGATTCGCGGACGGCAGGCATAGAGTCTGGAGGCGACGTCGTGAACGGTATTCCCAATGTTGTGTACAGGAAGCCGACATATTCGGGGGCAAAAGTTGCATGATGTGGAGTGCTTTCTGTGGGAACAACCGTTCCCGACTTCTGGTCATCCGTGGAAACCTCACCGCGACCAGATGCTCACCCCTGAACTCAGCCCAGGTCTACAGTTCCAGCATGATAATGCTCGACCGCATACCGCGATGTTGACACGGAATTTCCTTCAAAATGCTGGAATCAACGTCATGGACTGGCCATCGAGGTCCCTGACCGTAAGCTAATAGAGCACGTTTTGGATGCACTTCGGAGAAGGCTTCGTGGTCTTAGGAACCAACTTCAGAATTTGCAGGAAGTTGACGCTGCCTGGCAAGAGCAATGGCGCAGAATCCCCAACCACGTGTTCACAAGCATCAGGCAGTCGACGAGGAGACAATGTTTGGCAGTGGTGAATGCGTGGGACGGCCATACACAATATTGAACTGAGAAATTTTGAATTTTTATTCTTGTGACTTCACGTTCTGTATACCCACGCTTTGGAAATGCAGTGTAGCCTAATGGCACTAATTGTGGCACTGTCAGTGTATCGAGTACGTCACACAGGTCTGTCTGAACAATGAAATAATACCAATTCAACCATCTTTCATCTCTTGTTCTTTTATAATGCCCTGAAGAAAGAATGTGAAGTTTGTTTTGACTCAGTATATATCATATGAATGGTCATACTCGAAGGGCAAGCAGTTCTATTCAATTTTTTATGATAGTCTTCATTTCTTCTGGCCATTGTTTTCACCATTACATCACATAACGTAACCATCTTGAAAACAAATTAATGAATGATTAGATATAAAAGACAGAAATAATCATATAACTGGCAAAATACAGTTTGTGAGCAAATGGCACCGTGGTGGTTTATGTTCCTGTGCATAGAGCTGTCACAATTCGGTTAAAGTTAAGCGACACTGAGCGCGGAGAGTCTGTGGATGGGTAACTGTATTTGACATTTTGGCTCCAGAGAGTTTTAGGACTTCATTCCTGTACCATTACGTACACGTGATTATTGTGATCTCAAGTTGGGCGCGTTTGTTGAAAATTGCCCCCGTTCATCCGGTAGAGAATTGGTTACGTCATTTGGCTATTAACCTTCACGTACCTATAGGCAGTTTGAGTTATCCGAGATTGTTAGTGTTATGAACATTCTCTTAGTGAATGGAGTTTAGCACATTATAAATGTAGTTATCACTGAAGACACTGCTCTCGTTTTGCGTATAGGCGATATTTTGACTCCACTCCACAATTTCAGGCCACTACAATGATGCTCAACTTCAAGGTTTCTCTAACCAGGGTGGCTACTTCCGGGTGTTCAACATGTTGTCGGAACTAGATCAACCGGTGAGTGTGAACGTTCGTTCGTGACGAGAAGACTCATACCCCTATCGATAAAATGTACGTGCAAAATTGTGCAAACCAACCTGCATGCACGTATGACTTCACGTACGTCCGTCAAAGAATTTTGAGGAATAATTCTTTCTATATCTCATTCATCTCATGTCAAACAATACACCAAGGATACAGTTATTCTGCTTAATCAGATATTTCAAAATAGGTCCGATTTGTTTGCAACACAATTTTGAAAGCATAGCCAAGATTTATCCTGCTTGTTCGAAACTAACAAAAATTACGTGAGCAAAATGAATAAACCTTAATATAATGATAGTGTTCAAACAGTCGGTAGGATGTTGATATCAAATATGTACATACATATATAGACTGTACACAGAAAACATTTCAAAAAATTTCTTGATAGACGTGCATTGTATTTCCAAATTTGACAAAACCATAAATCAAACCACAGGCAAACTGTAGCGCAAGTGGGGTTGCGCAGCGTAGAGAATATGACCAGTCTTATATATTTATGAATATGTTTTATTCAACATTTTAAGCGCCACTCGTGGTACATCAGACCGTTCTTCGCCTCCATTACCCCTGCCAGCTTCCGGTTCAAAGCAGTGAAGGAACAAGTTATTATTCCGTATGGAATACATTAAGAGTTACCTCCCAAGCTTCATACGCCCACTACGCCAGAAGTGTGTTTATTGTAGAATAAATGTTACAAAAGATCTAACAACAACGCCGACACTTGTGACAAATACATTCCAACAGAATCATGATAAAATTAGGCAATATGGTATATCTTTATAATTTCTGCTTATTCTTGTTCCTTCACTCCGTTGAGCCGGAAGCTGGCAGGGGTAATGGAGGCGAAGAACGAACTGAATACCACGAGTGGCGCTTAAAATGTTGAATAAAACATATTTCACGTGAGTAATTGTTAAATATGGGGTTGGAAATCGGAGAGCACAACCTAGTGAGGAAATGGGAGTGTACCTTTGATGGTGGCGACATTTTATTTTGACACGAAAAATACTTTTTAAACCGAAGCGAGGAAAGTGTGTTGCCAACCTTTGCTCGCTTCGCTCGCATATAAGAAGACTGGTCATTTTCTCTACGCTGCGCAACCACATTTGCGCTACAGTTTGCCTGTGATCAAACAGTTACAAAAGTGATACAGGATGTAAAAGGCAATTGTCACTGATGCCACTTGTCCCTGCGGGTTTTTATGTACACAAGTGACATTTTCTTTTGGCAAGTGTATGTAACGTGTACAGAATACGCTCAATATTTCGCTTATCATCACAATGTGATCCGTAGACACCTATCACTGCACTAGACGTTGACTATCCATAAAAATCTGGTTTTTCTTTATCATTGCAATTTCAAAAATGCTTCTGGAAAAAGATAATCGAGATCTGCTTCATTCAGTATTGCAGAAAGGGGGAAATAATGCTGTTCTGGGAATGTGAGACAGACGATATCAATCCCTCCTTTTGTCTTCTTCAGGAAGAAGTCTACCTAGACCGATCTACTGGTATCCTGTACGTGTGGCCCAACACCCCACACGGCACCTTGTCTGACTCTGATGTCATCTACGCCTCCATGGTGACAGACTGTGTGAAGTGAGTCTGATTCCTACATTGTACACCCGCGAAGATCCGAGTTAGAACTGGTCTTAACCCATGCTTGTCGTAAGTTGTGACTGTGGCTCGCTGACTTGGTTGACACATGTCATCGTATCCCAGCTGCGGAGATCGATGCTCCTGCTGTTGATCACTGGATGATTAGGTACAATTAAGATCACCGCCATATATCTGGAATATTGCTGAATGCGGCTTTAAACAAATGTACAAACAGTTTTATACTCTGTTTTAAAATTGTTTAAGGAGCATAATGATTATGTTAATTTTTGAAATTCAGTTTTTATTTTATAATCTTCCCTCTACCTATCCCAAGAGCACTCCCTGCACGGCTGCACATGAGACCCAGAGATCTCTTGCCTGCATCGCAGACTTGTCAGATTACCATTGGCAGCGCCAAGATCATGAGATGTGATCCCCATGCCATAACGCTTTCTACATGTCGACGTTGCACAACGTCAGTGCGCCCATGAGACATTTCGACTCGTCAGTGAACAAAACACCATCCCAATCTTGTCCCCTAACATGAATCTTTACCGGGAGTGGTCCTTGGACCCTTTCTTCAATATGTATTAACCCGTGAAGGTCCGGGGTAGAATAGGCCTTCCACAACCCATGCTTGCCATGAACGGCGACCGTGCTTGTCGCAAGAGGCTGGTGGCCAGGCTCGCTAACTTGGTTGACACATACCATCGGTTCTCAGTTGCGTAGATCGATGCTCGTGCTGTTGATCACTGGACTCTCTGGTCCAGACTCGCTTATTTACAGACCGCCCCCATATAGCTGGAATATTGCTGAGTGTAGCGTAAAACTAGATTCACTCATTCATTCACTCATTATGATTTATTTCCACTTTTGTGTTTCTTTATGGGTTTGGTGTGTTACAGAACAGATTTCGAGGTGAACAATCTTCACTTCGAAGGCTTTACTGTTGAGGCTTGTCGGCGGTATGGATTTGATCTGAACCATGGCCACAATATTGACTTCATGAACGTGGAGATAAAGAATACAGGTGTACAAGCTGTTTTTACTTCTTAAAGAAAAATTCCGTACACGCATTCAAATTTGATTTCCCTCACAAGTAACATACGTCAATGTATGTTATTTTTGAGGGTACTCTTTCTCAGTAAAGATTATTACGGTTCAGGTTCCATTGAAAGCTACGGTGGCTGAGTGGGTTAGACAGCTATATGCTGATGATTACGAATCAGACTCTGGGAGTATATGTCCGAATCCAGATGGGAGTCCCGCTCAGAAATGTACTAAATCTATACAGACTTTACCAAGAAATATATTACATTTGACTACGTTCGAAATGGCGTTGTTTATTAATAACATACGTTATTTAAACATATTATGACTGGAAACAGTCACCGAAAGACTGTAAACTGAAGGTTCAAAAGCATCTAAGACACCTGTGTTACGAACTGCATCTTCAAGAGAAAAGAAACATTTCTTATAATTTGTTTCATTTTAGCCATAATCAAACATGGATGTGTTTTTCCTTTTCACGCCAGTTCACGCTGATACGGATTCCAAGATGTTGAGGTTTTCAAACATTCAAAGACACCCTACGTGCACCATTCCATAGGAACCTTGAAATAAGTCAGTTTTGTGTTCAGCCATCGGTACATCTCAGAAACAAAATGATTCTTTCAGGTGGCTATGGAATCCATTGTTCTGGTGACTGTCGCTATGTGACAGTTTCGAAGTGTGAGATCCATCACACTTGTGGAGGAATTTCAATAACAGGTTAGTGGTACTGATTTTAGAAGAACAAGGTTATAACATTGTAAACAAAGTAAAAGTCAATGTTATATTTCAACTGATATTTAGCTCACGTGCACTACAATAACCTGACCGCCTCCCCGATATGGCGATGGGGCATCGAAGCTTTGCGCAAAAAAGTCGTAGTTCGACCTCGTAACACCAAAATACGTTAATTGCCGGTACCTGTTTTACACAACCGTGAGTTAGAAACCCATGTGAGAAAACTGATATCACACATATTTGTGAGATTGATTTCTATCCCCGTCATTGGCTACTCCATAGTGATGAAATAGGGTCTGGTTATGACGAACGACTTCCCTGAATAACGTTCACTGATACGCTACTCGTGCTTCAATCGAACGGAAACCCGTTACTCGGACCAAACACCTTAACACCTACCTCTTGTTTTCCCGATTGTAACATAACTGGTATTTATACAATAAAACACAATTAGAATAAATATAACACGAATCTACTTTTTTCAAATTCCTTCTATAAAATCCTTTGACTCTGGTGATGAATTCAACTGGATCGAACAATTAGTAATACATGTGTAAACGATTGTGTGAATATCGCCGTAAGAGATGAAGGTCAATTAGCCCTTCGATTATTCTAATTATTGCTATGACTGTGTTTTGGCAATGAACGCATAATGCAATCTGGCTGTCAAGGAGTCAGTATGCTGTCTGGCATCTATGCTAAGCTGGATTATAATATCTCTCTAGTGTCTACAACAATTACATACACGTGAATACCTGGGTTATTCATTGTTGTTCTATAACGCATAATGTGATTGATATACTATCAGCAGACCGCTAAACCTAAAAGTGGTCTTCATCAACCCGTGCCTATCGCAAGAGGCGACTAATGGGAATCGGATGGTGTACTTTCATCGTATCTCAATGTCGTAGATCGATGTTCTTGATATCAGTCACTAGGTTGTCGAGACTCGACTGTGTGGAGCCCGTCACCATATAACTGTAAAGGCGTTAAGTGCAGCATTAGACAACCAACAAATAATATAAAGATAATTAAACGCAGAAATCCTGAACGCGACGTTGTACCACATTCCATATAACCGTTTCTCAAACTAATATATATCATCTTTGGTATTATTTGGAATAGGTGGTGATCGGAAGACTCTATCGCCATCTGGTAACATGATACAGGACAACCATATCTGGCAGTATGCACGTGTCGGGGGCGTCGGCTACAACGCCATCAGCCCCGGAGGAGTTGGAATAACAATGCGCTACAACCACATCCACGACGGCCAATACACGGGAATCAGATGGGGGGTAACAAATACTGCTTCTTCGATTTTTTGGTTATGCAAAAATAGAAAAATAACAGAATGTGTAATAAAATGAGTAAATTTAGTTATACCTTAAAATATTAACGAGTCCTACTTAGTTTACTGTGCCAGCTGGATTCACACATTTGATTGAGCATTTCCGTAACCCTTCGATATATGCCTGTACTAACGCTAATGTGACATACGGAAACACGAGGTCGTAAAATGATTCACAATGCATCTGGCTCACTGGTTACACCTGTTATGTGTATTGTGCGCTTATTCATTGTAGTTCTATAACGCATAATGTGACTGATATATTATCAATTCCGTGGCAGACCGCTAAACCTGTCTAGAGGCAGAGCCTCGTTTTGAGATTTCCACGAGTTCCAGGTGTCCGTTTGTCCGAACTGGCTGTTCGACAGGGCACTCTGTACAACTACTTTGCAACGATTAGAAGGAGCATAGTGTTGCAATATATAGGTGCTTAGATGTATCAAATCATACTGATTAATATTTGTGTATCCAGTTAAATGGATTACTCTAAAACGTCTGGACTGGTTATTGCACCAAGTTGCGGAATAGGACGGATCCCAGTTGCTACAAAACGAGACCTGTGAAATCAATGTTTTGATGGGATGGGGTAGCCCAGTTATTACAGTGTTCACTGAAGACCCCAGTTGACATTATGTGAAGCCTATTTCCGTTGTGCCCGCCGTGATAATGCTGGAATATTGCTAAAAGCGGAGGAAAACTAAACTCACTCACTATAATTGCTAAGATTGTATAGTTTAGATCTTACTGACATTTGGTAACACCCAGTTCACTCACTCAGTTTTAGTTCACGTATTAGTTTCGTTGCAGGGCAATGATCATGTGATGGAATACAACCACGTACATCACGTGTGTGTCAACTCAAGTGACTGTGGAGCCTTACACGCCGGGAGGGACTGGACAATGGTGTGTGGGATGTGCTTTTTCAGATGATAATATGCACGTTCGGTCCAATAACATCAGGGACGTTGGAGGAGCCTAGTGGTTAATGTGTTTCCTCATCCCGCAGTAGACCTTGGTTCGATTCCCCAAATGGTTACAATGTATGAATCCCATTTCTTTGTGTCCCTGTCTGAAAAACGGCGTAAAAGTAAACTCACTCACCGTGATGCGGCGCGACATTGGCGATATTCGGGTCTGAAGTGGAATTAACTTCACTTGCGTCTTTTTTTTAATCCTTAGGGAAAAAACAGACAAAACCATTTTCTTTGAAATCTGGGTGATCTTCACTAAAAAATATATTTTTCTAAATGATAGTGATGTTTTATGTGAGTGAGTCAGACATATTGTGAGTGTCACATAGTTGTGAATAGACAAATTTATAGTCAACTGAGTTACATAGTTGTTTAAGAATAGCACAGTCAGTATCGGCTAATTCATCATAATGAGGTGTTGCCTTAGCAAGATCAAGATGTTGTCTAGTTATATACTTCAAAAATCTGAATATTGGAGATGTGTTTCATGAAATTCCGCTTTTAGTATTAGAAAAGGTTTCACATCACCGTTATCTGCTATAACATCTTGCACAGTTTTCATTCCCTTTTCATACCATGCAACAAACAGACCGATATCAGTATATGGTATAAAGTTCAAAATTCGTAGACATATAAAGTCTCTAATGCATTCAGTCTGTGTTGTATTAATACAAGTACAACATACTACAACATCTTTCCAAAACAAATTTTTAATATTTCTGGAGTAGGATAAAAGTTTTTCTCTTTCAAATTTAAAGAGATCGATGTCCCCAAAAGGATATACTTCTTGAAATACTAAGTGCTGCCACAATCCCCTTGCTTTGAACAGTCGGTTAATCCATTTAATCTTCATGTAGTTGCAGAATGATATCTATCACTTTCAACCCCCCCTTTGACCCGTGAAGGTCTCGGCGTAGAATAGGCCTTCAGCAACCCATGCTTGCCATAAAAGGCGACTCAGCTTGTGGTAAGAGGCGACTAACGGGATCGGGTGGTCAGACTCGCTGACTTGGTTGACACATGTCATCGGTTCCCAATTGCGCAGATCGATGCTCATGTTGTTGATCACTGGATTGAGTGGTCCAGACTCGATTATTTACAGACCGCTGCCATATAGCTGTAATATTGCTGAGTGCGGCGTAAAACTAAACTCACTCACTCACTCAAACACCCCACCCCCACCCCCACCCCCACCCCCACCCCATTCAGAATCACTTATTAACATATTTCTTTTAATTTTATCACGTTTGCCGCCCCAAATAAAGCCCCGTGAGGATCCGGGGTAGATTAGTCCTTCAGCAACCCATGCTTGCCATAAAAGGCAACTATGCTTTTCTTAAGACTCGACTAACGGGATCAGGTGGTCAGACTCGCTGACTTGGTTGACGCATGTCATCGGTTCCCCAATTGCACAGACCGATGCTCATGCTGTTGATCACTGAATTGTCTGGTCCACACTCGATTATTTACAGTCCGCCGCCATGTAGTTTGAATATTGCTGAGTGTGGCGTAAAAATAAACTAAACTCACTCACTCACTCACTCACTCACTCACTCACTCACTCACTCACTCACACCAGTATCTGTGTCTAGATGTGGTGCTGTACTGGGTAATTTATTTCCTCATGACACTAATGACAACCGACTATTGCCACTGCACTCAAGACTCCATCAGTTTAAACACAGAAGTGTCTTTTTTCTTGCATATTTTTTACTTTTTAAATGTAGCGTCGTAATTTATACAAAAAAAGAGTTTTAGGGAGTAAATGCATCCAGTCTATCAGTAATAACACTTTTTGATGTACTCAGTTTGTAAAATGTGTAAGCATTTTAATCCCTAACTGTAGCTACTAACTGTAATGAAGATCCGGGTTAAAACATGATCTTCAGCAAACCATGCTTGTCGTAACAGGCGACTAACGGGACAGGGCAGTCAGGCTCGCTAACTTTGTTGATACATATCATCCTATCCCAGTTACGTAGGTCGATGCTCATGCTGTTGATCACTAAATTGTCTGGTCCAGGTTTTATCATTTCCAGAGTGCCGTCACTTCGCTTGAATATAGTGGGGTGCAAAACTAAAGTCACTTATGCAGTCATTTCTGACCAACACTAAACTGCTCCACATCTGACAATCTTCGCTCCTTTATCAGCGAGGCAACGTCATCCGCTACAACCACATCCACCACACTCTTAGAAACGTCCCTGGCGCCCAGGTCCGCGGCATCATGCTGGACGACGAGTACTCCAGCGTCGACATAGAACACAACGTCTTCTACGATGTAAGTCCAAGAGATGCAGCAATAGCATTGTAACACGAAAACCTATGGTCCTGCCACGCTTGTAGCATAAGATATTATTAATCGAATTACCTCGTTAGCTTCTAGCTATTTGTTGTTTTTAGAGCTTCTTTCTGGTTATTTCAGAAACTGTGTCTTGAGTCCGATTATTTTCTCGTTCATTGGAGTATTCCTTAAAAGCCACGCTGATGGAATGAGAAAATTAACCCAGTAAAAAGAAATTAAACGACGCAGAGTGAAATGTTGACGTACAAAATAACTTACCCCCCAAAGTGTCAACACGTGAAGAACACTCCCAGATTTCTGTTCTCTGAATGTAAGCATGCATTATCGACAGTAATATTAATCTACCTTTACTTTCCATAGAACGAGGTCCACACCAACATCGGCGGAGGCCGTGACAACATCATCCGTTACAACGTCTTCTATAACGCCACTGCCTACGCCATACAAGTTGACGGCAGGGGACTCCAACATTCCAACGAAGCTGAACTGATGCAGCATCTCAAGGTAAATAAGGGGCGTGTGAAGTAGCCTAGTGGTTAAAGCGTTCGGTAGACGGGTTCCATTCCCTACATGGGTAAAATGTGTGAAGCCTATTTCTGGTGTCTCCTGCCGTGATATATTTGGAATATTTATCTCAATAATCTGTAAATAATGATGGCCACCACAAGTGGACTTAATGTTTGCATGACACATAAAAGTTTACTTAAAATGGCACCAAAATGGTGAAACATATGTATGAAAGAATTTAAAGCAAAACAAATGTTAGCACCACGTATTTGTTTGTTTTATGACGTAATGATGTCACTTGTTTCCTCCTCCACTAATCTTGTTCACCTGGATGTAGTCATACGCCAGTTTTCAAATTGTCTGTTAAAGGGACGTTCCGCTCTTAATTAGGCATGATATTAAACGCTAGAATCTCACCCTCGTGTCTATTGAGGTCAAACATATAACCACTCGTTGATAACAGAGAGAAAACGACTCGGGAAGACATCCGTTGTGATATATTTGATATGAAAAGAAACGATGTTCTCTATCTAAACACTCGTAGTATACTTTTCCCTTATTTATCAACCAATGGAAATATTCCATTCCAGGCTATGCCGTATACCAACCCGCTGTGGACAAGCAGATACCCTAAACTGGCCAACATAACGAACCCTGGTGAACCAGCAGGTCCGATAATGAGATCATAACCTTCTGGTAATTTATCGACATCTTAAGGGATAACATACGAGCGTGTAAACTGAAAACACTTGATTGACTTGGCTTTGCTTCAATTTGCGACGAGTAGTAGGATAGGTAGCATTTTCCACTACGACTGGTTCATAAACATACGTTAGAGATGCAGTAAGGCTCGTACAATTGTCTCTGCATCTAGTTTTAATTTCTTATAGATGTAGATATGTATGCATGTATGCATGTATGCGTGTATGCATGCATGTATGCATGTATGTATGTGCGTGCGTGTGTGCGTGGACAAACATCTTTAACATTCCCCGAGGTTGACGTGAAAACTGTTCATTCGAAGTCAGATGTATGTTGTTGCTTGCTCGTTGCAGGCTTTCAACTTACTTTACATAATTCTCATTTATTAACCTTTTGCTTGCAAATATGTAAAATGCTAAAACAGATCTCACTCTGTTCTGTACCTTCCCAAACAAATAAATAAAAAATCATTTTTGATTATGTCTTATAACATTTAAAACCCTTAAAGATAATCAAATCATATAATCGCGTTCACCTTTACGTTTCAGGCAACGAGATATCCAATAACATATTCTACAACAAACATGGTATACACTACAGTCAGAATAACATAGAAAAAGCAGAGTACTTCAACGTGAGGAATAACTTTAAGGTAACCGAGGTGTACTGAGAAGTGAAACATTAAATATAGATTCAAAACGTATACTTAATGATGGAAGAGTTAATATGATACCCAACTGAATTGGTCTTTAGCAAGCTTACGTTAGGGTGACTAGCTGGATCGGGTGGTCAGACTCGCTGACGTGTCATAGTACCCTGTGGACAGGGATTTTGGCGTTTGGACAACACCAATCCCCTTTCATGCAGTGTGTTGGAAAAAATAAATCGATGTCAAATGCCTTTCGTGAGTGTCAAACTATCACCGGGGCTTGGAGACTGGCTTGCTATTGATGGCAGTCAGCAGCTTCACCTTTTTCCGTGTGAAAAGATCTGGATGCTATACTTCTATTCGAAGTCGCTTAAAACACAGCAATTGGCCATCTTTCAAAAACAAATATCACTTTTACCGTTAAGACTTCCTGACTGTTTTTTCCACACTGTCATTGAATGTTGAAGTGTTTCTTGAGGTAATGCATGAAACTTTCCAAGCTTTATAAGATGATGGGTGTGTGTTTCACTGTTTTGAGAATCACGGAACCATGATTTATGGAGCAGAAAACCTCTTGACAGGAAATGCTCATTTTACTTTACGTCACAGTCTATGTCATCTACTGACTTCTGGTCACGTGCCCATGGCGACTTCCGGGTCCGTTGTCGGGCACAAGAGTGGGCCAATGCCATCAATTTCCCCCAGTCTCCCGATGTGAACCACGTTGGACCACGTTACCCCACAGGACCTCTGTATATGCAGCAACGTCAGTTTGGTTGTATTATCCGGGTTAGAATCGGTCATCCGCAACTTGTGCTTGTTGTCAAGCTACTTACGGGATTGCATGTCACTGTGTCAGTTTATTGTAACTATTGGATTGCATCCGTTAAGATCCTGTGTAGCACTTGTCTGCATCAACCCATCCCAACTTGTCCAAAATGCGGCTTATGGAATAGGGTGATCAGGGCAGACTTGCACCAAGCCGTTTTAGCGCTACGACTATCTTATGCCCATGTTGGAGAATGGGAGTTACAATCATTGTAGCGCTAAGATCGCTTTGTGCAGGTGGGCTCAGGCTTGCTGCCCCGGCTGGTAGAGCTGTCATATCCCAACTGCTTAGATCGATGCTCATGCTGTTGACTGCTGGATTGTTTTGGTTTAATTCGATCATTTACAGACTGTTGCTATGTATATGGATTATTGATAAACGCAACATTGAACAACCCTATACTGGTTTGCTATATTAATTGTTAGCCAGTATCAGCTTAACTATTTTCAAAGTGTTCTGGTGACTTGTAACTACTCTACCCTGTTGTGAACATTGGCCTCAGACGGAACTGGCCTCGCCTTAAAATTACCGGATCACGTGAACACTGCGGATGCGTTGTAATGTATCATGTGACATCCGACGTTCACGAAGGCTTTTG
Organism: Haliotis asinina; assembly: GCF_037392515.1. NCBI lineage: Eukaryota > Metazoa > Mollusca > Gastropoda > Lepetellida > Haliotidae > Haliotis > Haliotis asinina. The sequence goes on from NC_090280.1 coordinate 90,209,197, forward strand.
CTCATGTATTGCAAAAATGTCTGACAAGTATACATAACATTTTATCATGAACACCACGTAAACCACAAATTGACCAAAACTGTGTTATAATCCCTTGGGGCGGTGGTTAAAGCGTTGGGTCGTCACGCTGAAGACTCACGTTTACAATGTTTGAAGCTAATTTCTGACGTTCCCAGCAGTGATGATGCCAAAATGTCACTATATACGGCGTAAAATCATACTCAACCATTGTGATCCCTGACTTGTATACTGTTGAACAGCACGTTTCAATTTACCGAGGTAGAACGTGTTTCTTGCAATTTATACCCGCATGGGTTCCATGAAAATGGATTGGGTTTGAGATCGTGTTGCTGATTGTAATTGTGCACCGATAGTGCAGAATTAGATGGTGTAGATACACTGTTACAGTCTCTGGTTTATCTGGTTCAAGATAGACTATCATTATGGACCAGTGTCCTGATAGTTTGTTTAATATCAACCCTTTACAGCCAGAATGACTGAGTGGTCACCAGCTCAACCTGCCGCATGTGCCGGAACCGTCGCCCCAGCAACGAAGACACCACAGACGCCATACGTCTCAGACGGCTCCGGGCCTAATACAATCTACCCGAACATCCAGAAACAAGGTATTTATTGGCAAGAGATCTTGGTTACAGTCTCTACATCCAAACTGACGCTCCTTAGACATATTGTTCCCTACAACTCCATTACTGCTTTTCCAGCTTTGAATGACAAGTGTATGTCCACACATGCATCTGCTAACACGAGTCATACCTATCATCAGATGGGAATAACGGGGTCGTGGCTAATTTGGTTCATGTCTTTGACGAATGCATATATCGATGCTCATTGTGTCTGTTACCGTATTGTCTGTTTAAGACTCGGTTTACTGATTGCCGGAAAGTAGGTAAAATATTACTGAATGTGACTTTCAACAGTAACACGTGTCGGTTAGAAGTCATTGGGTGTATCCTCTGCCTCTTTTCATGTGTCAGTTGGTCGTGAGAAATCAAATCCACGTGCACGTCACGCCCTCAGGACAGATAATCGCTTGATTGACATCATGAACGTGTGTCGATCTACGCATTTGGCATACAACGATGTGTCAATCATGTCAGTAAGCCAGACTACCCGACTCTTACGACAAGTATGAATTACTAAAGACAGATTCTAACCCGGATCTTCATGGGTTATTAGTTTGGGTGGAGTCCACAAGGTAAGGATATCAATAAGAGGTATATCTATTCAGGTTGCTGGCTGATCATCACCGGGTGTCCCCTCCACCCCGTCAACGGCACACAGCGGGACGTGTGGGGGGAACAGCATGAACAGACCGGGATGAAGGAGGAGAACTGTCTGAAGAGGGCAGCAAAGGAGTGGAGGTACTGTGGCTCACCTGCCAAGGAAACCGTGACAGCAATCTTCGGCCCAACAGGTTTGACTTGCTATTTTGTCTACCTTGGTGGACACTACTCTGTCTCACTACTTCAAAAATGCAGATCAGGCAATTAATAAGAACCTCTCCACACATAGTATAGATCTGAATATCGTTTAAGCATCGCTGTTTAAAGGCAATTGGGGGTGGTGGGGGTAACCTAGTAGATAAATGGTTCACACGTCACCCAAAAGACCCGGGTCCTATTCGCAAGTGGGTACAATATGTGAAACCCATTTCTGGTGTGAGTGAGTGAATGAGTTTAGTTATATTCCTCAGCAATAGTCCAGCTATATGGCGGCGGTCTGTAAATAATCGAGTCTGGACCGCTCAATCCAGTAATAAACACCATGAGCATCGATCTGCGCAACTGGGAACCGATGACATGCGTCAACCAAGTCAGCGAGCCTGACCACCCGAACCCGTTAGTCGCCTCGTACGACAAGCTTAGTCACCTTTTATGGCAAGCATGGTGTGCTGAGGGCCTATTCTACCCCGGGACCTTCACGGGTCCGTGTACTACAGAAGAAGAACATAGTAACTGAAATGCTGAAGATTTTAGTGATCTTGTTTGGTATTTGCTGGTAGAAACGTCATAGTAGGTGACTGTTACGGGGAAGATATTGCATGTGTTCCAGGCGCCATGACTATTGCTGGAAAGCACTGCTACTTCGCCGACTACGGGTGTGTCAATCATGGCGGTGCCCACCCTGGGTGGCTGGAGGTTGATAGCTACGGGGAGGCTCACGGAGGTCTCACAGACGAGGAGACGTGTCTGGGCAGGGCTACTGCCCAGTGGACATGGTGTGGGGCTGACCCTGCCCACCCCTACACAAGCATCTATGGCCCAACAGGTACGTTGTTTGGTTCAGTGCGTGAATGAGCCACTAGGTTGGGCTTGGCACCACGTGCCATACACTCCAGTTCAATAACGACGGGGAAAGGTTGTTTTGAAAGTGCTGCCAGACATGACAAATATCCAAGAAGTACAGATAAAACCTGTGCAGACAGGCAACCGCGCGGACACATGCGGGGTCATAGTAAAGGCAAACCTGTAAGTCAAAACTGATCACAGGATCCAGTCAGGCCTAACGGACACAACTCAATACAGTGTAGTTCGCTACCCTGTAGACAAAATGTGGTAAACCGTAGACAGGTAGATTTGCCGACATGACAATGGGGGGATAATCCCATGTTTACGGCATGATGGCTGTGGTATCTTAATGTAATAACCATGTAATCAGTGAATGACAGCAATGATGGCGTATGGTCATTTACTGTGTGACATCCGTTACATCGCAACTGAGGTGTGCGGACTTGTTAAACGCCACATTGAGCAATACTCAGCTACAGACAGACAGAGAGACAGACAGATAATTTATTTGAGTTTCACCTCAACATCATACATATGTACACAGAAGGGAATAATGAAATGTTGCGCCAGTCTTTATTGACTTATGACAATATAACAAATAAGATACAAAACTAGAAGAACTAGGTTCTGAAGCAGGTGAAGAGCTGATAAGGGCATGTCGTCGCCGTAAGAAAAGAAAACATGTTTTGGTTGTGCTAAAAGACACTTGCGTATCAAAAATCTATCCCATCAAAGTCCCTGAAAGACATAAAGCTATCAGTAAGCTGCTCAGAATTACTAACAAGGACATCTCTTTCAAAAGAATAACGTGGACAGTGCAGTAAAAAATGACTCTCATCTTCAATAAAGTCTTGACAGTAAAAACATGTTCTTTCCCTTAGAGGATTACAATTAAAACGTCAGTTTCAACTCTTAGAGGAGCAACACCACATCTAGATGTAGCACCACAGTGCTAAAGCATGCTTGTAAGAACGAGGCATTTAATAAATAGATATATTGCAGGACGCTATTCATCTTTGATGGTGGCATAAGTTCATTGTATTACCTCCATTGTTCGTTGTACCATTCACATCTGAAATAGAGTTTTTTCAAGAAGAGTGAAAACGATCGAATTCGCAGATGGGGTGCGAGGGCATGTGTCAACCAATTTATCCAGCTAGCCTGACCTCCCAAATCCGTTAGTCACCTTATAGGCTGCTGAAGATAATTTCAAGTAATAGTCACTAAGCGGCTTCTATTTACTATATGAGGACTTTACTCATAGGTGCGACTAGACATGTTGGAGGCGGATGCTGGATCAAGATCTCAACCTGCCCCTCAGACAACAAACGTACTGGCTTCTTCTATGACGCCTGGGGTGCTACCAACCTTGGCACAGGTGAATGAGAGAGTGAGTGAGTGAGTGAGTGAGTGAGTGAGTGAGTGAGTGTCATTAAAGAAACTTATATGAAGCATTATATATATTACACACAAATCGACAGCCGCGTACATTCTTCAAAAGATCGTGACGTTTAATTATCTTTGATAAATATGACACAGAAAGACAGAGCAAAAGAATGCCTAGTCTTAAATAACTTTCTTTATTCCAGATACTGACTCCAGCGAGTGCTTGTCCAGAGCTGACTACTTCTGGCAACATTGTGGGTCACATCGAGACCAACCCGTCACAGCCTACTACAAACCCAGGGCAGTTTCTAAGACTGCGCCCTGAGAAGATGTATAATCGAAATTAAAGACCTTCATTATTCTGACATAATATCGCTGAAATAATATTTGTAACAAGGACATCTCATGCCAGGAGAACTTGAGCCTATGTTTCCACCATACCAGTTTCATGAAATGACAGAAGTATATTCATTGCTGGTACACAAAATGACGCGAAATGACTGACCCGCTTAGTCACTTCACGAAATGACGGAAATTGTTAGTCACTCCACTTAATTCGTATTCTGACGCTAGCAGTTTTGCCGTTCAGGATGACGCAATTGACTCAGTTCGCTCCTTTAAGCTTTCAATGTAATCGTGTAAGCTTGGTCTTATCGCTACATAGCTAGAATAATGCCGTTACGACGTTGAATCTTAGCAAACCGAAACATCAGTTTCACTAGCCAATTCAGACAATGACATAACAGGCAATACTCTTTATTCAGGTATCGTGTAGTGGAGAGAAAGTAGCCAAAGTGGGCTTAATGTCTTCTTTTTCTCCTTGCTGTGAATGTCGTCCAAAGGCTTCTGATTTGTCCTCGGACTGCTAATCCGTGTGAGACTGTGAGTGCGGTTTCACACCCTATTGCTCTGAGCTATATTCTAATAATATCACGGTTTAGCACACCGGATATGGCCTTAAAGCACCCTTATGAGGCATCGATCCTAGTGTTGGTGTGAGGAACAAACGTTTTAACCACAGACCTTTCCATCGGCCACATGTCAGGGACAAACCTTTTCGAGCGCATGTAAAATCCTTATGTCACTTTATCTTTCAATATTCTGCGCTATGTCTGAGGAGGCGAGGTGAAAGTAGGTATCAAGCTACGATCAAGAATAGTTTTGTACTTGTATAGTGATGTTCACAGACGTGTGTATGACTCTTTCTTCTGGTCTGATCTAACGCCAGTTTCGTACACTGTGGCCATGTCTGTATACAGATTATTCATGTGTCGTTAACCTTTATTGGCGAATCATATAGGCTGAAGTGTTCACTCATCCCACAGAAGACCTAGGTTTGATTCCTATATATGTTCAATATACTTATAAAATGGATAATCCACATGGAGTTGAGATTAGTAAATTAAATATTTTGTGCCGCTGAGATTGACATCCAGTGATCCAAAGAATCGCATGCGGGATTGACTACAGCGCTATGTAAATCCCTCGTATACTCTTCAAAAAAAGTAGGGGACCTGAACATTGAAGTCTGGTAGAAAGAAAACCCATTGAGGAACGTTACAATGACATTCATCTTGTGTGTGCAGCATCATTTCACGTTATCACCACACGCAAACACAATGCAGAGAACCACGTGCACAACGAGGGAGCTTCATACACGTGCATGGGGTGTCATTATGAATCTTGAGGTTTTTCAGGCAGGTCGATAAACCCATAGAGGAGGGTTACAATGACATTCATCCTTTGTATGCAGCATCATTTCACGTTATCACCACACGCAAACACACTGCATGGGAAGCACGTGCACATCGTGGGAGCTTCATACACGTGGATGGGGTGTCATTATTAAGTCGATAAATCACTGTAGACCATTTTGTCCGATAATGTTCTTCCATCTGTGCATGGTCGGGGTTTTCAGGGTCAAATCATGTAATATTCAAGTCACCTAACAAGAGCGATAAATGAACGAACAGCTTTGCTTTGAATAAAATCCGTATGGTTACATCCATTATTATTGTATCAACATTGATTCAGTCAGATATATCTCCCAATTTGGACAATTTGCACCTGGAAAGTACAGTTCCCCTACTCTTTTTAAGAGTATATGATAATAATATTTAAAATGTGAAACCCATTTCTGGAAAACTGAACAGTGGGTGTCCAAACATATTTGTTTTTGTTTTGCACTGGCATTAATGTTTTGTACACACTTGTTTGTGTCTTGTTTGATAACGCCTTCCGCATTATGTCAGTTACATAAGTGAGTGAGTGAGTTTAGTTTTACGCCGCACTATTCCAGCTATATGGCGGCGGTCTGTAAATAATCGAGTCTGGAGTCTGTGATATGAAGACCGGTCAGTAAATAATCTGAACTATACAAATCAGCGTTTTAGCTATTTAACGCCACACTCAACAACATACCAGCGTGCTTGACAACCCAGTCCCTTTCATCACCTCTCAAGGGAATGTTGCTGAGTGCGGTGTAAAACTTAACTCATTCGCTCACCTCTCACGACAGGGATAGGTTGCTGACGATCACTTCCAACCCCGATCTTGACCTTTGATGAACTGAATCAAAATTGCTAGATTTTATTACAATGCAAATTCGACATTATCTTACTTTTATGCATTCACTGCAAAAACTGTAGAATGTTTGAATTACGTCACAAGTGCCTCTCTGATGATACTAATCCATAACCTGGTTTGACGACAAGCCTCGACCTACTTTCACTGCTCCAAGTTAAATGTAGGATTCATATTATTCATGTATTGATTCAGATTTTGTTTACACTCGAAAGAACAGACGTGTGTTCGAATTAAAGTCATTCACCTTGGTGTTAGATATATCAAGAATAGTTGAGGTTTAACGTTCGCGAAGTCATTGTTAGAAATTCAGGACATGGTAAACATACATCTTGGGTAAATTATAAATGTCCGTGAACTATTACTTTGATAAGTAATTCAAATACATAACATAAGGAGCCAAGTGAAGTGTATGTAAAAGTTCTCCCAAGTGTGTTTAACTTGTACTTAGCTTCAAACAAAAGATTCAGTCTGATTTTAGAGTAAGTGATTGAGTTTAGTTGTAAGCGACACTGGGCAATACACCAGCTATACTGCGACGGGCTGTCTGTAAATAATCGGGTTTGGACCAGACAATCCTGTGGTCAACATCACGAGCATCGATCTCCGCAACTGGATACGATGACGTTTTTCAATCAAGTCAGCGACCCTGATCATTCGACCCTCTACTCGCTTCTTACGAGGGTAACGCAAAACGCTGACCACGGAGGCGAGACACCGAAAAGAGCACGCGGTTGAGTGACTCACTGGGGGAATACAATTATGACCCCCCTCCTCCTTAAAGTGCAAACCTTCTATTCGATTTAAACGTTCAGATTGTTTTCGCCATTCATATATATTTTCAATTAACAGCGAATGCGCATGTCTTGTAACTACCTACCCAGTTTCATCGTATTTTAGGGTAGTAGTAGAGGCAGCCAAATGGTTAAGGCACTGCAGACTCGGGTTCGATTCCACACATGGGCACAATGTTTGAAACCTAAGTTTGGCTTCCCGGCCGTGACATTGCTGTAATATTGCTGAAAGCGGCGTAAAACAAAGACTCTCTCACTCAATCTTCTCGTGATTTTAAACATTTGGTCCTGTTTCTCTACGCATTCGTTACCTCAAGTATTCTGTCTTTGCATGCGAATACATGAATTTGTTAAACGTCCGATGAAGTCAATAACATCCCGGGTTATATATGTGTTGGAAGCCAGTGATGTACATAAAACGTCCCGTCTTACCAACACCCATGAGGAAGAACATCAGACTTCCATAACGTTTGTTCTATATAATACGTCCAAACTTCAAAAATGGCACTCAAAGAAATTTTAATAAATATGCACGCGTTCGCCTTCTCGGTAATGGGTCGCGAACAAACATCGATGACACGGGGTACTTGAGAAAGTTAGAGGTTCTCCCGCCCCACCAGTGGGAGACGCAACAAACACATTCAGCGACAAGCCAATTGTTTGTCTGAAAAGGTACTCCAGGGGACGCTCGGTACACGTCGAAAAGAATTATTGCATCGGAAGTAACACTTTTGTAACCGGGACGTCACATTTCATATATGCCGTTAAGCAGTCCCCAAATCGAACCTCTTGAAACCCCTACCTAGACTTCCAATGCTCACAGCCGGATCAAACACCCACTAGCGCCAGTCGCATAACGCTTGCCCACGTCATGACAGTACATCATACCCCAGCCATTTACTGGATGTCTAGTCCACAGAAAAGGCGGACTAAATTGTATTTATCATTATGAAACATCTTGTGCCATTTAGTGCAAGCTGCCGGAGTCCCCGATAAACGGAACATGCATTCTTTCTGAAAGTTATGCTTGATAAGGCAAGAATAAAACCTATACTCCTGATACAAATCTTGCACTTTTAAATGTCGGGTTAACAAGATACGCGTAGGTGTTCTGCGTTTCTGCAGAATCTAATCTGCTCTCTGCTATATTCCTTTCAATAAATGTTTAATCGAAGTGGGGTTTATCATACGTATTTGAATTCGAAAAGCAGATTCAAATACTGTTTCTTGTAATTTGGTATTGTTTGTTGGTCGTTTGTTGATATAAAGACACTGCTAACTGCATCAAACTATAGTAGAACTAACCAATGATGATCCAACTTGTGTAAACAAGGAATGCAAAAACAATGGGCACATGCATCACATTCAATACAAAACAAACTAATTAAAGTTCACATATACACACACATACACATACACATACACATACACATACACATACACATACACATACACACACACACACACACACACACATACATACATACATTTACATACGTACATGAGATATCAAGTACTCGTACCCTTAAACATGTCCACTGTCACTGACATTTATTTTCTTCCGGCGTCCGTGGCTACAAGGTTCTGACAGGGTTTATTGGGCACAGACACATGTTGACATCCAGCCCTGCTGTTTACAATCAGATCACATGCCACCGTCGCAACTATATTGATTAACGGTTGCATACAATATTATTGCCAATTCATTCCAACAACGTGTGAAACACACGCCTCCATGTCGACCAGACATCCAGGATAAATCTCAGGAAACATTGTTAGGACCATACACAGAACAGGTGCATCATAATTTCATGCCAATAAATGCATATGTAACATGACTGTAATTTATTATTGAAGACGTGTAAGTATATCCTCACGTCGTTCAAAAAGAATTAAATCAAAATCCAAAATTAAAAACTGAAATCATATTACAAAAGTGAGAACATCCGATTTTGAATCTATCCTTACAAGTAAAAAGCTGTTCGTGTGATTGTTGTTTAACGTGGCAGTCGGTAAATAGTCCAATATGAACCGGACAATCCATTGATCGACATCATGGTTATCGATGTATGCAGTAGGGGTGAGATGACATGTGGGTATCACATCAGGGTCCCTGACCACGCGGTCTGGCTTGCACTTCTTACGACAAGTATCGGGTTGCTGTAGGCCAGTTGTAACCAGGATCATTGGAGGCGACTCCGCTTGTCGTGAGGGGACGTGAACGAAGTCGGGTGGTCAGGTTCGCTGAGAATGCAGCTTCGAATCCCGGGTGGGACTCAACTCAAACATGTACTAAAATTTGTACTTTACTAAGAAAGTGTACTCCCAAATATACCATGTTTTAAAATAAAAAGTTATACAACATACAATGACAAGTAATTGTCTTGGTATTTGCCCAAGAAAAACCTCACAGCAGTAAATCGTGTTACATCGACATTGTGTAGGCAGTCACCTAGACTGGTGCTTGTCTCATAAAATGTCGACACCTTCAACACAAACAAATAACTCCATTTACACAGAGAAGGATCCCAGTGGGTTGGAAGGTCCTGAATCCGATGAAAATACAAACTTGAGAATAGCGACCAAACAATCAATCATTGCTTCATTCTGGACTTTTGCAGTGCAGAGGGACTGCGTTGAAAGAAGAATATTGGGACCCGGAAGTGTGAGACTGATAAAGTCAAGTCTTGAAGGAATGCCGTTATCAACTGTTCTGTCATTCGATACTGCGTCTGTTTAAGACAGGTAGCCGTTGTCTCGTGGGAGAGACTGGGTGTGGGGATATAACCAGTGAGTCAATGCCCTTTGTTCCGCGTGGGTAACGTTATCGTATCAGACAGGTGTCTAAACTGACAATATGTCATCTAATCTCAGTTTGGTCAACATGGGTTTTGTAGGAAGCGGTCCAGTTGATTACTTTACCTGTTATCAGTAGTAGATGTACTTTCAAACAGTACACCCAATTGATTCAGAGTTCAATTTTCTACTGAAATATCCCTGAGTATACAGTTTCCTGTTTATTGCGGAATGGTTTTTCGTATCTCAAAACATGCATGAATGAATCCACGAAGTGAAGGTCAGGTGGTTGCGTGATATCACGAGACTCCACTGTAAGGCTGTTTGTTTATGGAATGTTAATCTTAAGAAATATGGAATAACCGACCTCGATTATACCACATGATGTGCTATTCTGTGTGTATGACAATGATCCAAGTGTATGACGTTGTACAGTAAGGGTGGCAGTGGTGTGCTATATTAAAACGTGTACTGTATTTAGACTGAGTTCTAGAAGGCACTACACTGTACAACAATCATATAGGCGTTCCTACGATATTCTCACACAGGATGTTGAAGTATCTGCTGGAGTCTTTTCTTTAGGTGCCGGATATGTATAATCAGCTAGCACCTGCATCTCATCAAGAAACCCAGCATTGTGTGGACACCTTGAATATTTAACCTTGACCTAATCTTGAATCTTGACCCTTGTTGTAGTGATGTAAACATCGTCATCTCAGTCATCGTTGCTATAATCACTGCTTTGTTTTATACTGGCGAATAGCAAGCTGGTTAAAGCGTTCGCTCGTCACGCCGAAAGCCTGCGTTCGATTCTACCCATGTAGAAGTCCCTTTTGTATCATACTGACCATTGGGTAGCTTATTGGTGTGAAAGACTTCCCCCGTCACGCCGAAGACACAGGTTTTGATGTTGAAAATAAGACGGTTGCATTTTGTCTTGCTTACTCACAAATTCTAGAATGCCAGTCAAGATTAGTTTCAGCCAGTATTGTGGTAAATATGGGTAGGTATGGTTTTAACAAACATATCACATTACAGGGTAGGAAGAGACACACAAAGCAAACGCATACCCACGAAGTTCATACCCAGGGTAGAAATATGGGTATCTCTATGGAAGGCAAATGACAGGGGAAACCACTTTTCATTGCCCGCCTGGGGCGACTTAACATGCGTACTGTGAACAAGGCGCAGCCTAGTTATCACAATAACCCCTACACTGCATTGACACACTCTGCTGTCCTATCATTAGGCGGCATTGCTGTCAGTGATACCAAAGTGAACATCAACAGCGGGAAGGTGTAACAATCATATAACAATTTCAGAGTCTGTGCTGTTCATCAGCTGGATCCATTAATCACGTCCTGTTGATTTACACGTCACTAGATATGTGTCCGATGTCATGGAGTCTAAAGTGGGCAGCGTCATCGATGTGGAATACATTATTCTTGAAATAAGATTACAGATTATTGTTAGAAATTATTGCACTTTATACACCATCAATGCCCAGTCCTCGAAATTAAGACCGTTTGTCAGTACGGAAACCGCCTGAAAACCACTCTGACCCACATCTTTTGTGTTCTGCAGGTCCATATGGCATTGTGGTTGTTGGGAACTGCGAATATTGTACCTGAAATGTAGGGACTACACATTCTGAGCCATTGACGGATCCAGAGGGTATGGGGGAGGTGTGGGTATGTGTGTATGTATGTGTGTGTGTGAGAGAGAGAGAGTGTGTGTGTGTGTGTGTGTGAGTGTGTGTGTGTGAAAGAGTGTATGCGTGTGAGAGACAGTGTGTGAGTGGGTGAGTGTGTGTGAGAGAGAGAGAGTGTGGGAGAGAGAGAGTGTGTGTGAGTGAGTGTGGGAGAGAGAGACAGTGTGTGTGTGTGGGTGTATGTATGGGTGTGAGAGTGTGTGAGTGAATGAGTGAGTGTGTGTGTGAGAGAGAGAGAGAGAGAGAGAGAGAGAGTGTGTGTGTGTGTGTGTGTGTGTGTGTGTGTGTGTGTGTGTGTGTGTGAAGGGGTGGTGTGTTACAGGACTCTTTACTGACCATTGAAACTCTCGTGAAAGCTTTGGAACATAAACTGAATACCCGAAACCCGAACTTTCTCAAAAAGCTGTTTTCGCCCGTTAACACAACTTAATATCCTACTGGGCCAGCAGCTTCTCAGAGTTGAGGGCAAACACTCCCTCTGTCATGATATCGTGCTCGGTCGTCTACTGAATCACTCCTATTTACACGTAGGAGTTGGAGGACGGTAACAAACGTGATTCCTCATACGCTGATGTTGTATTGTCAGTGTGGTGAGTCACTGTAATGTGTGGAATACAGCCGAGTAAACAAACAATAGCACACAATTGTGATATTCACCGACTCGAGCAGAGTACAGTTAAACGATTTCCTGTGACCTTAAACCCTCATAGGCCGATACAGTTTGTGTGTGTGTGTGTGTGTGTGTGTGTGTGTGTGTGTGTGTGTGTTAGTGTTAGTTCTGATAGTTCATTAAATGACCATTGCAGATTGTGTAGGTGGGTGGTAATGAACTATGCAACCATGTCGTTTTTAGAAAAATAAATAAAATTGAAATACAGGAGTGTGAAGATCCGTTTTAGAGTTGGCTCTTTAAAGCAGCAATCTATTATATTCTAACTACATTGCTGCGAGCTGTATATAATCGAGTCTGGATCCGAAAATCCATTGATCAAAAGCCATATTATGATTACAGTAACATTATATATTTTGAATTTATGACCTATTTCCCCCGTGTTTCCGTAACGTAGTTGTTATTTATACTGCATGCCAAAGGAAAGAATGCACTTGGAAATCGGAAATGAAGAAACTTGTGAACGTGAGGAAAAACGTGGCCAGGTCGACCCGTTGTAATATGTACATGGAGACATCGCCGGTGATACTCGTCGAAGTCCATGCCGTTTTGGACGGTGGGGGTAGCTTAGTTCGACTCCCCACATAGGTACAATGTGTCAAGCCAATTTCCTGGTTTGCTAGGATATTCCTAAAAGTCAAAGCTTGTCCCATGTGTATATTACTTTAATCGTATTCATTCGGTAGTATTTTCGTTTGTCCCATCTTAGACAGTGTTTGACTGTAATTCCTGTTTTCAACTGGCATGTAATACCAAGAAGATTACAGACGATTAGAGGTCTCAAACTGGAACGATGTTACAGAGTCAAACTGCCTTACAAGGAGTTTTGTAATTTATGTATTGGGCTTGCGCCTGACCAGTTACAGTGTAGCGACTTCGGCTTTCTTGGTGATAGTTTCTGATATCGCGGGCAAGTTAATTAAATGTATTTTGCTTCCTGAATATTCGGAATAGTCTACCATACAGACCCTGAAACAAATATATTCAATAAAGCCCATGCAAGACTACAATATGCGACCCCACGTCACAGATGGACTATTTCCATTATTTCGTATTGTCATGGAAATCAGAAAAAGTACTGAAACGTTTTTCATTGTGTTTTGAGCCTGAGGCAAACTCACAACATCTCCATATATAACCTCAGCGTGAAATATGGCGGTGGTGTAGCTTAGTGCATGGTTAAAGCTTTCGCTCGTCACGCCGAAGACCTGGGTTCTTTTCTCCACCATGATACAGCGTGTGAGGCCCATTTCTTGTGTCCCCCGACGTGATACTACTGGGAAAAGCTGCTTAAAATTGAATCCACCCACTCACTCATCTTAGTGTTATTGAAACAAGTTTTAAAAAGCGACAAAACACATAATCCAATACATGTTACTCAAAACAAGCTAAAGGTCAGGATGTTTTCCACTCTGTCATACTGAACCTGTCATGACATAACGGTTGACCATAAACGGTGGTGTGTGTGATCCCGTTCACAGAGCTCAGGTCACAAATCAGGTGCAGTAGGCTGAGCAGTGAGTGAGTTTAATTTTACGCCGCACCTGAGCAACGTTGTATGCGGAGTGATCTTGCATATGTGACCATGTTTGGCAGCTTGAATCCTGAGTGTGTCTAGGACCCACAACGAAACATGTGATACACGTGAGTTTGTTAAAAACTGCCTCTGTTCATTCAACAGAAAATGGGTACCCGGTGGGATAGGTCTTGTGACTATAACCTCCTAACAGGCAGCTTGGGTTATCCGGCGTAATATGGTACTGTGTTATTGGTAATGGCGCTTTGGGCATACTTGATGTGGACTTTATCGCTATATAAATGACATAATATTTTTACCATAATTTATTAAATAATATACAAATTTAAGGCGTTCTTTCGCCTTTTGTGTAGTATATAGGCATTGATGTGTGCAGTCAGCGGGCTTAATGCTGCCATGCAGCCAGATGTGATGCATCAGGTGAGTATGGCGCCAAACAGGTCACTGTGACCTGAGGAGAACCGGAACAGTTGAAGGTGACACCGGGTTCATTGAGGGCCACTTACGCCACCTCAGCAGCTAAATGTTCACGAGAGTTCAGTGCACGTAATTACTGAATGATTAGTCATTTCAGCAAGTTGATTCAGAGTCCAGTAAGTGCTGAAGTGGCGGTTTCTCATGCTGTATCATAACACATCAGTAAAGTCTGGTTATAACGAACCAGCTAGTCTTGGGCCTAACGGGCCTTGGTACCGCAGCTAAAGTTACAGTTTTCATCCTGTTCTATAATAAATCAGAAAAAAACAAACAAAAACAAACAAACAAAAAAAACACGCCGGTTATGACGAACTCCAAGTACCCAGTAATCCTCCTAGTTCGTTATAAACACAGTACGCTAAATAAAATTAAACAGACACAACAAATGACCGGGGTAAGTTCGTTACAAGCGTGTTTGAAGTTTACTGTATATTGATTGTGTACATACAGCCAGGTACAATACAATTTTATAAAAACAATATGCACTCTATAAGTAAATCTTTGTGACAGCGCTCTTTAAATACTCAAGTCTGGACCAGACAGTCCAGCGATCAACAGCATGAACATCGATCTGCGCAACTGGGATACGATTTCATGTGTCAACCATGTCAGTGAGCCTGCCCACCCGATTACCAGTCGCCTTCTAGGAGAAACATTGGTTGCTGAAGATCAGTTCTAACCCGTATCCTCTCCGGTATATATTGCAGATATTGTGCTGATTAAAATTATGATTCATAACGCAGAAAATTACTACATGACCGCAGACACTCTTGTGATTATAACTAGAAACCAATTCAATGTATTGAACATGAATAACATGCATGTCAAGTTGTGATGACGAACACTGACGAACGAAAAGTAAGTGCACAACTTTAACCCGGATCTTCAAGCACCTTTACGTCTTAAAGCGAAATCAAGTCAACACGAACGTACCCTCATCAGCACACAAATTATATTATTACATTTAAAAAGAAAACGAATTTAAGGGAACTGTTCGGATGTGAATATACTGTAAAAAGAAAACTAGAATATGTCGGTGTTTGGCTGACGGTCTGTTTTATTCCTGGTTCTTATGCAAGAAAAAGATATTTCCACACCCCAATAATGTTATCTGAGATATTTTGGGACGAATTCCCCTCGACAGGAAATGTTGCTACAGTGCATCGATTTGTCAGGAGTCTCGTCATGTGAGTCATTCAACGACACCCGTCCACCCGAACAAAAGTATTGATTTTAGAGGCTGCGAAAGAGAGAGCTGACGTCACAAGGCATTTCTTCAATTAATTTTGAAAGAGTTGGTATCGACCGTGCGTGGTTTGGCGTTATTTCATAAAATATTTTATAAGTAAATTATTCTTCATACACTCACAAACTTCACAACCCTAATACTGAATAAAGCATTTGTAACACCATCATCATATGTTTCCAACTGCTGATTAAAAATAAACACCCCAGAAGATCCGACTTAGAATTGATCTCCAGTAACCCACGCTTGTCGTAGGAGTCAAATAACGGGATCGGGTGGCCAGGCTTGCTGAATTGGTTGACACATGTCACCGGTTCCAAATTGCGCAGGTCAGTGTTCATGCTGTTGATCACTGGACTGGCTGGACAAGATGTGGGTATTAACAGACCTCCGTCATATAGCTGGATTGCCGCGTAAAACTAAACTCACTCACTCACTAAAGAATTAATAACACCCTCATCTGATGTTTGTAATTATTAGGCAATAGCAAAATCACGCATACACTGTCATCCTATCTCAGTTATTAGTTACATCAATAGAAAAATCATTAACGATATCAAATCATAACGCCTAATCATACGTGATGTATAACATAATTAATTATTTATCTATAAATCAGGTAATTACATGTTTTGTAACATTAAGACTGAACGATGCACGTAACTGGAAATCTATCTATGAAATATAATCTTTGTATGATGTAACGACAGAAATGACGTTTGAACGATGACACATGAAACTTGGAGAAGTTGAACATGAATTAACACAGGGTGGTGGCGTTATCGTGACTACAACTTCCTCATCAGCCTGGTAATGTCGTCATCGGCGTGACCGACAGTCGCATGCCAATAGCAATGATCAGCTTTAGATCACGGTCGATAACCACAGACGTCGTTGTCGCTTGATCAGCCGTTGACGTCGTGTAGCTGTGCTCCCCGTGGTTCTTCCACTCAACTGAGAGCAGTGAATCACAGTCCTAGAACGATGCACCCTTCCTCCTTTCTACAGAGTAAAAAACCCAAACGCAGCAGTTCTAGTTTCCCCCATGAGGTTCAGTTCGCTGAGGCTTTTTATAAAATTGAAATTGGTAGATTTCATTCTGAAAAACAATTTATCTAACTTTATCCCTAATTCAATGTATTTATTTCGCTTTGCAAAAATATATAGATTTAGAGTCTAAGTGTAGTGTTAAACTGTGACTCCAACTGGGGTTGAGTGAGTGAGTGAGGATAGGTTTACACCGTACCCAGTAATATTCCAGCTGTATGGAGGCGGTCTGTAAATAATTGAGTCTGGACCAGAAAAGCCAGTGATCAACAGCTTAAGGATTGATCTACGCAAATGGGGCCCAATGCCATAAATTATGTCAATCATGTCATTGAGCCTGAACACCAGATCCTGTTAGTCGGTCTTCATGTGATACAGATCATGAAGACCAATTCTTCACGGGCTCTACTTGGGTTTAAACCGAATATGGAAGACGCTTTTCATTACATGTTCAGTCAGAATCAGATCCAACGATGGTTCATTACGACGCAACCTTAAAATTGTCTCTTTAGCAGGACAGTCTACATCGATGATGACAGTTAATTGCATTTAGAAAATTAACGAAAGTAATGTTTTCTCTTGAAAATTTGGGGTCACTAAAAACTTACCAACAACGATTTCAGAAAGCAAACGCTGACACGTAACTATTACACCTATACCAATTATATCTCCATCAAATAGACATTTCTTGTTGGTCTATTGTAGTCATCATCAATGCTTATAGCGTGGATCATCCGTGTTTATCCGGATCGGAATTGATCTTCATGCTTGTCGTAAAAGGCGACTAACGGGATCGAATGGTCAGGTTCGCTGACTTGGCAGACCCGTCATCGTATCCTAATTGCGCAGATCGATGTTCCTGTTGTTGATCACCGGATTGCTTGGTCCAGACCTGTTAAATACAGACTGCCGTTATATAGCTGTAAACGGTGCTGTGTGGAGAATTAAATAGCCAACAACAAACATCATTTAACCTAATTATCAAGAGGGTGCTTGACAACATACTTGTCTGAGGATTTTCTCGACATTTCCATAAAGCTATTGTTTACACATGTCATCGTATCCCTTTCATGTAGATCGATGTTCATGCTGTTTATTGCTGAGTGCGGCGTAAAACAATGAACACTCCAAGTCGTCAAACATGATGGGTACTGTCGACGTCTTCTGCTCGTCAGTGTACATCATCACAGTTTGACATGCACGGTATTCATTTTCAATGCCTTGGTTTCTTTGGTCATTATAATCATCAGAGTGTCTATGTTGACATCGTTATCTGTGCAATGATCTTTTTGTTAAATATAAAACAACAGGAATACATACATCTCCACACACAAACACACACAATATATGTAATGATCTGACTTAAGGTATACTCGATAATGAGTCTATAAATAACACAAAGGTATGTGGGTATATTCGATAATGGGTTTATAAATAATACAATAAAATACCACACATTGTCGAGAGATTATGAACTAACATCTGAATTATTAATACTCATTATTTAAATATCATTTGATTAAATACCTAAGTCATTGCGTTAGAAGAGAACTGCGTGCTCAGCCCTCGGCAACTCGTGTAAACCGATCCCCGCGGTATTGATAAATACTATGTCCAAGTGCCCTCTGATTTCCAAGACAGACACCTCTGGATCGCGTCCAACTCATCACCCATCGTTAAAGCACCTGTTTCGTCGACATCAATCGCGCTGTATCACGTTACAGGTCCCGTCAAAACATCGCCGTCGGTGACTTAACAACATGTAGTGTCTCTTTATACGGCGGTGTCCGCGGGCCTCGCTGTAAGGAAGATACACGCCTCCTGGCAGACAGATCGCTTACGGCGAGACGGAGTTCAGTTCAGGATCACAACGCCGTCAGCCGTCATGGATGTTGGCTGGAGCTGGTTGTGTCTGACCATATTTTTCTCATCGATCTCTTATGTGTTTTGTAGCGCAGGTAGGTCAGGCCTTTTTTCTGTTCAGATCTCCCTCCTTATCTGCAGTATGCTTGCTTTATTTTTCAATTTTTGTCTTGAGCAAAGAAGCGTCGGAATGTTTCGTTTGCTTAATGACATATTGGTGCATTAGGTGATGTTACAGTTACACCTTCCTTAATGACGTTGGATGGATGGATGAGTGGATGGATGGGTGATCAGATATTAAAAGAGGCATGTACATGCACACACATGCTATCACACATGCATACACACATACACACGTATATATACACATGCATACATATATACATACATACATACATACATACATACATACATACATACATACATACATACATACATACATACGTACCTACGTATCTACATGACTACCTACCTACCTACATACATACATACATACATACATACATACATACATACATACATACATACATACATACATACATACATACATACATACATACATACATACATACATAGACAGACACACGGACATACTGACAATCTTTGATGGACACACATGCGTATAGTGATACCTATCAATGTATATCCAGTTGGTACGGTAACCCAGGCGTAACTTTCTAACGGAAGTCCTTATTTCAAGGAGAGAACTAAGCTCTGTGCAATTAGAGATACAACAGATGGAGCGGGGTCTTAAACAGTATTTTATATGAGTTTCCTTGTACGTTCTTTCACAGCACCGTGGTGTTCAAACTTCGTTTGGGTACACGAGACCGTTCGCCGCGAGTGAAATACGTTCACCTGAATAATCTTACTATTTTCACATATTCCTTATGGCACTGCAGACATCAGAATTATACATTCTAAAATAAGAAACATATGTGTATTGTGCATTTAGAAATGTTTACTTTTGTATTGACGATGGTTACATGTAATGTACACATAATGACAATACTAGCTGATTGTGAGTGGTGGGGTGGGGTAAGTGGTTGGGGTGGGTGGTAAAGGGGTATGGAGGGGTGTGGGCGGATGAGTTTCGATCAGTACCTGTTAAGAGCACTGAGTTTTAGTATCACTGTTCAACACTTCCTTGGTACAGATTGAATATGTTTCCAGATTTATACCTAATTAATTCGCTTCTGTTTGCCATACAACGCATTTCCCAGTCGTGCAGGTGTCCTAAGTGTGTGTTTCTGCACTTCATTCCATTGATGTTCTATCGGGTCGGGATTTAGAGACGACAAAGACCATTGCTGTCCATTCATATTTACATTATGAAGGGGAACAGTTCCATGAGCTATCTGCGGTATAGAGTTGACACAATTCCATAAGTACGTTATATTGAGGAATGTGATCGATGTACCCCTTGTTCGATGTACCGATTCCCCTGAACCCCGACCAGGTTGTATCTCCCCCTACGCCACTTACTCTCAGCACGGAATCTGTAACGTCAGGAGCAGCCACGTGCAATTTACGTGATGGTGTTGGAACAAGCCAAAGCATTGTGACACAAGCTCTTGACATGTAGCAGTCAGTCATTAGCAAATTGCAGTAACGACATGGACAAGGCGCTCAGGACCATTTCGTCAGAACCACCGTGTTATGAAACCGTGATTAAGAGTCTCTCAAATCCACACGGCTGCATGTGTTCAAGTGAAGTGTAGAGTTCAACGGCCAACGTCCACGTGTTGTGTTCCGACGTTAGACGGACATTGTCGGTGTCACGAGCTGCAGCGCTGGACCAGTGAAACGTTACGTTTTGGGTGAATTGAGGTTTATTTCCTGACATAGTGTGGTGCAGACGGAATGAATGTATAATGAATATAGGCGAATTCACATATAATAACGACTTGTCGTTTGGTGAATTGTTGTTTAGCGCTACGCTCTGCAATATGTCAGCCATAAAGCGGTGGTCTGTATATAATAAAGCCTGGGTCAGATACGCAAGTGATTAACAGCATGCCCATCCATTTACCTAATTTACATACAATGACGTGTTACAATTCGACGTGAGAAAGAACAAGATGCTGTGACCAATCACCTTTAAACATCTGTTATCATCTGAGGTTAAGTGACTGCTGCAAATCTCAGTCGATCTATGCAAGGGGTGAAATGACGTGTAAAAGATGTCAGTGCACCAGACCAATCTATCAACCCTAACCGCCCTTGGGATTCAGATAGGTGTGTCATGAGAAATCACTGACGGTGTATGCATTTGTTCAGTGCAACAACAATCATACAAGGTGTTTGTCGTTTAACACCGCACTCAGCATATTCCGGGATCATGACGGCCGTCTGTAAATAATCTAGTCTGGACCTTAGAGCCATAGTGATCAGCATCACGATCATCGATGAGTAGGGATCATGTGGTCTCGTTAGTCGCCTCTTACAAGAATGAACTGCTGAAGATTACTTCTAACCCAGATCTTCACGGGTACCGGACGATTATAGAAAATACTTAAACATGAACAATGTTATAATGCGTCACTTACATATACAAATACTTAAGTACTCAACACTGATACTCTGTGAGAGGACAATACGATTTGTGCAAGAGCCAGGCATCTCAGGAGTATCCACGAGAGTGTACGGACACATGTCAAGCACAAAGTGACATACGTCAATATCGATGTTTCTACCACGTCTGACATGTGGCTACATAGCGGAAACAAACACACCGTGTAATATAATAATATCATTTCGTGTTATGACTTGTATGTGCGTGCGCGTCTGCGTGTGCACGTGCCTGTATGCATGTGGATGCGCGTACGTGTGCGCATAGGTATGTTTTTATGACATATGTGGCGAGACATAACCATTGTCATATATATCACCTATTCACCTGTATCACTTATCACTTTCGCCTAGCAACCACTGTATTTCGTCATCTGTGACGTCATTAAACAAACGATAGTGACGTCAAATGGAGAGGGCCGTCACACTTTCTTACCGTGTTACCTGCACAAATGAATATGAATAGAATGGGTACTAAAGCAATTATTGCACTCCAGCTAGCGTGTCATATGACTAGTAAGATATTCGTGCACAGTTCTGTATTGTCCTCACCCTCGCCCTCGCTATTATGTTAGTTCCCTTGCTATCGAAACCATGCAGATTGTACAGATATTGTTGGAATCCACTTTTTGATCTTCCGTAACAGGAAATAATCATGTTTGTATTACCTGAATATGGAAACTGCACAATGCAGAGACATTTTTGTGTACCATGTAGGATAAATAAAATCAGCATGTTCAAAATCTGCGTGTCATTGTAGTTACAGACCTCCCAGTATTGCACATTAGGTCCTTTGTCACTAACAGCTTAATGCGCTTGCCCACCGCGTATCACTAGATACAGAGTAATTCAGTGTGATTTCTTGATAGCTGTTAGATACTAGTAACGTAATCATGTCCTGTTTCCCGTTATACGTGTCAGCGGGGTGACTGCCAAATCCAAATGACTACTTCTGTGCTGATACTATATTTACTACTACAGCTAGTATGCTACTATTGTTATTATTATTAGCGCTACTATTAGTAGTAATGACAATACTGTTTGCTGATACTGATACCTACTAATAATATACAGGTCGGTGAGTTAAGAACGTAAAATATCGTTGGAATTTCAATTCGGATTATTATTCCCCACCGTAATTGTATGATGTTAAAGTAAAGGTTGTACATTCATATGTCGACATTGTATCCCGACATGACGACAGGGTACTTCTGTCGAATGACACGTAGACGGTATTCTTGTAGTTATTCCGTCTCTCCTGGGCCTCCTTTCACAAAGCACTAAGGTGATCGTAAGTCACTAAGGTGATCTTAGAGCAGTGTTCAAAAATGGGACATAAGTTAACCTTCGTAAAGGTTGCTTCGTGTATGACGTGTGCTTTGTTGTGGGAATGACTGAAGTGATAGAAACTGCTGCCAAACACGGTCACCCATCCAAGGACTCCGCCTGACACCACACAAATGTGTTCAAATCCCAGGCGAATCTGGGCCAGACAATCCAGTGATCAAAAGCATGAGCGTCGACGTACGCAATTGGAATACGATGAAATGTGACTACAAAGTCAACGAGCCTGGCCACCAGACACCGTTAGTTGCCTTTTGCAATAAGAATGGGCTCCTGAACACCATTTCTGACCCGGATGTGCACGGGTTCTATTTAATCCAAGAACCAGAGAATTCAAAGAATACGATGGCTCCATTAAAGTGTTGCTTTTTTAAACCAAGCAAATGATCTTTTTAAATTGCAGTATGCTGCATGAGTTACTGTCAGTCCCGACAGAGAGCTTTTAAGCCGTTTTTAGTTTCATGTTGATAAACGTAAAAGCCTCAACGAGAGATATTAAAAAAATAATGCCGTTGGTAAAATTTATTATTAAGATGACTGATACTGCGTCGCGTTCTATCAGTTTATCTACTAGTGGAAACTTTTTCAAGACACGATTTGTTATCTGCAAATGGAAAATTTGCCTTTAAAGTTGAAAACGTACTGAATAATTCAGAGACGTCATCAAATATGTTTTCTCCCTTTGTGAAATATACAGAAACTTAGACCATGAAATATTTGCCTTAACCTTCAAATGATAAAGATATTCTTGCCTGTAAAAACTGGCTCTTGAATATATCATGAATTCTCATTATCCCTCTGAAGTTTTAGCTCAATTCAGCCTTGAAAATATTGGATTTCATTTATATAACTTAACACACAATCTGTTCTGACAGGCGGGACGGGTTATCTCAGGAAGACTGCCCACGATGCTACAGTGAGTGATTGAATTTAGTTTTTCGCCGCCTTTAGCAATATTTCAGCAATATCACGGTGGAGGACACCGGAAATGGGTTTCACACATTGTACCCAGGTGGGGAATCGAACCCGGACCGCGGACGACTTAACTGTTAGGTTATCCCACCGACCTGGAGACTCCGACATGGCAATGTATGAGAACGACTGAAACCCAAATCTGGACGTTACAGCTGTAGATAGTCAATGTTAGTTGTGTCGAAATTTGATGTGTCGAACCTACGGTTGTCTCAGTGCAAACTAGCGGCTCCTGTGTATTCAACCTTTTCTCTTAGTTTTGTTGTTGTGTCGAAGTTCGGATATCTCGAAATATTTATATATGTCCTTTCAGGTTCGACATGAGAGTGTTTGACAGGATTCAACAGCAACATTGTAGAGGCTGCTGTCCACCTCGTCACTAGAAGGCTGGAATACTGCCGACGTGACATAAAGCCCAACTAAACTCAACTGTTGTTCATCAACATAGGGGGCGGTGGGGTGGCCTAGTGGTTAAAGCGTTCGCTCGTCACGCCGAAGACCCGGGTTCGATTCCCCACATGGGTACAATGTGTGAGGCCCATTTTCCGGTGTCCCAGTCGTGATATTGTTGGAATGTTGCTAAAAGCGGCGTAAAACCAAACTCACTCACTCATCAACATAGAAGACCCTGTGAATGCCAGGAGGTGTAGGTATTACGTATTCGGCTCATGTTGTTATATACTATCCATCAAACGTTTAGACTCACTTAAACCACTCACTACATGCTATGTATATATACATTTAGTTACATGGAAGGTGAATTTCTCCACTAACTTGGGGAACCAACTGCAAACCTTCTGCAGATGAACTAAGATCACGCATCAAATTGCTGAAAAGCATGTGCAAATATCGTATAAGTGAATAGTTACGTTTTGGTGTAAATGCTTCTTAAGAATTCACCAATATTCACTGAGTTTCATCATTTACTGAACTCATGACAGTGATATTTTGAACGTTATGAATTTGTTTTACAGTACACCAGTTCATGTGTGAACAGTACCTTTACACAGGATAGAACATTTTGCAAAACCTAGTTTAGAACAGTTGACTGTAGCCACATTTACACTATTGAGTCTAAACTAGCGCAAACGATTAAGTGCGCAATCTACATCTTTATTAGTACGGATTAGATCTGCCCAGCGCCGCTCTTCCCAACCCTAGTACATATGAGGGATCTTTCAGTGTTCACAATCTCCTTGTGGCAGTTTCGGACTTCAGTCCTCCGATGTTCCAATACATCCACCATCACGTGAAGATCCGGGTTAAAACTGGTCATCAACAACCCATGTTTATCGTAAAAGGCGACTAACGGGATTTGCTTGGTCCAGATCTGTTAAATACAGACTACCGTTATATAGCTGTAACGATGCTGTGTGAGGCATTAAATAGCCAACAACAAACATCATTTGACCTAAAGACGGTATCAAGAGGATGCTTGACAACACACTTGTCTGAGGGTTTTATCGACATTTCCGTGAACCTATCGTTTACACATGTCATCGTATCCAATTGTGTAGATCGATGTTCATGCTGTTTATTTCTGAGCGTTAAACAATGAACACTCCAAGTCGTCAAACATGATGGGTACTGTCTTCTGCTCGTCAGTGTACGTCATCACAGGTTTGACATGTACGGTATTCATTCTCACTGTATTGGTTTGTTTTGTTCATTATAATCATCAGAGTGTCTATGATGATATCGTTATCCCCCCCCCCCCCCCTCTCTCTCTCTCTCTCATGATTAGTTAGATAATGTGCCTTATGATACATTTGTCTGTAAGGATTATCTAAAGACGTCCGTCGGACACATGTACTGTGTGAAAAGGCATAATCTGATTTATGCAAAGTGAGAAGGATAGTGAGGGACGAATTTGTTTATGAAACTAGGACCCAGTGCTGCTCAGATGTGTTAATTCACTAATTACTTTCAGTACATTCGGTAGAAAAAGTTATATTTCATTCTGTTAATATTAGGGACGGTTGGCTTGGCCCGTCCCGCTAAACCGCCGTTCCTACATGCATAAAGTATATGGACCCTATTGCTGGTGACCCCGATCATGATGTTTGAATCTTGCTAAGATCGGAGTAAACCCATACTCACTCGCTCACTTACCGCAGTCCTAAGCTGTATGTACAGTTTTTATTACCGTCACATGTACAGTGGAAGCTGTCACAACCGGCATCTGTCCAATCCGGCAAGTTGTCGACACTGGCATAAAATCTTAGTCCAGTCTGCCGCTTGTACATTTATCATCAGCTCTACACGTCGGCACGTTGTCTAAACCGGACTAATTCTTCAGTCCCAATGAGTGCCGGCATAGACAGCTTCTTCTATAGTTATTTAAATAAACTCGGCGAGGGCTTTGCCTTAGCAGAATATATTTAAATAATTATGGTCGTGAGGGTGACTAGATGGCGCGAACCACAAAAACATACTTATTTAATATGCGTATAATATATCAGGCTGGCGTACACCGAGAGAGCATACTTATTTAATATGCGTGTAATATATCAGGCTGGCGTACACCACAAGAGCATACTTATTTAATATGCGTGTAATATATCAGGCATGATGAACATTTCCAAAATCACATTCAAAAGTACATATTGTTTTTAATAGGAATAATTGCCCTAGAGCAATTAATCAGTTATGTAAATGAAACACTTCCAAGAACAACAGGCATAACTTTCCCAAGTGGTTTTAGTCTTTACAGAACTCTCTGAGGCCTACATTTGTTCCACGTGTTACATGTATAAATAATACTGTTCAACGCGGCATTTAGCTAGACTCATTTATCATTTATAATGACGGCGTCGCGGTATGTATTTTATATATTCTGAACAATCAATTGTCATGCCTTATGTTGAAATTATGAGTCAGCGATAGAAGATTGTCATCAAGTTTGTCATCATGGTAGGACCACACAGATAACTAAGGTAACCTACCATACCACCCCTACCCCCTCTCAAACAGGACTCAGCTCTTCAGCAAATAAACCAGTCTCAAGGCAAACCTTGCTTTGTAGAATGTAAGAAAAATTGTTCAATTTGTTCAACGTTATAAAAATGGGAAACGCTCATTACAGTGACCTGCTATACCGGCAAGGTTTCATGAATGTTGCACAATATGGTGTTTTTTGCTGAAATGGTGAATAGAAAACTTTAATGCGTAGATCTCTTTACCGTGAGAAGTATAACTCCGACCGTCGTGATAAAAACATGCATTGTAAACGAACATTAGAGATGTAGTTCTATACGAAACTGCTTTCAGTGAGGTCGCAAAGATCGTGTATATTTGCATCGTAAATAATGAGTAACTGTACATATATGCAGGATGTGCCTACATGAGTCATTTTACGGCATAAGAAGTATCGGACGCTACGATTAGTGCGTTGTTTACGCCAAGACGTACATATGTTTTATGCTATATCAATCAGCATTGTACCATAAATATCATGGGGTCGAATCTGGACGATACAAACCAATGGTGGATATAATGAGCAACATGGCGTCAAGCATGATAACAAATGCAAGATTACATTTGGCAACCCGGTCAAGCTGGCTACCTCTTGCGATATGCATTAATTTGTCCGATTCTAATTCGCGTGTTTCACGAAATGTGCTTTTGCATGTAAGAAGCAAATAGTACAACATACCATGATTTTGTGCTGTTGATTTTCAGAGTGAGTTTAGTTTTATTTGTCACGGCAGGAGAACACAATGGGCTGCCCATAATGTACCCATGTAGGGAATCGAACCCGGGCCTTCGGTGTGACGCCTTAACTACTCGGCTACCACCGCAACGTTCTATTTAAACAAATCCCGTATGTACAACGAACAGGATAAATTTTCTTTCTTAGAATATATCCTGAAGCAGTTTTTAAGTGTGTGTACTCTCGTCTAGACACATACAATTAGCTGGCTATAGGCAAACCCAGAAAGGGGGGGGGGCGGGATTTCGTTTGTCCTGAAAGCTAATTAAAAGACCATTGAAACTCTCGTGAAAATGAAATGTGCACCCCACCCTCTCAAGATTGTGTACCTCCTTTCTCAAAAGGGGGCTGTATCCCTCCAGCTGATGTGCGATACCTCAACCGTGATTGTACTTATCAGTGCTCGAAATCTATTTAAACGTACCTGACAGACAGACAGATTGTCTTTAAACAAAATATTTAGCAAATCACTTCAAGGAGGAGGTATGACAAAATCTGGAGTCAGATTACAAGTTTGACCTTTGTCACTCGTATTGCGACTGTATTATCCTTTGTTTATTTAAACCGGATAGTCGTGAATGTTCACAGCCGAGCACCTGCCTCAGTCCAAGTGCTACATCCAGCGACCGCACTCCTATCTCCTCTATACCTTGTCTCAAACTGGACATCTTTTACAGAAACATAGTTGTTATATTATCTCAATAGAATTAGTAAATAGAACAAAGACACCTTTTTATGATTTTTTAGGATATTTATATATCGCACATATCTTCGCATTATGGCTTTTTCAAGGCGCAGATCTTTTTTTCCTCGACCACTGGACGTCAATTTCAACTTCACATCGTATTATCAATCTCACCTCCCTTGGGATTGTACAACTCTTGCTTCCACTTGACACACACCGAGTGTATTGTGGCTTTCCCATCCTAGCGAGGTATCCATTCACAGCTGGGTGGACTGGGACACATAGTCACAATAAACTGCAGAACTCTCGACAAATGTTATACACACGCAGGAATTTTAAATACACAAATGTCTTTTGTTTTAGGCTATGCAGACATGCCAGTATAACCAGTTCGCACTTGTGGAGAAAATATAACTGCGTGTTCGTTATCAGCTCTGAGGGTGTGTACCCTGTAAATTGTGAAACGTAAACCAGGAAAGATGTACCGACGTCGGTTTGCCAACCTGACATGACGCGAAATGAGCTGGCATGTTGTCACTGTATGTAAATACGTCAGCATGTTATATTGTTCTGGAGCTATTCCGTGTTGTCTCAGTGAAAACACTGGGTGTTGTAAAAAAAATGCTTTTTTAAAAAAAAATAATTGAAATATCACTTACATTATCTTTTTCGATTAATTTATTGCGAATCGGAATTTTGCAAGATCTAAAAGTAGAAATGTGTCTGAGGCATTGAGTGAGTGAGTTGGGTTTTACGCCGATTGTAGCAATATGCCAGAAATATCATGGCAAGGGACACCAGAATGGGCTTCAAACATTGTACTCATGTGGAAAATCGAACCTGTGTCTTACGCATGACGAGCCAACGCTTAACCACTGGGCTACCCACTACCCTAATCATTCAGACAGTCAAGTAGGCAATTCCCATTTACTATTTTAACCTCACGAACTGGACGTATAATAGACGGCTATGACGACCGCGTTTCTTCTGTGTTTAGATTCATACATGAAGATTCTGTTACAAAACCTCATCCCGAGTTTTCATGTAATCGAAGAATCTTGAAGGAATGTAAAAGAATATTGAAGGACCTCCAGCCATAAGACCACTGTTGAGCATCCCATTTCTTGTGATATTTAACGATATTTGACTCTTGCTCAAATGCTATTTATCCATTCAAGGCTTAGTAAACCATTTATTATTAAAGTAAAACGTCACTGCTAGAGAAATGTCAATGGTGTTCATTTGCCGAAACACATTCTATTTGTTATGATGGGTAACGCCGATGTAAAAATGGAATGGAATTAGTGGTTAAAGTTATGAAACCCCACAATAAACATTTTCACATCTAGCCCTTACACGAAGAAGGTAAAATTGTCAAAATTAAACAAAAGCACGACAATGTGAGAATGTAACAATGTCACAACTTGGCCATGTGGCCATCATTGTCGCTTGACTCTTTCGCATGTTCAAGAAAGGGCAACATAAACATACCATTATCAGATTTGAGACACAGGTACCACCATGGTGCTGATCCCAATTTCGATTTTCCATTCCACAGAATTAAATAAGGTTTTACCCGTGACCAGCTGTTTCGTGAACAATAGATTTTCAAACTTCCTGAACACAATCGTAAGGGTATCAACGCCACAATGTTCTTGGAATATTTGTGTCTGTGAACGTATCTTGTTGTAGTGATTAGGACAAATGTGACGAAAATTTAATATGCCAAAGATTTTGATGTTTCGATTCAAGAGAAGAGGTGGGGTAGCCTAGTAGTTAAAGTGTTCGCTCGTGGTGCCGAAGACCAGGGTCGCTGGATGTAGCCGAAGACATGCACACAATGTGTGAGGCCCATTCCTGATGGAAAGTTGCGGAAAGAGGCTTAAAACTCACTCGCCCGCTTCGATTTAATCGTATATATAACATGAGATAGGTGTCCTGGGGTTGAGACAGGTATGAGTGAAAGGTTGCCTTTCCTTTATTGCCATT
The DNA here is from genome assembly GCF_037392515.1 of Haliotis asinina. Lineage (NCBI taxonomy): Eukaryota > Metazoa > Mollusca > Gastropoda > Lepetellida > Haliotidae > Haliotis > Haliotis asinina. The sequence continues at coordinate 90,238,889 of NC_090280.1, forward strand.
TTCAAGGATCGTAAAGCAGATCCATCAGTTGCAACAGGGCAATGTGTCTTTCGCGTGTGACAAATCCTTAGACATCAAAGGAATTTTTTGTGTGCAGATACTGGAAATAGATTAATATTCAATTTATATTTAATCTATTGTGACTCAACATAACATGACATATCAAGCTAAGAACTCGGATAATATACATTGTCTCTTGCGACATTGCCTTTTCTGCATCATATGTTTACCAATCACCTTTCAAACACGGGATGTTTAATGATATATAAATGCTAGTCAAGCTTCTGTTTATTGCTGAGATTCACGAGACAATTAGAATTACAAATGTTTTAGTTTTAAAACTAAAGGCAAACACAGCCTTGTTTTCCATCATTTGTATTTCCACGCAATGAGTAACTGCGTGATTTCGAAGCTCAAATCTAGTTATACAAGGCCGAAAAACAAATTGCTTAAGTCTTCTTGTAAATACAGAATCGTAATCAGTAAACATTTGATCATATCACAGGTGAACCCTAACTACAGTGTTTGAATTGAGGTAGTTCTACGATAAGATGCAGCCTTCAACATATGTGACGTTAAGTTTCGTGAGACGTTTAACTACGGTAAGACCTAACCTGGTCATGGTGCATCCGTTCCTCTTCAGCTTTCTAGTAAACACAGGAAAACCTAGAACGTGATGTAATCCTATTAAGCCAAGCGTTTAAACAGACAGGCTTGGTTAGTTCAGACACGTTTGACTGAAAGTGTGTTTTAGCTTACGGGATGGTTTAACAGTTTGCTTACTTAGATCAAACGTAGATCCGTAATTATGAAGCGATATGTTCGACCTTCTAAACAACGGATTTTCGTTTTATTTATATCCATATTTTTGCAATTATTCTATTTTCAAAAGTAATTGGGTATTCTAACACATCTCTTTTCTGTGTTTTTTCCGTATTGGGTGTAATTTAGAGAGTCAGAACACGTCGTCAATATCGACAAATATACTGACGGAAATAAATCAAGGAACACGTAGACAGGTACAAGAGTGAGCCTTAACGCAAGCGTGTAATTTGTACATTCGACACTCCTTTCGTCAAACATGTCATTTGAACACGGAAAGGGTTTTGCACATTATATTTACGCTCTCCCGGTGATGATGCAGATCCTTGCTTAGATCATGATTTCATGGGTCTTAGAACCTTTAGCCTTTATACTGCTCATTCAACACTCAATTTACTCATCACTGTAACACTGAGCAAGTATGCTAAATCGATCTACGGCAAGAAAGAACGCATAGATATTTTCATAGGGTAACATTATTTTTTACTCGTGTTAAATTTTAACCACAATTGCCGTCACATATTTATACTTGTCACAATAAAAGTTTTTTTTAAAAAAAACCCCACAAAACTCGTTAAGTTTAAAGGCTCATTAATTTTGAAACAAAACAAAACATTAACTTTCGTGTATGGCATTCGGTATTTATACCTGTCAGGAAACAATCTGAAAAAAACGAAGAACGAATATTTGTAACCCCGAACCACATGACAAGTTTAAACAAAATAAAACCCGTTCGTTTTTTAGAACAGAGTAAGAAGACATTACTGTGAAATTTGTGGGCATTTTCTACACAACGTTCATAGTTTTACGCCCTATAACGTTGTCATAATCTCCAGATAATAGAAGGAAGAAGAATGCTTTGTGAAGGAATTCTGTGGGTCCAAACTTGGTCATGTTTTGTTCAGTCAAGTTCGTTCTTCCTTGGCAATGGGGGCGATATGATAGTCCAGTTCCTAAGACGCTGGTATGTGACCCCGAAGAGCCGGGTTCGAATCCCCACATTGGTGCAATGTCTGAATCCCATTTCTGGCGTACCCCGCCGTGATATTGTTGGAATATTGCTAAAAAAGCTAAACGAGGAGCATAACCATAATCACTAACACACTGGCACTGTAAAATCAACTTATTCATTTGTATGGGACTTCCTAAAATGTTTACAGCTATTTCGGACTTTTCGACAAACAGAATGCATCTGAATATTGCTTATTATCTTGCACTGTCGTTTTCTGTTAACATCTTTGTATCATATACCACAGAATGGCTTTATGAACTTCTCTTCTGAAAAGTCATTATGTTTCATGATTACAGCTATTCCTTGTCCGCAACCCACTGTCAAATAGCATTTTAGCCAACTTCACGTTGTACCACAACAGTATTTATTGGGATGTTTCTACATTTATAACCTCAATTGGTTTCTCTCTCGACCGTGTCTATCATTACATCAATTTGTTCAAGGCAGTGTTATTGTTTTCTTTATCTGTTGTCTCTCTGCTTCTGTATTCTGTAGGATCAGGCAGACATGAGGTGGAACAAGGAGCAATGTCGTTTAATAAAATGTGCAAATATATCAAAAATACAATATACACCGTAAAGTTCATGAACTTACATGTTTGGCCAAGATACGTGGAACGTCACCCATTTGTCAAATGTCATCTGTTATGCCACCAAGGTATATTAAATACCTGATGTCATTACTCACAGCGACCTTTGACATATATAAACTACAGACCCGTAGAAAGTGAACCCTCAAAACCTTGGTATTTACAAAACAAATGTTACTATACATACATACTCGTAAAAAGTATAGCTGGATACACTTTATGTGTCGAACGAAAACCGTTTCGGGGATGGCAGTGTTTGACTGTTATAGTTTAACATTTTATATAAATTTCACCCGCCAGATGCACAAAAAATACTCGAAAGTTTTCAGCTCAGAGGCAACTGGTTATGCATTGACAAATATTGGCAACGCTGATACTTGACAATTATTGAAACTAATGTCAGATTGTACGACCTGGTATTTGCCTTTTCAGACTGCACCAAACTGGAGTGCAACTGAAGGGCGAATTGTAATTTGGCTTGGTGATATGTGCTTGGCTTATCATAAGCGAAGATTACTTTTTTAATGTTTGCACACGTTTGAAATGAAGGATTGAAAGACGGTAATTTTTTGCTTTGTCTTTGATATGTAACTCTGGTTATGTGTTCGACCTTTCACGCTGACACATCCGTCACTAGTTTAATAACAACGTTTTCATGTTGACAAAAAAAAAGGAAATTCTTAGTGTGGTCGCCCTGTACATACAGCGCAAGCCATAAATCAGTTCATGTTAGGCAGCATTGGACAGGTTAGAGTCCAAGGATGGGTGACCGTGTTTGCCATGTCGACTCCAGAGTTTCTGTCCCAGAACATGTGAAACACGCGGTCTCTGCTTGGGCAAGTGAACTTGTTCAAAATTGCCACTGTTCACCCAGCAGTAAATGGGTACCCGATGGGATAAGTCATGTGACTTATAACCTTGTATAACTTTGATTCACAGCGACATGAAAGTCTTGTAACGTTGTCATGATTGTATGAGTGATTTACATACTTTCGTCTGTGTGCGTGTGTCTGTTGTGTACGTGCATGTGCGTTCGTACTTGGGCCACAAGAAGAAGTATACTGTCTTTGTTTCACATGTACCAGTGCCGTTCATTTCATCAACCATGTAGTATGTTTTAACGCCTGGTGCAAGCACACAGTGAATGATTGACCACTGATCATCCGCACTGAGCAACCTGCGATACAAGCCACTTCAAAAACAGTTTCACCCACTAAGAACACGTGTAGTAAAGACATGCGATAAAATTTAAACAAACGATATACATAACGTTATTGTTCATCAGGAGATTGGCTAGTCAGTATACAATGCATGTAAATGACAGAGTATTAAACGGTGACGGCATCGTTTGATGCTGTGTGTATCTCGATGTGTTGAAATGCCCTGTAACATCTTTCTCTGTTTTCAGGAAACCGATGGACTTACAATGGTACTCTAGGTAAGTATATATCTCATCATTTCAAGTGATTTTAGTTTTACGGCGCCATCAGCAATATTCCAGCAATATTACTTCGAGGGACATAACAAACGGGCTTAACACATTGTAGCCATGTTGGGAATCGAACTTCGGTGCGATCAAACACTTTAACCAATAGGCGACCCCACCGAACAATGTATCATTTCAACACGCCTCAGGATCTGTCACAATAGTGATTGTAAAACATAATGTTTATCACAATTATAGCCTGTTCGCAGTACGTACCCATGAAATTCGTTTTAAACTAAAACGTAATTCGAATAAAATGAAAATAAGATTACGAATCCTCTCAAGTTTACCTTTCCAATTGATGTAAATCTCAAAATTATATTCAACTTAGGATGAAACTTGTTTAACAAACGATCGTTGTTTCAAATCGTGTATTGGTTTGTATTACAAGAGGGTATGCACATTACATAAAACACCGAGAACAAGTCGGTTTGGTTTAAGTTGACGCTCATCACGTACCGCACGTGCATTTGTTCCAACTATAGCGCTTACGTCCTTGTAATACTAACCAAAAATCTCGATGTGAAACGGATCTGTTAAAAAACGTTTTATCCTGAAGTAAATAAAATTCTGAGATATGTATGTTCAAATGGGAAGATAAAATTATGAGGAAACGCAATCTTAATTTCATTTTATTTGTTTTACTTCTTTATTTAAAGTGAAATTCATCGGTACGTTTCCACTGCAAACGGACTATAAGAGAAGCTTACATTACCAATTAAACCTTAGCACTACCATGTTATGCAAGGTAAAGCACAATACAAACGTTAATCAATATAGTAACGACAGTGACATGTGTTGAGTCCACGTGAACCGACCATAAAAAGCAGGAATGGGCGACATCTGTCGTGTGGTCCTAGTAGAGCCTGTCAGGTCGCTGAACAAAAATACCTGTCAGTAACAGTGGGTATGTTTAAGAGAACGAGACTTTGATATCCCGTGTTAATCTGTCTCACAGTCCGAGAACCACATTCTTTCCCCTACTGCCTTGCCCTCCCTGCAAATGCTGAAGCCCTTAAAGGAAGCACGCCGACATTTCCGTCTGACTGGGGCCCTCCTCACTTTATATGGGCTTCATTTGTTACTATATATATATATATATATATATATATATATATATATATATATATATATATATATATATATATATATATATATATATATATATATATATAGTGACGTATACCTAAACGGAATAATCTGGAGATTGGTAATAAACTCATCATCACCCAAGTATGGATGTGCTGTAGAAACGGTGGAGGTTATATAATTAAAACTATTTAATATAAACGACCCATGAATCATACACACACACACACACACACACACACACACACACACACACACACACACACACACACACACACACACACACACACACATATATATATATATACATACATACATGTGTGTGTGTGTGTGTGTGTGTGTGTGTGATTCATGGGTCGTTTATATTAAATAGTTTTAATTATATAACCTCCACCGTTTCTACAGTACATCCATACTTGGGTGATGATGAGTTTATCACTAATCTCCAGATTATTCCTTTTAGGTATACATCACCAGCAAGCGATCCTCGTTGGTCCCTCTGAATATGGTGGCACAGATGCAATACTGTTGATTGCGACCTATACGAAATTAATCGACCAGAAATATACCCCTACAACCTGCAAGATGAAATGGTATCACGTGTCAAATATCAGCATTAAATCGGATCATAAAGTGGGTTCATAAAATACATTTAATGAGGATGACGGTAGTGTATCAGCTAGAATCATCGCGGAAAAAATATTAATTTTCTTAATTAAAGAATTTTAAAGACAAACCATGCAAACGTTCTCAGAAGACATTGCCAGGAATATGAGGTATCCTGATCCGTGGGATCCGGACCTGCTAGTTTTTTTGTCAAGAGATATTTAAACTTGAAGTCAAAAGGTTTTAGGAATTTGAGTTAAACACATCAAGGTTTATCCAAGAGAAAAGGCAATATAAACTCCTCATAAGTTAAATGGGAATATGAGAGAATTTCAATAATTTACTGTGTGAAAGATAAAGTTATCAAAAACATACACTTAAAGGTTCAAGTAAAAATTATGAATATTTACGTCTTAATCGCAAAAACTGTTTCTGTTATCTCAGCTTCGGCCATTAAGCATATTCCGCTTGAAGTCACCTGACCTTTCCAGTCGTGACGTCAAATGTGACTAGCTTCCAAAGACCAAGCGCTACAGTAATACAAGTCGTGTTGTTTCTGTCGTTTTAGCAAATTGTACGATAGTTTATTCAGTTGCCTGGGGATGCATTGAATCATCGAACAATGAGAAGAGCCACCATTTCGTCCGTTTTCCAAGTTTAAAGACAGATTTAGGCAAGAGAAATATACCGATCATTCCGAGTCAGGAGCCCTTACTTTCAACACCAGTTAACATCGGAATGCCCGCATCACAGTCACACTATATTAAAGTACAATGAAAATATCTCTCTGTGTTTGAACTGTAATACCATAACACAAATTAATTAGTACTTCACGAATAAAGTTTATATATCACAATTGGCACCTTAACAATATAACTGAACCGATAAAACCAATTATTCGACAGTTGTTTATTGGACGAACTTACAAAAAGAGAAATGTTATTCAAAGTTTTCCCTCTTAGATAAACATTTCTAGTGCATTTATCTTGTAAAAGACGTAATTCTTGTATAAATACATTTATTATAATTGTTAGCCACCATTTCAAGCTTTCTGTACTCAACAAATATCTGTGCTATGGTAGTTGTATCATGGACGTGTGCCCCCTTACGAAATGTACACAATCTGACGAACTTACTAGTATGTGTTCCCGAGGTTTCCGATGTTGACATCAAGTGGTCAAGATGTTAAAATTGTAAGTAATTTTTTTAAGTTGATTTATTGAGAACACTGTACTAATGAAAGCATTCCTGTATGCACTATATATGTATGTTGCAATAATCTAGGAGTTCTCGAAGATGAGTACCATGTATTTGTATGTGAAAGGTATGCGCATCTCGGAACAAAATAATTACACAGAACACGTCACAATTTAATTCTGGACTCACAAAAGTCCAGAAACGCTAAGCACTGTGGCAACTCTCTCACAAGGGATTTGGCAAAATTAAACATGCAGCTGTTATGTATATGTGCTAAGGATGAAAAAAATGAAAAAGATTTTTTTCGAAAACTAAAAATTTACACTCGCTCGCCCATGGGCATTCCCATGGGCCAACAGTGGCCAATGGACAGGCCCATGGGCGAGAGGGTTTAATTTCGTCCAGAATAAATGTTTTGGAGGTTGTAAATGAATAAAAAATGTTAAAAAGTATCATGACACAAATTTCAGCTTGTTGTGACTTGACTCTGCTAACTGACAGCGATTTTAAAAAATCTCGCCCATGGGTGAAAAACATATTGGCCCATGGACGAGGATAATTGCATTCATTGAAAATACATGTTTTTTCCATGCTTTGCAGTTTTTAAAAAATGAACGTGTATTTATTAGCGTTGTGACACGAAATAAGCTTATTTTGACTTAATTCGGCTAATTTAGAGTGATTTTGTAAAAGGTCTCGCCCATGGGCGAAAAACATTTGGCCCATGGGTGAGAATATTTACTTTTACTCAAAATAAATCTTTTTCCATGTTTTGGAGGTTGTGAATGGATGAAAGTATGTTCATAAGTACCATGGCACAAATTTCAGCTCATTTTGAATTAATGCCGTTAATTTAGAGCGATTTAACAAAATTTTACCCATGGGCGAAAAACTATTTGGCCCATGGGCGAGAATATTTCCTTTTATCCTAAATACATCTTTTCCAATAAGAATGAAGATTTTTATGGATATCAACTTCTTCAACGTCAACACAGATACGGGGTAAGGACGATGTACATGATTGGGGATAAGGATGGAAGCCAATGGTGATACATTACGCATGATAGGATGATGTACATAACACACGATAGGGGGTGAGCATGTTACATGAGGGTTGATGATGTACAAACACAAGTAGGTAAGGATGTACTTGGGTAGACTGGCTATACATGAATTACATAGATAGAATGTACACAGATAGATGAGATTAATTTATAGGATGATGTACATAACACACGATAGGGGGTGAGCATATTACCCCCTATCGTGTGTTATGTACATCATCCTATCATGCGTAATGTATCACCATTGGCTTCCATCCTTATCCCCAATCATGTACATCGTCCTTACCCCGTATCTGTGTTATGTAAACATATCCAATCAACTGTAATGCATTACCATTGGCTTCCATCATTGTTATCATAACTATCGGCTTCCTATCAGTGCTTGTTTATACTGGCTTCCAGCTTTCGTTAACTCATTCCACTTGTTACTTTGTTATTGTTTTACCTGTACATATAAATACACCTCTGTATCCCCTTTCTCAATCACCTGATGAAGGAGTAAGCATTAACTCCGAAACGTTGTGTTCTCACATAAAGAAGTTGATATCCATAAAAATCTTCATTCTTATGTATTTTCACTTCTAAATGACATTCAAAGAATTGATCTTTTCCAATGTTTTGGAGGATGTAAATGAATGAAAGTACATGTATGAGAATCATGACAGAAATTTCAACTCATTTTGACTTAATTTCTCTAAATGAGAGCCATTTTAAAAACTCTCGCCCATGGGAGAAAGACATTTTGGCCCATGGGCGAGAATATTTGCCTTCACTCAAAATACATCTTTTCCTGTGTTTTGGAGGTTGTATGTGAATGAGGATATATTTATGAGTATCTTGGCACAAAATCCAACTCATTTTGACTTAATTCTGCTAATTGAGACCGACGTTCAAAAACATCTCGCCCATGGGCGAAAAACATTTGGCCCATGAGCGAGAATATTTCCTTTTCACTCCAAATACATCTTTTCTAATGTTTTGGAGGATGTAAATGAATGAATGTGCCATTATGAGTATCATGACACAAATTTCAACTGATTTTGACATAATTTTGCGAATTCAGGGCGATTTTTAAAAAATATGCCAGAATAATTACTTTTACTCAAAAATACATCGTTTCCTGTGTTTTGGAGGTTGCAAATGAATGAGGATACATTTATAAGTATCATGGCACAAAATTCAACTCATTTTGACCTAATACCACTAATTTGTAACAAGTACAAGAATCTGGACCACACATACACACACATGCACGTCGTCAAATGAGCTACATAATCTTAGGTACGACGGTAATCCCTGTTTAACCTAACCTCTCATACTTGACAAACCGTATCGATCGTATTTAGAAAAGTAACTACTGTCAAATTAGGATGTATTTCATAGTAAAAAGCTGTCTTTGAAACACAGAATGTATTCCGAGCTGATCTGCTTTTCAGTCACATCCTGTTCCACGCCCAGGGATGACATTGACATTGTGTGATGGAACAAAGGAAAAAAAAATCTTTTTCACTCTTCGAAATGTACCGTATCTACAACATAATACATGCTAACTGTAACATAATAGCGGAATAGAGAACCATTGACTATTTGAATTCAGTTTGTCAACTGCTGACTGTTATTGCTGTCGAGCACTCACTGTTTACATGTTGTAACGATATCCAATTCAAAAACTGTCGTATGTCGTCCGTGTCTGAGCATGTTGATCTTTTCTCTGTGGTTATATATGCACATGATGGGATCTCATGAATGCCTTTTATCTTATTGTGCGTGGATTATTTTATATGTTGAGTCACTCGCCCACAGTGTCGGGAGTGCAAAACTTCCCTGTCACATTGATGGTGCAGTGCATAACGAAGATATGTAGAAACAGGTGATAGTGAGAAGTCAATTCTTAACGCCATTCGTAACGGATATTACTTCACATCTCACTCATGCACACTTACACATATAGCAAACCCTTGATGGCATTAATTCCACATGACACTAAATTATCAGTTCAGCCTTAATACGTTCTGTGAATATAACGAAATACAGAAGATGTTCGTTACCCTTGTGTTGTGTCTTTCTGGTCAAGAAAATTAGTGAGTGAGTGAGTTTAGTTTTACGCCCCACTCAGCAATATTCCGGCTATATGGCGGCGGTCTGTAAATAATCGAGTCTGGACCAGACAATCCAGTGATCAACAGCATGAGCATCGATCTGCGCAATTGGGAACTGATGACATATGGCAATCAAGTCAGCGAGCCTGACCACCCGATCCCGTTAGTCGCCTCGCACGACAAGCATAGTCGCCCTTTATGGTAAGCATGGGTTCTTGAAGGCCTAGTCTACCCCGGACCTTCACGGGCCAGAAAATTAGTGGATAATCACTAGTGACTTTGAAGTTGTATTGCCACTGTAATACCTGTGAAGTGATTTGTAATATTTTTAAGGTAGTTAACTGTGATTCACATCACATTGTTTTGTTGCTTTTTGACATCACATCAGGTCCTTTTACGGCCTGATTCCCAGTCAGCTGCTGCATTAGTCTCAACACTGAGTAGGCTTTGGGTCGCATCGGCATTATTCCAGGCGCGTAATGGCAGTTTATACAGAAAGTGTCATAGTATCAGATTCAAAAGCAGGCAATTCGTTATTTACTTTACATAGTCACAATATATGATACAGGTCAACTTTCCTCAGGTAGATAACAATGAGGAAACAGGTCTTTCATATTTCTCGCTTTATAATGCGAGATTTGCGGTTAAATACTCTTCATCGCAACGGACACATTTAGGAAGTCTATCCCCATTCAGCAGACAGTCATGAGTAAACCAACTATGACCAATACGACATCGTCGACAAATCACTTCTTAACAATAAAAGTATGTGTAATCAATTTGTTGGCTTCAATGCATGAAGTGTATTTCTTTCTACTTGGGTGTCATTGTACCGCATCAGCAGTGGATGTAATTACTTGATAATCGCTGCCTTACATGCAGTATTGGCAACGGCCAGTAGAAAGATCGTTGTAAAGTTCTAAAATGTCCAGGATGATAGGATTCATGAATGAATGAATGAATGAATGAATGAATCCCTTTTCACCTCAACCCACTTTATAATTAATCCCATGACATGACTTTGTTGGAATCACGCCAAGTGTCTTAATGGACTGATTCCCGGTCAGCTGCTACATTAGTTCCAACACTGAGATTCAAACCTCTAAATGCTGTCGTATGTTCAGCAGTTAGCTAACAAGCTGGCTATAAGTCATGCGTACAACGAAAGGGCATATTTCACGAGAAAAGATCTTTCATTCACACCATTCAAACTTATTCTTGGCAACCTTCAAACATATCTTACCGACTGGATTTGAACCGCGCTACCTCGCCCCAACACACCCGAGAAAAGCTTCTTTATTATGAAAGTAACAGATACTGTCAACACGATTCATTAAATTCACTCAGTGATTGAGAAGGCAGCTAGGATCATCAGTGGGGTGGATTTTGTCAAAGGTGTCGTCAACTTTCCGGAACCAGCATATTTGTGTGACTGGTGAGGCGAGGAGAGCCTTTTCTTCGAGTTCTGTTATGTAGATCTCGGTGATGTGTTAGAGAGGTGAGCCGTGGTTAGACCATGGGTTTGTTGGTCGATTTTATCAGACCGGGTGAAGTATGTTGAGCTTACACAGGAGTGGATGAGACGGATGGTGCTTTCCACTGTGAGATGGGTGTCTAGGTCAGTGTGGATGTCTTTTACCTTTCTTATAAAGATGACTAGGGCTTCGTCTGTTTGTCTGTTCGTCACATTTGTAAAGATCAACCACATCATAACAGATAAGTTTGCCTGGCTGGGTGATAGTGCTGATCTTTTTGCAAATTTCTGTGGAGTCTGAGGTAAAATGTTACGGTTAAAAATTTACTGTGACAAGCAATGTAAGAAATCCCCTCTGAACCAGCAAAACAGAACAAAGACAAGTTTAAAATATTCAAGTCTTGTATTAAGACAATGAGAGCAAGTTATGCAAAGTCAATTTCACAATACAGATTTCAAATACAATACAAATGCGGCAATGTAAGGCAACGGGTCACAAAATATGTAGTATAGCAAACTCACCAAAGACTTAGTGCGAGAGAGAAACAGTTATGTAGAATGAAAACACGGCGAGCGGCCTGACAGCAGTTTCAGGCGTTGACGGATAAAGTGTTGGCAGCGATTGATGATGATATACTACAGTGAATGAATGTGAATCTGTCTCCGTCTCAACACGGCAACTAGCCTTTATGTATACTTTAAGTAATTTTTCCAAAGTTCGGGCAAATACGACCATCCTCAACACCCTAGAATGGCCTGGAAACAATCAACAGTTGTTTATTGAAAGGGAGGTAACTCTCAAGTACTGCCTTAGAGGCGAACCGCTTAAATACTTTTCCGTAGGAAATGTGACACATAATAACGATCACTAAAACCTTTAATATTGTAACCCAATTAGAATTACAGCAATAATAATTATTATTACTTAATTAGTAACAAAATATACAGAAAATACACACTCGTAACAAAAGGATTTCGCTGATATGCCTAGTGGAGCGATAAGACTGTTGAGATGCTTGGTGGTATTGTAGTGGATTGTGTTTCTGGAACAGCTTACGAGGCGGGCTTGAGAGACGTATATATGGGGCAAATTAACCACCTCCTCACAGGCGTGTTTATGTGGCAGGTAATTGGCAGTTTCTCACAGCGAGAGCCACATAAATCCGAAAACAGAAAGTACCTCTTATTCAGCGAGAGACGCATATGCGTATTTCACTTTTTATAATCACCTTGTACCTATTATTTCAACCAATTTAGTTGTAAACCATTATAGTAGGCCTATACAGCGTTTGACAAATGTCCGCGAAAAAGGGGATTATGATGGTCTTACAGAGGTAAGCGTCTGGTACTGTTCACTGGGAATAGATACTAAATACTTTTATGCACATTGATTAATTAGATGTAATCGTTCTGAGGTTACTGCAGATTATATTTTCGTCACCTTCCTGATAAATAGGAAACAATATACGAAGTTTCAAGGACACACAAAGAATACATACAAGTACATACAATAGAATAGTCTGAATTTACTTTTTAGGCATTATTACAATGTCATGTTTCATATAATGAAACATAGTGTATAACTACAAGTAGTTATACATCCAATTAACTTACTAATTTAAAGCTTACTGTAACTAGTTATTTTCCATAATCTAAAGTTGATAATGTTACCTAATCCCATATAACGTGATAAGTCGCGCCTTTGCACCGAGTACATAAATATACATGTCACTGTTATTACAACAATGAAATCTTGTACAGTCAGTATCAATTTCAAAAAGTCTGTTCTCGGTACATAAAATACCAAACCATAACTTCTGTCGCTACTTTTATGAAACATGTGTTTTCCTTTTCATGAAGGTGTAATATGTTCTTCCTGGCACGTGCTATGGCTATGTCGTCATAATAAATTGTACATTGGGTCACATGGTCAAACTACCGAATTGGTGCCTCCGTTCCGATGGATTCTTTTTCTTCATCTTCACTGAAAGTTTCTGCTGCACGATGTAAAATCAGCTGGTAGGTCTACAACCAAAGAGGATGCCACCGGCTATAGTCACATTTGACGTCATGTAACGTGACACCGCCTCTGCTCATTAACTGTCGGGTGTTTCCGTAATAAGCGGAATTCCGAGGTCGTTTTTCACGTTTTTATTGCGATTTTACAAACATTTTTAGACATTTTGATTCGGAAAGTGATCTTTAGGATGCCCTTATCCATATATAGAAAACTAGTTTTACTTTAGTATTCTTCTTTAAGCAACACAATATTTAGTCTCCTTAAATTTTTCTCATTTCATTTGTTGAAATTGCAAATCATGAAATGAGGCAAAGGAAAGGTGAAACATGTAGCTACGATTAACAAATGAAATGAAATACCATTGAGCAACAATGGACTTACAAATCATCAAAAGCATGTATCCATGAAACAGTCGTGAAAGTTGTGCTGCATTGATGGAGCAAAATGTTAACATTGAAAGTTCAAGTCAGTTCTGGACAGTGAAGTAGTGGTCAATAACGCGGATGACCACCATGAGAATAAATGCAAGTTTTACACGTCTTGGCATTAACCGAATGAGCTGTTGTGGGTTGTTCTGCCATTCTGTCTGTATCGCCTGCTCAAGGTCATCCAGACTTCGGGGATGAACCTAGAAATCGTATACACGACTTCCAATAATGCCCCAAGCATGTTCAATGGGAGTAACATCAAGTGACCTCACAAGCCAGTCAATATGTGTGATGTTGCTTTACTTATCTCAACAACATCATTAGCACTCCTTCTCGAGCATTACCATCCATGGACGGACAAAACAATCCATAAAAATGATGTTTGAGCCCGCTTGTACCAGGGGAATGATTACAGGCACGTTTAAAACGATCATGGTGCATATGTGTAGAGTGGAGCACATTCATACCACACATTTTGCATGTAGTTTTTAATGTTATCAGATAAATCTGTTTGACAATCACTAACGGTTATGTATTCTTTGAATATTTACTTCCCAGTAACAAAAATCGCTATCCGGATTGATAAATATATTACACTGAAAATACAAGTTGCTTAATTTAGGGTGAGATGTATAATTATCTTTCTTCTGGGAACGTTTACGTGTACTGACGAATCTTTACATACATGAACTGGCAGTGCTGGCAGTTCGGATCCAAAATAGTGATAACGTATCTATACACTATCTCAACCAGACAGTGTCAGAGTTGCATTGCCATCTGACTCTGTATCTAGGATTTGACAATAAATGTAACATGATCTTTATGTCCGTGAAACTGTATATCCATACTCATCGTTCATCTCTTATCTGTACCTTATCTATACTCAATCTAGACCCTGGCGAGAAATATCTAGTAAATTCAATCTTCATCAATCATCGCACTAGGCAGTCACATGTGTGAACATTTCAATTTGCACTTACAACTACACAATGGATATGTGTCTGCACGTCATTCCATTCTGAAATGAATCGTTTTGGTGATTTACTGTGAGTGAGTGAGTGAGTGAGTTTAGTTTTACGCCGCACTCAGCAGTATTGCAGCTATATGGTGGCGGTCTGTTACTTATCGAATCTAGACCAGACAATCCAGTGATCAGCATCATGAGGATTGATCTGCACAATTGGGAAGCGGTGAAATGTGTCAACCAAGCCAGCGAGCCTGACCACCCAATCCCGTTAGTCGCTTCTTACGACAAGAATGGGTTATTGTTACTGAAGGCGATATTCTCACCCGAACCTTCACGGGTATTCTACTGATTTATGTGTATTGCTTTTGTTCTAATATATTCACATTAAAATGAGTTAATACTGCATTAAACATCAACCATGAAGGTATATGATTGTATGCAAGACGTTTCCAGTATTGTAAGAGCATTGTAAGCAATGTCCGTAACGACTGAGACCCTGACTATGTACCTACACCGAAACGTCGTTCTCATTTAAATCAAGAAGTCAACTATCCATAAAGCCAGGTTCTTCTTCCCCTATACAACTTCGTAAATCTCTCTCAAAGAAGTTATCTCAGGATGTTAATATGGAGATTAACGACAACTTTTTCTAGTGAGACATTAATACTGATTTCAAGGACAAGGTTTTTGATATGGCATGAGTTTACAGTGTTCATATAAATTCTTTGAGAGGCATTTAGAAGTTCGGTGGAGGTTCTAACACACTTGCTTGATAACGGTTTTAGAACCTACACCGGAACGTCCCTCTCATAGCAATGAAGTTGTTCATCCATATATTGTCATCCTTCCTTAGATAGATCGAACATATATGTGAAGACAGTATGACGAGAGGGAAGCTTTGAGACCAGATGATTTCATCTGTCTGTATTTTCTTCTGTAGGTCCTAGTCACTGGCATGTTGACTACCCGAACTGTGGCGGAAACAGACAGTCCCCCATCGACATCGAAACAAGCAGTGTGGAGTTCAACCCAAACCTGACCAACTTCGACTTAAGTGAACTCTCTCAGATTGAGAACATAGGCATGACATTGGAGAATGTCAACGGCCATACAGGTGTGGTTACAGACGCTGAAGCGTGGTCATATGACCCAAAACTACGACGTCATTATAACCGATAGGTGTCGCTTTTCACAGTCTTAGCTCTGAGTATTTCCGGAACAGTTTTCAGATTCAGTACGGACGCCTGCAATTGTTTTCAACCCGTTTTGTCCCGTATGGGAGATATTAACAATTAGAAATCATCAGGTGATATGATGGATAAAACACATTATTAGGCACTAGATCGCTACAATTAAAATACAAACATGAGAATGAAATATTTCAACCACCTTTTACATTTTAGCTGAATATTAATTCAGATATCTTAACCGTAATGCACTGGAAAAAAACAACCGAATATTCTGGAAAGGACCTTGTATATTTTAAAATGGCATCTCAGACTGTTTGTCGGGTGAGTGAGTGAGTATTATTTGACGACACTTTTCTCGAGGTTTAGTACTGATTTTGACAGTCCTTTTGACAGCTAAATTGATCTAGCCCGTTGTCCCAAATTTGGCATTGAGTCAATCTCAGTCCAAGTTTAGACAGCGAATCTTCACACCTCAAGTAATCAATGACGAAGACGCTGTCAAAACATATGACACTACCTTTCAGCAATATTCTAGCAATATCATTACAGGGGAAGACCAAACATCGGTTCCATATGGTGTACCCATGTGGGAATAGAACCTAGGCCTTTAGCGTCGCGGTCGAACCCTTTAGCCACCAGACTACCAAACACCATTGAAGTTTGGACAGCGCACTTTTCAATGTTCCCTCGTCCTCTTCTGCTTCAGTGGAAGTGGTTATCTCGGGCAGCGCCAACATGCTGGTCTCTGGAGGGGGTCTGGACAACAAGTACAAGGTCAAACAGTTCCACTTTCACTGGGGTCAAGCGGACGAGCGAGGATCGGAACACGAAATTGATGACAAGCAGTTCCCCATGGAGGTATTGTTGGATCGTTGTGATTGTTTTGTTCGTTTCGTAACGAAAGCAGTATTCAAGATTCGCGGCCGTTGTCTTAAATAATCGAGCCAAAACAAGACTATCCACTCTACACACCTGAGATACGATGATACACATGTATGAGTCAACCAGGCCATTTAGATAGTGCTGTCCTTATGGGGTATTTCTAGTACGATCTTCACGCTAAGAAGATCAGGGTTAAACTTGGTCTTCAGTAACTTATGCTTGTCGTGTCCAGATAAGATCAGTGTTAGAATTGGTTTTCAGTAATCCATGCTTGCCATAAAGGGGTTTGGTGGTGATCGTATCCCAATTGCGTAGATCCATACCAATCATCCTGATCACTAGATCATCTGGCTCAGACAAGATTATTTACAGACCGTCGCCGTATAGCTATAACATTGCGGCGTTAAACACCCAACCAACCAAATGAGTTAGTGTGAATTCCATCAACATCTTCGGGACAGCGATATATATGTGATATTTCACGTAAACATTACCAGACAACTGCGTGTATAGTTGGGCAATGGTTACTATTCGTATTGGTGGACTGGATATTGAACGACAGTGAAGATATGGCAGTGAAGACAACCGCTTATTTGTCCTTAAAAATTTCATTTCGTTGGTGTATATAGTTAAAACTTAAGGTCATATCGGCAGTATTTTAGCCATCTCGTGACGAAGACAAGTCGTAAATTCAAGTCACAATTCACCATAAATACATGTATATTATGAAAAAGTCAACGAAGGAGAGTAAAAGCAAGTGGAATATCGCAATATTTTAGAAGTAACACTAGCATCTATCTCTAAAATTGGATTTAAAAATGGGCTCATGCACTCAGTGGGTATTATATACGTGTTCCAAACTGACAGTTAACAATTCCTCTTGCTGCGTATACATAACGTTCTGTACTACGTTGACAAACGTATATATAACTACGTTGACAAACGTATATAACTACGTTGACAAACGTATATATAACTACGTTGACAAACGTATATATAACTACGTTGACAAACGTATATAACTACGTTGACAACGTATATATAACTACGTTGACAAACGTATATAACTACGTTGACAACGTATATATAACTACGTTGACAAACGTATATATAACTACGTTGACAACGTATATATAACTACGTTGACAAACGTATATATAACTACGTTGACAAACGTATATATAACTACGTTGACAAACGTATATATAACTACGTTGACAAACGTATATATAACTACGTTGACAAACGTATATATAACTACGTTGACAACGTATATATAACTACGTTGACAAACGGTTTGTTTCAGATGCACATAGTGATGTATTCCACAAAGTATGCCGACATAAGTCTAGCCATGGACAAGCTACAGGGATTGGCTGTGCTCTCCTTCCTGTTCGAGGTGAGAATTTAACCCGTCTCACGACATATGTCTGTGAGATTGATAAACATTACCGTATTTCCTCTAACGGAGGCCGGTCTTCCAATTAATATTAGGTTCCACTTGGTGACATTAGGTAGCCACTGTCCGTTTGCAATAAAGTCTGATCATGCAATAAACACAAACCAAGCAATGGCCCTCGGCCCTGGAAGAGAGAGTCAATTAATGCTGACCTACTGTAGGACGAGTGAGCTCAAAGGACGCGAGATTTCAGTACACATCAACCATCCAGTACAGATTTGTCCTAAAATAGATCCGATCGAGTGACAACTGATTGTAAGTATTGCTTTACGCCACTTTAAACAAAATATTTCAGCAATATCACGGCGCGAGACACCTGAAATAGGGTACACACACTGTGCCCATGTGGGAGGTCGAACCAGGAACTTCGACGTGGTGGGCAAACGCTGGAATTAGTGACACATTAAAACAAATTATGTTTTCCCATTTATAAACCACTAAACTGCTGGGTTAGCAAATTAACTTTGACAACGATGGGGTAACCTAGTGGGTAAAGATTTTGTCCCCACTTATGATATTGCTGGAGCATTGCTTAAATAGGCGTTTACTCACTCACTGATACTATTTAATATTAGAAAACAATGTATTATTGCCAGATACGGATTAGTTTACATTTTCACAAAGTCGTACTTTCAATGATTTATCAGGAGAGAAACTGACACTTGTAATCTATTCCGCTTAACAAACCGAAACGTCAACCATTATAATTGAACGAGATATTCCTTTTGTCTTTCCACACATCGGCGTGCTTCATGAATACGAAAAAACTGTTGATGAATAAGCAATGAATTATGAAGACGCTGATCGATCATTGAAGTAAAATATTTTCAGGGTGACTGTAAATGCCCCAGTTTGTCATAGCTGTCACTATACAATATAAAATATATGATATTGCCTGTACTAAATACAGACGAGACAGGTTATACAACAACATCTTCAAGACACAAATACAACACTGAACCGTTGTGTGGATTTAGGGAGGTAATATCTACAATAGCAAGAACAACATTGAACCGTTGTATGGATTTGGGGAGGTGGTATTTACACAAGCAAAAGCAATAGTAAATCAAGTTGGGGAGGCTATATCGTCAATAGCCGGTACAATAGAAAAGCATTGTATGAATTTGGGAGGTGATATCTACAAGAACAAATGCAAACAGTAAACCGTTGCATGGATTTTTGTGAGGTGATATTTACAATGGCAAGTTCAAAATTAACCAGCCTCATGCATTTGAGGAGGTGATATTTACAAAAGCAAGTATATTTTGCAATGGCAAGTTCATCATTAGCCGACTTATGGATGATATCTACAATAGTAAGTTCAACAGTAAACATATTTGTACAGTACGACCTACATGGCTAACTAAGCACATCACATATATCGAAATAAGGTTATACTGCACGAATGCTTGATCTCTACAACATTAGATACAAATGTAACAACGTTATAGATTTGAACGTGAAACCAAAAGCAGGTGTTAAAAGTTTAAAGCAGCCATGTAAACAGAAAGATGATATGTAGGAACAGAATGTGTAGTATAAAACGTTTTATTAAATGAGGTTTGACATCAGTAATTGGAATTGCAACGTTCCGTATTTTTTGTACCTGTAACTTGTACAGCTTGCAGGAGCATTAGGGGTGGAATTGTGAAATAGTAGCCACAGGGTACATGGTAAAACTGCTGAGTAGGGTGGGGAGCGCTATACACTACATTACATACAGAGTAAAACAGTTGAATAGATTGATGAGGCGATATGCACTGCTGTCCATGTTAGGTAAAACACCTGGATAAAGTGATATCCACAACCTTGCATGCAAGATGTGACATGTATATAGCATGTGGTGCTGTTACCTTCAACACTGCATACAAGGTATAACAAGTCTATACGAGGGGATGTCAATAAGTTTTGAGCCTTGAGCATATTTCATACCCAGTTGTCACAGCCTATGGTACGACTTTGAACCTCGGGGTGTAGCTGATGCGATATATAAGTTTTGGTATCCTACTCTCAGAAGTTACTGAACAGCTCACACTGACAGAAAGAGACCCCCCTCACGACAGTGAAAGTTAATAAAATTGAGTATAGAGCAGTAAGTAAGTTTTTAATTCTTGAAGGAAAGTCGGCGAAGAACACCGAAGAAAGGCTTTCAGCAGTTTATGGGAAGTCTTCCCCTTCATCTGCTGCCATCAAACGATGGGTCAATGAATTTAAGCATGGTAGAGAAAGTCGTGAAGATGACCCCCGTCCAGGTCGCCCAACAACAAGCACTAGTCAGGAAAACATTGACAGAGTGCATAGACTTGTGCTGGAAAATCGTCGAATCACACTCCTCGTGTTAGAGGAGACCACAGGCATTTCACACGGATCCATCGAGACATCTCGTCATGTCTAAGGTGTGCGCAAGATGGGTGTCAAGAATGCTTACAGATGAAATGAAGCAAACAAGGGTCATCATAAGCAACTCCATGCTAACCAGATGCAACAAGAATCCAGAAGATTTTCACTTTAGGCTAGTAATCTGTGATGAAACCTGGATCCACCACTATGATCCTGAGAGCAAACAAGAATCCATGGAATGGAAACATGTCACTTCTCCCAGGACCAAAAAGTTCAAAGCCTCCTGATCAGTGCAATAGGTAATGGCGACTGTCTTCTGGGATAGCAAAGGCGTCATCCACATAGATTATTTACGAAAAGGAAGAACAATGAATGGGGAATATTACGCTAACTTGTTGAGGCAAGTGCGACAGTCAATCAATTAGAAGCGACGGGGCAAGATCAGACGTGGTATTCTTCTACATCAAGACAATGATCCAGTACACAACTCTCGCGTTGCAGCCGCTGCTGTCCAAGAATGCGGATACGAATTCTTGCCGCATCCCCCCTACTCTCCAGACCTGGCACCAAGTGATTACCATCTGTTCCCAAATTTCAAGAAACAATTGCGTGGTCGTAGATTTCAGGATGATAATGAGCTTATTGCTGCTACTGGGGTTTGGTTTGAGGACCAAAATGGCGCCTTCTCCAGAGGTGGCATCAGCGCCTGGCAGAAAAGATGGAACAAGTGTCTTGACTCACAAGGGGACTATTTTGAAAAATAAGTGTGGTTCATACCAATATTTTGTGTTTTTCTATGCAAGGCTCAAAACTTATTGACATCCCCTCGATAGCATGTGGGGATGTTACCCACAACACCGCATACAAGGTATAACATGTCTAATGCATGTGGGGATGTTACCCACAACACCGCATACAAGGTATAACAGGTCTATAGCATGGGGTGGTGATATCCACAACATTACATACAGGGTACGCAGTTCTATAGGACATAGGCGGTATAACAGCTGTGTGACATGTGTTGGTGATATCAACAATAATACTTACAGGGTATACAGTTCTATAGCATTGGGTGGTGATTTCCACATCAGGACATACACGGTATAACTGTATAGCGTTTTTAGGCCATATTTATTTACACCTTTGCATACAGAATAAGACAATTGCATAGCATGTAGAGGTGATTGGTGCCCCGATAACAACATGGCAAAACACATATAACATGGGGAACTACATTTGTCCATGCCGAGAATGATTTGGTCATGTGATATTTCAGGTAGGCGAAACTAATGCCAACTTCCAGCAGCTGCTGTCAAACTTCGACAGGATCCAACACAGCGGTAGGTGGTATGGCACAATCTTTCCCACTTTATATGGACGCACTAACATACGGAATATAGTATTTCACTTTTGGTTATGGAAGTGTTTGTGTGATTGCGTGCGTGCGTGCGTACGTGTGTGTAAACGTACGGGGAATGTGGGATTGCTTGTTGTGGTGACTCTCGGGCTCCAGGAAGAGCCCAAGCCGTTTCATTTTCTTTCACATCAGGCTTCACAGAGGTGGAACAGTCAGTATTTATAGGCAAACTTGACGTAAAAAAGGTCAAAGAAAAGCTACCACCATCGTGACTTTCATATCTTACTGGTAGCATACTTGTAGTATATAATGTTTATTGCTTGTCAGTGTGCCTCTATTCTAGCAGTTGATCACGAAGGCTCAGTTATCACTTAAATATTACGCATAATAATGAATAAATACTCTTAGGATGTATCACGTATGAAACCCTCATCACAGGGTAAAACATCAGATCTACGCCACTCGTTCAGCATTCGCACGAGAGTTTAAAATGCTATAAAAGACCTCGTACTTTGTTACCCTTGACTCAACGTTCACCGTTTATGTTTATCTTCAACACACTCTCTCATATTCTAGGTAACGAGACGTCAATTTCGACATTTTCGCTAAAGTCTCTACTTCCGGCCAAAACCGAAAACTACTTCCGGTACGAGGGAAGTCTGACCACGCCTCCTTGTTACGAGAGCGTGGTGTGGAGCATCTTCACAACACGAATCACCGTGTCAGAACAGCAGGTGCGTCTAACAAAAACACTTTGATGATGTCGTAAAATCTTAGGAAAACAATTTCCTTTATTAGATAGCCTCTGTGCCAAGCAGCTAAAACAAGTGCTTGGAGAAAGGAAGGTTGGTGGTTGAATTCCCGCTCATGTTGTTCCGGGACAGGTATACAGACGAGACGTTTGTATCCCTGCAAGGTAGTAATAGTATAAGACATGAACGGGTCTGCTCTGAGTCTATAAATTTTGTCTGGGTGGGGTTTGTAGTGGTTACGTTTACAATAATTTAGATCTCATGTCGTTAGGTATGGCTGCAAACCCATTCTGAGTTAAATTCATCCTTGTATCACTCAACCGCTCTCGTATTTGAATGGCGATTGTGGAAGGGGCGTGTTTGCTTGGTTGCTGTCTGGTTGATATTGACTCAGGATTCGGCGAGAACACAATATTGGAACAATGCCATATTGCCTCAGCACTGATTTCATACGAAACCGTGTCCATAAGAAGGAAAGTATATATTACTTAACGTAACGATAATCCTTCCGAGAAACATTTCTTAGCCTCTATGTCAACTCACTGCTAAATCTCATGGCTAAATGAGCCCAGGGGTAAATTCCTTTCATTGATTCAATCTTTCTGGGTAGTCCAGTTGGGCTAATGGTGTGTTTGGTTTGGATGTTGTTTAACTCCGCACTCGGCAATATTCCAGTAATATGGCGCCGATCTGTGAATAATCGAATCTGGCCCAGACACTCCCTTGGTCAGCATGATGAGCATCAGTCTACATAATTGGGACCCGATGGCACGTGTCAGCTATGTCAGAGAGCCTAACCACCTAACCCTATTAATCGCCTCTAACTGAAGACCAATTCTAACCCGGATCTTCAAGTGTCCTGATGTAACGTAATGTCTCACATGCATCTCATTCCCCATTGCAGCTAAACCAATTCCGAAGCATCAAAAGAAACAGAGAGGCAGGAGGGGAAGGGGAGGAGAATCTCGTGGACGACTTCCGGCCGCTTCAGAAACTCAACAACCGGAAGATGTACACCAACGACGTTGATTTCGATACTTCCGGTCAAAGCATGATGTGTGTGTCGCACACTTTCGCCCTGCTTTCTGTTCTACTGGCTCTCTCTATCTGAACTGATTTAATTCTTTAACATTACTGCTGGCACTCGAAATTTGTAAGTTTGTGTCCTTGGTAATTGTTGTAGAGATAATAGCCACGTAGTGTACTTTGGAATAATTTGACAATTTGTTAGAATAAGCAACACTTGTAACTTCAGTTACGACGCACAAGGAGAATGGTTCAAGTTAAGGATCGTCCATTTCATATTTGGTGGTGAGTGAGTGAGTGAGTGAGTGAGTGAGCGAGTGAGCGAGCGTGTTTGACTTTACGTTGCTATTAGCAACATTCCAGCATATCACGACAGGGAACAAAGGAAATTGGCTTGATACATTGTACCCATGTTGAGAATCGAACCCGGGTCTTCAACGTGACGACCGAACGCTTTAGCCACTAGATGATGACAACACAGAGTCAATTAGATGCGAGTAACAAAGTACTCCGGTCTTGACGTTACCTTTTTACGAAATTAAGATCCTAAGAACGTTTTATGTTGTTACGATTTGAGAATATTTCCTTTGACCAAACAACACAATCTTGGTATCCGAGGAACATTATATTTTGGGAAACCCGGAATATTCTTTCGACTTGAAACAACCTGATCTCAGTATTAAGTGGGCCACTATTATCTCAATATAAGCACAAGATAACTATCACATTACTGTGGTTGCATCTATACTGGACACAGGTAATTAGGATATATGCAAATTTTGAAATTCTCAATAGTGATATATTTATTCCTTGTCACACTGATGAAATACTAATCATAAAAATACCAATATCCCTAACTTATTTTATCCAGTTTATATTTATAAAAGATACAAATATTCCAAATACCTCTTTTAGACAAGGAATCGTGGTGCATGTGTTTTTGTTGTATTCTCCATTAAGAATGTTGTTTTTGTTAGAATATTTTTGGTACATCATTGCATTACAGTGGGACTTCGTTAAAAACCGACCGTGTTAATCCGGTGTTAATGAATGAGCAGATCCTAATTGACCGGATTTCACTCAGCAGGTGGTGTGTAGATCAAGCCATAAACATGTCGTTTGCCAGTTTGAAAGAAAATATTGTTGATCCGAGATAACGTGCCGTGGTATGGACGACGCTAGATCAGCTCGCATAATAAGTATGGTGTGTATATCTGTCTCAGTTTCTAAAAATAATCATGTGGTTAGTTTGCTCTAGAACTCAGTTTTGAATTGATGTGATGTCATGCACTGTGTAATATATTATGACATCACGTGTCAACAAACTGTACCGTAATTAAACACATATATGACAAATATTCACAGAACACCAGGCGTCATTTAAAAATGTAACCGATAGTAGATGTACACGTCCAAATCAGAATACCCCTTATACCCCGTAGCAGAAAAATCCATGCCAACAGCATCGCCTCACATGTCCACGGCAAAATAGTTAAAAATGCATGCTCACAAAAGTACCCCAAAAGTCAACAGCAGAACACACCATACCATACAAATACCCACAGTAGTCCATGACATGTCACAACAGTACATCATATGCCCACAACAGTACATCACATGGCCCCACCAGTACATCACATGCCCACAGCAGTACATCACATGCCCACAGCAGCACATCATATGCCCACAGCAGTAATCATATGCCCCGAGCAGTACATCACATCCTCACAGCCGTATATCACATCCCGACAGCTGTCCCCAACCCCACATTACTTGTCCACAGAAAAAAATCAGAAAAGCAGATGTATATAGCACAACTCACCATGTCAACAGCATCACCGCAATATGCTCAGCAAAACATATAGCTGGTACTTGCATGCCTGCATCAGTAATTCACAAGTCAAAACAGAACAAACGATGCCTTGCATACATGCATATATCAGAGTATCCATAACACGATGCGATCACTACATTGGAATCCTAACCGCCCACAGAGGAACTGGCCATATCTACAGCAGTACACATGGAAGAACATCACATGTTGACAAACAGTATTTGATGTATACATCGCTACAAAGGAGACGAACATCACATGTTGACAAACAGTATTTGATGTATACATCACTACAAATGAATAATGCACGTCCCCAGCAGAACACAAGATGGCCACAGCAGAGCGCGATGTCCATAGCGGTAAATCACGTCCACAGCAGATAGCCTAATATTTTCATGTCTTTCATGTCTTCAACATACCACATATCGCAAACAGAACAAACTACCAACAAGAACACATATCCATACAAGTGCAACACCGACATCTGTATTCCTGCCAGGAGCCTTGTATTTACTTGTTTCGTGAAGAGTAACGATTCCATACCTTGCAAACTCTATGCCAAATGTAAGTGCTACGTTGTTTTTGTACATCCAATCTTTGGGGTCTTTCAGTTTGTTTTGGTATTATATGAACCATTTGTTGAACTGGTTTCTTTGTGATAGATGTGAATGTCTAGATGGTTCATGCATTTCTGGGAATCTGTTGTCACCCTCTTGAAGATATTGTTTATTTGTTCGTTTAGTATATCCTGACAAGTTCCTAGTATCATTATTTCGTGCAGATACGTTTCGTCACTGTCGTTAGTTGTGTAGTGAGAGGCAACTTACAGGATCGAGTGGTTAGGCTCTCTGATTTGGTTGACACATGTCAGTGTATCCCATTTGCAGAGACTGATGCTCACGTTGTATATCACTTGAGTTCATGGTCATGGTTTATATAGCTGTAATATTGCTGAATGTTGTGTTAAACAACAAACATCCAACAATCAAATTCTATTCGCCGTGCAATATCCAGTGCTTATCAGGCGATGTAATAAGACATGAAATGGTAACACTATATGCCGCTATGGTGCACCTGGGATGTCACCTTGATTACTCTTGGTGTCACTGGATAGACCAATAGAATTGTTATGCAATGACAATCATATAACAAATGGCACATGTTTCTCAGTTTAAGGAGACACATGCCTTCTTCGCCTCCATCTGTGATAGACTCTGACAATGTTTTCTAGGCAGTTTAGGCTAAATGAAAAAATGAAATGTTTCTCGAGCATCGGCGAGTCACTTTTATTTGTGCGCGTAGCATTTTTTACTGCCATTTAAAAAATAATAATTTTGACTTTACCGCGTACCGATCATCCATTTGTCCAGTATGAGGAGTGTCTGTAAGGACGAGTGTGACTGAATCTACAACTCATTAACTCGTGCTAAACTTTCCAAGCTGTATTTCTGTGAGGAAAAAAATAGAAATGTGTTCCTCTCTCGTCACTTTTTTCTACCAAAACTGTTTTAAAAAGCCCTACCGCCCTCGTCACTTTTGAAAACAATGTGCCCGAGAAACATTTATTTCTTTATGCAGCCTTAGATATCTGTTCGGAAATGAGTTCTCTTCTATGCATTTCCACTTCCATTGCTCTCGGAGTACATGTGCTAACTTTCTTACAATAAATGATAAAGGTATAGTTGTGTCGTCACTGGAATGTCGTCCTGACGAGGCTACAGATATAAACCAAGCCTGACAGAACACACATAGATCGGTTTATCAACCTTCTAAGGCAGAACGTTGTTTGTTGTATACTTCCAAAAGTGTTTGGTGGCTGCTTTGTATGCCTTGCCCTGGTTGTGGTTCAACACCCAACAGTTCACAAGTCAGACATATTTCGTATCCAGGCACACTGCTGGCTCACGGCTCTACGTACATTGGTCACAGACCACTATTGTACTTTCCAGTTCTGTTTTGCAACTTCCTGTGGCTTATACAGTCATCCTGCCTGTTATGCACAATGACCTAAACACTCACACTGCTCGGTGAACTGAAACAATGCGAATCTAAGTATCGTATCGAAGGTTACTACGCAAATTTGCCCACCTCGGGACGCGAACCTATGTGACTCCACCGGAGATCAAACCAGGGTCTTCGACGTGATAGGTAAACGCCTTGCCACTGCACTATTGGTCTTTCCAAGCAAGCTGACTCTCAGTGGTATGGCTATAGCTTGAAACAATGTTAAAGAAAGTTCTTTTGTTTCGTTTCATAGTCGTCGTTTCCTAGAGGGAATATCATTTCTATCTGTCACAAATGACACTGAAGGAGATATATCATTGAGGAGCTGAGGAGTTACTTCCCTTTTCTGGCACATCCAGGACTATTTCATTCTTTACGATAATAGTCGGGAACAATTCGCAATTATGATTTTGTTTCTTGTCCGTCTTCAATGACATAACGCTCGGTGAGCAACCGAACAAATTAAAATCATATGGTGGAGAATGCCGGATAGAAGAAATAATTAAGACAGGCAAGGAACTATGGGGAATATGTTTATATATCGCAAGTGAATAGAGACGTTAACTAAAGAATAACCCAGGATTGACTGATTGTGGGCATTTTCAACAAATCTCTTGATACCATCACGTGTTCGCACACACGCACACGCACACGCACTCACGCACACGCACACGCACACGCACTCACGCACACATACATGCATGCATACATGAAGAGGTCGTACAGCAGAGTGACTTCAAACTTATGTTACAGAGATTGGCCCTGTCCTTGTCGTTTCGGTGTAAACGCGGGTCTTCCGTGATGGACGTGTTTACAGTTGTCAACGTTCCTGACCGATTTCCTCATCTTAATGGTTTATCGACATAACTCTCTCAAGGACCTTGCAGTACCTCTCTCTACAGGGGTTTGTATTGCTGAAAATAAAACACCCTGGTTCCAACAAGCCGACACTGATATCATATACATATATAGAAGGAAAGGGATGTAACGCGCACAAAGTTGTCAAACACCCCACTCTCGATTCTGGGTGGGGAAGTTTGGAAAGAAATACTACCGTATTTCAATTAAAACACCCGATCGGCGAAAAAACAATACCTTCCCGCAATCGCTAGATATTCCGCTTTCGTTCTACAACCTCTCAAATGAAATAGGGTATTCCTTTACCTGCAATACACGAATTTATTGTGAAATTGGCGGTATCGAGTGATCCGAGTCCACCATGTTTGTCCTTCACCCTCAATAGACTCGCACCAACACGATGCATCATGCCACGAAATGGAAATAATACTGCTGTTTTCTCTTTGACCAATCAGAGAGCAGCTCGTCGGAACTGATACAAAAAAATTCGCATTGCAATTGCCAACTGACTGATTAAGTGAAACAAATAGCTTTAATATATTTTGGGTGTCAACACGCCAAAGGTAGGCATAACTGACAATGAATACTTTTTCGCTCTCAGGACCAGGTCAGCAACTGATTCTTTAAAATTAATGGTTGCATTAAACATGAAGCCAAGATATGTGCACTGATATCTTTCAGGTACATGCATGTTGATTGTCGAACTCCATCTTCCTCTTACCGCAACCGGGCCACTTTTCTGAAAATAATTATGTGTTCAATCAAGGTTCACGGATAAGTTCCATGTCTTAAAATATTTAATTGTGTCTGAAGCCCAACAACCGATTCCGACAGAAGAATAACATCATCGGCAAATAATTGTGTTAAGATGTCTATTAGATCTGGAAACATTTGGACACCATGTTTTCCGTTTGTCATAATTTCGTAGTAAATATAATTCATTAATAAAAAAGGGAAAATAGGATAGGGCTGAGAACACAGTCTTGTCTTAGACCGATCGGGCAGTCAAAAAATTCAATTAAGCCATCACCGCATGCTTTCACATTATCAGAAATTGCTTTTTGAATTAAGTACATTTCCCCGTTAAGCCCAGAATAACGCAGGCATTACCAAAGTTTTGGATGATCACAGAATCGAAATCTTTACGAAAATCGACAAAGACATGTATAACTTCTGCTTTCGGCGAGATCATTTTTTTTTACTTAGTGTGATTATAATAGGACGAACCCGCTGGTGGTATGCATGTACATAGTAAACTAATATTTCTATCAGTGGCGAATATATCTTTTGTGAAAATAAACTTCACAATAATGGGGCATGGTCGATCATCGTTTTAACGTTGTTTTCCAAGGCGATGAACACAGTGGATGTCACACGGCTGCCATGTCTCTGTTAAGTAAAATGCATCAAAATTTAAATTTTCACACCGGTTTATAACACAGAAATACACTGACAAAAGGATCTCCAACAGTAGGAGGCAGATAAACACTCTAAGGTGAAAATCCGAACCGGCCAAGTATGGCGAGTATTCACTGTCTCTGTGAAGTGTGACTTGTCTGGTACCCCTCGGGTGGGTGAAAGATCCAATTCTGGCTCTTTACACCTCGATTGCAATCCTAGTCTGTGGTAGAACGTGTGGTCGTACAATTACTGTCACTGAACACCAGTAAGGTGTATGTAAGGGTTGAGTTTTACAGAGCAATTCATGAAAATATCTCTCTGCCCACCAACAACACAGCTCACGCCACCACGGGCACGTAAGTCTCTCTGGTGTCGCTGACTGAGTTAACATATGAACGTCATCGTATCCCAGTAGCTTAGATTGATGCTCATGCTTTTATGAAATGTAACGTTGTGTAAGAGTTGAGGCACTGCGTTTTGATAAAGTATGTACGTAACGTTGTGAAGTAGCGTTATAAAATGACATAATGACAAATGACGTTATGACCAAGCTGTGCCATGACATTACCAATCTCCAACCTCCCCACCACGTGTGCTGGGCAAATACTAATGTCCACCGATAGTTTCATTCATTAATCCGTCAAAACATATATATTAACTCTGCTTTCGTTACCATGTTTTTTCCCCATGAATCCCACAATCGTCATAATGAAAATAAACTCCTACGTGTGGAGAGGAAGAATCAATTTCCATTTAAGCTGTTAACCTAATGTCTACTCCTTACTTAATATGGACAAGAATCCACTCTCTAGTAGTACACAAAAACAACGTTCCTTATCATGTATGTATGTATGTATGTATGTATGTATGTATGTATGTATGTATGTATGTATGTATGTATGTATGTATGTATGTATGTATGTATGTATGTATGTATGTATGTATGTATGTATGTATGTATGTATGTATGTATGTATGAAAATCCTGGGAAGTCTAAAACAATCCCTGTCACATCCAGACAAAGCACGTCTTCATTAACATACTTTGTCCTATGTTCAACCAGGTATGAAGGTGCTAATCCCAGCGGGTTTTTTACAAGCTTGATTTTCCAAATATGTGCATTCCGTTAAGTTATTGTGTGTTAAGGATACACACTACCAAGCCTGTATAGACAAATAATCTGATAATTTGATAATCTGTCATTTTCATGTAGTTCAAGAGCTTGTTTCAGACGTCCTTTCAGCCTTGTCATGACGGGTATCGCTCATCACATGTGCATGCTTAGCAGAATTGGCACTGTCTAAGAATTCCCCAAAGCATCTGTAATTTGAATAACACACTTTAAGGCTAATTCAAATTTCAGAAAGTGCTTCCACTGATGTTACGCACGTCGATTTCGTATCGTCTCTGGACAAACAGTGTTTCAAGATAATTGGCACGCATCACTGCGCTATCTACATTTACCAGCCATTCTTTGTCAATGTTTAAAAGGGAACATATTGTCTTCGTTTGAATTTAGTTATAAATTCTATGCATTGTTACGCACATTAACATTTAACACACACGTGCGGAAAGTCTACCAAGGGCATGTTCTCTCGGTACCCATGTGTAAATGAAGCTTCGCAATGTTGCGTGACGGAATGTAAGTTCCTGGTGAGCAGACAAACACAATGCAAAGCGGTTCTTTGGGGCTCGAGTTGTACCGGATCGCATCTAAAGTAAACGTAGCAGTTTGTGGGCATTCATTCATGCAAGAGTCTTTGAGGGAATGGTGAATAATAGTGTGGTTTAACGCCGCACTCCAGGTACAAGACGGAGGTCTGTAAATAATCTGGACCATACAATTCAGTGATCAACAGCAGGAGCATCGTCCTCCTATGACATGTGTCAACCAAGTCAGCGGGCCTGACCACCCAAACCCGTTGGTCGCATCTAGTCACAAGCAGGTGTTTCTGAAGACCAGTTCTAACCCGTATCTTCACGGGTGAATAATGAATGGTGAATTGCGAATATATATACATTGAATCAGGTATTCTTCCGTGCCTCGTGTAATTTGTTACACAATGTACATCACTGCCCCGTACTAATTTGTAGAGTTATTGCACACAAAAATACATTAATGGTGACCTCTTGGCTTGGAAGCTACGACAGACTTTCTTTTATGGTGAAACGGTGCATGTGGTATAAGTTCATATACGCATGGACGCTGTCTAATCGAGGAATCATTCATATGCTCTAAGGTAATGCTTTATTTCGGAACTTGTGTCCTTGTGGGTATGATCTATTGCATCACAGTGACAAGCGGTGATCTACACTCTCTCGAATAATGTACAGAGGGGTGTTGAAAACATCTTGTCAGAAATAGGGTTAAGTTCATATTAGCTAGCATGTAAACGATTTCTAGAGTCATTCATGTTTGTGAGTATTTCCTTCAACTACCATTTTGCTCGTCACCTTTGAACAGAGATACCCCAGTTCATTGTAAAAGCCCCTACACAGACCGTCTGCTTAATATAAATACACCACATGGTCTAATGTAGGGTGGCATGCACTTGTGCACAGTCCAGCTATGCAGTATCGTGGCCTCATATTTCCTGATTTTGGTCGTTTCTCGTTATTTTGCGCAGGTCTGTGTACCTTTACCGGCGCTTCAATCATTACTGTACCACATTTCAAGAGACGAGTACTGTATTTGCCGAGTCCAAATGTCAAACCGATATTACACTAAATGTTCGACAAGGAGAACCTGTAATTCGAATAGACGTCTCATTTGGCAAGGAGCTCGTTGTCATTCGTGTTAAGAACACGCGTAAGACGTTTCGGGGATCTATGCAGTGGAGGCCCAACATGACAATCCTAGTCTGTCTTGAGCAGAAGGATGTGAAGACAAACAAAAGCTTGGAACAGACACGAAAGTCTACGTCTGAGCTTGCAAATACAATTGCACTTCATGTTATGTCGACCAGCAACTTCTTAAAGACTTGAGTAATTGAAGTAATCGCCAGTACAATTACATTCCGTCAGTTCAGCACATGGAGGCGTTACGGACTCATTTATACTAAAAGAGTTGAGTCTTTCAACTCAAAGTCCACTTTGTTTTGAAACGGCTAAGGTATTTCCTCATGCAGTCCATGGTCATAATTACAGATACATAGTGGCACACAATTACAGTCCCGGAGTACAGATTAAAACTGTTTTCAGGCCATTTCAGTGGAATCCTACGGGACTCATTCTTCGTTCGCCATCACCATTTGATTTGAGCTACCTTTTTAAAATTGCTACTCATAAGTAGCAATTTTATTTTTCCATGTTTACAACGGTATTTCACACTTTACAACGGTATTTCTATTTGCCACAGTGACACCGTCCTTTTTCTACTTACCAGGGCACGTAGGTGTAGAAGGTAACCCATAAGCCTATGCTGCAAATAAAACAACACCCTGTTCATGGGAAGGTTCCAGAAAGTCCCAGTTGTTTGCTTAACTGATACATTTCTTTTAAGGCGCCGGTCTTCGACTGTTCTAATTTGGACCTGGCGTGAATGGAGACGTGAAATGGTACTGTGGAGGGCCAGAAAATGTCTGGCAACCTGTCGTAAGCCAATCAAGACTCTCAGCATTCCAATGGCTTTATGTCTGACATTTTCTGGCATTCCCCTGTGACACTTCATTGTATTTCAACCCTTGGTGCTTTTTATCTGACAGTAAGCAGTTCTGACGTGCGCAATTGTTTTCAAAATGACTTTAAAGACTGAATTACAACGGAACTGATATCCCATTAAATCACGTGCAGTTGTGTAGCCCGAAGGATGCCAGTGCGTTTTGTACAGCCCAAATTGGAGTGTTTGTGCAATGTGGTATGCCAGTTCATTCCAGACACTACCTGTCTGGAGTTTACAGTTGACACGAATTGGGTGCTTTGAAACTTTTGTTACTGAGTGTACATTAATTCTGCCGTCAATCCCAGACGTCAAAGGGCTCTGCAAACACTTGATTTCTATGGCTGCTTTACCGGTATCCAACAAAACGGATTTACTACAGATCGATTCCTAGAGACACTCCCCTAGATATTTTTTTACCAAACTTGGGACCACCTGGGTAAAATACTTAGTCTGTATATTCATTGGCAATGGAAGTGACAAACTCCTTTGCACACCCATAAGTGTTCTAAACGCAGAGTCGATTCTGCAACTGTGATTATATTAAGAGTGTTGCAGATGCACGATGTTGTGTCTGAACAAATCGAATTTGGACCAGACACTCATATAACTGTCACCATGAGATACGATGACAGCGCATGTGTTTATGAATCACTACGGGATAGTGGTCTCTTGTTTCAGTAATAGGAATAAATCTTTAATCATATTTATTCTCCATAACATGAGTTCGGTGGCATCACGTTTACGCCGTTTTAGCAATAGTTTAGGAATATGAGTAGACACACTGCCAGTGTCCTTAACACATTTACATAAATGTGTAGGATCGAAACCGGACCTTTGGCGTTTAACCACTAGGCTTTGCAACAACCTTATTGACACAGATTACCAATCGAAATCCATTTACTCGGGGAATATTGGTGATGCCTCAAGAATAATAGCTGTTGTAAAAGTGGTTGCTGACAAAAGTTTTGATGTTCCTTTGATCACCGTCTGCTGTGATCTTAGATTATTCATTAGACCCTATTCAACCACTGTGGCTCCATGTTCACTAACTACAGAATCCTTCAAGCGTGATGTTGGTCATGCCGTCGGGGATTTCATGTAGGACCACATACACAGAAACATCGCACATGTGCACGAACGAATCCCAAACAATCCATTGTTCGTTCTTGTATGACTGGGACATGTTGTAATGAATAAAGTATGAGTGGTTGTTTGAAATTAATCGTGTATGGGCTTCTGAATCAAGTTTCATTTCGTCATCAATTCATTTACCAACTGTACGAACGTTAGAGATACTTTCCAAATAATAGATCACCGATGACTACAAACAAGTACAAAGACACTTAGCAGAGCATGGTGGCCGTGTACTGAAAGAGTGCAGCAATCACGAAGGACAAAAGTGGTGTGCAACAATGAATAACAATGGGGTAACTTTGTTAATGATGGGTGATGGCACCTACAATTGGTCAAACAAGCGTATGCTTTGTTCATGGCCCAAGTCAGTCTCTCATGAACAAATATTCTCTGAGTCAGTCTTTTCCCTCATGGTGCCCCTAGTTCTGATGACGTAGGCTTTGTTTAATCTTTTACTCTGCACTGAAAAATAATCCAGATGGGGCGTCTGCCAGCAAATAATCGAGTCTCGACAAATCAATATAGTAATCAACATCATAAGCTTGGATCGACGCTGACAGGAAATAATCAGCATACGGGTCGACCACTCTGTAATTCTGCTGCAGATGGGGTGCTCGTCAACTTCAATTTAGTTGTACACTGGTGAAAGTCGAT
The DNA here is from genome assembly GCF_037392515.1 of Haliotis asinina. Classification (NCBI taxonomy): domain Eukaryota; kingdom Metazoa; phylum Mollusca; class Gastropoda; order Lepetellida; family Haliotidae; genus Haliotis; species Haliotis asinina. The sequence goes on from NC_090280.1 coordinate 90,274,294, forward strand.
TTTGTTGTATATGGAGTGACGTCAGAATCGGTTTTATTGTACATGGGGGACAACAACAACAGTATTGTACATAGGCTGACCTTAGCGTTAGTTTTATTTACCTGGAAGACCTCAACATCACTTGTATTGCACAAGGCGGAAGTCAATGTTAGTCATGTAGCATATGGGTTGACGACAGTGTCATCTATATTGTACATGGGTTGACGACAGTGTCATCTATATTGTACATGGGTTGACGACAGTGTCATCTATATTGTACATGGGTTGACGACAGTGTTATTTATATTGTACATGGGTTGACGACAGTGTTATTTATATTGTACATGGGTTGACGACAGTGTTATTTATATTGTACATGGGTTGACGACAGTGTCATCTATATTGTACATGGGTTGACGACAGTGTTATTTATATTGTACATGGGTTGACGACAGTGTCATCTATATTGTACATGGGTTGACGACAGTGTCATCTATATTGTACATGGGTTGCTATCAAAGGTAGTTAGATTACAGGTCTACATGGATTAACGTGTTTAGGGATAACCTCCACAAAGACCTGAGCATGTAAAACCAACAAAAGGTGTACATTGATTAAGACCTTGTAACTATGGTCAAGGGTTTTCTCGTGCGGTATCAATCAGAAGTAGCGGTGAGCCTTGAACAAGAAACACATGTTGGCTAGAACTTTATACAATATCCATTTTAAATGGGTGGGTAAGTTTAGTTTTACGCCGCAATACAGTAATATTCCAGCTGTATCGCAGTGAATCAGACACTCCAGTGACCTACAGCATGAACATCCTTCTACGCAATTAGGATACGATGACATGTGTCAACCAAGTCACCGATCTCGTTAGTTGCATCTTTCCACAAGCATTACTTCAATTACATGACATTCATATTTCTTATTATATACTGGGTAAAATAAGTTAAGGATATTGGTATTTTCATGACTCATATTTTATCAGGATGTCAATGAATACATACGTCATTATTCATAATTTCAAAATTTACAAATACCCCTAACTATTTTGTCCAGTATATAACAGAGAAACAGTATAGAGAGAGGACTACTTGAGGCAAACATGTCCAAGTCTGTAACCAACTGATACCCGTTCAGTTTCTCCTCTTATGACTTGATTCCAACTTTCTTCAAGTGAACATACATTTTGACGTGTGTATCTGGGTAAGATACGTTCATTGTTTCGCAACCATTAGGGATATTTACGTACTTTACGTTATAAGAACGGCTGCTCTCTGAATATTTTGATAGCGCACGCAATTAGTATTCACAAGTTAAAAACTTAAAATGTCAAGGGGACATTACGTGGATGAAATCGATTCGTTTCTCATACTTATGTTTGATTCATTACAAAACAATCACGAGCCTAAAAGCATAGATTGTTAATCGATATAACTTTAGTTTGGTGCACGTAGTGAGATCATTATGTAGACATAAATCTATAAATTTGAACTAAATGGAATAAAACCTGGCAACTACTTACGTAAGCAATTGTTTTTGATTGCTGAGTATTAAACTAAAACGCGATTATCAGGACTATTATACAGTGCGTCCTTGGTGAGTGTGAATGTAGGGCTCTTTGTTGACGCGACGGAACATTTCTATCAACAACAAGTGAAGACTTCAGTGTTAATGTGGACGCATGTGTAGTATATTATTCATAGATGTTCCTTCGCGCATCGGTGGGTAGGTGAATGGCTATCACAGAGTTTCACAATACCACGTAGCCCCGGAGGTGAATTTAGAATAAAGACGACTTGACAAAACTGTCATCAGAAATGCATGTGCTGTTATCTTCACATAGATTAATTCAGTCAGGGGGTGTCATAAAGTCCGCAGTGATCTGACGTTCTGTTGCAGTTATCATAAAGAGAGTGGGTGTGATGTTCTGGTTTCGAGAGATATTGTCGTACTAATCCACTATTGAAGGCGAGGTGAGTGTTGATACTTGTGTCACCTCGTCATCAGATGATCATAATAATTTGGCTTTATTTTTTATTTTATTTTTTCACTTTCCGCAATATTAGTATTGTCTCTCACCCGTGCGGGACGGGATGGTGCGGTGTGATCACTGAATCAGACACGTCGCCAGCTTTGTAGCTTCTGGATACGAACGTCATTGCAGCGCTGGACCCGTCGACGTTGTCGCAACACAGGCCAAAAATCTTGTAGCTCAAGATCCAGCTACTCGTAAACGATTAGAAATGGTTTGTACCGACAGTCTCCTCAAACCAGGCACGGCATGTGCAGTTGCTGTGACAGTTTGAGTCCACAAACTAAGAACACAGGTGTACCTTTTGCACTGCAGTGGTAATCCGAGGTTTGCCACTTCGATCTTGCGTAGAATGGGTTTATTGATGACGGTCCCATAAACGACTGATTTTACTCTCAGGAACGCTGACATGATGTATAACGACACGTGTCCGGTGGCAATGTTTCGATGTACCCACGTGAAAAATCGAACCAGGGCATTGGCAGTGACGAGCGGACGCTTTAACCACTAGGCTACCCCACCACCCCTGTGATTGTAAAACTTGTTGCAGCTTTATTACATAATTTACTATTCAGCGAAGAATGCTGCACGTAGCTCAAAAAACAAAACAAACTGTAACATGTTCACTAAGTGAAACAGCATGTCAGCCATTCGCCTTTGCGTGTCTGTGACTCATGAAATTGTTAGGGTACCACACCTTTTCTGGATCACATGTTATCTCTCATCATCATTTCACTGTGATTAAAAATCCCTGGAATCATACAACACATTCTATTTGTAATCGTGATATATTATTACATCACTGAAATTGTTTTGATGCATTTAGTTTCGTCTCACACACAGTGGATTTCACACTACAGTGAAGAAGACTTACAGCCATAAGAATATTTTTCTTTCTTTATTATTATTTTACAGAGTAAGATTGCAATGCAGCACAGAGGGTTTTCTGTATTATTATGTTTTACAGAGTAAGATTGAAATGCAGCAGAGAGGGTTCAGGCCGGTAAGGCTCATCATCAGCTCAGGGCCCTCGCCCCCTCTACACGCAGCCCAGACAGCGAATGGGACTTCTCCCAGGAAACACTGCCTAGTCGAACCCACCAAGAACTTTCCGGAGAATATGAAGGCTCCCCAACACTGCAGCCTTCTGCATTACCCAGATTGTCAGAAGGGCTGTGCTCCCGGTGAAGAACCCGGGCACTCTCCTGATCTGCGCCAAGAGATCAGAAGGTACCAATTCAAGGGCACCGAGAACAATGGGGAGCCTGACGACAGTGTACATGGGATGCAAGCGAGACATTTCAAAGGTCCGCATATTTATCATGCTTTTCCTGAATCTTGACAATCACATTTCTGTCAAAAGGGACAGAAAAGTCAATGATATAAATAATTTCATTGGTTTTATCAAAAAGGACAAGATCAGGTTTGTTGGCTGGAATTCGTCTCAGGCTGTATATTGGCCTATTCCAGAGAAGTTTAAAAGCATCATTTTCCAGGACGCCCTGGACATGTTCAGGGTCGTACCATGGATGGACCTCGGGGTCAAAGCCACAGGCATGGCGGAGACGATAGTAAAAGCAGCGAGCCATGCAATCATGTCTTTTAAGATATGCTGTTTGTGCCAAGGAAGGGCATCCACTGACAAGGTGTTGGACAGTCTCTGTGAATTCATTGCAAAGACGACATTTCATATTGATATTTTCTTTAAGAATCACATTCCGGCGATTGCGAGTGGGAAGTGACTGGTCCTGAGCAGCAAAAAGGAAGCCCTCAGTTTCACATTTGAGACCAGCCGACTTCATCCAGGCGAAGCAGTCGGTTGGATTGCTGTTCTGTTCCACACACTGCATGTACTGTTATTACTGAGAAAACGTTTTCATATTACAGTACAAACCGTAATTCTAAAGAAGGTATTTTGTCTCTTTGAACAATTCACTTTTGTATGTGAAAGAAAATATGGATTCATTGTCCTTTCTTTGCAATGTTGCAATGACCTTTCTTCATGATGGCATAAACATTTTGACTGACATGAAGTGTTTCGTGCGCATCACCATGTGTTCAGTGGCTACTGTAGGGGATCATATTAATAATGGTTGTGCTAATGAACGATCACGAAGGGGAAACGTTAATTTTGTCGTGTTCTCGTATATTTTATGTTGTTGTGATATGTATGCACACAAGTTATTTTACTTTAATATGTTCGACATGCATGTTCCTGCGCTTACACAAGCTAACAGTGCAAACGTGAGAGAGATTAATTTTGCTTACAATGCTAAATGCACTTAAAGTTCCTTTTCAGTAAGAAAATGATCCAGTTTTACAGATATAGGCATATTACTTAAAGCTTGCTAGGAATTCATTAAACCGAAATACGTCATTTGGTACATATTTGTTGAAACTGGTAGAAGACATGTTGGATGAACAAACGTCGGTTGTGCCAGCACTGTCGTCTCATGCTGACAATACCCGTCTGGATGCGAGTAAAAAGAGGAATGTACTAAACTTCAGTAAGACTGCGTGAGTTTAGGTTTCTGCCACTTTTAGCAATATTCCACCTGTATCACGATACGGGACACCACAAATGGGCCTTACACATTGCATCCATGAAGGACATCGAACCCAGATCCTCGGCGATCTTCCACCATGGACGTTAACGTTACTGAGGTTCCGTGGGTTATTTCTGAATACAGTGGCAGTCATGAAGTGATGACGTCTTAATACAGTCAGGAGAAACCTGTCTTCCAGCATGGTGGTGGAAAGTGGAACACCCTCTGCACGTCGCTGGGTGGCTGATCTCAAGGTCGGGTATTAACTCCATGCTCCGTAGATCACAAGGTGTTGCCACTAAACAGTGCATGAGTTTAGTGTCGATCTTAGAAAGATTTCGGCAACACTTACGGCGACGGATACCAGAAACGGGTTCTCACATAGTGCCCTCGTCGCGAATCACGTGTCTTCAAGCTTAACACTTAATCGTAACGCCCCTTGTCATTAAAGACGTAGGGAACAAGCGTTGACCGAGTGCCAGGCATCCCATGCGTTTGCCTGATCTTTTGATCAGTCCTGTATTCTCGAACTTTTTTATGTCATTATACATAATTCTTGGCAAATTTTGAATTGTCAACTCTTGATGACATGTATTTGAACTGAACACTCTGTACATGTACATAATAATTCCTAATAAAGTCATACCGATTCAATGAAGGCATCACTGGAATGTACTTTTACGTCTTAAAAGCCTAATTAAAAATTCAAGCGATTGATAATGACAGTTAAATGGAAGCAGGTTCGGCAAAGTAGATTTACACAACAATGAAACCAATTTTATACATCGGTTGGTTTTAACTTTGGCAGGACATCCTCTATACAATTACGGATCTTGTCGTCGCTCCCGAAGGTAAGAAAGATCAATACACCGTGACTCCTCAAATTGAAAACATCTGTATTCATATTATAATGCGTCGTTTTCATACCTAGCGTTCTATTCGCTGTTTTTGTTCGTGTTTTGTTTTTTCTTAGGCAGAATCAATTAAACTGTTTACTTGTATTCTTCTCGAGGTTGTGTTGATGTAAACCTTGTCTTACTTAAAACAGTTTGAAGTTTAATTTGTCGTTGACATGGACTCGTCCAGTTTGTGAAACAAAATGGTTCTGGCCTGGGCGTGTCCAATTCGACTTTACCTCACGTGGTAAAATCACACCAAAACACTCATACACATTATTTTATCTCATGTACAATTATAGTGTTCAGCTTTGTGACAGGTACCTCACAATGCGAACTGTTCACGATCAGCATGCACTTTGTAAATGGTGATGAACTGTTTCTCGTCAACTGTAAGATCGATCTTCTATGACAATCACACCCCAGGGTGTGTAATTTGAACTGATGTCATTGGGAACTTCTTTCGTGTCGAGCAGGGGACTGAGAAATGCCGGTTTCGTGTGGTTGAGATCCTGACAACAGATCACCGTCACCCTCAGTTGCCGTTTGCACAGATGAGAATTGAGCATTGTCAGAGAAATTCTAAGATCAAAGCATAGGGATCGCCTTGGAAGAAGATTTAACAGACAAGAAGAGCTCAGGGTTACTATTGAGGTTCAACCGAGAACAGTCATTTTAGAAAAAAACATTTTGACAACAGACAGGACAGTGAACAAAGAATGTCGAGTCAAAGTCGAACCCCAAACAAGAAAATCTTGACCAACTTCGCTGGCAGTACGTCAGCCCATGGCATCTCGAAGTTGGCTGACAACAACGGCATCTTGCTGAAGTTGATGTGGCTGCTCCTGCTGCTAGCGGCAACGGGAATGGTCGTGTATCAGGTTATCGGACTGATAAATCAGTATAAGAGGTAAGTCAGTTTTCATCTAAATTGAGTTTATTTGATATGCGGTGTATGTCTGACGCGTACGCTAGACGGTCCAAACAGATAAATGCCGTTTTTCTACTGCCAAACAACCAACACTCCAAGCCGTAGCGATGATGTATACCCCAAACGGATCCAATATTCTCACTCTTGAGATAATCTCTTTAGTCCTTTACACAAAGCCTGTTCTTCGATAGAACTGGTATCCAGTAATCCATGCTTGTTGAAAGAGGCAGCTAAAGGAATAGGGTAGTTAATATAGCTGACGTGGTTGTCCCACGTTATCGTATGACAAATACGTAGATCGATGCTCATGCTGTTGATCACTGGATTGTCTGGTCCAGACTCGATTATTTACAGACGGCGGCACCATAGCTGGAATATTGCTGAGTGTCGCGAAAAACAACAAACCAACCAATTAACGCTTCATGCAGAGCAACGAGTGGAAGCAGTTTCCACTTCTGAAGTTCGTAGTAGGACCCATCAGAGATTTAGCGATAAATTTAATTTAGAATTCCAGCGACAATTCGACGGGTTACACCCGAAATGGCCATGAAGACGCGAAGGTAATAAAAGTATCGAGCAACGCCATGAAGACACTGTATAGCCCTCGAGAGAGTGTGATGAAAGAGCTATTGTTATTATTGATTATTAATATTGTTGATTTAGTTTTTCTATTCCCTACCATTTCATATGTACTAGAATGCTCCTTCTTACTAATAGAATAAGCAACTCTTACATTTTACATAAGGTTATATACCGCGTATCGCTGTGTACAACGCTTGGGTGAATCGGCAAATTTATCGCTACAGAGCTTTTGCAACCAAGTGTATCTCAACTGAAGACTAGTCAATCTAGTTTAAAACAGATAAAAATGGCATTAATGTAAAATGTATTCCAAATATTACAACGAAATCGTCAATACATTGAGAGTCATGTAGAGGAAGCAATGTGGACTTGATGTGGAGCTGAGGTGGTTTAGCAAACTCAAGCTCATAGCATGGTGGTGAACCAATCTAAGCTAGCTATAGTCCATTGACACATCACATTAGCGTGTACGACCACTGAACGGCCTTGACACAAACACACTCTCTGGAGATGAAACTATCGGCAGTGTCAGTCGCTTGATGACGTCAATTTGGATGAGTTGTTATTCTTGAAGGACCTTCAAGCTCTTGTCGGGTTGCTTATCTCTGACATTACAGAGGTATTTGGAGCATATCTGCTCAGCGTCACAGTTAACACAACCTCGTTGTGAACAATCCGAGCAGGCGCAGTCATGCTGGTAAAGGGTACCACGTGACAACTCCTTTGAAATGTTTTGTTTTGTTTGTCTGTTTCTTAACAGTACACTCAGCAATATTCAAACTGCATGGTGGCGGTCTATAAATAATCGGGTGTGAACCAGACAGTCAAGAGATCAATGAGCATAAACATGATCTACGTACGCATTTGGGATTCGATGATATTGTTGTAGTCTGACCATCCAATCACCTTAGTCACCTCTTACAACATGCATGGGTTGCTGAAGGCGAATTCTAATCGGGATCTTCTTGGGTACGACAGTTGGACAAAGAATGCCATCCACGAATCGCCGTTCAAGTGCCGGTCAAGTGCCATGCGTTTCCCACTTTTGACACTTAGTTCACATAAAGTAATTTTTTTGTTTCTCATCATTCATTTTTGAAAAAATATGTTTAGGAACGGCAAATTATATTTTTATTTTTTAATAACGTTTTTCGGATTTTCTAAACAATGGTATGAGAAAACGTGGAATGCCGGAAGTTGATTTGGATTTTGAAAGTCAGTTGGCTTTAATCGCGCACGTTTAGGGTAGGATCGAATATTGTGCAATGAGAAGGAAGACATCGCGCACGTTTAGGGTAGGGTCAAATGTTGTGCAATGAGAAGGAAGACATCGCGCACGTCTAGGGTAGGGTCGAATGTTATACAATGAGAAGGAAGACATCGCACACGTCTAGGGTAGGGAAGAATTTTGTGCAATGAGAAGGAAGACATCGCACACGTCTAGGGTAGGGTCGAATGTTGTGCAATGAGATGGAAGACATCGCACACGTTTAGGGTAGGGTCGAATGTTGTGCAATGAGATGGAAGACATCGCGCACGTCTAGGGTAGGGTCGAATGTTATACAATGAGAAGGAAGACATCGCACACGTCTAGGGTAGGGACGAATTTTGTGCAATGAGAAGGAAGACATCGCACACGTCTAGGGTAGGGTCGAAATCTGTGTAATAAGAAGAAAGACATCGCGCACGTCTAGGGTAGGGTCGAATGTTGTGCAATGAGATGGAAGACATTGCGCACGTTTAGGGTAGGGCCGAATGTTGTTCATTCTAAGATGGTTAAGTTTCTTTTTGCCATTAGGTCACATAACCTTATTGGTTTCGTTAATCCAATTCCATTGTGAAACCAGAAGTTGGAGAAACATGGAAACCAAGCTCCCGTCAAGGAATTGAATATTTAACGGAATGTTAAACTCCGTGTTATAGCTGAAATACTGTTCAGTCCAGCGTTAAACCAACTTCACTCACTCACGCACTGGGAATGCTGTATCAGACAATGTCCTTAGTGACTGGCATTTGCCATACATGTCCGGACAGACAAATGAGGTCTCAATGACCCTAATATTCTCATTTTTGGATGGCTGGTGTTAAGTGAGTTGGTGAGTAAGTCCAGCAATATATATCACCAGATGGGCTTCACACATTGCACCCATATGGGGAAGCGAACCCGGTCTTCGGCGTGACAAGGTTACCCCACCGTCCGGATTGGGGAAGGGAAAAGATGGTATTTGACAGAATCTGGTTGGCAAATATCCGAGTGCATAATACAACGTAATGTAGCGTTAAATTTTAGTATCTGCAGATAGTTAACATATTAGAACAACTTAGCTCCTTATAAATTCTGTATGATATGTCTATAATATGACTTGTATTTACGATTTATCCTTGAAGGAAATGTTTTGGTGACTAACCATCAAGGACTCATTTTATGTCATGTGAAGCGACTGCTACCGTACAGCATATGAAAAACAAAACTTGTCATTCCGATTCTATATCTAGTGAATTGTGTACTTGCACGGTCACTAGATCGCGTGGGCATGGTTGCGAGCTAGCTAAGGCGCCAGACTAGTGATCCATCGAGCTAAGATGGAGTCTACCTGCGACCAGGTGTAAAACCCCTGGAGTCAACATTTTGAGAAGACTTCAGTGTTGTGGATGAAAGGCTGCTATGTTAAAACATGTGGTTGGCTTGGAACACCAAAACCATTGGGGCAGCTCATTTCAGAATCACAAAACCTTTTGGTTTTAGTTGCTGCTCCGTTTACTGGAATACTGTGTGTTGAGTAACTTTTGGCTATATGAGAGTGGTAGGTAAATTGTCAGTCCTGGACCTGACAACACAGTGATTAACATAACAACCCATCTTGGCAATTGGGATACGATAACATGCACCTTACCATAGCGGCCATTCGAGTCTTGTGCTACACTTCCACATCTTATTGCATTACCAGACCAATCACTGCCAAATTATGATGATACCAGGTGTTCGCGAGAACGTATCCTTTCCCACAGGTGTACCTTCTCTCTCTCTCCTTGAGCCTATCGTCTAGACACCTGTAGTAAGCATGCAAATATCGACAGTGATCTTGATGACTGTTTTGGATTGTTTGACGACATCTCTCTCTCTCTCTCTCTCTCTCTCTCTCTCTCTCTCTTTCTCTCTCTGTCCCTCTCCCTCTCTCTCTCTCCATTTTTTTGTTACTGGATGACTTTGTTACTATCATCCCGCAGGCGCCCAGTGAACACCAAGACGTCCATAGAGAACACCCAGTTGACATTCCCTAGCGTCACCGTGTGCAACCTCAACCCGGTTCTCAACTCAGAGGCGAAAAAACACAACATGTACCACGTCATTGAAAGGGTGGCCAATTACCTGAACTTTGACCTGTCTTACCTCACAGACACCGACAACGTAAGTAAATATTAATTCGCATTCATAAACAACCTTCTTTCCCTGCCCTACAAGCGGTACCTGTCACGAACACATGTTACAAGGAACCATATGCTACAAGTCAGCAAGGAGATTCGACACGCGTTTAGTCACTGACGACATGAAAATGACCTGAAAGTGACGTGCACATGTCTTGCATGAAACGTTTTCAAAGCATCACTGATGTCAGTAAATGTAGTATGCTCTGTCAAAGACCTTCTGAGAAAGAATAAGATGACGTACGTAAGATTCCTGTTGCAAGATTTGGTTAGACTCTACCTCAAAATATGTCAAGTGTGAACAATAAGAGACGACCTTTTAAAAGTTTAGGCACAATAAAATTCTCTTCGTGTAAACGTGGTGTATCTACTAACATATTATTGATTACGCAACTTGTAGAAACAAATATAAACAAATTAAAATGAAACCAAAATGGAATTACAAACCAATATTACTGCGATTGTATGTTCTTATACATAAGAAGTTTTCAAAAAGTCCATAACATTGATTAGATAATACAGGAAGTGGAATTTACATAGATATGCCATTTGTCCACTGACTACCACCACGTGAACCTACTCATACCTTTACAGCCTCTATCCAGTGATAACTACAGTTTCTCCGACGTCAACTTCCAAAGTGAGTATGTCAGTATTGACTTGAGATAGAAGAACCTTTTGTGCACCATTATAGGGTCTCTGGTCCTACAAACGCTAAAGGAAACGGTATAAGCGGAAACTTGGCAGCTTCGTGTTGTCGCTGTGAAAACGAATTAATATAATCCAGACACAGTGCTAGGATATTCTGGGAACTATACCCTCTACGACCGTGCGTCGTGTACTCAGATCCTGTAAAGCGGTTAGTGCAGCCAAGTCTGACGCCGACGCAAACTCTATATGTATCCTCCTGAGTTCATGGATATCTTTGTCAGTGAAGCACACATTTAACCCGACTTTAACTTTCTTTGTGTCCTCTTCAGTTACCCTATCTGTTTGCTGGTGAGTCACACCTAAATCACAGCGACTTTAACTCCTGTGTGTCCACTTCAGTTACCCTATCTGTTCGCTGGTGAGTCACACCTAATTCACAGCGACTTTAACTTCCTGTGTGTCCTCTTCAGTTACCCAAACTGTTCGCTGATGAGTCACACCTAAATCACGCCGACTTTAACTTCCTTTGTGTCCTCTTCAGTTACCCTATCTGTTTGCTGGTGAGTCACTCTCGGATCAGGCCGTGTTTATCATCCGTAGTCTCCTCTTCAGTTTCGGGGGTCTGTGTGTCCTCTTCAGTTTACTGATCTCTTTGTCAGTGAGGTCTACAAAATGTGCGTCCGGTTACCGGATCGACCCTTAAATTCTGGTGCCGTTACTGTTCTGTCGAAACCATGAAGCAGAATACGCTTTCAAGTACCATTGTTTTTTGTCTGCACTGACTGACATCGGTCATTCTGATAGGGAGCGTCGACATTATGGCTGCAAGGTTGATTGAATAAACAATTACACATTGATAAATGTGTTATTTAAATTTTACTTCCAAAAATGTAAAAAGGAAGAACTCCTACCTACCTACCTACCCTAAATTTAAAGAGATATAATCGGAATCACAACATGTTTTTCACACTCCAGTCACCCTGACTTTAATTGCCTCTTTTTCCTTTTGAATTTCTCGATCTCTTTGTCAGTACGTCTGACAGTAGTTACTCTGACTCTACCTATATATGTACCCTCTTGGTTTCCCGCTCTGGTTGACAGTCAGTTAACTTGAGTGGGTGTGTATTTGTACAGCTGATGATCCCCTGGATGAATCCATTCTGGAGTTCCAGTTGGAAATGCAGAGTTTCTCATTTGATGATCTTGAAGAGATTTCCCAGAAGTTTGATAACTTCTTCATATCTTGCACATTCGGAGGAACTGATTGCGACAAAGGGTGAGGTACCTAATTATATATTGTCAACAGAGATCCGATCGCCTCTCCGAAATAGACATAGGAGAAAAGAAAAATACTTTTTGAAAATTTAATGAATTCGATCGAGTTTTATGATACTATTTAGCAAGAAAGTGAAATTACGCTCATGAAATATCCTCATATGTACTAGAACACGACGTAGTTTGCAAAAGAGGTTTCATTCCGTCTCTGTTCTGACTTTCAGCAACTTTTCACTGACCTTTGATCCGGACTATGGCTTGTGCTACACGTTCCCCGACAAGACAGACAACCAGACTGAAGGCAACCGTATTTTTAATGCGGGGCCGCTGTACGGTAGGTTCACAACTCAGTATATATCGCTGTACGGAAGGTTCATAACTCAGTATATATCGATGTACGGTAGGTTCATAACTGAGTATATATCGCTGTACGCAAGGTTCATAACTCAATATATATTGATGTACGGTAGGTTCATAACTCAGTATATATCGCTGTACGGTAGGTTCATAACTCAGTATATATCGATGTACGGAAGGTTCATAACTGAGTATGTATTGCTGTACAGAAGGTTCATAACTCAGTATATATCGCTGTACGGTAGGTTCATAACTCAGTATATATTGCTGTACGGAAGGTTCATAACTCAGTATATATTGCTCAACGGAAGGTTCATAACTCATTATATATCGCTGTACGGTAGTTTCATAACTCAGCATATATCGTTGTACAGTATGATTCATGACTCACTATATGTTGCTGTACGGTAGGTTCACAGCTCGTATATATCTCTGTACGGTAGGTTCATAACTCATTATAGATCGCTGTACGGTAGGTTCATAACTCAGCATATATCGCTGTACAGCATGGTTCATAACTCAGGATATATTGCTGTACAGTACGGTTCATGACTCATTATTCGTCGTGAGTGAACAAATAACACATATTTCATCGATGATGAATTTCATGCATTATTTATTTGTAATGTTAACAATACACAAAAAAGTTTATCACAGTAGATATTTACCGTCTCTGGTACTCTGTATAGAACTTTGTAAATGTAATGTCATTAACACATCATCATGCACTGTATAACATTTCAGTTTATGTAGTAAAGTTCAACAATTAGGGAAAACGATAAATGATGCACCTTGAAATATACGACATTTTATACTCGTCTACTGGCATTGTTAGTATGACTTCATAAACATGATGACGTCACAAGTGACTATGGTTTTTTTATGTCTCGCGTTGTTGTCACTAAACATAACGTCATACGCGTGATGACGACAGAGATATGCGACCGTTATGCGTGGCTTATGACTCATCGCACATCTGATAAGAAGAAAGAAGTTTCTGAGAGGAGGAAATATCGGGACTCGTCTCGTGTGTTATATGAAAAAAACATTCACCTATAAGGAAATCCCCGATGTACTTGGTTCCTCAGAGCCAACGCAGCACTGATTAGACCCATGTCCTGATCACTTTTTTATGAAATGCAAGGAAGAACTTCTTCCCAAACTTGTAAAAATTGTAAACAGCTGCCTTGAACATTGTATAGTTCCTGAGGGTTTCAAAAGTGTCGTTGTCCATTCCCTCTCAAAGACACCTACATTCCACCCACACATCATGAAGAATTGCCGGCCCATCTCAAACCTACCGTTTGTCTCAAAGATACTGGAAAAAGCTGTCAAAAAGTGCTGGATGGAGCATATTCACTAACGTGACGTACAAGAAGGTTTCAATCCGCATACAGAGCCTCACACAGCATGAACACCTACATACGTTGACAACGGAGATGTCGCCTTATTGGCTTTCCGCTGGATACAATCGATCCTGGTAACACGTGTCTGTTGTGAGTACAGAATTGAAGGCACTGCACGTGAGTGGTTTTCATCTTACCTGACGAAGAGAAAGCAGAGAATACTGTTCAACTCGGACGCCATTATTATCTCCTGTCCTGCGGAGAACCACAAGACTTAGATTTTGGACCACTGTTTCTCACGCTTAACAGCCAGCCTGGGAGAACAAAATGCGTGTATGACGTACTTTGTCATTTCCATGCAGATTATGCACAGCTTCAGAAAACATAGATATTCAGACGAGAGAGTGATGCTGACACAATATCGCAGCTGCAGTGCTGCATCAATTCGGCAAAAATCCTTGATGACAAAGAACATGTTGATAGCAGAGGAGGAAGAGACCGAAGCCTTAATACTTAGCCCAAAGAAAATCTGGGAAACTACAGAAAATACAGCACGTTGTGAGAGTGAGGAAGGGAAAGTCAGAGTATTTTCCACTAGTGTTGAAGGCTTTGATTGATGGATAAAGGAGAGTTCAAACTCCTCTCACGCATGTATCAAAGTGTCAACAACACAGATCCAGAATATCTGTCAGAGTTGATACATCGATATGAACCATCGAGACGTCTTCGCTCCGCGGATGAACGGATTCAAGTAACTAAATGGCAGATGAGAGCATTAGGCCCAAAGACATCTGCCAGTTCTGTTCCCTTCTGATGGAAGAAGTTTCCAACCTCTGTAGAGACAGTGTCCACAATGAGCCCCTTCCAATCACTCCTGAAAACTCCCTTTCCAAACAATACGTGACTGATGTATGATTAGTTACCTTTGCTACGTTTCATGAAGAGTATTACATCTGTCGAGTCCAAATGTCATGCCATTGTCTTTAAATATGGTCTCAACAAGGAAAACCTTATCTTTCAATTTGCTCTCTCCAATGGCAAGGAGCTCTGTGTCATTCATGTAAAGGAGATGTGAGTAGGTCTTGGGGATGTGTGCTGAGGAGATCCGAGATGGTAACCCTCCTCTTTATTCAATAGGAAGCTCAAAGGAAATAAGGAGTTCCTATGAATATTATTACCAAACTATATATGGCATTAATTATATAATATTATATTAATATAATATGGGATGAAATAGCAGTAGGAGAATATATACGGCGTATATTCAATAAAAACTGAAATGATGCATGTTACATTTCTGCTAAATGTTTTGAGAAATGTAGTTTGTTGTTCGGTAAAATAGAAATACTTAATGGAAACGAGCATAAGAAATGAAACAAATTTTTGACAGCTGAAATATAAAAGAAACGTGTTTATTCATTTCCAAAGACAAAATATGTGAGATATCAGGACTTCTGTATTATGCAAACAACCTTTTTCAAATCGAAATATATTCAAACAAAATATATAGAGTTATTTTTGGAGTGTTAAATGCCCAGACGATCTTTAGATTCGGGGATATCATTTTCATATATAACTTAAGGTGGTCTATTTGCGAATTACAAATGACGAAAATGACACGACAGGAAAGGTTTTGTGTACCGCATGAGTTTATGATAGAGTTTATGATGGCGATGTTGGCGCTTTATGAAAATGCAAATATGTTTTCATGTTTTTCCAACGTCTGAAAGCTTCTTAAAGAAAGAACAGTGATTTTTACCAGGTCTGAAACTGATCCTGAACGTGAATCAGAACGAGTACCTCCCTTTCATTACCACATCCGCTGGGGTCCGTCTCCAGGTCCATGAGTTTGGATCCAGGTCTCACATGCTGGAACTCGGGCAATCTCTCTCTACTGGCTTTGAGACGCAGATTGGAATAAAACCTGTATGTATATACGTGTCAACGCCTTTAAGTTTCATGTCTATATTCCATGTGTACAAGGGCTTAATATGGTGCATATACAGCATAGTTTCCTTATCTTGAATTTTGTATAAATAAAGCGAAATTTCAAGTGGATGGGTGAGTAAATGGGTGAGCTTCAAGCATTCCACCAACAGGCACCAATTCTAATCAGCATCAGTCGGTATGCATTAAACAGTGCATGTATGCTTGACCTCTGCCCTCTTTTATCCCTCGCCGTAGTATCGTTGGAATGTTGATAATAGCTGCGTAAAACTGAACTCACTCACTCTGACTTCTGCTCCACAGATCTTGTACAAAAGACAGCCGGATCCGTATGGCACGTGCGACGATTCCGGGAGGTTCGAAAATGTCCTGGTAAGGGCGTGTTTTGTATGGGCCCTTAGAAAACATACTGTTGCGTTAGAAAACGAAGTAGAAAGTAACTGAACTAAATTTAAACATTGACAATACCAAAATGGGACATTTTAAACTTATGGATTTATGGAAAAGTCGGAGAGCTATAAGGCGAGTTACGCAATTCAATAAAACACCGTCTTGAACCCATCAACATTGTGACTGATAATATCAAGGTGTGACAGCTTGGTGAGGGAGGGAATCCCGAAGTAATATATGTTCTATTGAAACGAAACATGTGGACATGTATGTGTGCTTGTTAAATGATAATATAATAGTATAATATCTGTAAAGAGGTCCGTTGGTGACATGGGCTTGGACCTATAAATGTAACAGGTCTTTATCTGGAATAATAAATTATAATAATGTTTTTGTGATCAGGACTGTGAACGCGACTGCCTTGAGAGTCTAATAGAGGATCGCTGTGCCTGTATACGGCAGCAAGATGTCGAATCCGATCTAGACATGTGCGGATCCACAAGTGAGTCTTAGTCATCCCACGGTGGATGTGTTCTCCAGCTCCTTGTATAAACTGAAGTCAGGTGATCATTACCCACATACTTTACCATAGACGTCGTAGGGCTGAGATTTCTCTGTGAAACGGGACACCGTAATGGGTGATCGTTTTCAAATTATCTTCGTTTAACTAACCTGCTAGGTGTGCTGATCCGAACGGTCCAACCTTAAACTGTCGTATGCGCCATGCGAGCTGTACAGTGTACGTGTTACTTTAAGACTAAGAGACGGGTAAACAGAATAGCCTTCCCCTTTAACTAGCGTATTGGACATGCGCATCTAACAAATCATGTAAACCTGTGTGTTGTAGACATCCCGTGTATAAAGGAAATCATTAAAGAGAAGCAGTCCGGCAAGATGAAGTGTGACGTTCCTTGCCGGAGCACATGCAGGTATGTATGTCTTACACCTCCGTAATACCAATTGTGTTTTGTGTTTTCTTCTGACGTTTTCAATAAGTCTTAAATTTCTGCATAACTAGCACTCAGCTGCCTTAAGATCATACTCATACAATGACGGTCACACGTGTATCCCATCGACAGGGGCGCCGATTATATTGCCCGTATGGCTCAAAACGGACCGATGAATAACAATTTAGCTCGACAACTGATAAATATATATACCAGGGGAGGTCAAAACCTTCGTAGGTCTCATTACCTAATGTTGGGAAACAGCAGTACCTTTACTCCTATACCCTACTGATACGAAAAGTTCCCAAAAACGTTTTGACATCCCCGTGTAGGATTGGGGGACGTCAAACTCCGATACAGGCTATTAATCACGGGGTGCCAGGTCAGGAGTGTTCTCGTGGATTCTGCTTGTGTTTGTTCCCTCTTGTGTAAGGACATGAACAACGGCCGTGTACCCAGTTTTATAATTCTCCATGATAACAGTATTGTATCTTTTTCCCTGCTGTTTGGAGGGGACCTTTTGACAGGTATTTCGATGTATGCAATACTAAAAGCGGCATTGAAATAGTGACCCTTTTCCCTCCCCTAGTAAAACGCAATGAAACGCTGATCATAGTTAAAACATCAGCCCAGATCTGTGAGTTTTGTTTTCAGAATTTATGACCTGAAAATAGATTTGTTCAGCAAATTATCATTAAATTTTTAACACAGTTCATTAATTGATTCGAAGGAGTCAGGTGTACGCGAAGCACATGCAAAAGAGGCGATAAAACTATTGATTCATTTACCTGCTCTGTGCCGTATCCATCCTTTCTCACATTCAATATTGTATGTTTATCAGTTTGCGAGAATTCGTCGGTCCGCTTTTGTGCCAAACAGACTATGTGTAGAGTTACCTCCCTTTGAAATACCAGTTACCTTTGAGAGTGGGTTTGAATACCAGTATCCCAGTTTGTGATTGTCAGCAAAACAATCTATGAAATGCATTACTCTAGGCTTACCACACTTAAGCTGACACACCCGGATTGCATTGAAACATTATATGTGGTATGAATTCGGATGATGTACTTTGTTTGTTTGCTTGGGTAATAGACCTTCAGTTGATGCCTAAGACAAAACATAAAAATTTAAAACGATATATGATAAAACATATATTATGTGAAGGTAGGGTATCCTAGTGGTTAACTCATTCGTTCATCACGCTGAAGACTCGGGTGCCATTAACCGTATGAGTACTATGAGTGAATCCCAGTTCTGGTATCACCTGGCAGGAATGGCCTGGTTTTTTATTCAAGGAAATTTCCACGACACATGTAATCTTCTGAACTATTCTTTATTCAGTATATTTTACTTTGCACGATGACGAAGAATTTGTGACCACTGAGTTTAGAAAAAGTATGTATCCTGGCCTGGAATAGAAAGAATGTCTTTTCGTTTGTTCGTAGAGTGTATGACTTCGAGAAACAGGTGTCAATGACAAGATGGCCGGCAAACTACTATGACCCTGCAATCAAGTTCAAGGTCAGGAAATGGGCGGAAACCTTCAAGCATGACGTATTCAGCGAAGAGTACAGCAGGTATACCGCCCTACTGTCTTGTACATGGGGACCAAATGGCATCTTGTATACGCCGTAGGTCGAGCCACCCGCTTCGTCTAAATTAGGTAACTTAAATGTTGGGTTATCCATAAAATAGAAATCTGGATAACTCTTTCATGAGGACACCACGTCATCAAAACCTAGACTGATATGTACTGGAGAAATCCAACAAAGATTGTCTTCAGCAACTCGGTCACACTCGTGTTACTCGTTGTAGTGCGCTAAATGAGTAGATTGATGTCCATGCTGTTGATCACTAGATTTTCTGGTCCAGAGTCGTTTATTTACTGACCGCCGCCATATTAATATTGGTGAGTATTGCGTAAAACTAACCTCAGTCACTCGCTCACTAATATACCTTTGTGAACGAAAGGTGTCAGGAATTTGCCATCGATGATCTTTCCTTGGGGACAGCTTTGAAAGAGGGTTGAATGTAATGAAATACATCAATTGACCACGTACCCCAAATCCGAGGAAAACAGCACTGGCACGCTTAGGCCGGTCTAGCGGATACGAGTCGCACCAAACACACTGTTCTCTTGGACAACGAGTCCGTCAAGAGTAACGCCCCTTGAAATGGGGTATCATTCTCGACGCTTGGCCGGTCGTCACATTGCCCAACAGCATCAACTGTGGGAATCAAGGCAGGATATTTATATAGCAGCAGAATCGTCTCCACGTAATTGCCTGCGATGCGAACATAAAATTCCCTTCAATTAACATACGAACAATATGCATGTATGCTCATCTACATTCAAAGAGTTAAACACCGATCGAAATCGATGTGCCGAACATACGGTTGTCTTCAAGATAAAGCTTGTCCTCCGCATATTCATCATTTAATCAGGTTAATAATGAGCGCATTTACAATGCGTAAACTCCATTCACCAGGTGAATGCTCATGGCGCTAACACGATGAAATTATAATTTGATTATTTTCATAACCCCGGATAACCCAAGCTGCTTGTGAGGCGCTATAAAGTTAATGGTCACATACCTAATCCCACCGGGTACCCATTCCTTACATAAGGTGAGACCACATGTATCACATGTGCTTCGCTGTGAGGCAGGACTGGAGTCTTAAGCTGCCAAACACGGTGACGGTCATGGTCAACCCCTAGTTTGTCTCGAATATACACAAATTGCTGCTATATAACAGGAATATTGCTGAGAAGGGAAAGAATAAACAAATAAATCATTTCGAAATCTAATGCTGAAATTATGGACATGTTCTCGAACAGCAGACGGGTAGTGTCACAGTATCAAAAGGGTGGCGTCAAGTTGTGATGTGTCCTCATTGCAGAGACAACCTTCTGTCCATAAACGTCTACTTCTCAGAGCTGTCCCTGCAAACAATCGAAGAGGAACCCGCTTATGAGGTAAGCTTCAAGTACCCTACAAAGACATTTTGTAAGTGATACTGCCTACGTTGTGTATCAAAATTCGAAAGCCTTGGGGGGCAAAACAGCACTCATTTCTCGTTTCGTGCCAGTGGGGTAGTCTTGTGGTAAAGCGTTCGCCCGTTACTCTGAAAACATGCAATCAGTTTCCTTCATGGGTACAATTTCTGAAGCCCATAGCAGGGGACCCCCGCCTACTGGAATATTGTTAAAAGCGGCGTAAAACCATACTCATTCACTATTTCTGGTTACGGCTTCTTTGTTTGAAGGAAGGCATCTCCAGGAAGGGCATTTAAGAAACCCCAACCTCTCCGGGGTCCATTTCACTGGTTCTCGCAGACTGAAGCTGCCTACCTAAAATTTCCATTGGCTAATATGGCTGGCTACTGGACTACGTATAATGTACAAATAACAATGCAAGTAACAAGCCAGTTACCGGGTGGGTGAGCATGGACTTTCGCAGCTCAACGAAATGCTCCAGCAATTAACACTCGTGTCACGGCAGGGAGACCAGAAATGGGCTTCACACATTGTATCCATGTGGGGAATCGAACCCGGGTCTTCGGTGAGACAAGCGGGCGCTTTATCCACTGGGCTACCCCACCATGCCACTGAGTAACCGAGACATTCGATAGCGGAAAAAGGAACTGGGTATTTTTTTCAAGGCAAGGATGTCTTCATATCCACTAAAACTGACCATCTCTTTGATTAGTAGGTAATGCTAATTGCCTCTCTCGCCCGCTCCCTTTTCATATTTTGATCTCGATTGGTCGGTACAATGATTAAGTAGACCAAAAGCGGGCATTTTGATACATGAACTACGATAGGCTCACCGAAATTCGAACCGTTGAAGTGAAGGCGATTTGGGCTTTGTTACCATACCAAACATACCACAACTAATGTCTGGAAATACAACCGGAACAGTTATTAGGAGGTACTGCAAAGATTGGCAATATCTTAAAACTGAAAACATTAAAGGCACTTCATCACACCACACTTCTCCAAAAATATATAATTCATTTCTCCAAACAGCACTAACTATCAGCCCTAAAGGGAGCTACCCTATAGCGTATTACCCATAAAACAGTGTGTATTGTTGATTATCCAATCAAAAGGTTAGAATGAATAAATGCTACTTTGCATTAAATCGACACTGGCGCCATTTACCAGCCGAATTTTATAGCAAGGGAGGCCCTTAGAGTTATGTCCCTAGGAACTCCTGGAATATCCTGGTCACAACTAGTTCGGGAAACTCTGAATGTTTCAGTTTGAGATTCCCCTCTGTGACAAATACGAAATGTTTCATCTCTGAATGTTTCAGTTGAAGATTCCGCTTGTGACAAATACGAAATGTTTCATCTCTGAATGTTTCAGTTTGCAAGTCTCCTCAGTGACTTCGGTGGTCAGCTTGGTCTGTGGATGGGTATATCCGTGCTGTCTATTTGTGAGGTCCTGGAGTTATTCTACCTCCTTTTGGCCAACTGCTTCAAACCACGATCAGTCAGCAGTTCCACTGTTACTGACTTCAAGTCGTAACTCTATCAACTCCACCAACACGACTTTACCAATACTTTAGGTCCATTTCACTTCTTCATCTACATCTAATGATGTGCCATTTTGTAATAGGGTACAATAAATCATGGATGCTTTAAACGTATTTCATATAGTGCTCTGATTATGTAATTATATAAATACCCCGAAACTCATATTCCCATACTAAATAGCCATTCTGTAGGTATCGTGTGACTAACTGCAAGTCGGCTGATTCTGCAAACCTGGATATGGAAGCTTTAACATTTTTTTCACTTCTTTGTCAATGAAAAATTACACAAATACCTAAAAACATGGTTTCCTACACAACAGCCACCGTGTAAAGCGAATTTGATATTTAATTTGCCTCCCATCAAATATGTCCTATTTCATTGCATCACCATTACCTCTGAAAAGTGGAGGAACCCATCTATGTGCTGGTAGCATAGATAATCTACAAAATACTCTGTGTTCCATGACAGGAATGGAAAGGGTGGACTTGCAAAGATATTTACATTACACCATTCGTGAAGTTGATTGCAGCTTTATAGTAGTCAAGAAGAAAATAAGAGATTGTGCATTTTGCTGCAATATCACATTGGCCATTGGTGTGGTGGATGATGCTAAGGTTTTGTTTTTGGACCACGTTACACATTGATGATTCTGCCATAAGCTTTCAAGGTAGTTTTTTTTAATTAGTTCAACAAAGGCATATCGTTTATTCCTCTTTTTATGGGGCACTAGCAACTCCTAAGCTGTAATAGGAATGGTTAGTAGTTGGTTGTATTCCTGGCAGTGACAATCGCAGCCCATTTACACAAATGTATTTAACTCTTGTTCAGAAGAACTGCAACTAGTCATACATGTGGGCAGGATACCTTGTACTTATATACTAACATGATTAAATGAAAGCTCTCAGCTGCATTCTTCACTTTTTTGCCAATGCCATATTTACGGTTCTGGGTTCTATACATTTGCCATTGTCTGCAATGCTTGAATGAATAGTGATGTATTTTGGAAGAACAAGTACCTTCACTTCTTTGCTCACAACGGTTTTATAATTCTACCATTATGGATTAGTTACAGTCTCCAACACGAAAATGAACAATAATGATATTTGGAACAATACATACCTTCACTTCATTGCTCATACCTGGTTTAAATAAACACATGCACAAAGGTTGAGCGCCACTATTTTCATAGTGTCATCACTGAAGATCAGAAATACAAACTGTAAATGTTTATGACTAAATTAGCCTTCCATAGATTCTTGAACCTGAGATTGTCAAGATATGACGAGGAAAACTCCATTTCCCTACCATCTGAATCTTGAAACTCGGTTTCACCAGTCTGTTGTGAGATTCTCATTTCACTTTAGAGTTAGAAAATCACTCATGGTGAGAAGGAAGTTTACTACCGCTGAAAGATGGCAGGTGATAGGCATGGAAAATGATGGCATGTTTTGCATGGCCATTGCCATCATCACAGCTCCGTCATCCGTTTAGTTGCCAAACATAATCAAACCAATGGTGTCAATGACAGTCATAGATCTCGTTATGATAGTTACCATTGAGTATCCAAAGTAACAGATCACAAAAATAGTGGGTGGCGCATGTGTATATTCTTTCGTCGTTATGTCTGACATAGCCAGACAATGTGCAATGATCAGCCGTTTCCATAATAAATGTGTTCCTTCAGGAACAACATTTTGTTTGAGAAAAGTTGAAAGTACTCAGTTATATATTCAGTAAAGTGACAAAACATGTTCCAACTCCATAAGAAATCTTTGTTAAAAGCAGAGTCGATTGTACAATTCTGGCTTGTTGTTGTGCTTGGTTGTTCATGTCAATTTACGCACCACGCTGTTTGACTTTGGTCTGGAAATGGACAGGTCGTCAACTTACAATTCAGTGATTAGCATGCAAGACGATGACTGAGCAATTGTTTATGAATCACCGCCACCAAATTATGATGATACCAGGTGTTCGCGAGAACGTATCCTGTCCCACAGGGGTAACACCTCTCTCTCTCTCTCTGCCTGTAGATGTAGCTTTTTAGTATCAGTGTGGATCTGGACATATATTGGTTAGTTTATTTTACACTTTCATTATTAACTTTCACAACGGTATACGTATGCTTTTTGTGTAATAGAATTTCTACTCATGTGCTCATATGCGCATATTACATGTTTTTGCCATTTACAACGAGGCAGCAGCGAACAGTATTCATCCCAATCTGTATGTGTTATCAGTTGTCAATAGTAGCATTTTTATGGACAAAACTGCTCTTTATAAGCACATTCATT
Source organism: Haliotis asinina (assembly GCF_037392515.1). Taxonomy (NCBI): domain Eukaryota; kingdom Metazoa; phylum Mollusca; class Gastropoda; order Lepetellida; family Haliotidae; genus Haliotis; species Haliotis asinina. The sequence continues at coordinate 90,298,438 of NC_090280.1, forward strand.
AGACCAATCGTTGCTGTTTCCACAGCTGACCGCTGTTTGTACATATGTTTATGAGAAGCGGTTCGTTTGTGGAACTACATTTTACAATTGACTATTCATTTGGTGTGATTTTCATACCTGACGGTTCACTTTGTTCTTCGTATTATTTAATTATTTCCTTGTTTTTAAGTGGAACGAGTGCGTGTAATTTTAGGCGGCTTTTAGCACTAGCTTCAAGCATTATAGCTATGTCCTGGTATGGTGATCTACCTTCATTTGTTTGCGATCTATAGCCTAGTTTTATATTGTGTTGTCCCTTATAGCTAAAATACCTTAGATTTAATTACTAGTTTTACATGTATATATCTGTGATATTTTAGTTATTTTACTGTCTTTCGTTGACAGGATTGTATAATCTGGGGGGTTTTTTTTATTATTGTTAACCAACAAATTGTTTTAGTTACGATATGGCTGAAATATTGACTTTACATTTTAACTCCCTAACTCACTCATTGTAACTATATGTGGAGATCCAACCCAGGTCCAAGGCGTGATATCGTCCAAGTTATAAGAAGATTTGAGGTTTGATGCACCGATATTGTCAATACCCTTGTTTATAGTAATGTCTGTGTCTTTTCCAAATCATTTGAAATAAGATAAACATCGCGTCTTGGATACATGGTTTGTCATGTTCTTTTACCATTGTCATCGTTACCATTTTCATCATTGGTAATACCCTTTGCTTTTTTACTTGAGGTTATGCTCAAAATTCATATTTGGAAGGTGTCTTAATACACAGGCAACTATTATTCGTTCTTAAGGTATTTGTGTCATTTAATGTTTGTAGTTTGTGAATATCACAAAAGTACAACTCGAATGAATCATTGTTTCTTATGCTGACACAAAAAATATTCTTCATTTGATCAACTTTATCAAGTATATGCGATATGGTATTTTGGGTCAAGTTCAAGAAATGCTTCACTGATAAGATGACAAATTGTTGGTTATTAAAGACAAGGAAACATAATAGTGGATTCTGGGAGTAGATCCCACTACCTGTGAATCCTCGCACGGCAAAGGGAGACAATTCAAAATAACGAGCTATGCAGTCTGGGAAACTGAATAGCTGCTACTCTGTTGTGTTGGGGTTTTTTTTCATTATATCTTCACAGTGACATGCATCAATGTCGGTTCACTGCCCATGCAACTTTTTTATTCAATCACAGTTGGACTATTTATATTTCTCACAGGAATTAACAATACAATAAATTTTATTTTGAATATTTCTGTTTGAAATACTGTTTTATGTACCCTGTCACGCACGTTTGCTACCCAAGGCGTACTACATGCTACAGCAACATAGTAAATACTGTTTGTTTAACGCAACAATCAGCAATATCCAACGTGTGTGTAATTACAGTCTGCCACGTCTGACATCTGAATCGTTATACGAAGTTGGGATACGATGGCGTACATCAACCAATCACGAAGAACATCCTTGTTACTCACACCAGAAAATATATCAAAATAAGTTTTAATGACTCATGTCAGTGAATACCCTCTACCCAACAATTATTTTGTTCCCCTATTTGTTTCAAAGTGCACATATTACAACGTGATAGTTTCCTTCAAAACCCGGTTCCAGTAATGGTTACAAAATAACAAACTGTAGATATTGTTGGGCGCAGGGTCATTGCGATGTCCCTTATGGACATATATGTTGTTATGCGCAAAACGTAAAAAGTAGCAAAAAAATAAATCTTGCGGAAGTCTGCTCACATTCACACAAAGATAGTAACAAATAAGAATGTCGCATGGGTTTCGACCTTAGTCAAGCATCACCAGAAACATTACAAGCCATATCAGGCCGTCTTCAGAAGCAGGAGTCAAAATGCTATTTTCAATGGAGCAACATCCAGATGAATGGGGTTTCAGCATCCGAATGAAGTAAAGATGGTCCGTTTTACATCTATTGAGATAAAAGAATCACAGTCAAGCCTGTCCTGTTTGACTTTGGTCCTGGGGGGGGGTGGGGGGGGGTGGGGATATTTCAGTTTCAAAAGTGAAAATCTTTTTAACGTAAATTATCATTTAATTATTGAATTTCAGTGATTTGTAAATAGAGAAATGTTTTATTTTTGGCAGTTTAATTGAGATTGTGAGTATATGTACTTGTCTGTTTAGACAGCTTCCACTGTACATGCATAAGAGTACCTGCATCCCAATGAAGAAACAGTGCCATGCATCAGTGCTGGCGGTTACCCGACTGTCAGTCCGTCCGTCACATAGGCATTCGGGCTAAGACTATTTAAATTATTAGTGAGGTGTCTGAGAACAGATGCCCAAACAGACTTGGAAAAATAAGCATTGCCACTTTGCTCACAACAGCCCAAATAACCTAACTTCTTTGGATGGTCACCCAACCATTGATCAACCACTCAGAGTCATTCCAGGCAGTTACGGACTTGGCATTTGAACAGACTGCCTGTTATGTCTCCTAAAGCGGTTCTAGAATGTACCCTGTGTGTTCATAGGTTTCAAGGAACATTCGTGTCACACTTGAGTGAGGTAACCCAATTACATAGCTGCAGTGAAGCTGAAACAGAGGGCTCACTTAGCACTCGACCATTAAAATCAATAGACTTCTTCTAATTAATACTGAAAATTAACTCGTAAATTTGGCATTCAGTACATTAGCTCTTTACTTCTGGCTCTCACCTATCGGACAATACAACTGAAAATGTTTACGTGTTTAGTTTCCTTATATGAATAATGAATGTGACACTTAACTGCGCGCACTACAAATATGACAAAGGTGCACAATCCCGCTTTCAGATTTCATTAAAGATGAACAGTCCCATGCGACAACACACTCGTTGTTTCGTTTCTCACGCAAGTACCACTGTGGAAGATGGCCGGTGGTAAGAAGATGCCTGTTTTGCAGATGCTGGGTGACTTCGCGGACAATACATCAGCCCATGGCGTCCGCAAACTACATGAAAAGAGCCACTGGCTTTTCAAAGTGATTTGGCTTCTGCTTCTATTGACGGCAACAGGGAATGTCTTCATGCAAGTGTGGCATCTGATAAACCAGTTTGAGAGGTGAGCCAAACCGTATGAGAGGTGACACAACACCACAGGTAGGTCGAACAGTATCAACAATATCAGAAATGAATCAACCAGTACCAAGGATTACTCAACCAGTATCCGAGCTGAACATCATCAGGATTGATCCAACCAATATCAGAGGTGAGTCGATCAGTATCTGAAGTGAGTCGAGAAGTAGGAAAAGTGTGTCAACCAGAATCAAACGAGAATCAAGCAGTGTTAGATGTAAGTAAATAATTCTCAACCAGTGTACGGGTGAACAAATCAGATTCAGAGGTGAGTCAACCAGTATGTGAATGAAGTGAATCAAGTTTTGAGATGGATCAACCAAAATCAAAGGTGAGTCAACCAGTATTAGAGGTAGCATCAGATATGCGACAATCAATACCAAAGGTAAGTAGAACAGCATCAGATGTTAGACAGCCATTATCGGAAGCAAGTGAAAAAGGGTCAGATGTGAGACAACCACTACCAAAGGTAAGTAGCACTGATCACAGCTATAGAACCACTTGATCAGAAAATCCAGTGGTTGATATCATGAGCATTTTGGCATTTTGGGCACGATGGCATGCATCAACCAGTGTTACCCAGTTCTTTACATGCCCAGAGGGAAGTCAGTCAATATCAGAGAATGCTAACCGAATCAGAGGTATGCCAGCCAGCATTGGAGGAGAGTTCATTAGAAGGCAAGTCAAAAAGATGCACATATACTAGTTTCACAGACACTGCAACTGCATCAAAAGTGTTAGAGGTGAGCTGATCAGTATCAGAGTGTAATATACAGCTTCATGGCAACCTGGTTTAACAATTTGCAGCTACGTATCTGATCAGTATCATGAGTGAGTCAGTAAAACAGAGGGTCCATCAAATTTACATGTGAGTGAATCTGTGCAACAATCAAGTTAATCCATCGGGTGCCCCTTGTGTTGGTCAGACAACCTCACAGTATGTTCTTTTCCATATGTCATAATAAATCCAGAATTTCAGCAAGTGTGCATTATGAAAACCATATACATCGTTTACTGTTAACAGTTGATGTCGAATTGTCGATCCCAGGTTCACATTTCTATTACCTTCTTTGACGTTTAACAAATCTTCCGACTCTGCTAAACGCCTAAAAATATTAAATGGAATGGGTCTTTTTATTGCTTTAGGGGATTTTTGCTGCTGACAAACCTACGGAATATTTGCACCTGGTTGCCAATTACTATGCCGCGTCCTGACGCATCCGTTTAAATCGTTGACTGGAACGGATTTTTTTCTGTTTCTGTGATACAGAAACAGGTTCCTGGTCACGATCCACCAAACGTTGCGATGTTGCATGTAAAATCCTTTTTGGTCGATTGGGATGGGGAACTAGATCGTGTGCAATCGATGACTCTGTCGATAACGTGTTCGCGTGTCACACCAGTTGGGATGCTCAAACATATTGATCAGTACTTTTGTAAAGAAAATCAGAAGTTCCATCCCGACTGGGGAAGTCAAAACAGGTCATTTAGCATAGATGGTTAACTTAAACTTAAGGTCAATCACCGAATAACCATCCAAAACCCATTGCGATTCTACTTGGTTACCCATATGGATTACAAAATGGAAGACCAGTGCCCGTGTCTGTTTCATATTAAGAACCACATATAAATATTTGGAGTGGAGGGAAACGCAAAAAGACTGTATCACATAAAGAATGTTTTTCTTTTCTTTGCCAGTAAGAGCAGTTAATGTCACAGCAATGGGTATTTTCTCATACTGTTATACAGTATGTCAAAGAAATCCGATGAAAGTCTTTGCTCATCCGAATTCATTACCATTTCCGGACGTCGATTAGTCAGATGTTGCCGCTCTCTCTAAGCACGTGACGGTTGGTCAAATGTCACGCATACGGGTTCGACCATTTCTACGTATCTGAACAAGTATCGGACAATATTGTCCCTTTACCAGAGAGTGATGTAAACGTTGAAAGTTCTCATTTCCATTTACGTGAAACATTATGAGGCATCAATCCACCTTTACATGAGAGCTGTGAATTTTGCAAGTAATCATTCCACTTATCTCAGTCAGTATCAGGAAATAATCCACCTTTAACAGAGAATGTCGGAAACATTATGTTGTATCCTATATCAGTATGTACTTCATTGTGTTGGATACAATTATTTCTGAGCAAAATTCATCTCACGCTCTTTTTCAATTTGATAAAAAGAGCATGCTCACCAGACATAAAAGCTGCGAAATGGAAACACCAAAGTTTCGGTTAGAAGAGATGGTCCTCGGCACGAAGGGAAAGGGAGATATTCTCCTTTTGAGGTTGTATTTTGTTGGATGTATGAACGTGACATACTTGCTTACATGGCCATAAACTCGTGAAATATTCAGAATCGCCACTGGTGCAGTCGTTAAACGAATAGCAATGAACAGAGAGAACTACTATGCAGTCAGCTGTTGATAATAGGAAATGCAGTCTGATGAACCCATAAAGAGTGTGCAGAGAAACAGGCATGAATAATTTATCTAAAACAGTGAAGACAGAACCTGGAGCATTGATTTTGAATATATATCTACAATTAACAGCTGGCAACTTTTTCAGGATTGGCTAGCTTGAAAATAGCGATTGAAACAAGTGCCTGATCTAGTTTTACGCCTTTTTGTGAATTGAACTTGCTTTGTTTGTGAATGCATGATACATTTTCAGTAAAACAACTTCTTATGTATTATTTACTTGTGAAAATAATACAAAGAAGTCGTTATTCATATACGTGGCATATATTCAGATTCAAACCTATGTGCCTCTTAAGAACTTGAATTATTTCATGAAAGATAATTAACTCGAATTCATAGGATGTATACAATACTGCATTTTGTGATTATACAAACAGACGCAAGTGCCATTTTGCTATACTACTGTCTGTAGAAATTATCGTCATCCAGCATCATGGCATCATTGTTGTGATGAGACCCGATCTTCATAGGAATCTACAGGTGAGGATCGGATGGCGGATGAGCTCCTGATTTCGGACAATGACAATGATTTATGACAGGCCCCCGGGGACGGTACTTTACATAAAGTTTCTAAGTTTCCTTTGTGATCAGATAGATTCCCAGAAAGTAGCGATGCCTCGCTTGTGTAATTATTGAAGGCAGTTGGATTACTTGCGCATCGCTGCATTTTGCTTGAATATTGAAGAATGCTGCGTTCAACACCAAACAAAGAGAGAAAACGTTTACCATTCTATTTTCAACCTGCGGATTGACTCGTGAGATTAACATAACGATGTGTAAAGTCTTTCAACCAAACAATTGAGGTGGAATTTAGGATAAAACAATGAGATGTAATTTAGTATATTCGGACAGAGTTCAGTATGTTCATTCAAGCAGATTACGAAGAGATGCCGTCGGCTAGTAACGGAGAGGGGCATTGATATTTGTTTTATATTTCCATGGACGATTTGCACTCGTTACGTTTCCGGAGCACAGATTGGTAATTTTCGTTTCCATGACAACACGTTTGCCCTTGACTCGACTGATAGTGGTGTATCTATCCAAATGATATGTCGGAAATGAATAAGCTACATGTGTATAAGTATTCTTTCTCCAGCTGACCAGCTAGAGCTTCTTGCTCTTTCAGGATTTTTGGATGTACACACGCACGCACGCACGCACGCACGCACGCACGCACGCACGCACGCAAGCAAGCACGCACGCACGCGCGCTCACACACGGTTTGGTTCCATACAAATACAAAAATACAATCATTCTGATATCACGTTATGGATGATAGCTCAATATCTCCTTTTGTGTTTATACACAGTGAGTAGGTAGAAATTCTTTCAACAAGGTTCACTGCACACTTTAGTCAGATGACGGTAATAGTAAATAGTCCACTTGGCGTTCATTGCCTACTCATTGCGCTACGTAAATTACTATAAACTAAACACTCACATTGCTAGCACATCCTCACAGGTACCCATTTTACATTTGACTGAATTGGGGCAATTCGTATCTAAGGATACTTCGTAAATGTGTCCACCTCAAGACCCCAACCTAAGTGCCTCCTCCGTGGATCGAACCTGGGCCTCGATAGACAGACTTCTTACTAAACGTCTCTTTTCATCACTTCAGTTACTTTTGATTTGGGTAGCATTCCATGCACATTTTAATAAGTCAGCATATTTGTGTTATACAACAAGTCAAATTACAAATTCATTTTCTGCGTAAATAAGTTGTGAGAAAACGGCCGAAATGTAACAAAAGTAATTAAAATGAGAACATGCATTAAATTTGTGTAATTCATAACTGTATCTGAGTGTTTTCTTCATACCTTTCTAGAAAATATATAATCTTTAGTTAATATGAAAATGAAATTCATATCTTAGCAGAATCGTATATTCTGCCCGAAATGCAGCATTTCAGATTGCAAAGTTTCCTCCGCACAGGTTCCATCATCTGAATGCAAGAACAAAGAGATTCAAGCAATGTTAACGTTACAAATCCAACACACTGGCTCTGGTCAAAGTCTAGAAAATTTTAGGTCTTTCGTTTCGAGAAATAGGACTTTATTATTGCATCAACGACAAATTATTATTGGACACAGCCGTAAATAATGTATGCATACACAATGCCTCATCCAGGATGGGACTCATCCCTTCATTTCACATATCATGTCTGAGTCATGAAAGAAACTTTATCCCTCAAAATAGTTTGCCATGTCATGACAATTGAAATGTCATGATGCTCTAACATAGTCAGTTAATGGCCTCACCATACTTTGATATCACTAAGAACTGAGGTGATAATGCAATGACGTCATAAAGCTGATGACGTCACGATGGTATGACGTAACTGGGATCACTGCTAATGAAGCCTAATAGCAGTTCCGTGTTCAGCTATATTAAATCTTTTACAGATAACTGATGAAGAATGTTTATGGATGATAAACAAAATCTCACTCCCGTGGCTTCTGACATGAAATATATCGAAACTCGGTGATAAAAGTAAAAATATTTATATGCATCGGTAGCTATACATCTGGAATTTCTTTTGAACACAAAATACGTTGCTTCATAAGTTATGTTGTCTCATAACGTTCCTATAAATCACGAAAGGACATATGATATGGTGGTTGTTCAAGACGGATCGATTCCAGATTATATAGACAGACTATCATAGAATGTCCTTAAGTTGATATCCGATTGGTTTATGTGATATCCAAATCAGAAATCACACACGAAACTTTCCTCTAGGCATTGTTCATACCACGAGTGAAAATAATGTACCCATGCAATATAACTGTAACCAAACAACACGTACCACAGAAACACTTGCTTTTGCTGAACAACATAATAAAAAATACTGAAACCTTTCCCCAAATCTTCCATGTAAGTCTGGTTACTATTTAAGGGACATCGACAGTATCTATCGTGACAAAATCAAGTTATTGTTTCATACTAGTCAAAGGTAAATTATAAAAGGCGGGACAGTGAAACCAATAGTTTATCAGGATATATACATTAAAAAGTAGTTACAATTAAACATTATAATTATAAATGACAAGAAAATATGAAAACAACCACATGCAGGCCACCATGCTAGGGACCATGGGCCTTTTGCCAGGACCCTAGGTGCATTTAGAACATCCCCCAGTCGTTAGCCATTTAGACAAATCAATCTAAACAGAAAAAACATTCACATACTCTACGATTTAAAAACGTTAGTGAGAAAGATATGAAAGGAATCAGCAAAACCAAATTAATTTTCTTTTTATATAAAGTAGTTTCTTTTTATGTGTGTTGCATTACAAAACGACACTAGAAATAAATAGACATAGTGTTTAAGAACGGATAATGTCATACAAAAAGAGCCAAAGAAGTTTTAAATCGAATGGATGCAACAGGAATCATTTAGTAATTGTATACTTGCCAAGACTCTGTATCGTGTTATATATACTTTGATATCACATCTACTTAATGTTGATTGGGTAAAATACCAGATTACGACATATCATTACTTAACCGTATTCACTTAATTTTATGTACACATAAACTGTACATCAATAACCTCCCACTATCAGTTAATTTCTTTCTAAGCAATTGCAAAGGAATAATTTTCAGATAATGAAAATATGGTCATAATTGTCTCAATTTGTTCAAGTAGTAAAGTCAGTCTCTTGTGTTCTCAAATATTCAGGGCATGGTTTAATGAAAACATATATCGTAAATAGATAGACAACGGTTGCGCAACTGCATTTGCTTATTATAACATAGTGTACTGATTTTGGGATGATGGAATGAGTGCAAAATGCTACAACGTACTCAAAAGAACAGTGTACATATTGAACATCACATGGATATTTATTTATATTTTGGAAGACACATGAAAACAAGGGTGTACGTGAGACCATAGAGAGTGGTAGTACCTCAGCTTTCCAGGAAGACACACACCACTTAGCTGTTAAGTGGGGACGATTCCAACAAGAACAAAAATTAAACGATGCGAAAGATTTGGCATTCTTTCTGCTCAAAGAGCTTACTTGCTTATGTTTTCGAATATAATGAATGCCCTGTAAACAACGAACTCATAAAATGAACTACGGATATTACGATCATGCTTGTAACGAACTTACGGGTATAACGAATTGTTTTGGACCCATCACTTCTTTTTATATAGTAGCCAAAACGCGACTAACGAGCCCTGTGAATCAATCTTGTTTCAGCTCTGATCTGGCCACAAGCCAATAATACATTTCATATCATAAAACTTTTCTATCATAATAAAATCCGCAATATTTTGAATTACAATTCCATTTGAGCAATTCAATACAGAAGAAAGTTTATCAACTGATGGATGGAGAAAATAATTTTTTAATGTGTTTTTACGTACAGAATTATTACTATTACGGGATCTACAGATTCTCTTTTCTCCCTTGATCATCACAAACCTACTGTTTTCATTAACAGATCATGAGAAACAACGTAAACGAGATATTCTACATTTCTTAACATTAACACATCATAAAGTAACGTTCAACATATATGTGAGTTTTACCGATTGAGTAATGATTATATTTTGTAGACATTGAAATTTTTTCCAACCATTTTTGCTGGTAGAAATTCAACCTTTGTTTCAAAGAAAAGGCTATTAAATCAAAATGAAAAAACATATGTTATCCAGTTCTTGTTACCTTTTGGGTTTTGCTGCTTCTATGTACAACAATTAACTGCTGGGTATATCTTGAATACAACATATATTTCAGAAGATCCACAACTGTTGATGCCATGAAAAGCGATTTCCAACACCATGTTTTGTTTTCGTGGAATGAAACATTAAGAAGAGCACCTTCTGTTTGCTTTCTATGTCAATATCACTTATATATTCCAGGCGTCCTGTTACGATCAAGACTACGATACACTCTCGCAGTCTAAAGTTCCCGACCGTCACTCTGTGCAACCTGAATCCCTTCAAGTACTCCGAAATTCAAAAGGAGGAATTCCCCATGGAAACTCTCAGACAAATTTCAGGGATTCTCAACATCTCACTGGAGCAATTTGGAGGCGCAACGCAAACAGGACAGGTAGGCGCACTCTTAAGTTTACCTGAAACTGCTGCGTTGCACTAACGCATATATTAAAGAGGTATCTTATCCCCTACGTAACGCAAACAAACGTATTTGACATTGATTGAAACTGTACTGGCTAGCGAACAGTTATCGTCGCGTACCAGTTATCGCCAATACATCAGTATCACACGTTCGCACTTCCGGTCAGCTACAATTCCAGCATATTTCCCGACGGCATTTGAGAACAATAAAAGATAGCAAAAGAAAATTCTTCCGGTTAGTAACATTGGGTAAACAATAAAGATTAAGTTGGGAACATATGATATAAATTAACTTTATAATGTGACTATATAAAAGCAAGTACACAAGTCATTGATTGTGTCATTTCCTATCAATCTAGTGTAAAAGAAACACTCAAATAGTCACAAAATAATTTATTCGAGGCTACTGTGCGATATAAATATATATTATTTCACGAATGACGTGAGAAATCTGGAATGGCGATAACTGTTCATAACTGTATCACAATTCATTCTGTTTCATTAATTTAAGGAAGGCTGAGTAACTTTGTAGATGCCGCTAAAACTAAACATCCCTTTACCTGAATCAAATCGGAAACACCGACCTATCAACGAGGGTGACGTATCTTAAATCACTTTACCTGAAGCAGCTCTAAAACACTAAATTTTATAGCAGTCTGATGTAGCTTCAGGCTTCACTTTACCTGAAACAAATCTGAAACACCAACCTATCAACGAGGGTGACGTATCTTAATTCACTTTACCTGAATCAAATCTGAAACACCAACCTATCAACGAGGGTGACGTATCTTAATTCACTTTACCTGAATCAAATCTGAAACATCGACCTATTGCAGGCTTGTGAAGCTTCATTCTACACTTTACTGGAAGCAGTTCTGAAACACAAACCTGTCGCAGTCTGGTGTAGCTTCAGACTTTACTCTACCTAAATCAATGAGTGAGTGAGTAAGTGAGTTCATATTTAACGTCACATCGGCAATATTTCAGCCAGATCGTGACGAGAGCGATTAGTTACAAACCTACATATTAAGTAATGGCACGTTATAAGGATCTGTCAACGAAGGACAGTAAAACCAACTAGAATATCACAGAGAGTGTAAAACTAGTAATTAGATCTAAAACAGTTCAACGATAGAGGACAATACAATATAAAAATAGGCTATAGATTGCCAACAACTGAAGGTAGATCACCACATTAGGGACCGTGACCTGAATCAATCCTGCAGCTTCATTCTTCACTTAACATGAAGTAAGTCTGAAACACCAACCTACGTATCCGAAAGGGATGCACCTTCATTCTTCACTTTGCCTGAAACGGTTCTGAAACAACAACCTATCAATGAGGGTGATATATTATAATTCTTCACTTTACCTGAAGCAGTTCCCAAACATCAACCTATCAATGAGAGTGATGTATTGTAATTCTTCACTTCTGTTCTGAAACACCAGCCTATTGCAGAGGGATACACCTGTATTCTTCACTGTGCTTGAAACAGGCCTAAAACCCCAGCCTATCAACGTGAGAGGTGTATTGTAATTTTTCGCTTTACTTGAGGCAGTTTCGAAACATGAACCTATCACAGACTTGTGCAGATTCAGTCTCTTCCTTAGTTGAATCAGTACTGAAGCTCCAAGCTATCACAGTCTGAGGCAGGTTCACTCTTGCACCAATCAGATGCATTCGGTTATCGCCTGATTTTGAGGAATATTTTCAAAGATGATCATCATCGAATATTTTATATGATAATTTAGATGTTAAGAAGCACACATGTAAAACGCAACAATACCAATGGCTAACAAAATATGGTGTCTTTACAATCTCTATAAACACTTTGTGATATGAACAACACTTTACCTGCTAAGAGAACATGACTACATGTATAATGCGAGTTTAAAACTATGCTCACTCACTCACTCTACACACATAGTGACTTTGCCATGAACGGACAAGACAGGTTCTTCACGTTCCTGAATCGTTCAAAGTTACATCATTACAGTAGACTGGTGGTTAAAGCGTCCGAAAATCACACTAAAGACCCGGGTTCTATTTCATATAAATGGTACAATATGTGAAGCCTATTTCTTGGGTCCCCCGCACTGTTATTGCTGGAATATTCCTGGAATAAAACTAAACGTGGCATAAAATTGAACTCATTGTCTTATTTCTTGATCTATCTTGTCTCATGGTCGGCAAAATAAAGAATCTTAAGCAATCCGTTACTCCCAATCAGTGTCTTGTCTTAAATTATTTAAATCCCACGACAGCATCGCATTTATCACACAATAAGTGCAATTCTCAAGAACAGATTTGATAAGTCTTTAGTGAATCTCAAGGATAGATTTGCTATACTTTTCTGAATCTTAGGAATAGATCTGTTATACTTTTGTTGTATTCCAGTGATTCGCAAAAGTATACTGAGTCAAAAAAGAAACTTCACATTCTTTATTCAGGGCACTATAAAAGAACAAGAGGTGGCAAGGTGGTTAAATTATTATCATTTCATTGCTGAGATTTGTGTGATAAACTCGATACACTGACAGTGCCACAATCAGTTTCATTAGGATACATCGCCGTTCCAAAACATGGGTATACAGAATGTCAAGTCACAAGAATAAACATTTGAAATTTCTCAGTTCAATATTGTATATAGCCGCCCCACGCATTCACCTCAAAACACCGTCTCCTCGTCGACTACCTGATGCTTGTGAACACGTGGTTGGGGATTCTGCGCCATTGCTCTTGCCAGGCAGTGCCAAGTTCCAGCAAATTCTGAGGTTGGTTCCAAAGACCACGAAGCCTTCTCCCAAGTACATCCCAAACGTGCTCTATTGGATTAAGGTCAGGGGACCTCGCTGGTCTGTCCATGACGTTGATTCCAGCGTTTTGGAGGAAATTTCGTATCAACATCGCAGTATGCGGCCGAGCATTATCATGCTGGAACTGTAGACCTGGGCCATAAGCCGCCATGTGAGTTCAGGGATTAGCACCTGGTCGCGGTAAGGTTTCCACGGATGACCAGAAGTCGGGAACGGTTGTTCCCACAGAAAACACCCTACACCATGCAACTTCCGCTCCCGAATCTGTCAGCTGTACACAACATTGGACATAGCGTTCACGACGTCGTCTCCAGACTCTATGCCTGCTGTCCGCGTATCTGAGGGTAAACCTGGATTCATCGCTAAAGACGACTCGATTCCAGTCTCTCTGGGTCCATCGGAGGTGGCGTTGGACCCACAGCAAACGTTGACGTTGATGGAACGGCGTCAGTATTGGCCTACGATATGAACGTCGAGAATGGAGATTGGCAGCCCGCAACCTATTTCGAATAGTCTGTGAGGATAGTCGACCTCTAAATCTCAGCCCTGGTTCGTGTAGCCGGCAGAAATCTGTCACGTAGGTGACGTAGGACGTGGACGTCACACGTGGACGACCCGACCTTGGGCGATCAGAAGTGGTGCCAGTTTGCTGTAGACGACATCGCAAGTCATACACAGTACAACGGCTGCATCCCATTGCTCTTGCGACGTCAATAACTGATCTTTCCGCTCGCAACATGCCAACGGCATGTTCACGTTGCACATTTGACAATCATGACATTTAAAGTACCGTCAGAACTGCGGTTTAAAAGTGTTTTTTCAATTCTTGAGGCCACTGCAAACACGTGCAGATTACAATTACAACGATTACTCATTATTTTTTAAAATTACATTTTATGGAGTTTCGTTTTTGACTCAGTATAGATTTGTTATGTTTTTCGTATATTTCAGTGCACCTCAAGAACAGATCTGTTTTACTTTTCGTATGTTCCAGTGATTCTCAAGAATACATTTGTTATGCTTTTCGTCTATTTCAGTGATTCTCAAGGGCAGATTTGTATACTCTTTTCTTATATTCCAGTGAATCTCACGTACCGATTTCTTAGACTTTTCGAATGTTCCAGTGATTCTCAAAAATACATTTGTTATGCTTTTCGTATGTACCAGTGATTCTCAAGAATAGATTTGCTGGATTTTTCTGATGATTGTTTAGATCTGTTATACTGTTGACATATTTCAGGAATGCGGTGGTGCCCTCTAACATTAATACACGTTAGTTAGTTGACATAACATGATGCGTACTTCATCCTTGCTTCAGGCACCTGTCGATACTGAAACTAGAAATATCACTCAAGACGCATATTACAGTGACGACACAGGTGGTGAATTCTCAGGTAACCTTGACTTATTACTTAAACTGCACAGCTGCATTTCGGTATAGGAGGGAGTGTCACCTTCGAATTCCTATATAGAATATGTATTGCCATTTTGTTAAGGGACTGGATCAGTTCATGGGAGTCAAATATATACGCGTTTTCTCGTCACGTTGCATTTCTTGTTTCATTCCTTACACTGGTACAATGTGTGAAGTCCATTCCTGGTATTGTCCGCCGTGATGCTCCTGGAACAATGCGGCGTAAAACTAAACTCACTCATGAAATAGTTGACGGTTAAATAGATTTCTCAGGGTTACTGACTGATAGTGAGAATTCCATGCAGCTCCATCCAAAGTCCTCATAGTTGAGCACGATTTGTCGAACGGAGGACCTTGAATCACAAGGGACATACCGAGGAGGGTTCAGATAATAAACCTACATCGTCGTAACATGATATCGACGTCAATATCCCCGGCCCGTTTTGACGATGACCAAGTATGGCAACGAATGGCTTCAATATCCAGTTACTCACGCTAAAACTGAATTTTTCCCCACTTGCGGTTGCATAATATTTAATTTTCCATTCTGTTCAAGTCATTTATCACGTTCAGGTAGCCAAAAGGTCAATAATACAATGCACTGTTTGTGCACCACTTGATATTACACAGATTCTGACACCAGGTTTGGGGGAATATTCAGCGAATGAACTCAACTTTGTAAGGAATATCAACAATATCAGGAGATACGAGGTTGGCAAATATCTGATAAGTAGGTTTTGCTACATACAGTAGTAGGAAGGTATATATTTACATGTTGGTTCATTGTAGAGTGGTCAGATCAGCAATAATTGTAATAATATTACTTCCAGCCACTTTGAGCGTCCCAAAGTTGTTGTTTCACAGTGTAAAATTTGAGGTTGATTTTGTTGATGGCAATGTAAAGCTGGAAGGTATAGTCCAGGTGTAAACCAGGTGCAGTCCTTCGCCAAGTCTGCCAGAGTCAGACATTTGTGCATCACGTGTACATGCAGTGAGAGGAAAATAACAGTATCGAACCGAATCCTTCACCTTGGCGAAGTAGGTCTGGACTCGAATGTGAAACTGAGGGCTTTGTTTTTGCTGCTCAGGACAAGACACTTTGTACTCGCAATCGCTTAAATGTGATTGTAAAAGAAACTGTTAACATGACATGTTGATTACGCAGTATCTTAGAGGACATGATGGCTTTTACTACCGACTTCGCCATGCCTGTGGCTTTGACTCCGAGGTCCATCTATGTTACGCTTCTGAACACGTCCAGGCACCATGGAAAATGGTGCTTTCAAACTCCTGTGGAATGGGCTTACATACAGTCTGAGAAGAATTTCTGCCAAGAAACCTCATCTTGTCCTTTTTGTTACAACCAGTGAATTTATTTATATCATTGAATTTATGTATTTTCTGCCCTTTTGCCGGCAGTGTGACTGGCGAGATTCATGAAAAACATGCTGACCTCGCCTTTGAAATTTGTACACTGTCGTCATGCTCTCCATTGTTCTCGGTCCTCTTATCTTGGTACCTCCTGATCTCTTAGCGCAGATCAGGAGAGTGTCCGGGTGCTCTACTGGGAACGGAGCCCTTCTGACACTCTGGATAATGCAGAAGGCTGCAGTGTTGAAGAATCTACATATTCCCGGTAGGTTCGACTAGGCATCTTTTCATGGGAGATGTCCCACTCACTGTCTGGACTGTGTGTAGAGGTGGGCAAGGGCCCTGGGCTAATGGTGAGCCTTAACAGTCAGACTGTGCCAGGACCACCTCAACCCTGATGCATTTCTATCTTAATCTGTAAAACATAATAGATTTAAACTTTTCTCTTATCAACCCTGGTTTTCTACTTCATGTCCTAATTACAATTTTCGTTGCTCAGTGAGTCAGTTCCTGACTGAAGCACCGGATCAGTTTCGGACGGACACCCTTCTGACTTTGACAGAAACGTCGGAAATCCAGCGGTTAGCACAGCCTATGTCTGAGCTCCTCGTCAGCTGCTTCTTTGCCGGTAGCCCCTGCCGCCACAAGTGAGTGTCTACCACCCTGTTAAAAATGTTCATCAGCAACCCACGCTTGTCGTAAGAGGCGACTAACGGGATCGGAGGGTCAGGTTCACTAACTTCGTTGACACATGTCATCGTATCCCAGTTTCGTAGATTGATGGGGAAGCTATTGGTCACTTGATTGTCTGGTCCAGACTCGATTATTCACAGACCGCCGCAGTTAGCTTGAATAGTCATTGAATACTTCCGAGGGCGGCGTTAAACAAACAAAAAGATATAAAATTCACTTTCGCTCAATTTTTTATTTCTTTGAAACCGCCACTGTTTACACAGAAAGAATTTGTCTTTTTCCACAACTCATCTTTGTAGAGAACATCCAGCATAACGCACACACAAATGTACAACCGCACGAAAGCACGCACGTAAGTACACAGTTCAAGGCCGTTTATATCCCACATCATACGATATCGTGTGTGTCCTTTCAGCGAATTCTCTTGGTTCTACGACCTCGACTATATGAACTGCTTCCAGTTTCCACGAGATAACAGCACACGGTCGCGCGAGGTCTACAGCGCTGGTCAGGTCTTTGGTGAGTATGAATGAGCCGGTCGGATTTACATTGGTGGTAACGGTCGGTAAGAACCACTGAGACGTGTCAACCAAATGTGGTAAATATCAAGCTTTAGTCCTTGGCCACATGCTAGAAAAGTCCCTATCTTTTAGGATATCTCTGCAGCAGTAAACGTGTTATCCAGTGATTAGTATGACACCTCCCACCTTCCCAAAATTCTTGTTGATATGGACCTAGCCACAGAATGTTGCTAAACACAAACACCCACTGTTGAACCAGTGCCCACATGTTCAGAGACCAACTGCATGAGTATTGACCACATTGTCAAGCGGTGACAAGATCTGGTGTTGACCATGGTCAAGATATGCAGTATGGATGATAAGGCTGGATGTATTACATTACCTGGTTTTGGTGCAATCATTACAACTGGCCTAGGAGCAGCTTCTGCAGAGACCGAGTACATTGACAATCATTATAGTTTGCTTTCTTTGTTTGTAATGATGCAAAGTTTATTTCATCGGGTATTACAGAACGGTATGATGATATAAGTACAGACAGCAATTGCATACTATCAGAATACTCATGTGTGACAATGTTACTGTGCAGTCGATGTTTTGTTGTTGTTGTTTATCGCCGCTGTCAGCAATATTTAGCTATATAGCGCGCATCATAAAATAATCGAATCTATACCAGAAATTGCAGTGATTAACAGCATGAACATCTTTCTATGGAATGGGGATACGATGACAGCGAGCCCGACCACCTCGCCCCGTTAATCGCATCTTACATCAAGCAGGCTTTGCTGTATTCTAACCAATTCGAACCCGAATCTTCAGCCTGACATCTCTTAACTAGTCTGTGCACAGTGCGGGCAACATACCACTGTGTGGTGTTCTGCTAACACATCTACCTCCCTTCAGTGTCTATCAATATTTCACAACCATAAACTGGTTTTTCAGAGTCATTCTTTGACATGTATGAACACAAGTAGCTGAATGTAGGTCAGTGTCATATTGTCCCAAGTCCCAACACCCTGTCTTGCATTCGCCCTAGTGATCTGCTAACACTTTCATCGAATGTAGTTTGTGGCTTTAACGTTACATGAAAATCTGGGTGATAACTAACTGATCTTCAACAACCCGTTCTTAGCAAACAGCGGTATAGAATGGTCAGGTAAACTCACTTGGTTGACACCTGGCATCGTATTCGGCGTTGATGGGCGTGGCTTAATCTTTTATATCCACTGAAAAATGAATCCAATAACATTCCAGCCAAAAAGAATGCAGAAATTACCATGACGAAAAGGAAAATCATATTCCGGTGTTATGTCGAACATGATAATAGCCTTAAGAGCTAATCCAGTGGATTTATTATTATTGCTCCTATGTCACTGTATCAGTTTGATATTTGATGAAACCTCAAAGTGAATGCAGATTGCTGAAATATTGCTGTGGCCATTGCTTCAGAGCAGAAAAAACGTAAAATCTCATTGTTCACCATACCCTGTATATACCCCCTATTATCAAAAGGCAAAATAACATGGTGCCAACGTCACTATCATTCAATGAAGGTGTAAGAATATACCCGGAAACGTCGTGTTTTTTTCAAAATAAAGAAGCTGACATCCACAAAGTCTCTCCTTTATGGGTATGGCCTCTAGATGTTGTTCAAAGATTTCTCATCATATGCCTTCTCCTGTCTTGAGGTCTGAGTTTGATTCTGAACGTGGACCAGAAAGAGTACGTTCCATTCGTCACGCCCAGCGCCGGTATCCGTGTGGCCATTCATGAGTACGGCTCATCGCCCAACCTGATGCAGAAAGGACTGACTGCACCTCCGGGCTTCGAAACTTCAATTGGAATCAGACCAGTGAGTATATTACAGTGGAAGTAACCACTTGGGCAAATGTTTGCCGGTTTTGAAACAACATTTTACTGTGGCCAAGGTTTATGAAAGAGAAAGAATACAGTATTAAATTATCCTCTTAAAGACACATTCTTTTTCAATACTTGTTAAAGAGGAACACAGACCAACACCTTGGCGAATCGGCAAATATCAGTACGTTTAAAGAAACGGATTCATTTTAAAAGACGCAGTGGCATTTCAGTATTTGCATTGTATTAATGTTTTCGTAATTTGAGCAGTTATTGATATAAAGTTGTATCATAGTAACACTAATAGGGACTGAATAAATGAGTAAGTTTTGTTTTACGCCGCGTATGATGTGGGATGTAAACGGCCTTGAATTGTGTATTTACGTGCGTGCGTTCATGCCTTTTTTTTCAGAAATGAAAAATTGATCCAAAGTTTATGTTTGTTTAACGCCGCCCTCGGAAGTATTCAATGTATTCAAGCTAATTGCGGCGGTCTGTGAATAATCGAGTCTGGACCAGACAATCCAGTGATCAACAGCATAGGCATCGATCTATGCATGGGATATGGTGACGGGTGGCAAACAAGTCAACGAGTCGGACCACCTGATCCCGTTAATGGCCTCTTACGACAAGCATGGGTTACCGAACATTGATTTTAATGCGGATCTTCACGGGTCTCACAGCAGCAGACACGGATACACTGTGTAAAGCCATTCTCGTTGTGCTATTTCTGACTATTTCTGACTTTTTCTGAAAGAGTTGAAGATCCAACTGACCAAACCTATCTGCTTTTTCAGACAGTTCGAATCCATCAGCCACACCCGTACGGCAACTGTGAGACCGACAACCCATACGGCGACATTCAAGTGAGTAAGAATCCTTCCGACCACCACTAGATAAGTTCCACACTGAAACTCCTTTCAGTGACGTGATACAACAAACAGATGATATTCTGACCTCTTCAGTTTCCGAGGGTGTTTTTCACAAAACAAAAATACACCCAAAAATCTGAAAATGTTTTAGTCTATCAAAACCGCTATATTAAAATACACATTACAAGGTGGGAGATAAAGTGACGACAATTCTTGAAAGAAATATGTTTGAGACTTTTGAAGAACTGCACAAATAATGCACTGTAGCAAGTATTATAAAGAAAAAATAAACATATTATATTCTCCAATCCCGAGCCTCCTTATCCCCCTTTATTTTTTTTTCTTTTGCCCTGAGATTTTGTCTTCCCAACATTCCTTATGACTGTTCGGAGCCAAGGACTGTGTAGGTGTGACCTTGCAGAATATGCGCATAAACCGGTTACAGTTATTTTTTCGTTTTAAAGCTAGTTACTTTTGATAACTATGTGCATGTATAATTGTCGTTACTTTTATTATCTTTGGCTATAGGCACATGCATTCGCTAACAATGTACATATGTCGCTGCCTTTATACTCTTTAGTATTTAAGCACATTAGATGTACATTAGATAAGAATGTGCCTATAAGAACACCTTGGGTCTCTGCCATCATTCAGACTTGTGAGAGAAGATGCCTGGAGGATCTGATTGAGATTGAGTGTGAATGTTCACGGAGGATCAACAACCCCAACAACATAACCTACGTGTGCTCCGCAGCCCGTGAGTATGCCACCCTAACTAGAGATAAGGCACTAACTGGATCGGGTGGTTAGGCTCGTTGACTGGGTGGACACTTGTCACCGTATGTCAACTGCTTATGCTGTTGATTTCTAGATCGTCTGGTTCAGACTCGATTATGTACAAACCGCCGCCATATAGTTTGAATTTTTCTGTGTGCGGCATAAAACTAAACTCACTCATTATACTTTTGATCACTGGAATGTCTGGTCCTGGTTCGAGTATTTAAGAGACCGCTTCTATATATTTGGAACACATACATTGCTGCGTGAGGCGTTAAACCCGACAGTCAGATTGTAAACAATGATCATCTGTTGTGTGAAATTGCTTTCTGTACTTACGTCAGGAAAATGTTCTGTAATACCCTATGAAGCAAACTTTGACGCTTCGTTGTTGTTGCAAGCCCTTGCTTCAACATCTGCGACAGAAATATTGCATCTGTATGGTCAGTTTATTTGGGTCATTTAGATACGGACAAAATAAGTTTTGTTTCAATATATTTAATGTAGCAGCATTCCAGCTATATGACCTTTGTCTATATCGAACCGAATCTGGTCTAGACAATCCAGTGACTGACATTTTGAGCATCCATCTATCAAACTGGTACGCGATTTTGAGTCAGCGAGCCTGCCTACCCGATCGCCCCTTACAATCATGAGCTGCTGAAGACCAGTTCACTCCCCGAATCGTCTTTTGAATACAAAATGAACAGAAATTATGTGAAAGATTTCTTTGACAAATTGTACTAGTTTCGATTAACCGATGACATGACGCTTCAGCGAATTCAACACTTAAAACATATCTGTACCCATATCAAAATGTGCTCTTGTTTTCTGAATACTGTATCATTTCGGAATATACTTTTTACATGAGATATTCGAACGTCAAATGTTCTAAAACAATGAAACTCCTCCCTTACCTATCACCTTCTTCTTTTCTAAGGTCAAACTTACGACTACAAATAACACTGAAATTGTACAGTGACACTCGAAATTTACTCAGAGCCAATATAACAGCAGCTATAACCGATTCCACAGCAGACTTTGAAGACTTCCTAAATGGTTGAGGAAACGTGAAGACGAGTTATTATCATGCGAACCTTCACAAAAATATTCTATATTACTATTTTGCTTAAGGAGCAGAGGAACGCTTTTTATGATCCTGGAATATTGAAAACTGTTTGCAGAAGGGGGCTGCATAAAGACTGTTATCAAACAAATGCAGAAAGGGAATCTCACATGCTCGACGTGTCGGATCTCATGCAGGTAAGAGAACTTCAGTACCCCGCGCTTGTTGAAAGAAGCGCCTAATGGAATCGAGTGGTCAGGGTCACTGGCTTGGTCGACACAGGTCATCGTATCCCCATTGTGTAGGTCGTTGCTCGTGCTGCTGGTCATGGATTGTGTGGTCAAGACTTGATTATGTACGACTACCGTCATTTAGCTGAAATATTGTGCTGAGAGCGGCATAAACGTAAACCCACCCAAGGCGTTACGTCAGTGGATTAGCGCTTAAATCTATTGTGAAGGTTAGATGCAAATTCGACTTAACACTGGAATATAATTTTCCTTTTGTTTGTAATTGTAATTGTAATTCTGTTTGGCTAGATTGGTCGCGTGTTGTTGGATTCATTTCTCATAGAATGTAAAAGACTAAGCCACGCCCATCAGCACCGGATACACGGTGCAACCAAGTCAGCGAACCTGGCCACGCTATACCGTTATTGGCAAAGGAAGCGTTGTTGAGGACGAATTATAACACAGATGTTAAAACTGTAAACTACACTCTTGGCAATGAAAACATCGGCAGACAGTGCTCACAGCGGTATGTTTCCTATCTCCTATCTGTTTAATTTGCAAATCTAGAATTGAAAATTGTCGTCAGAATGCATGACGGGGTTTTGGACCCAATTAAAACTGACGTACATTCAGCTATTTGTATTAATATACGCCAAAGAATGATTCTGAAAAACGGTTTTATGGTTGGGAAGCATTGATCTCAAGATGAACCACCCATGAAGATCCGGTTTAGAATTGATCTGGAGTAACCTATGCTTGTCGTAAGAGGCGACTAACGGGATCGAATGGTCAGGCTCGCTGACTTGGTTGACACATGACATCATATCCAATGCGTAGATCAATGCCAGTGTTGTTGATCACTGGATTGTTTGGTCCGGCTTTTGATCATTTACAGACCGCCGCCTCTAAGGTTGAATATTGCTGACCGCGGCGTGAAACAAAACTCACTCACTCCAGCTGAATCTGTGATATGGACCCCCTGTCGTTACACTGATAAACGTAAACGTCAGTTCATTGGCTCCCTATAAAACACTTGCTTTGTGCTTCCATAGCTTACACGCCATCATAAAAATATGTGGAGATCTGCAGTCTGCTTTGTGCAAGGAAACTACTTATGTACTTATTTAAACAGTAGTTCACATCCCTCAAAACACCAGTGGAGACAAGTTGTAAACAATCAAGTACATGAGTGTGAAGAACAAACGTGACGTAACAAAGTTTGCAGGATTGTCCCGTAAGAAGCTAGTTCATACATCATTGTCAAACCACATACTTTCGAACTGACATTTTTGTATCCTTAATACAGAGCAGCCTTGCAGTTATGCTTGAAAATGGCATCACGAAATGTAGTTTCAACAGAATGTTTGCCTTGTAACAAACACGCATGTGATTATGACAACCATATGATATAACATCTTGAAAAAATATTACCCCTCCGAAATAACTAATTTTCTCATCCCTGATTGATTTACTTGAGGGTGAAACCTATGTGCAGTTTAAAATGTTGGCAAACAACAAACTGTTGTCAGTATGCCAAGGTACAAATACACGGTTCACATGATTTCTGGTCCAGAATACATATCACTTTGCAACATATATCTATCATTTGTAACCATGTATGTTTGTATTCTAATACAGACACTGTGTATACAAGTCTTAGTGACGTTGTCCATTTGTGATCACTCTCGCTTGAGAATTTCTTTGTGTTAGTTAAACAAGTACACTGCAATGCTTTGAGACGTATATTTTTGCAGAGAGCATGGCTATATACAACGTGTCTCCATGGCAACATGGCCTGCGGATCACTACGACATGGCTCTAAAGACAGTCATCAACAAGGAGAAATCCTTGGGTGACATTGATACAAGGTAACTATAAATTTCTGCATCTGCCTCTGGAGATTCGAGTAAGGATTCTTTTATGTTTCGAGTTTAAATACTGGAAGTCAGTGCACAAAACTGATGCCAAGAACCTGAGTTCAGAATCTGCCTCTGGAAGCCTCTGACTGGTGGCACTGTTATTACATGGTTCCTGTAAGTATAAGCATTGAATATTGGAAGTTATTTGAGAATACTGATGCCAAGTAACTGAGTTGGGAATCTGTCCCCAGGGTTTTGAAAATCCTTATATTGCATTGTTCTACTACGTGTAAGCATTAAATACTTGAAATTGGTGACAAAAATTGATGGAGGCTACGAAATGTATTCACTATGTCCTGGTCTCGTCAGTGCCCGGAAACAACATGTATTGACAATTCGACAACATGAGAATTTATTTACGATGTAATACCTTACTTTCGGTTAGGATACGTCGTATACAAAAGCATCACTATGGCTACAGCTCAACGTCATCACTACACTACAGCATGACAATGATTAGGATAGGGCCTTTGCATCAAACAATAGCCTGAATATAATTACGACACAGCGTTTTCATTATACAATAACACGATTATGGTAAGGATACGACGTTTTCCATAAAGAACATGAAAATAGTTAAAATGATACAATGTTTCCACTGTACAATAACATGATTATGGTTACAATGAAATGACGTTTTCACTTGGAAGATAAATAGTGTGGTTTGTTTAATTTCCGGGATTCACTGGAATTGAACATAGGCAAATTTAGTTTAAATTTGCCTATGCTGAATTCCAGTAAATCCCGGATATTGACCAAACCACACTATTTATCGATATTGTAAACCAGTTTGTATGATGTGTATGATTATGGATACAGTGAAATGGCTTTTTCACTACACAATAGTATGATTATGGTCACAATGAAATAACGTTTTCACTACACAATAGTATGATTATGGTCACAATGAAATAATGTTTTCACTACACAATAGTATGATTATTGTCACAATGAAATGACGTTTTCACTACACAATAGTATGATTATGGTTACAATGAAACGACGTTTTCATTACACAATATTATGAGTATGGTCACAATGAAATGACGTTTTCATTACACAATAGCATGAGTATGGTCACAATGAAATGACGTTTTCACTACACAATAGTATGATTATGGTTACAATGAAACGACGTTTTCACTACACAATAGTATGAGTATGGTCACAATGAAATGACGTTTTCACTACACAATAGCATGAGTATGGTCACAATGAAATGACGTTTTCACTACACAATAGCATGAGTATGGTTACAATGAAACGTTTTCATTACACAATAGCATGAGTATGGTGACAATGAAATGAATTTTTGACTACATGATAGCATGAGTATGGTGACAATGAAATGACGTTTTCACTACACAATAGTATGATTATGGTCACAATGAAATGACGTTTTCACTACACAATAGTATGAGTATGGTCACAATGAAACGACGTTTTCACTACACAATAGTATGAGTATGGTCACAATGAAATGACGTTTTCACTACACAATAGTATGATTATGGTCACAATGAAATGACGTTTTCACTACACAATAGTATGATTATGGTCACAATGAAATGACGTTTTCACTACACAATAGTATGATTATGGTCACAATGAAATGACGTTTTCACTACACAATAGTATGATTATGGTTACAATGAAACGACGTTTTCATTACACAATAGTATGAGTATGGTCACAATGAAATGACGTTTTCACTACACAATAGCATGAGTATGGTGACAATGAAATGACTTTTTGACTACATGAAAGCATGAGTATGGTTACAATGAAATGACGTTTTCACTACACAATAGTATGATTATGGTTACAATGAAACGACGTTTTCACTACACAATAGTATGAGTATGGTCACAATGAAATGACGTTTTCACTACACAATAGCATGAGTATGGTGACAATGAAATGACTTTTTGACTACATGATAGCATGAGTATGGTTACAATGAAATGACGTTTTCACTACACAATAGTATGAGTATGGTTACAATGAAATGACGTTTTCACTACCCAGTAGCATGATTATGGATACAATGAAATGACTTTTTGACTACGTGATAGCATGAGTATGGATACAATGAAATGACGTTTTCACTACGCATTTGTATGATTATGGTTACAATGAAATGACGTTTTCACTACGCATTTGTATGAGTATGGATACAATGAAATGACGTTTTTACTACGCATTTGTATGATTATGGTTACAATGAAATGACGTTTTCACTACGCATTTGTATGAATATGGTTACAATGAAATGACGTTTTCACTACGCATTTGTATGAATATGGTTACAATGAAATGACGTTTTCACTACGCATTTGTATGATTATGGTTACAATGAAATGACGTTTTCACTACGCATTTGTATGAATATGGTTACAATGAAATGACGTTTTCACTACGCATTTGTATGAATATGGTTACAATGAAATGACGTTTTCACTACGCATTTGTATGATTATGGTTACAATGAAATGACGTTTTCACTATGCATTTGTATGAATATGGTTACAATGAAATGACGTTTTCACTACGCATTTGTATGAATATGGTTACAATGAAATGACGTTTTCACTACGCATTTGTATGAATATGGTCACAATTAAGCGACGTTTTCACTACATGACAGCATGAGTATGGTTACAATAATGGGACGTTGTCAGTACCCAGTAGCATCATTATGGTTAGGACACCACGTTTTCACACCACAATAAGATGATAGCGCTTGTATACAATATGGACCACTGTGCTTACTGTTCACACAATGTGGCATCGCCAGTGTGAATATTACATGGTAAGGGGTAGGGGCTGTTTGGCAAGGCAACGGTAATTAGTAGAGATTTGTGCTTTATATGACATAGCCATTTAACCACATGTGATATTTTCGTCAGGAAGAACCTGGTGTCCCTCAACATCTTCTTTTCGGAGCTGATTGAGGAGGTCGTGCAGGAGGAGCCAGCTTACATGGTAAGACAAATGACTCCTGGACACATACATTACAGTTTGGTTAACGCGGCACTCAGAAATATCCCTGAAAAATGGCGGCGGTCTGTAAATAATCGAGTATGGACCAGACAATCCAGTGACCAACATCATGAGCATCGAGCTACGCAATTTGGATGTGATGAGTCAACCAGGTCTGACCACCCGATCCCACTAGTCACCTCTCACGACAAACGTGTTGCTGAAGACAAATTCTAACCCATCGTGCGATTGGAACCAAGAATTATATATCACTTAGTAATAAATAAAGAATGAGTTAGTGAGTTTAATTGTACGCCATACGAGTACTTGGAAATATTTCAGCTAAATGGCGACGGTCTTTAAAAAATCGAGTTTAGACCAGGCAATCCAGTGATCAACAACATGAGCATTGATCTGCGCAACTAGTCAGCGAGCCTTATCATCCGATTCAGTCGCCTCTTACGACAAGCATAGTCACCTTCTATGGCAAGCATGGGTTGAATACATCAAGAAAGAAAGACATGTAAAATAATGCCCACTTTTCTATTTCAGTGGGAGAACTTGCAGAGTGACATCGGAGGCCAGTTGGGACTGTGGCTGGGTATATCAGTTCTCTCTCTGTGCGAAGTGGTGGAACTTTTCCTGAAAATGATCGGTACCTGTTGCAAGAGTACAACAGACAACAAGATTACCCATGTGGCGCCCATGAACGAAAAATGAAGTCAGTGTGTCGCGTGACTCACGGGAACCGTACAACTGCATCACATCCTATTCCAATGTTATGTGTGATTTATGCATACAACTGTTTCTTTGGGATTAGGCTTTACAATTATTTTAAAGTATTTGTGTACTTTTCTTTGTTGTATCAAGTGCGCTTTGGGTGACCAGTATGTTTCTTATCCATTGAATGTACCCAATGACATGAACAACAAACAAGATCATTTGTACATCCGAAATGGTGCAATGTACAACATGACAGTTGGTAGAAGGACCCTTTTGTATAGCATTGTGTCGATGATTTGCTTGCTGTTTAAGGCAACGCTCAACATTTTTCCAGTTACACGGGACCGTCCGTAAATAACTGAACCTTGGGCAAAACAGTTTAGAGATCCACAGCAAAAGGATCGGTCCACATCGCTGAGATACGATGACACGTGTCACCAAGTTGTTATTACTGATGTAAACATCCGAGCCGCGACAAAGTTGAAATGTCTCTAACTTGAATGTTTTGCGTTCGTGAGAGAAACTGCAGTCAAACGTTTCTGAACTTTTTTGACTACCTGACAGTGTGAAGAGGTACACAGACGATATACCTCAATGGCGTTTTAAATAATTTCAATTGGACAAATGAACATTCCTGTTAAGAGTATACCTGGAATGTTTTGTATAATCTTACGCAAGCTATTGTAATCTTTCTGTATATTTACATCACTCGGTCTGAAAGTTGCCAATTTGAACATTGTTTCATTGAGCAGTGGCCACCAGCTATTACCAAACAGTAAAAGAAAGGGTCATATAATGACACATTTTGAGCACCGATTGTTTATCTTGTTTCTTCATATAAACACCTAGCATATGACATTGTTATTATATTTCCGTGCATTTCCGACACATGTCGCATTTAATTAGGGATATATATTGGCTTCATATATAATATATTTTCTTATAAATGTCGTAAGATTGGTGATTTTCCAGTCTGACTTTGGAACAAAAATGCATTGTGAGAGTTTGTTCATAACATATATTGGCGATGTAGGTTGAGGAGTAAGGTGTGCCTTCGCTTTCAGCAACGATGCGGCAATATCACTAGAACACACTGTACCCATTCGCAGAATCGAAACGGGGTTTTGATGTTGCAAGCGAACACCCTCACTCCCTGGCTACCAGACCGGAATTTTGGCGAAATGGAAGCACATGGAGGTGATACTCTCAAAAAAATGCCATGTAAATAGTCGATCCGTGTCTACTTCTAAAAGAACTAGAAAAACCAACCAGTTGAATTTGATCATGTAATGACACATTTTGTGCACCGATTGTTTGTCTTGTTAATTCTTGTGAAACAATGATCTGGCATATGATGTTCATTTGATATTTTATCGCCAGTAATATGTCAGTAATTAATATAAAATTCCCTCTGTTTAAAAATATCGTTCATCACTTCGTCACATAATACTATTGTAAAATTGTCATGTTATACTTTTCTATTTGTGATGAGCATAATAAAATTCTGATGCGAACAGAATAATGTTGGGTCTAATCTAAGGTTGTAAGTATGCTCCACTGCATTGTTCAACCAGCAATAGTAAATCTAGTTACATGGCTCTGAACTCCATGACTCACGGGCACACTGAAAACGCATACATCATACGGAGCAATACCACCGCTAAAGGTCACATGCAACGTAAAATACAACTTTGCAGATTCTGATACCTTTCGATATGCACTTATCGAAACAAATCATCAAACATGCCAATGCAGCCTATAAAGTTGAAAATTACGCGATGAAAAAACCCCGCAAAATCGGAGTTCAAACGATTCACGAATTTTTCCCCAGCGATGGGGGAAAAAGTGGTTTCAACATTGCGCTGCGCTCATAACGCATGCGCAGTGAGTAGGTTCGCGGAGCTTGAAACTGTACCTGCCCGGAGTATGAGGTCATGAGCAGTATTCTAATCTTAGTTGTGTACATAAACAAGTAAATAATCTGCTCGTTACATAAAAAACACATGTTGATTGTGACAAGCAGTCTGTCACAGGGAAAACTCAATGTCTGGTTTAGTAACATCTATCTGCCTGTCTGCTAATGACAATACGCAATGAAGAACTTCTATTACTGACCATTTGCAATTTGAAATTAACACTTATCGGGCTTATACACCATAAACAAAGAGTCTTAGTTAAGAATGAGTGAGTTAAGAATGAGTGCGTAGAATGATTTTATCACTAAATTGTCTGGTCAAGACTGGATTATTTATTTACAGGCCGCACTCACCCATTCTTAACTAATGAGCCTGGGTGGGTGGGTGAGTATGTGTGTTGTCAAGAATAAGTGAGTTTAGTTTTATGCCGGACTCGGGATTATTCTTCTGTAAAGAATCTAGCCTTGACCAGACAATTTAGTCATAAATATAATGAGCACCATTCTACGCATTGAATACGAGGACATGTGTCAGCTAGCCAGACCACAATATCCCGTTAGATGTCTCTTAAAACACATGGGCTGCTGGAGATCAGGTCTACCCTGAATCTTCACTGGTATTATGCAAAGGAACACAATGCACAGTTCTACAGCTACATGATATAATACGTACAGATCAGAAAAATCAGTGGTTCATGTCATGACCAATGCCCTCCGTTGGCCGTCTGTTATCTAACGCATCACTAGTAGCTAATCGAATCTGGAACATGCAATCCTGTGATCAATAGCATGAATATCTATTTACATAACGGGTATAGGATAACTGTCATCAAAGTCAGCGAGCCAGAAACATGAACTACATGACTACGCCTGCCGTTATGGTTCCTGGCGTGAATACGTACAACAAAGGAAACACAAGACTGTCAAAGAGTTATCTGAGCAAGATCTATCTCTCCATACTCAGCTTCATTCATTGAACTCAGTCAGTTCCACAAATGACTAGTGTCATAATTCAAGACAGTGCAATGTTTCATCAGATTTCTCGTTTGCGTAAGTTTGAAAAGCGGTCCAAGTGTCTTGGTGACATTGAAAATAAGGTCAAGGGGACAAAAATAAAAGGACATAACAAGAAGGTTAAACAGTTTTATTAAACAAGCCACCACATCATATACGAGGCGAGATTCCACAATTTTCACATCAACAGTTCAAGCCTTGACTATTAAGAGCTGTACCTCATCTTCAGTTTGTACTTGTATAGTTCTTTGGTTTGTCTTAGCTATTTAGACAGAGCAGGTGCTGGCTGCATGGCAAACACTCTATGAACTATTACTATTGGTGAAACAAGTGGCCGAGTTAGGTTTTAGGCCACTTTTAGCAATATTCAAACATTATCAAAGAGGCTTACACCAGAAACTGTATTTTTCCATTGTACTCGTCTGAAACGCAACCAAGGTCTTCTGCTTGATGAACAAAAGCTTTAACCCCAAGGCTACCTCTTTGTCCCCATATGGGAAAACACAAATGTGGGTAATGCTTGCAAAACAGATAGAACCACACTATCCATGGTCATAATGTTTAAGATCAATACATTTGAAGGAAGGTCAAAGAGTTAGAACTCACTACCTTAAGTTATGAAACACCAATACAGAGACAGTATCGCATACATTGATCACTTATGATATATCTGTGAACACTTCAACACCTCGCAGCTAACAGTTACTATATTAATATTGTGGTAACTGGAAGAGATATCCCTTACTAATACGAGAAATTCTCATAACTTTTGGACATCACCTCGTGTTCTCAAGTTTACTCGGGGATTCCACTTGCGCTGGTGCCCTCTAGTGTGAAAACATGAACTACATCCACAGTCATCTACAATGGACAAAGTATATGGTCAAAGGAGGTAGCACACATTCTTAGAATTCTATATCTTTGCTAAACGGGAACAGGTCATAATGACCACACAAAAAAAAGTCAAAGTGGCCATATCAAAAAGTCAAGATGGCCACAGAAAAAAAGTCAAAATGGCCATTCAGTATTTTATTATTTTTCAAGACTCATGACATTTGTATTATTTGATATGAAAGTATAAAATGACAAAAGAAGGTATATCACACAAAACTTGGTGTTTATTCTTTCCTAAATGATACTTTTTGATTGTCACTGAGGTGGAAGAGAAGTTCACCCTTCTAGAGACGGGCTCACAGAAGGGGAAACCTCTACAAATGGAGTCTAGGGGATACACCTATATCGGAAAGGTATTTCTCCTGATCTTAAATATATTACATAATCATAATCACATGGTATAACCTTAATTGATATGTGGATCTTGAAGGGCCTCGTTAACTAGCCGCTATTGTTCAAACAATTGTTAAACCCTGTGTCTATTGTTATTGTTCTTATACTTTTCAGGTGAAGGAAGCAGCCATGACCATTCTTCAGGAGGACCGTTGGAATTATCAAGTTTGTGACTAGACTCAACAGCTAGGTAAGGCGAAAGGGATATTTCAGTCTACAATCCTGCCATTGAGTCCTTGCTGGTGGAACATATGGAGCTCAAATATCCACTTTGATTCAAGAGATCTTTTTTCCGTGGTTGTCTCAGAGTCCGGATTGTCTTTGATTTGGGTTGTGATCTGGAATTGTAGATCACTTTTGCCATGACTTTACGAATTGAAGTTAAGTGCGAGAGGTTTGTCGCGCTAATGCGTGATATCAGCACAGTGTTCTGTTAATTGGATTCCGAAACATCTTTTGGTTTCACCTACATATTGTTTCTTGCAGTGTTTGCTTAATGTTGCTGTTGCTTAATATTTTGCAGATTTTGCAATTCGCTTTGTTGCACGTATCGTCGACAACTGTCCACTGATCTGTGGTAGTTGTCTGGGATAGGTCAAAGTGGCTTCGACTAGGTGATCCTTATGAGTTTTATTTTTGCGATAAGCATCAATATGTGGTGAGGAGAAAGTGTCTATTCAGATGTCTGAGCCACTTAATATGAGCCAGCGTGTTCTGACAATGGCACTGAGTCCCATGTTCATGGGGTTATAGCTGCTAACTAGAACCATTTTGTTGTCATTTCGTGGTTCTTTCGGTGGGGAGGATAAGAGAGATTTCCTGTCTTTAGAGTCGGACCTGGTTTTGTTTTGTTGTGTATATTTCTTAGGATACCTTCATTTTAGGTAGTAGTTGATAAGATTGAGGCTATGTTTTTCATATTCCTCTGGGTTTGAACAGATGCGTTTCAATCGTGGAAATTGACTGAAAAGATCTTTCATTTTAATCTGACTCGGGTGACAAGATGTATACAACAGGTCTGGAAACACCCAGCCACAGATGAGGCCACATACGTAGGATTCAAGCCGGTCCCATCGTTCCATAACTGGTCTCACGCCATTGAGGAATGTGATACTGAGCCATGGGCGTTGTACTGTCAACGCGGGATACCCAACAGAATCCGCCCCGATGAAGCTGGTTAGATTCAACCCAAATCCGCGCACCTGGATAACACCCGTCAAGAGTACCAGGAGGTCAAAGCTAGGGCTACCCATGAGGACATTTTGAAAACTTCTATGTTGTTAGCACTTACAGAGTTTGCAATATAAAGTGGGACAACCAGTCAGTTACCTCGGCACGTCAGTGCAATATGTTTATTTGTAAAAAAAACCTTCTGTATATTCAAATCAATCCGATCACTTTATTTTATAGAGAGCAACCCACTCACTAGTAGTGTTGTTTTTCCTCCCCAGTTATCAAGCCGATGACTCGGGACCCGGACTCTCTAATCCAGAGAGCAGCAATTCCACACAACAAACACACATGTCGTTTCACCCATCTATTTGTAAATAAATCCCATCTACACATATCTTATTTTAAACAGTAGTCAGATTCTCCTTCTCACAATACAGTCACCAAATCTACTCTGTTCTCACATCAATCCAAATCGGAATCACTTACCCAAACAAGCGGAGATTAAAAAAGCTTAATCAATCAACGCGATAATACGGCTAATCCACGCTGCAATGCTCCTACGGGGGGAATCCCCCATCGACAGACGTGCCGCCATGACGTCACAGCATGAGAACACTCCTGTGACGTCACAAATAACACCACCACCGAGACTCTCTGTGAAAAGGCACGCGCGCCTCCAGTATCTCCGTCTGATGAGTACACTTCGTACGAAACGCCTAACCAAGATGCACCTCAGCCGATCAGGCCCAGTGTAGTCACACATTTTGCTTCAACTAGACTCGACAGCTGACTGGACTATTAGAAAGTCAAGATTTTGACAAGAAGCAACTGATAAACAGTAAAAATAAACAGTAAAAAGGTGCTTGGACATGAATAAAGAACAAACATATATATTTGTTATTTGTTTAAAATGATTTGTTCATGTGTAACAAACATCAAGTTTTGTTTGACATAACTTCTTTTCTCATTTTTACACCCTGATATCAAATAATACAAATGTTAAGAGTATTAAAATATACTGACATATTGTATGTCCATTTTGACTTGGAAGTTTTGCAGCCATTTTGTCATGTGTCCATTTTGACTGGGACCCACTTGCTTAACAGAATATACACATATTTGTGTAGGTAAATAAATGCTGATTTGGTAAGTGAGTTTGCTGAAAAAGAATACAAGATCATGCTATAAATGGTGACATGCTCTGAAGACATAACACTAAATGCTTTATCTCAGTATATACTACTCAGCAAAAGACTCACTAGTGTAAAAGCAGCCATTTCCAACAGTCAACAGTTCTACACTGGATTTTGCAAACTATTCCATACTGTTTAAAAGTACTGTTTACATATGAACTGATGTATTGTCAAACAAATTGGTAACTCTGAAAAGACTATTGTCACGAGTCCAATAAATGATGAAATTCCGTGAAGATTCACAACATTTTACACCATAATGCTGCTGTTCACACCTACGATACTGACACGTTTCTCAGCAATTTGATGCATGGTCCTCTAGCAATTCATCTGCATAGGGTTTGCCCTTGGTTCTCTTAAGTTAGTGGAGAAATTCATCTTTGAAGTAACTATAAATATATACACAACATAAAGTGAGTGTTTTCAGTGAGTCTAAACTTTGGATATTTAGATATTTCAATGACAAGGGAAAGACAAGCACACACATAAAAAAACAATACAGGCATATGCATTATGACCAAATTACATATTGTAACTTTAACTGCAGTTTTTCATTCCGTACATTTTCATTATTCTAATTCATCAAAAATGACTCATTTGGGACAAATATGAAGTGATTTAACATCTTTACATTACATTTCTGTATATGGTTTGGTTCCTGTGAGCAGAACCAATAAACCCCGAAAGTGTTTATACTTTACACTAAAAGGTGCAGTTCTATTTTCATCATGAACACGAGCTGCAGAACAGCTGAAGTGGAGGCCAAAGCCTCAACAATTCACACATCCATAACTTTGGTAAAGCACAATAAACTCTACTATTTTGGCACTGTTTGAAATTCAGACATGTCAAACATCTGTCAACAAGAAGTCGTCATGCCTAGGAT
The DNA here is from genome assembly GCF_037392515.1 of Haliotis asinina. Taxonomy (NCBI): domain Eukaryota; kingdom Metazoa; phylum Mollusca; class Gastropoda; order Lepetellida; family Haliotidae; genus Haliotis; species Haliotis asinina. The sequence goes on from NC_090280.1 coordinate 90,333,819, forward strand.
GGCAGCTTGAGTTTGTACAGCTTCAGCTAAATTGTTAGAGTGGGTAAGTGAGTGAGTTTAGTCTTACGCCGCAGTCGGCAATATTCCACCTACACTTCAGCAGTCTGTAAATAACCAAGTGATCAACAATATGAGCATCGATCTGAACGATTGGGAACCGATCACATGTGTCAACCAAGTCAGCGAGCTTGACCACCCGATCCTGTTAGTCACCTCTTACAGCAAGCATAGTCAACTTTTATGGCAAACATGGGTTGCTGAAGGCCTATTCTACCCTGGTCCTTCACAGATACTAAATTATTAGAAGTGACACTGTGACATTTAAAACTCTGGATGACAAATTGGGACAACCCACAGAACAAAGTCAGTAGTAACATCCTAGCTTGCTTTCACAGTGAATATAAAATTTACATACTTTGGTCTATAGTGTAACTTAAGAACTACAAATTATACAGTTCTAAAAGTGTAAACATTATAAAGCTATGTCAGTTTAAAACAAGCACCAATACAACAAATTAGCACATACAATGACATACTCATAATAATAGTTTGAAATAAAACAATATGTCAAAGGTGACATTTTTATATGTCTGACCCACTGACCGACAGTAAGTCAAAAATGAATAAAATTATTACTTGTTAGCTGATGTTACAGTCATGGGCACCCCACAGTCAGTCCCTAAACAAATTTAGAATCATTGTTTGTTTGTTGTTTAACTGTTCTCTCTGCAATTTCCAGGTCTTGAGGTCAGTCGAGTATGGACCAGAATATCCAGTGATTGACATCATGAGCATTCACCCACACAAATGGGGAAATGATGACATCCAGATTTTCATGGGTAATTATATTAATGACAAAGATATCTTGAAGGTCACAAACTGTACCTCTGTCATACACTCCACTTTAGGAAAGTTGCATTATTTTTTAGATGCATTAACAAAAAATATCAAAGACAGTTTGTTGTAGATACACATCTCATCCAACTGGCCTAAACTGACTGCACTTGACTGGTGTAATGAATTGTTTTTTGGCTTTGGACAAAAATTTGCACTTCACATGAACCATTCCAGTAAAACACTTCCAACATATATGTTATTCTCTGGCACATTTTGGAGTAACACAGAACACATTACAATATGATTTCAAACATTTTACACACAACAGCATCAGAAAGTGACATGGTAGGGATTGACAAGATTGTTTGCTTTTTGGTTTGTTCTAAATGCTGCACTTGGCTATATTCCAGCTGTACACAATCAAGTGTGGACCAGACAATCTAGTGATTGATAACATGAGCATTAACTTCATAACTAATACATGATTATTTGTTCAGTGTGACCAACTGATCCCATTAGTCACTTCTTAACATAAGTTGGCTGGAGACCAATTCTAGCCTTATCTTTGGGTGTTGTCATCATATGGATAGAATGTGGGTCAAGGTCAGCAATTCCCACATAATGCTCTCTGTTTGGGACATTACTGTATTACAGAAAGACACCACAATGTAAAGCTTCTATGAAAATCTTAAACTGCTAGTATTATGAGTGAACTTGAATACCTGCTATGCATTGAGGTGAGGTGAGGTGAGGTGAGGTGAGGTGAGGTGAGGTGAGGTGAGGTGAGGTGAGGTGAGGTGAGGTGAGGTGAGGTGAGGTGAGGTGAGGTGAGGTGAGGGTGAAAATATATGTTTTTGTCTATACATCCGAATTTTAATGAATGTTATTCAAATTTCATAGTATTTCTAGTGGAATCGTATTGGCGTAGTTTGAACTTAAAATTCATAGCGACTACAATAAAATCGTAGTGGTTGGAATCTCTGCATACAATCATTTTTGGCTACCTCTATTAACAGGCAAGTACGGTTTTCTTTGTTTCTCTATTTGTATGTTTGTTTGTTTGTGAGTTTAATGCCGCACTCAGAAATATTCCAGCTATATTGCGACAGTCTGTAAATAATCCAGTCTAGACCAGACTGTACAAAAATCAACATCATGAGCATCGATCTGCTCAGTTGGTTTGACATGTTTTGTCTGCAAACCCAACAACTTGATCCAGTTCTTAACCTCTTATGACATGGGCTGCTGAAGACCAATTACAAACAGGATCTTCAAGTGTTGGCAAGAAAGGCAAGAAGGCATGTAACAATATATTAGTATAATGTCAAAATCTTCACATAAATCCTGTCGGTAACAAAGAACGCCAGGAAACACTTGTTTCTAGTATGTGGGAGGTCATCTGAGAGTACGTAAAGGAACATTGCAATGCAGTGGCGTCCCCTTAATTGTTTCAATCAGTACATAAAAATCACCCATACTTTACTTGAACAGTTTACAAAGAATACTATTTCTAGTATATAATAAAAACTGTCATCCCAAAGCAAAAGCATCACAAATACATGCATCAAACATCAAGATTTAGTATACATTCTGAATCATTAAGTACCCTGTATGCTTGTACAGATTAACACCAAGAAAAGAAACAAACCATAATAATTATATACAAAGACATTTCCAGTTCAGAATCAACCATACAAACATATTGCCAAGGCACTGCTCATCATTTGCTTGATAACAGTTTTAACAAAATACAGACGTTATAAATCTATAGAATTCTCCATTTTCCATCACACTAACAATGAGAGATTTCAATATGATAATATCAGATAATTAGCTGTTACTGTTACTGACTGAAGTAATACTGTTCCTATTACTTCATGAATCTGTTGAATGCAATAAAAATGAAATATATGTCGCTATTGTAAACTTCAACAACATCACCTCTTTTTCTTCAATACAAATTCAAAGAATATCATCTGAATTATTTCAATGCTAATTCAAAGTATACCACCTCAATTAATTCATTGGTATTTCAAAGAATACTACCTATATTACTTCATCAGTTAGTCAAAGAATATGACCTCTACTACTTGATTACCGATTCAAAGAATACAATCTTAATTACTTTTCTCAAATTCAAAGAATATCACCTTTCTGATAAATTCAAAGATCACTATCTTTTTCACTTAATGATACATTCAAAGAATACCAACTTTTCAACTTTGTCATAATTTCAAAGAATACCACCTTTTTAACTTTATCATAAATCAAAAAATATCATCTTTTTCACTTTCTCATGAATTCAAAGAACACTATCTTTTTCACTTGATGACAAATTCAAAGAGTGAGTGAGTGAGTTTAGTTTTACGTCGCACTTAGCAATATTCCAGCTATATGGCGACGGTCTGTAAATAATCGAGTCTGGACCAGACAATCCAGTGATCAACAACATGAACATCAATCTGCGCAATGGGGAACCGATGACATGTGTCAACCAAGTCAGCTAGTCTGACCACCCGATCCCGTTAGTCGCCTCTTACGACAAGCATAGTCACCTTTTATGGCAAGCATGGGTTGCTGAAGGCCTATTCTACCCCGGGACCTTCACGGGTACAAATTCAAAGAATATTATCTTTTTCATTCTATCATAAACTCAAAGAATACTATTTTTTTGTTGATAATGAATTTAAAGAGTATCACATTTTTCACTTGATCATAAAATCTAAGAGTACCACATTTTTCGCTTTGTCATATATTCAAAGAATACTATCTTTTTTACTTTATGACAAATTCAAAGAATACTATCTTTTTCACTCTGACATAAACTCAAAGAATACTATCACTTTCACTTGATAATAAATTAAAAGAATATCACATTTCTAACCTTATCATAAATTCAAAGAATACCAGCTCCATAGCTTTATCAGTAATACAAAGAATATACCACCTGTATTATTTTGTCATTAATTCAGTGAATTCAGTGACATCAAATAATTGTTAATGTCATTAATTCAAAGAAAGGGTTATTTGTATTTTGGGTTTTCAACATTACTGATTCCACAAATTCAAAAGGAGAGGGGCTTAACTGAAAACTTCAGACAACCCACCATACTAAAATCTTACTTAGACTTTGATCATCAGCATATTATGTCAAATAAAAAATGCCAAAAATATGTCTCTGCCATCTGTTAGATGCAGTACATGGCATGATCTTCAGACAGGTTTACTAGACAAAAACACTGGTATCATGAATATTATGCCACTTCAAAGAGCAGCCAATACTCAGTGAACAAAACAAAAGCACTGAATACGCCCACAAGGGCTGAAGACTGAATGATTTCAACATTACAATTACTGTTTATGGTATTCACACATTCATACTAAACAAAGAAAATTCAAAAGGACCTTTGAAATACAAAATACTGATGAAGTTAAGAATGAGTGAGAGATTTTAGTTCTATGTCCATATTAGCAGTAATCCAGCAATATCACAGCAAGATACACCAGAAATGGGATTCAGACACTGTACCCATGTGGGGAATCAAACATGAGTCCTCTGCATGATGAACACATGCTGTAATCATTAGGCTACACCTTGGCACCAATTTATCTTAAACTGTCAGACATTAAACTTTGACACAACTTGTTCTGTGCTTGATTGGAAGACATCCTCAATTATCTTGTCATTATCAATAACATGTATAGAAAACTCTTACTTGTTCTGTGTGGGATTCTTAAGTCAGATCCCTTTTGGGGCAAATTAGGGAATTCATTTTTCTCATAATTTGGATTTATCATAAGTTTTCAGGTTCTCAGTTTTTGACCTACTTTGCAACATATTTTAACCTGGCATTCAATGCTTTTAACATGAAACTTAGCATCAAGATTCTTCTTCTACACTTGTTCTGATATCAATGACATTGATGCTATCAAACATCAATGTCACTTTGACAAATTCATAATATTAGTTATTGGTGTGAACAGAAATGGGAAATCTTCAAGTTTTATTTTCTGACAGAAATAATTTAAAGCTAAAAGTACACAGTAATGATCCCTTGACAGGTGTCAAGGACACTTAATGCCCAAGATTCATGAGCCAAAATCATTTTTTCACCGGATAGGTGTCATTGTACACCTAAATATTAGTACACCTTGATGAATAGATACTGATCACGAGATGTTGATACCTGGGTGCCACTGAACAAAACAACCTGAAGTCTACGGTAAACTACATGGGAATTATAATCGTCTCAGTCTCGGACCCTTTCGTACAATGGCACCCAGTGCACAGTAAGTGAGTACATTTTTAGGCTTCTTTTAGCAATATTCAAGCAAATTCATGGAGAGGGGACACCAGAAATATGCTTCACACATTGTACCCATGTGGAGAATTGAACCCAGGAGTTCAGCATGATAAGCAGACTAGACACTTTAACCATTAGGCTACCACACCACCCCCTGCACATGATGACATTAATGCATTTTGATATTAGTACACGGTACTGTTCACCAATTTCAAATCACACTCCTCTTCATCTTCTTTCCAAAACCAGTGGTGAAACTTGCGAGCTCGCCTCAACTTTGCTTTATTGCCTGTAACCCAGTTATTGTTGATGATGAGGGGACGGAGAGTCAACCTTTTCTCTTCATCCATCTTGTACCACCGACCATCAGCAAACTTATCTAAAGACACAGCAGTCACTTTTATTCCCCCATATTTCCTACTGATTAGACGGGACAGGTATATTTGATCATTGTCTCCTTCAGGTAATGGCTCTGTGGGATCCATCTTCAGAATCTTCTGTTCAAGGTTCATCAGTTTCTGAGTCATCATCCCCCATAAATTCACCACCCTGCTATTGGGAATCATGTAGAGAAATCCCCCTCCAAGAATCCCAGGACTGTTGCTGACCTTTGTGGCAAGAAGATCGAAGCCTTTAATTTCCCTCTGACACTCAGGTATCGGGTTTGCAAGCCACAGACAATCCACCTCAAACAGAAGGACCTCCACCTGGTCCTTGAGCAGGTCCAGAATGACCTCAGTCCTCCGGATCATGAGCCTCACATACCCAACATGGCTGTAGTTTTGGTCTCCGCTGAACTCCTGACCTCCTGGCATTAAGGCAACATGGATGTCTGGCCACATCCAAGTCAGTGTGTCACGAGTTGGTTTGTCAGTTACAATGATAAGCACCTGTTTGTGTATGCCCATATACTTCGTATTGCACAACCAGCTGTGGGTGAAAGGAAGATATGCGTCATTGATGATAGTTATCAGCACCGGGCCACCAGTTATTGCCTGTGCTATCTGAAGAATTGAGTTTGATTGTTTATATTCTTTATGATCATGGACATCTGTGGGCATCAATGGGAGGAAATTATTCTTGGACAACCACTTCTTCCGCTTGCTTGAGTGAAGGTGGAAGTGTAGGCAAATGAAGGTTGTTAAAGACAGGAACAAAACAAGCATGAAGAAGCGCTGACGGAAGTAAAACGCCATGCTATTGTTTATACCCTCCACTAGATCACGAGTGTCTCCCCTTGTTCAGATCTTCAGCCTGCCAATAGAAGAGAATTCGAATATCAACATTTGGGACAGAAGCTCGTTATTATGACACACTTTTCCACAGGTGACTGTGAACAAATGCTAAATGTTGCGTTCACTGATAATTATCCACATCAATCAATCAATGGTAACCTACATAAACTATTGTGAGGCAAAAACGAGATCTGATCTCACACAAAAGATATCTCCTGTGGAACACAGTTTTGAACGATAAATCTGTTGTTATGCATAAATTAAACAATTTGTCTAAAAAGTGAAAAATCAAAACAGTAGGCAATTATCAAGGAGATATATGAGAAAAGGGAAAACTGACACATACAATATGGCTACCAAAGAAACAATGTCTAAACATAGAATAGATTTTTGAACATGATCCTCAGTTGTAGCATAAGTGAATATTCTGGACCAGATTACCCTTAAGGTTTATTTTCTTAAAATAAGTTTTCCTGGTTTTGTTAAAAAAAAAGTAGTTGGTTTTCCTAGACTGGACCACTATACCTGCATGGCTGAAGTTCCCTTTACACTAGTGGACTGCAGATGTGTAATAAATCTATACACCGCTTATTTGCTGGTCACACTGATTCTAAGATAATGGCTTGTGGCTTCAAAAAATGTTTCCAGTGTATATCAAGCTATCTACGGACATCATGTTTGTATCTTATTAGACTTTTATTCACATCATAAAAGGCAGCAAATGTTTTCAAAGTGAGGACCAATGCATCTATATATAGGCTGGCCATGCTGTATTCTAAAATAATGCATTGTGGTTTCTACAATTGTTTCTAGTGTATACTGACCCATTCATCATTATTAGCATCATTAAAATTAGCTACGGGCATCATATTTGTATTTTATTAGACCTTTATTCAAGGTAAAAAGGCAACAAATAAAACTGGTTCCAGGCTTTCTTTGCGATAGTATAAACAGAACCCAAACATCAAAAGACTGTCTCCAGACTCTCTTTGTGATAGCACAGACAGAGAAGATTTAAATGATTGGTTGTCTGCCCTGTGCTTTTTTTCTCATTTATGATAACACCCACAGTAATTTTCCGAGTCTTGGTTTGAATCACTTTTTTCATTCTGTGGTACTTCGGATAAATCCAGACGGAATTCTTGGTAAGAGATTTTGCTGTTTGTAAGTGCTTTGGAAACGTGATCATCGATCATGTTCAACTTGGCTTCAGCTAGAACCCTGATCTTGTCATGCTTTTAGTGCTTTATGTGGCCTGTTGACTTGAACTGAATTGAAGAGCTACTCCCATCAATCCCGGTACCCCAGTCACTATTTCCAAACCAAGGACAATAGGGGCAGCCATGATGATAGGTAATAAACTGATCCCTGGCACTGGTTGCCACAAGTGTGGTGTCCACGCCGTCGATCCATAAACATTCGATGGCATACGATGCCCTATGGTACTTTATATGCAAACCTAGTTGCATGTACCTTTCTCATTCCAATTAATGCCAGATTTCACCCATCTGTCACAAGCGGTTTGAGCATTTTGGCCTTGTCCATGGATGGAAACAATCCCATCCTGTATGTATATATGTTTCTTATAAAATAATATTCAGCTGGCTTTCTGTCAATCATTGATCCATGTATTTGATCTCATCATCATTATCATCTGCTTGTTCAAGTTTTCTCATAAGCGATGTGCTTGTCTATTTACCCATGTTTACCATGTTTTGAGTTTACCCATGTAGTTCACGAGTTCTCCGCGTACATGTTTCAAGGTTTCGCCTAGGCCCTAAAGTGCTATAAGGGCAACTGAAGATCGGGCAAGGGTTCGTTCCAGTATGCAGCCAATAGTTTTTTATGCTGTCCAACATTTCTTTGGCACATAGAGCGACATCTTTCAGACCACCTCAAACATTGCCGAGTTTGATTCTTACATTTTGCCGATCTTGGACGATGTGGGCTTGAAGTTGTTTAGGTTGTCTGCTGTTGTAATCATATGTTTTATTTGGCATGAATGAAGTTGACGCTGTGTTTTCCAACCAGAGTTGACAGATCAAGCAGATTTCTCATAGGAGGGTGCTCATGAGATAGACCTTAGTATCTGCTCTAAAGCGCAGCATGCCTTTGTTGTCCATAGAGAACTTGGAGTAGTCTCGATACAGAGGCTCAGAATAATTTCTACCTCAACTGAAAGTACTGTGATAATCATTCGTAGTCAAGAGTTGGTCGTTCAAGGTTTTGCTTGTGAACAAGGTTTCATCCTCATCCTCATCCTCATCCTCATCGAGCAAGAGTATTTTCTCATCATGCAAATCATCCATTGGAAAATCATCAACAACTACTTTAGTTATTAAACTTATATACTTTTAACATAAATACTGTCACAATTCCGACAAAAATTTGATCTTTTCCAAAGAATGCGGGAACCTAGGCGGTCAAAGTCGGTCACCATCACCAACAATCCAAGAACGATAAATGAAAACCAAATGCTGTTGGTGCACTTTCCAACCCTGGGGGAGAACAATGTCATTGTCTGCGGGACATCTCATCTGTCTTTTAGGATCAGTTTGGATCCCAATGAAGCTAAAAGGAAATCATGGAAAATTGGGGTCATGCCATCATAAAAAATAACACCATTAACATCAGCGGCACAAGATCCTGAGCATCGACGATAGTGACATGTTTTTCAGACCTCTGGAGATCTGCAAAAACATGAAATACCAGTGCATTTGTCCAGTCAATTGTCCGTCGAATCGGCTGTGTGTATGGTATGCTTTCATCCAAGCCGATCTCCCTCCTATTTTGCATTTCGCTCAACTTAAAACATGCTGTTTTATTTTGAAATCGTAGCCTCTCCAATACTGATTTCGTCTAACACTATTTTCAGTTTGCAGAGATCATGAAAAGGCCTGTAATACTCTCAAATTGTGGTATCAGGTTTTTTTTAAGGACATAACATGTTGAGGGGGTCTGCGAGCATTTTCGTCACACTTGGTTTGCTGCCCGACACCTCAAAGATAATCATCTATGGTTATACTATTATCAGATTGATCACTTTCATTTTTGACTTCTTTGTTTTGCTTAAGGATGGAGAAATAATTTAACATAGTTTGGTTTTTGCTATTTTGTTTGGTCATATTTTGCCTTCTCAGCACTTAAATTTAGATAAAAGTGAACACTGTATATTTCTATTTACATCCAAAGTTGATACTTTTTATGTTTTTCAACACGTGTCACTCTATGAGTGATGGCTTGGGTACAAAATCAGTTATTCTGTATGCTCATATCATGGTAAAGTACTGTCAGAGATAGAAAAAAGACTGGTTTTTTCACATTTATCTCTACAATTTATGTAGTTGATAATCGAAAGTGTGAAATATCTGTTAAAATAAGATGGGCCTGACTACATTTCCAGTGGTAGGGAGATAAAAAAAAGAGCACTTTACTGAGGAGAGATTAGTGCAGAAATTAGAAATGTGGAATTTTTGAAAGTCCAGAGCAATTTATTTGGAACAGACTATGTCTTTATGCAAATTTGTGTGTGATGATATTGTATTATAAAGGGCAATTTTTCAAATGCCCATTTTTAAATTAGACTTAGCTTCATCATAAACAATAGCTGTTGTAAAAAGTAACAACTTTAATGCCGAAACTATTAAGGAGATAGCTACCATGGAGTCTCACTATCACTATAAAAGGAAACAGGTAAGGAAATGAAAAAGGAAAAGCAAAACCAGCATGGGTGTCAGAGACGATGGCTGGGGTCAGGCTTGGGGATAGAGATAACAGCTTAGATATGATAATCCTTTAGGGGAATTAAACTGGGGAAATACACAAATAAAATTCAGTCATGTCGATTTTGGGGTGGTCATGCACCATGTATATATTTTAGATGACTCCTTACGCCAGTCGGCAGTGCAAGCATTTCATGCCAGGTGAGTCGACTATCCATCATCATACCTGGCTCAACAACCTACTTGCCATCTATAGTCTGATCTATTGTTTTCAGCACCTATTCATATTTTTTCAAAGTTTTGCCCAATTTTATGAGTAAACTTGCTTTTCTGAGTATTCTCTTACACATCCTGCTGAATGCCCAGAAAGAGGTTTTGTTTCCTTTTTACTTCCAGATCGTGTAGATCCAAACCTTCTGACTTCATGGTCGTTGGTTGGAATTGGCCAGGTCTTCAATACAGACACTTCCTCTGGGTCCATTTCTATCCCGGTGAAAGAGACTACACCCTTCAAGTGTGGATTCCTCAGTCCAGTTTAGAATCTATTCCTGAGCATGGCATTCCTTCCACAATTTTCCATGTAGCCTCCTGTGCCCAATGCATGGTGAAACAAGTCCTCCAGTCGTATCGCCCATGGTGCTACTGATTCCCGTTCCTGCTGTAAGATCTGGTGAAATTCCTGAAGTCGTGATTCTGCTGTGATAATGGTGCCATAGGATCCTTCCAAATGTTGCATGATGTCGGTGATGGTGGCATGCTCCACTAGGGATACAAGAAGATGAACAGCTTCTCCTCAATTTCCAGACTGTTTGAGTGAGTGTCGAAGAAGGCAAACTCACATCCTTCCCTAGGCATTGGACTTCAAACTGTAATTCTTGAATGTAGTTTCTCCCTTTGGAATCAGATCATCACATGAGAACAAGGACATGCAAGGCGGCTGCTAGAATACAGGCAAAGATGAATGGCAAAGGAATTTGTTGTAGGGACATTAGAAGGAATGTTAAATGAAGACGAATGTGGCTTGGGTTTAAAGTATGCTGCAGAAGTGAAAGAAATAGGTTGTATGTTGTATTCCCCAGTCTTCTGTAGGTATGACAACATCCTAGCTTCATCCTCTTCACTTCTGACTTGACGTCCAAATTGTCACCTCCTTGTGCCATGGTATCTGAACTGTGAGTAATACATGTACAATGAGTGCATGAAATACTAATTCGTGTGTTCACATAAAGCGAAAATGCAAGTTGCAACTGATGTTTACAAGTGGTAATATGGTAATGTACCAAAGTTAACACCTGAGAAAGCAAAAATATACTTCAAAACGAAGGTGAACCTAATAAATAGATACCAAGGGAACAACAAGAGTAATCAAATTACTGATGAAGCAGCACAAACATTTCCCAGCATGAACAAAACAAATTCCGCGCGAACAAAAACAAAGGGAGAAGGTGAGGATATACCTACACGATAGGGAGAAGAATGAAGACTCTAAGTTTGATAAAGCTACAATGAAGACTCTAAGTTTTGATAAAGCTACAATGAAGACTCTAAGTTTTGATAAAGCTACAATGAAGACTCTGCTACAATGAAGACTCTAAGTTTGATAAAGCTACAATGAAGACTCTAAGTTTGATAAAGCTACAATGAAGACTCTAAGTTTGATAAAGCTACAATGAAGACTCTAAGTTTGATAAAGCTACAATGAAGACTCTAAGTTTTGATAAAGCTACAATGAAGACTCTAAGTTTGATAAAGCTACAATGAAGACTCTAAGTTTTGATAAAGCTACAAGTTTAAGGTTATACAAATTGCCTACAAACACGAATACGGGGAAACAATGTGATGACTAAGGCGTGTGCAAAACTGACCTGTTGGTGCAAGTGTATGTTTCAGACGTGTTCACACAATCATAATATAAACAAACAATATTGCACAAGTAGTATAACACTAAGAATACTTCATCGCTTTTACAGAAAATCAACTTGTTATAAGGAACTAACTAAGCTAACTTAAACCACCAAAGCTAACTAAAACTAAGTAAACTTAATGAAGTTGACTTAAACCAGTAAGGCTGATAATACACTAACTAAACTAAACACAGTCACTACACGGTGGCATAAGCTGTGCATAAAATCACATACATAGATTTATGCATAACTGACCAACTGTGATAACTGTAATCAACCGATCAAGTGGTAACTGTTCATCTGTGAATATCTGCAATTATCTGTGGTGGACATCTTTTGACATTTGTCATCAGAGACTTTCATCTCTTTCATAGACATTTCACATTGTTTCACGTATTTACATTGCATGTACACATTCAATACTTATGACCTTTAAGTCTTTGCATTTCTGTATATAGTTGCTGTAATAATATTGATTGTGCAACAATCTAATTATTCATTATGATCAAAATACTAATTCACAAAGGTTCATCACATGAGCTCATCATTGTATTTACAGTATGGCAATTCAAGAACCTGTTTCTCTGTGAATGATGTGAGTGAGGAGTTTGTATGTATTACCTCATTTGGTTGACAAGATGTGTAGACAGTGAACCACGACGATGTCGCTAACAGTGTAGGTCATGTTGACGAAGTATGTCATGCTGATGAAGTCGTTGTCACTGTTGTTGATGAGGTTGACTGACTGTCCCTGTTCAGGTGCCAATTTGTTGCGGGTTCAGGCCTTACTCTTGCCAAGCAGACAAAATAATGGATGGCGATCATCGTGTGTTTAAAACATCTTGTTTATTGCCTGTGAGGTATGAAAAATAAAACATTAGGATGGCTGATGGCTGATGGCTGACAACTGAATGTATCAGTCAGGCATATTATTTATTCAACTCATGATATCATAGCACAGAGTCAGATGTTATAATTATGACATGTTGACATAATGGCATCACATACAGGTGTCACATCATACTTTTGCCAAAACTATACAGAGTTGGTGTTGATAAACTAAACTTGGAAATGTTGATGATATTGATATGCCTGGTTATGATGTATATGTTAAGAACAGAGATTCCAGAGTGCGATCAGGAGGCATTGCAGTTTTAGTCAAATGTTCATTGAACAAATATGTAAAAGTTATTAAAACAAACACAGAATGTGTTCAGTGGATAAGAGTTTCACATCATGTACTAAATATAGACAGGGATCTGCTTATAGGTGCAGTATATATTCCACCAGAGAGTTCCCCCTATTACAACATCTCCCATTTTATTGACATGGAAAATGATTTTAATAAATTTGCAAATGATTGTGAAATAATGATGCTAGGTGATTTTAACGCTAGAACTAAGACCCTGGCTGATTTTATTCAACTTTCACACTCTGTATGTGATAACATTGGTATTCCAGAAGATGTTTTTAATGAAAGAGATGTATTATCTATGTTCTCTTCACTTGGATTGGGTATTGATAGATTTTCTACTGACTCTGGAAGAATAAATAACCATGGGCATAAGCTAATTGATATTTGTAGAAATAATGATTTGTTTATCATTAATGGACGCTTTGGTGATGATAAATACATTGGCAAAACTACTTGTAAAGGCTGCAGCTTAGTTGATTACTGCATCTGCTCATTTAATATGTTGAAAACAATAACAGACTTCAGTGTACTGGATTTTGACCCTGTACTCTCAGATGCTCACTGCGCATTGAAATTGAGTGTTAACATGTGTGGTATAATAGCTCCGAACTGTCAATCACGACCAGAAATTGACAATAACACGGACTCTACGTGCTCCCACCGCCGCTGGAACAAACGGCGTGCCTCTCAATTCCATCGTGCAATTGACTCCCGTCAAGATGAAATTGACAACATTTTATCTGGCATTGATAACTGTGCAACAGGTGATCATGTATCATTGACCAATCTTGTTTCTGAAATCAACAATGTTTTTATTGACAGTGCTAAATATGTTTTTGGTTTTAGGAAACCCGACAACGTCACCCATACAAATAAGCGACGACAAAGACCTTGGTTTGGTCGCGACTGTAAAGTCAGTAGAGGAAAATATCACCAGGCTAAATCTACATTTCGAAAGAATAAAACTATGGAAAATAAAAGAAGACTTATCAACGCAAGTAAATCATACAAAAAAACATTGACAAAATTCCATAACCTACACAGAAATAATTTACAGGGCAAACTGTCAAAATTACGAAAAGATGATTCAAAATCGTTTTGGAAACTACTGCGAATAAGCAACAACGATAAAGATGTACCTCCACTTAAGAAACTTTATTCATATTTCAAAGATTTAAATTCTGATTTGACTGCTGAAATACCTGACGATATAGCTGATCACTTCGATGTCAACACTGAAGAAAGTAATTCATTTCTTAATAGGGCAATTTCATGTGAAGAAATTTTGCTTGCTATTTCCAATCTGAAAAATAATAAAGCCTGCAGTCCTGATGCTATAATAAATGAATACATTAAAACCACTCAAGGGGTGTTATTACCTGTTTACGTCAAACTGTTTAATAAAATTTTAGATGATGGTGTCTACCCTGAGCAGTGGCTCAGTGGAATAATTCGCCCTATCTATAAAGGTAATGGTGATAAAGATAACCCAGAAAACTACAGACCAATTAGTCTCATAAGTTGTTTTGGTAAGCTATTTACAAGTATCCTTAGTAACAGAATTCAAAACTTTATAGAAGATCAAAATATCTTATCACAAGCACAAGCTGGATTTCGAAAATCGTATTCTACAAATGATCATATATTTACTCTCTACTGTTTAATAGATTTATTTAGATATAGAAAGAAGAAATTGTTTTGTTGTTTCATTGATTTCAAAAAGGCCTTTGATAGTGTGTGGAGGGCAGCACTATGGAGTAAATTACTTGAACAAGGTATAGACGGCAAATGCCTAAAAATTATAAAATCTATGTATAATGGTATAAAATCGTGCGTTAGTGTACAAGGTGCGGAATCAGATTATTTCCCTTGTTTAGTTGGCGTTAGGCAGGGTGAAAATTTATCTCCAGTTTTGTTTTCTTTATTTTTAAATGACTTAGAAGCCTTTCTAATGTCCAGTGAATGTCCAAGTGTAATTATCAACTCAGAAACATTCAATACCATGATAGATTTCTCCCTCAAGCTTTTCGTTCTTCTATATGCAGACGACACCGTCCTCCTAGCTTCTTCAAGAGATTATCTCCAAAAAGCTATTAATCACTTTGAAGTTTATTGTAAAACTTGGAAATTAACTATAAATATAAAAAAGACAAAAATTCTTGTATTTGGTGGTAATAAAAATGATATGCGTAAAGATATTCTTCTACACAAAATCCCCTTAGAACATGTTAATGAATATAAATATCTTGGAATTATTTTTGATAAAAAATGATCTTTCAAATCAGCTATATCACATCTCTGCCAACAAGCTACTAAAGCCATGCATTTCGTCTTATGCAGAAGTAGAACGCTTAACTTATCAATACAATGCCAATTATATCTCTTCGATTCTATGGTAAAACCAATTTTAATGTACGGTTGTGAAATCTGGGGATATGTTCAACTAAAACAGATTGAAAATGTACATATATGTTTCATGAGAAAACTACTACATGTTAAAAAAAGTACTCCACTTTTCATGCTTTATGGTGAACTCGGTAGAGTCCCACTCTCTGTTGATGTTAAAACCCGCATGGTAACGTTTTGGTCTAAACTATGTACAAAGAATTCTCCCAAGTTGCCTTCAATCCTGTATTCTATCGTGTATAATCTCCACAATGAAGGCACCCATGGTTGTAGCTGGGTACCGTGTATGGAGACTATTCTTAATAATATTGGTCTGAGGTATGTATGGTTATCACAGTCTCCTATTTCAACTTCCTGGATTAAAAATACAGCTCACTCAATCTTAATTGACAATGCTATTCAACTATGGAGCTCAGAGGTGGACAGTTCCCCCAAAGGTCAAACATATTCCCTCATGAAACCCCAGTTTGAATTTGAAAGATACCTAACGTCCCTACCCTTTAATAAAGCTATTCCTTTACTTCACTTTCGTAGTTCCTGCCACCATTTACCAGTTGAAAAAGGAAGATGGAATAGGATACCAAGAGATGAGAGAAAATGTAAATTATGTTGTTTAAATGACGTTGGTGATGAATTTCATTATATTTTTAAATGTATACATTTTAGAAAAGAAAGATCAATGTATATACCCAGTAACTTTGTAAAAAGACCAAACATGTTAAAATTTAGATCACTATTTACGTGTAAAAAGATATCTGTCCTGAGAAACCTAAGCAAATTCTGCAAATGTATCATGCAAACTGTAAAAACTTCCAGCTAACCACTATTCCGCTATGTTGACATTTTAATGCCATTTGTACCGCATATGCCGAGGATATCGGCCTGAGTGTAATAAAAAGTTCTGTTCTGTTCTGTTCTGATAATAAAATGTTTATGAAACAGATTATAATAATACTTTCACACACTGTTTTACTTGCTGGTGCTTAAGATTGCAACTCATACGCAAAAGATATGTTTACTTTATGTGCGAGTGGTAACAATATGTTTACTAGCTTAGGGAATTTAATGATAATAATTACATGTCTAGCAGTACAGAATATAGAAAGATTATAGAGAGGGGGCTCGTCTGTGAGGTATGAAAAATAAATAATTGGTAGATGCTGTGTTAGCCATGCATGTATGATGGCTGACAAATGACAACTGAATGTGAATTCAAATTGTCACACGTCACTGGTGCAGAAGCCCGTGAAATACGGCGAGCACATTAAATCCCCTGTAAAAGATTGTGGAGAAGCAGCCTTCTGATGGAATGAAAGAGAAATAAAAGGCGACAAAATTATTATACAAAGATTGATAAATCATATGTAGCATATCATAGTCAGCTATTTCCTGATAGCCGTGGCTCTTCACCTGGGAACATGACACAACATTGGGAAATTCCTCCATTTTTGAAGCTGCACATAAAAAACACTCGACAAGATTCATTTGATCTTGTGTATCGTTTGAAACCTCTAATCATCAATAATATCACAGTAACCATGCCAGGAGTATTTCAGAGTTGTAAGAAGTGATTTTATTGGATAAAGATTGGTTCCTAATGATGCTTATTGGCTACAGTCTACCATAAGGTTCATGACTGATAAAAAGCATATGCATAATCCAGTCATATTCCAGCGATGGATACTGTCCTGATAAACAATAACTTCTAAATTCTAATAAATTCTTTTGCGCTGAACACATCATGTCTGAGTATGAAGGTCAAAGTGGCAAAAGCTGAGATGTTACTTGACTTACATAACATGTTCGCATGAAAATCTAGATGTATGTTCAACAACTTCTGTGCTATTTGACAACTTTAAAGTGGACAACTTACCAATCATTTGGAAATACTTTCACCCAATCCCCACTCACTATCACCCATATTACCAAATTACAGATCTATGTCTTTTTTCTCACCATGAAAATTTAGGGGTTGTATTGGTGGAAGTCTTATATGTGGTGTTAATGTTTAAAGATTGAACGGAAAAAAATTTGTCAGCAAACCAGTACATTATAAAAGTTTCACAGTAAACAATTGTTACAATTCCGTATTGCGGTTTATCGTTATACCATGCAGCCCAAACTAGCATGCTTGTATCAACAACAAACTTCCTGAGCGTTGATGTTCATCAGTAATGCTAACTAGAAACTGAGTGGTACTGTTGAGTTCCATCATTAGATTCTTGAATACCAACAAAGTAGAACTAGAATACTGAAAGGATTTAAAGTTCTACTCCAGGAAGGTGCAATACCACCAATGACAAAGTAAAACTTGCTGCCATAGAAATGCAAAAAAATATTTTTTCCAGAAATCCAAAAGTACCAAAAAAGACACCAGTTCACCACCAGACCTATTTATGTGCCAAGTTCAGTGAAGAAACATGGCTCCTAAATTTTATTTTCTTGGGCAATCTCTGATCATTGGAAGAACTTTACAACTTTACAAAATTTAATTTGTTTTGAAATATGATGTACGACATGCAGATGGGAAAAAAGATATTTATTAATATTTTTGAAAAAAATGAAGGACATCACTTTTCATAAACAAAATACTGATAAGTTATGGACACACATGTCAGAGAAGTAAGTACCTCTGAGTAAAGTTAGAAAAGAGACATAAATCAACATATTTCAAGTAACTGGTCAGATATGACATATTTGTGCTTGAATCACAGAAAAACACAAAACCAAAAAAACACAGATAGCAGTCGATGAATATTGAAATAAACCATTAACTTTGCATTTGTGTGAGAAGATTATAACTATCATTTCATTGAAAGAGTTAATATCACATAATATTGATGACATCAGATAAATAATATTAATATCAATAAGAGTTGTCTAATTCTTCCCGTCAACAGTATTTTCAAATACGCTCCATTTCAGGCCAGACTGGCCAGTTATAACAAAATCACATCAGAAGGTAATCACCGTAATGCTTCCTGATAAGTAAGTGAGTCGGTTTTACGTCACAATATTCCAGAGATGGTCTGCAAGGAATCGTGTCTGGACCAGACAATCTAGTGATCAACAACATGAGCATCAACTGGGATATGATGTTTCTGCCTTGTCAGCAGTTCTGACCACTCAATCCTGTTAGTCACATCTGACAAGCACAGGTTGAGGATCAATGCTTACCCGGGTCTTCACGGGTTATAAGCTCAGGAAAAGTTGGATGAATTCATAGCTAAGGAAACTCAATGACATTTTGAGCATAAGTTAGAAAGTGATCTCATGAATCCCAAATATTGAACATCCATAAATGTGATTTCTCCAAAAGTGCCATCTACATTATAATGTGATAGTGAGTGAGTGAGTGAGTTTAGTTCTAGGAATATTCCAGTAACATCATAGCTGGAGACTCCAGACTGCACCCATGTAGGGGACTGAGCAGTGTGACGAGGGGATGCTTTAACCACTTGGCGAACCCACATACCTATTATACTGAGGTGCACTCAAGCTTTTCCTGATAGTTTTTCAAGTTTTTCTTGAACCAACATTAAATGTCTGCAACAGATGTCATTATTATGCAGTCAGTTCTATGTAGGGCAAAGAAAAGGTGTGTTTGATATTATGCTGCTTTCAACATTATACCGGCAATATCACAGGTGACACCAGAAATGTGCTTTACACTTTGTGCCCATGAAGGGAATCAAACTCGGATCTTCAGGTACCTAGCAAATGCCGTAACCACTGGGCTACTCCACTACCCTTTAAGGCAAAGGATCCTCATAACTGAATACTATACTTCCAGATCACTACTAAAGCAACAAGTAAGGAAAAACTATTTCATCTTTTTGGTCTTTGAACAAATGTTCCATATCTAACACTGAATTGTTGAATTAACAAGTTACAAGTGATCTTGATAGGAGCTATAGAGTTTGTCCATTTTTCAGTAGATTTGCAAACCCTAACTTCAGAAAACTCACTTTCCAAAGGTTGCAGTTTGAGAATTTTGACTCAGTTTTCTTTATTTTTTGTCATTAGCTCTGATGAGGTGACAATTATTTAAGTTAAAAAATCATGCACATGTTCACTGTATAAAACAGGAATGCTTTGGAGTATACGTCTTTGTACCTGATGATGTCTAACACTGGACTGTCTGGTCCAGTATCAATTATTTACATACTGTTGTCATATATGTGGCAAGAATATTTATTAGTGCAGTATTAAGTGTCAAACATACACGCAAACAGAAGTTTCTTGAATACACTGTGTAGAACATACAGATAATTTTTAACTGAAAAGATTCTAGACTAGAATTGATTTGGACATAATTTTTTACCAGTGGGTGGTATGTAAGTTTGAAACAACTAATAGTTAATAAGCAAAAAAATACTCCTTATGAAAAGAACACACAACAACATATTACAGGATATTAAGTAGCACATATCAATGTAACTAGTGCATGCTCAAGGCACTGGTATTTGTTTCCCTTGATTATTGTCATTTCAGTGTCATGTCATATCAATCTTAACTGCCTTGGGACTATACATGCTGAACTAAATCTTTGACAAAGAATGTAAAGTTCCTGTTAAAAAGGTATTCTACTATGACTTTAGTAAATACTGGATTGTCATTGGTTAATCAAGGTCATTCAGAGGTATATAATCACGTTATGTACCTGTGATTTTCCAACACTTTAGGTATTTGTCTAAAATTTGAATAGCATGGTTATGGTAGAATGGAGATAAACGTATTGCGTTCAAAAATCAGACATATATAACGAAATTATAATAGCTCTAAATTTTGTATTTAAAACCTCACACTATGTGTTCGATTTTAAATCAAATTTAGAGCTATTATACTTTCTTTATATTCCTCTGATTTTCCAACACAGTATGTTTATCTCCTAAATTTTACATCTAAAAATACAATAGGTTATGAGAACTAGTAACTGTGGGCCGTCTGTGCCCCCTAATATAGCATAGTATAGCATAGTATAGCCTAGTATAGCATAGTATAGCACAGAAAGATAATCCAGTGTTCGAAATACCTGCCTGCGGAATCTCAAATTCACCTGCCCAACAGTCGGGTTAAAATTTAGACATGCATATGAAGTTCGTATTATATTTGTCAATATTTTATGAGTTTCAATTTAGCTATACTAAGGAAATTCATATTTGTTTTTGGGCAGGTACGTTTTGGTCCAGTTTTACATCTAAACCAGCCCTGTGGTCTTGCTGAAACTTTTGGGAGTTTTATATTCTGTACATTCGTGTCAAAGGAAAACTATTTCATGCCAGTGGATATGGTTAAATATACAATAGCTTACAATTACACTGGCAGGGAGTCGTCTACTGCCTAGACTTTATCGGATGTCGATACTCAACACCAAGTGTGAGTTAAAAGACTAAGTCAAAACCAACCAAAAGTATTATAATATTGTTAGATAATGCGGAGAGGTTTGTTTGGAGTGGATCGATTTACTGATCATTTTTTCCTTTTCGTTTAGTAACCCGTCGAGAAACAGTGGGAGCTGAAATCACGATAACAGTTGGTGCGTAGTAGTTTCCTAGATCATAGATTTAGATATCTCTCGATCAATACCAATAGAATCCCACACGTCACAACTTACGTTCCTATTGTTGTGTCTGTGGATGGAGTTTGACAGATGTTACCACGGCTGAAGACGTGTTTCAACAATCTAAGGGAGACAACTCTAAAGAATATTTTGTTCGGTGTACCACTAAGTATGGCCGAGACTGTTTGCCCGTTCTCACTAACCTAATAAGGTACAGCTGATGTCGTCAGCCATTTGTTCAAAATCCAACTAATACTGTGCCCAGTATTTGCATTACTCACAAAGCCATATATTCGCCCTACCCGTTAAACACTGGTTCAGGTCTTCTGTGCTTATATTGGTAATGCAGGAAAAGTCAAATTTGGCAAAAAGATTCATACGTTATGTCGTTTGAGAAATTTTCACACTAGTCTATACATAATCTCACTGCTCACCCAGGACAGCACGCCTGGCAACTAATTGTATGATGTCCGCCAAGAGTTAGCCAATAATGAGCAACAATCAATCAATCAAGGCAGTGGCGGTTAACTCTTTGTAGGAAGGATGTTGTTTTTACACTCGTACTTTATGACGGGGTGTATTCGGAATAGATTACGTAAATCTACACTCATAAACACTGCCTTTTTGACAAATCCGCTATGGAAGTAATTAATCAATCTGTGTGTTATCGGTTGATCCTTTGGTCGATATGTGTTTTTGTAACTCAGCTGATAAACCCTCTTGCATCACTTACATGCACATATTACATAACATGTAATACATTTGTCACTACAGACCTTAATTTATAATGTTGAGTATTTACTCCAGACAGGAGAAATGCCAAATGGGAACCTATGTCGAGTAATGTTAGTGGTGTTACCACTATTTATACCCGTTATAAATTCATTAACTGACCATCAAGTAAAAGATGACAAATAACACGTGTAGGTTTACACCATCAAACGCGAGTTACAGCAAGGAAGATGTAATCTCTGTGTTGCATGTAGCCTGAAAACACTTATGGGCCGAAACTGTTTTGAGGATACCAACGGAACTTCGTTGTTACATGAGAAATGCACATAGGTATTTCCTGTGTACTTGGGTAAATGGGCATAATCAGTAATTCTTACGTAAGAAAATTTTCAGATTTCTCTACCAATGGTAAAGTCGTTGTTATTAGTTTACGAATTCTGATAAATCAACTGTGTGATTCTTATTATCATAGATAATAAACCAGGGTTGTAGCTACCAAAATTTGATGTTTGTTATGACAGCTGGACCAACCCTCAAAACTATCTAAATATAAAATTTTGCAATCTTTCGACTTATATGCAACAAATGGCTTGCTACGTGTATGTAATCATATTTTCACATGTCATGATTAAATATCGAGGTAAAAAAAACACAGAAATGGAATCAAATTGGATCAGTCACTATACCATCCAGGCATCAGGGGGAAAAAACTACTCTGAGTGAGTGAGTGAGTGAGTGAGTTAATATTTAACGTCACATCGGCAATATTGCAGTCATATCGTGACGAGAACGATTAAATATATAAATATAAATGAATTAATAGCACATACATTGAAAAAACCTGTCAACGAAGGATAGTAAAACCAACTAGAATATCGCAGAGTAGAATGTAAAACTAGTGATTAGACCTGAAAATGTATCTATAGAGGACAATTCAAGGTAAAAATGAGCTTTAGGTTGCCAACAACTGAAGGTAGATCACCATAAGGACCATGGAGACTTACAGTACATTTTCTTCCTCCATGGACCCTAGCTGGATTTACATCATTCCTTCAGCTGTTAGCAATTTAGACAAATCTAGCCATACAATAAAAAGAACACTTATTCTACGATTAAAACGCTGGAAAATTTACTTCAAATGTTTTTGGACTTAAGTACCTCTCAGGAGAAGAATTATTTTACAGTACTTCAACCCCCTTTGAGGGTACAGCCACTGACGATTTGAGTTACTAATTTAATCTTCCAATTATAAAATATTTATCTATTTACAAATCAGTTAACAGATCTAATTCCTTTAAAAATGCAATAATTAAATGAGAATAATAGTATTGTTAAGAAGGTCCTTAATAGTTCTTGATTTGAAATAGTTGTCCCTTGTGATGGAATACTCAACACAGTCAAGTAAGATATGCTTGACTGTGATTCCTTCATCACAAGGGATGCACAACGGAGGATCCTCACCTTTTAGTATATATTCGTGCGTGTATTTTGTGTGGCCAGTGATGACGGGCCTTTTCAAATCTGGACAAACAACCCAAATAGGTATAACCAACATAGGGCTTTATGTTGCAATGTATTTATACCTACTGCATGTAATTTATTTATACCTACTTGAGTGTCCCACTTCTTCTGCATCAGATCGCGGATGTAAGACCTAATTGTAGGTTTATAATCTGAGTATGGTATAAGAAGTGGTGTCACAGATTTGCTGAGTGCTGCCTTGGCAGCAAGATCAGCCATTGTGTTACCAGAAATGCCTACGTGGCTGGGTAACCAACAAAAGACGATGTCGTATTGGCCAGTAGCCAGATCATTGTACAGTTCAAGAATTTCTATCAAAATTGGATGTTTACATGTAGGTTTTTAATAGCCTGAAGACATGAAAGGGAGTCTGAATAGATTATGTACTGTTTATGCTTAGTGGGTCTTTGAATATATTTGAGAGCTGTTAACATGTTAATATTGCATTTGCTTCAGCTGTAAAAATAGAGCTGTCTTCCGGCAATCTAGACGATATTGTTCTGGACCCAATGACGGTGGCACAAGCTACAGCGCCACCGTCCTTAGATCCATCTGTAACCTTATGTGGTTTATATTTCCTGCAAAAATGAATGCAGATGGTCTTGGATTTTGAGAATTTAAAACCATTTTCAAGACACCATTTATGAATCTTATTCAAACATAACTGCAATTGCCCTTCAGTAGTATGCATGTTTTTACCGCGACAAGAAATGTTAAAACCATCCACGAAAAGTGATCCATCGATTGAAGACCTTTGATAAACTGTTGGTTTTAATGCTAAACAAAGTAACATACAAAATACTTTCTTGCGGGACACCCTGATCCTGATTGTAATGGCCAGACAGGATAGAGCCCATTCTGACTTGAAAATTGTCTGTCTTCTAAAAACTGAGATATAAATTGGGGTAAACGGCCCCTCAAACCAAAGTCGTGGAGATCTTTTAGAATGTCATACTTCCATGTCGTATCGTATGCCTTTTCAAATTCGAAAAAATGATACAGCATGCTGTTTATTCAATATGGAATTTTTGATAAACGATTTCAAACATACCAAATGATCGACGGTGCTTCGGCTTTGTTGATGTTTCTAAAGATGATTCAGGTAAATGTTGAAGTAATTAACTGATATTGTATTTTATCGGGCCGTGAAGCGGTGTCATGAGCTTGTGCAAGGGCAGTATGAAGCTCATGAATGGAAAAACAAAATCATGATAATCCTCCCCATTGTCTGAATTAAAATTAATTTTCTTTGTTTCTTCTTGGTCTTTAAATTTCTTTAATTAGATGAGGATGAATGGTGGCAAACGTTTCACCAATTATATTAGCGATAACAGATGTGATCTTCAGTTAGAGGCGTGTCACCCTCCTTTAGATTGTGAACACTACAGTTGGATCCTTTGCCTTTAATTTTCTTCACCATATTCCAAACCTTAGAAATTGGTGTTCTTGAGTTGATTTTAGAAACGTAATTTTCTAACGTAAATCTTAAAAGTGCGACGGGCACTTGCCATTTTAAAGTGGTTCAAATTATGGACAGTTGCATGTTGACGAAAAAACTTTTGTGCATTCTTTCTCGCCTTTCTAGGTTGTTTGCAGTCACTGTTAAAACCATGGTTTATGAATGTGTGGGACCGTAAAGGATTTGGGAATACATTCGCCAGCAATAGTATTAAGTTCATCAGAAAATGTTTGAATTGGATCGGTAACACTAAGACATAAATTAGGTTGCAATTTTTCAGCGCATAATGCATGGAATAGATAAAACAGCATTGTGTTTGTACCCCGTTGACAATAAATACAAACAGCTGTGGGTTGTGATGCTGACGTGTTTATTTTTACTCTGGTTATTAAGCAGCCTGAAAGAACACAGGAAATATATTAAATACAATTTAGTAGGTAATGTATGTACATATTTAGACCACTCAGTAAATATATAGAATTCATCTGATCAAGTATATTTGAACTATGTCCCAAGGTATAATGGTACATAACATCGATATAAATATGCAGCGATCATAAAAACTATAGGTGCCTTCAGGAAATGTTATAATTAATACATCAATGATGTACATTTAGGTATTGCATACCAGGTTGGTGGTACCCAAGCTGATAGAACCAGATATCCTTCTGAGTGACCACAGATCTGCATGGCAAATAATAATGTATGCAAAGAGTCTATATACAAGTGATGCGCTATAAAGTGAGGTGTAAGAGTACAACTGCATCCGCCACACAACTCAAACACGGAACCACGGATAATATACCACATATGCATCAATTATCCACACGTCTTAAATATACATGCACACACACATTCAAACATATGCATTCATGCATTCAAACGAACTAGTGATTACTTTTATACGATGCCTGAGATTCAGTTAATAGTTAACTGAATAACCTTGTAGTTAATCCTTAAACATTGCTATAACACAGTGATCTGATAGCTTATCTATTACACATATTAATAGGATATGTTACCTTACAGGTATATCAAGTCTGAATTACGTGCTACCGTAAGTCTTATTTCTGATTCTAATATGCAAGAAATTATCCATATATACAGTATTTTATACAATATTGACCAACCTTAAATCATCACACGACTGTAGTTATGTGTTGCTCTCAACGAAACAAGACAGCATCTGAGTTTAAAATCTGAACTTTGTGTTAAACAGTGGTCAGCTTGGCCTATCAGCGAACGATAGAAATGACTTGAGGGCTGTGGCAAAGAGTGTTGAAAGCACGCAGTGTGACAATTAGTGGAGATTAGACTGAGTGTTAATAAGGCCTACTATGCAGAGCTATGGACTAAGAGTAAAATGAAGTGTAAAACATTGCTAAGATTCTTATAAGTGTCCATTGTTATCAAATGGAAACAGTGCCATGATTGATACTTAAGAAGAACTATATACAAATATATATATACATATGAGTCTGCCACATACAGACCAATTGGCTTTTGTAAAATTCCATCTTGAGGAGGAGGAACCGTAATTGCTAATTAAACTTCCAATCATAAAAGATTTATCTATTTACAAGTCACATAACAGATCTAATTCTTTTAAAAACGCAATGATTAAATGAGAACTAACATTACTAAAAAGATCCTTCATAGTTCGTGATTTAAAATAGTTATCCCTTATGATGGAATACCCAACACAGTCAAGCAAGATATGCTTGACTGTGTTTTTTTCATCACAAGGGATATAAAACGGAGGATCCTCACCTTTCAGCAAATATTCATGTGTATATCTTGTGTGGCCAATACGACATTGTCGTAAAATATCCTCTTCAAATCTGGCAGCCCAAGCAGGTGTAACCAATATACGGCTTTATTTCATGTAATTTATTTATACCTACTTGAGTGTCCCACCTCTTCTGCATCAGATCACGGATGTAAGATGTAATGGTACCTCTGTTATCAGTGTATGGAATAAGAAGTGGTGTCACAGATTTGTGGAGTGCTGCCTTGGCAACAAGATCGGCCAAAGTGTTACCTGAGATACCAACATGACTGGGTAACCAACAGAAGACGATGTCATATTGGCCAGTAGCAACATCATTATGTAATTCAATAATTTCAATTAAAAGTGGATGTCTGCAAAGCATATTTTTAATTAATAAGTGGTTTTATTCTTAAGCCAAGAGAGAAGATTGCTTATTGTATAAATTCTCATAGAGAGAATTGAAGACACAGTCATATGCAGGGTTTGACTCACTGGAACATAGTTTTTGTGATATACTGTAAAGATAAGTTTATACGGCGTTGGTCAAGAGATGGCTCATCAGCCTCGACATAAAGGCTGTCAACAGGTGAAGTTCTGAAAGACCAAAGACAAAGTCTTAGACCTTGGTGGTGGACAGAATCGAAAAGTTTTAGGTTGCTTTTGCAGGCTCCACCATAAACGATCGATCCATAATCAAGTTTAGACCTTATCAATGATCTGTATAAGTGAAGGAGGGTTTTCTGATCCCCTCCCACTTTGAATTTCAAACTACCTTTAACAAATCCAGTGCTTTCAGGCACTTAGCTTTAAGAGAGGTAAGGTTAAGTGAGAATCAAATATTAGACCCAGGAATTTTGCCTCCTTTACGACTTTGATAGGAGTGCCGTTTAAATATAGTTCAGGGTCATTATGCGGTTGATACTTCCTACAAAAGTGTACACAATTAGTTTTCGACTTTGAGAATTTAAAACAATTCTCAAGACACCATTTATTTATTTTATTCAAACACAACTGCAGTTTTATTCAATGGTCTTCATATTTTTTTTCAAAAGACAGGAAATATTAAAATCATCCACAAAAAGTGATCCATCAATTGAATCATTTAATACCGTGGATAAACTGGTGATTTTAATACTAAATATAGTGACGGACAAAGTACTGCCTTGAGGGACACCCTGATCCAGATTGTAATAATCAGACAGGGTTGAACCCACTCGGATATGAAATTGCCTGTCTTTTAAAAACTGTGATATGAAAAGAGGCAAACGGTCTTTCAAACCAAACTCATGTAAATCCTTTAAAATGTCATCCTTCAAGGTCGTATCATAAGCTTTCTCAAGATCAAAGAAAATTGATACAGCTTGTTCTTTATTGACTACAACATTTTTGACGAAGGATTCCAAACGTACCAAATGATCAATGGTACTGCGATTTTTCCTGTAACCACATTGAATATTTGTTATTATGTTATTGGTTTCAAGATACCAAACTAATCTATTATTTACCATACGTTCCATGGTTTTGCAGACACAGCTAGTAAGCGATATCAGTCTGTAATTTGATGGATCTGTATGATCCTTACCAGGTTTTGGTAATGGAACTACAATGGCATTACGCAACGAAGGAGGAAATTCTCCAGACGTCCATTTTTGATCAAATATATCCAAAAGTGTCAATAGACATCCCTCAGGTAAGTGTTTCAGTAGCTGGTAATGTATATTATCATCACCAGCTGCAGTGTCATGAGCTTGCTCAAGAGCTGTATGTAGCTCATGTAAGGAAAACACCTCATTGTAATCTTCACCATTATATGATTCAAAATTACGGTTCTTTTCCTGTAACTTCTGGTATCTCTGAAATTCAGGAAGATAATTTAAAACGTCAGTAAAACGCTGAATTTTATCACATATTTGAGTGAAACATGCAGGATGGAGTTTAGATGAGCACAATGTTTTAAATAAGGACCAATCTGCCTCAGAAAAATTCCATCTTGTGTAAGATGGAGCCTCAGATGGGGAAATTTCTGATAAAATAGTTGGAAAATGGTCACCTCCACAAAGGTCATTGTGGACTGTCCAATGAAATTCATGAAATAGATTAGAGTCTGAAAGAGACAAATCCAGAGAAGATTAGGTGCCGGTTACAGGATGCAGATATGCATTTGAGTCATCATTGTATATACACAGTTCATTATTGGATATAAAATCTTCAAGTATTTTACCTTTACTGTTAATATTTGTACCACCCCAGAGTGGGTTGTGACCATTCAAATCACCCATTATAAGGCACGGTTTCGGAAGCTGATCATAATGAGATTGTAGATCGGATAGCTGGCCTGCTGAAGAAGGCGGAACATACAGAGAGCATAATGTAAGTGCAACGTGAAGAGTAAGTCTCACTGCAACGATTTGGAGGTTACTTGTAAGAGTTACAGGGTTATGAATAACGTCTTGTTTAACAAGTATTGAAGATCCCCCAGTGGCTCTATCAGCCGGAAGTGAAAAATAATGATATGCATCATATTGACGTAACTTAAAATGATCGGTTTGTTTCAGATGCGTTTCCTGCAGACAGATTTCTCGTGGTGCAAAATCTTGGACCAATTGCTGCAATTCGTTAGATTTGGTCCTTACTCCTCTATAACTCCACTGTACTATATTTTGTGAATGATTCATTACTTTGGTGCATGTATTGGTGATCTACCACGCCTTGATCTAGAAGGAAATAAACTCCCCGCCCGGTGATGGATACGTTCAGATGTGTCCATATCTTCGAGGGACCTAAACTTGTTAAAAAGCTGAATCTCATCTTTTAAACCCTTAGGGACTCTATCGCCATGGTTGATTCTAGTACGTTTTTGGTTTCCTTTCACAGTTTGCGCAACTTCATTTCCATTTACAGTTTTTGACTGACACGAATCTGATTTGGATTTGAATTTGGAATGAACATTTAGACTAGAGGACTTTCTATTATGGAGTTGAGTCTTCGGACATGCGGAATCCTGTGACAAAGGCATAGGCTGAGGCTGAGATGGCGTCATTGCTGCAGTCTGTGTAGCAGAATCGTGGTAATAATTCTTCATTTGGGATGGGTTCGGGATAAATAGATTTTATCCATGTTAGCTCTGTTTGACATTCAACTGAGATTGTGGTCGTGGGTGGTCTTTTACTAACAGAAGCTTAGGAGTCATTTGGGTAAATAGAGGGAACAATCTTCTTAGCTTCAGCATAGCTGATATTTTGGTAATGTTTTATTTTATTGACTTCCATTTACCTCTTCTATGTCGGGCAATCTTGTGATGAGGAGGAATGCTTCCCTGAACAGTTGACACATTTTTAAAAGTTGTTTGTACAGTCTTCTGTGACACGAGATTGCTTCCCACAATAAACTTGAGTTGGAGCAAGAATTTATACCATGATCAAGTTTCTGGCATTTAAAGCACCTGAATAGATTTGGAATATACACTTCAACTGGAAGATTGCAATACCCAGCTTTGACTGACTTTGGTGCCGTTGGAGAGACAAATGACAATAAATATGTGTTTGTTCGAACTACTTCAGAATTCTGAGGCCTCGTAAAACGTTTGACGTGCGTGACACCGTGATCTTTCAGTTCAACCATGATGTCAAACTGCGTCATGTCCTCTAAAAGATGATCTCGATCCCCGACAATGCCTTTACTTGAATTCAGTGTACGATGGGTTGACACTAAAACAGGGCATCTGGCCAACGCATCAATTGACAACAGGTTAGTTGCTTGTTGTCGTTTACTACATTATACGAGTAACGACCCAGATCTCGCTTGATATTATATTTTCTGCCATACACTGCTTTGGAAACAGTAAACGAATTGAGTTTAATTGTTTTTTCATCCACAGGTTCTATCACTAGAATTCTCGGCCAATAGTCTACCTGCTTCAGTGGTCGAAAACTATCATTTGTGCGTTGGTCATTATCAAGCTGACGGGTTTTTTTCTCAGGGGGGTTTCAGGTTATATGTTAATGTATATAAGATTCATCACCCCAGCTCCCCACCCACGACCGAGTATCATAAAGACAATGCTATCTACAAGTGGATCTCCTACTTGCAGTACCAAGGACACTGGGATGATATACTCCAGCAGAAGGATTAAACAAGTAAGCAGTCTACCAGACTGGCCTATGAGCCATCGCCTTCTGGCACCAGCGTGAGTGAGTGAGTTTAGTTTTACGTCGCACTTAGCAATATTCCAGCTATATGGCGACGGTCTGTAAATAATCGAGTCTGGACCAGACAATCCAGTGATCAATAACATGAGCATCGATCTGCGCAATGGGGAACCGATAACATGTGTCAACCAAGTCAGCTAGTCTGACCACCCGATCCCGTTAGTCGCCTCTTACGACAAGCATAGTCACCTTTTATGGCAAGCATTGGTTGCTGAAGGCCTATTCTACCCCGGGACCTTCACGGGTCTCTGGCACCAGCATCTAGGCAAATTTTATCAAATTTGACAATTCATGTGTAATACAATATATACTCAAAACCAATTATGTTAATATTGTGTCCAGTAAAACCGAGCCAAATAATTATTGAGCAATGAAATTTAGTGCTCAGGGCCCGGCATGACCAGCCGATTGGTTGAACCGGGCCCATTCAACCACCCGTCTAGGAGAAGTAAGGGTCAAAGGGGTGCGTTGAGCAAAGGAAACGTTACAGGCTCCCCGTGCCCTCAACCCCGAGACTCCCGTCCTCCACCGACACAGGGCCGCAACACATGGCAAACAGGTTGGTGGACCAAATATGTCCCCGGATCCACACGGGAGTGTTGGCGAGCGCTTAGCGTTACCAAGCACCCACCACGAGGAGGTGGAGCATCACTTAAATGTATATATTACAGTTGATATAGCAGTGGGAAAATGATCACTTCCAAAAAGGTCATGAACCGACCATTCAAATTCATTTAATAAGTTTGAATCTGTAGGCAAAAGATCTATTGAAGAATAAGTTCCAGTTTCAGGATGGAGGTAAGTAGGAGAATTATCATTCAATATACATAAATCATTATTCGAGATGAAATCCTGAAGGACTTTTCCTTTCGTGTCTGTAACTGTACCACCCCAAAGTGGATTGTGGCCGTTCAAGTCACCGGTGATAACACAAGGTTTAGGTAGTTGATCGTGTAACTCTCGCAGATCTTATTGCTGAACACAGGATGAGGATGGAATGTAAAGCGAACATAAAGTGAAGACAACATGCAAAGCCAGCCAAACAGCAAAGGCTTGAAGAGGGGTATTAAGTGGGACAGGGCTATGGATTAAACCCCGCCGTACAATAATTGAAGATCCTCCAGTCGCCTTACAACGTAAAGGGGAGAAACAATGGAATGATGTATACTGTCGTAAGTCAAATGTATCAGTTGACTTGAGATACGTCTCCTGCAAGCATAAAACTGACGGTTTCAAATCTTGAACTAAAAGCTGTAAATCACTCAAATTATGCATCATTCCTCTACAGTTCCACTGGATTATATTTTGAGCATTCATTTAGGGTGTGATATTGGAAAAAGCTCACGGCCTTTCTTCTTTGGAGAGTGGCTCTTGGAGCGGTTGCTCAGTTGTGATGACACTTCCATGTCATCAAAAAGATCGAAGCTGTTTAAAATTGGCACAGGGTCTCTTTGTCCTTTTGCAACACGTTCACTTCTGTTTGACTTTTTTGAATAATTAACGTTAGCATTTTTCTTTTTACCAAGTGGTGCAGATGTTTGAGTTTCAGATGATTTTGATACTATTTTGTGATGATGATTGAGCCATTGCACCATACGTGAGATCATTAACGCACATAGCTGTCTGTGTAGTCACTCAGGTTAAGTCAGTTTGACAATCGCCGGAATCAGTAGAGGGTTTCAGCGCTTCAGCATATGTTGATTTACCCATTAGTGGAGTGTTGCCGGATGGTGTAACTGAAGCAGCTAGCATTCTTGCTTCTGCAAAACTGACATTCTTTTCTGTTTTGACGCGCTGGGTGGCCATTTCAAATTTCCAAACCATACACTCCTTAGATGAAGATATGTGTGAACCCGAACAATTCACACATTTGGGTTCTGACGCACAAGTACCACTATCATTATCTTTGTCACCACAGAGAAAACAGGCAGCATGGTTTTTACATGAGTTTTGACCATGGCCGAATTTCTGGCAGTTAAAACATCTGAGAGGATTAGGAATATAGAGGTTAATTTTCATGGAGAAGTATCGGACTTTAAGAGATTGGGGTAACTTTGGAACATCAAACGTAAGCAAATAAATGTTTGGAGACGAATAGACACCATCTTTCTTGAATGTGAACCGCTCTGCCTCAACTACACCTTGCATTCTTAATTGACTTACAATGTCATCAGTGGAGAGATCAGCAAGACTTCTATCTCTGTCTCGGATAATACCTTTGCTGAAGGTAAGAGACTTGTGTGGATAACATTTTACAGGAATGTTTGCAAATGATTTTGTTTCCATGAGATTTGCTGCCTGTTCTCTCTTGACACATTCTATCAAAAGTGACCCAGATCTATTTTTGGTTACATTCTTAACAGTTCCAGCAATACCTTGAATTGCTTTTTCTAATAAAAAAGGAGAATATGAACTTAACTTTTTCTAACTCGACTCGGCAATGATGAATCGAGGCCAGGTTTCACGTTCTGAATAACATAGTCTGGTAATTGCATCTTCCTCATCATCAGTATCATCAGCATGATAACGTTTTTGCTTTGGGGGTTTTGTGAAGCCATGATTATATAGTTTGTGGTTCACTCTCCTGGCTCCCCAACCACCATGAAGTGTCAACAAGGACAATGCCATATGCCTGTGGGCCTCCAACAGGCGGCACCAAGGATACCAGTGAGTGAGTGAGTTTAGTTTTACGCCGCACTCAGCAATATTACAGCTATATGGCGGCGGTCTGTAAATAATCGAGTCTGGACCAGACAATCCAGTGATCAACAACATGAGCATCGATCTGCGCAATTGGGAACCGATGACATGTGTCAACCAAGTCAGCGAGTCTGACCACCCGATCCCGTTAGTCGCCTCTTACGACAAGCTGAGTCGCCTTTTATGGCAAGCATGGGTTGCTGAAGACCAAGGATACCAAGAGAGTCTACTCCAGCAGTAACTTTGAATAAAATGTACTAGCAGATTGGCCCACGAGCCATCGCCTTCAGGGCAAATAAAGACTCTAGGCAAATGCATAATAACAATAATTCCAAAACAAGATCTCTATGATTAACAAACCGGACCAAGACCTAAAGTTAACAAGTAATTCAGAAATAGAATTTGTGCAAATACAAAATCATATGCACAGGGCTTGGCATGGCCAGACGATTGGTTGAACCGGTCCCATTCAACCACCCGTCTAGGTGAAGTCAGGGCCAAAGTGGTGTATTGAGCAACAGGAACACGGTTACAGGCCTCTATTGCCCTCAACCACCATGATCCATTTCTCCGCCGACACAGGGCCTCAACCCACGGCAAACGGGTTGGTGGACCAAACATCCCCCCGGGTCCTCAACGGGGGTGAACGGCTCTCAGCGTTACCCAGCACCCACCACGAGAAGGTGGGCGTTCTCGGGTGCATCTACACTGATGGGATATTTTGTTACAATCAGATAAGGTATACCATGGATATTTTTATATACCAGCACGTGATGGGCATCCGGCCTCCTCACTTTTTAGGGTGAAGAAATTCTGCTACTGTGGACAGGAGCCCAGTCCATTTGTCCGTCACGGTCGAGGGAGCGGGTGCTGACCAATTTGCTGCTTGGTTTCGTAATGAGACCGTTGGTGAGAAACATTATTCGCTCCGCATCAGTGCCCCTTTAAAGTCGCCATGTCGGAGACGATTCATTAAAGTGTATACTGTTATTTTGAAATTGGGTTTCAGATTAAGTTTGTAAAGAACAGTTTACTTATTACGCACAATGGAGTGAATGGAAACCATCCAAATCGGAATAGCTACAGAGTGTTGAAACGTTGTCGCCAAACTTTGGATGTACAGCCTACGTTGTGTTTTTCAAGATGTCACAACGTACCTTTCTGACTTCAGGTTAGTGAAATAACAATGTGTCGTACTCAAAATATTTGCCAATTTAATTACGACAGGTTTTCACTATAACTATAGTTCAATATTGAAAACAATAGTTTTCAACGCCTTAACCAAGATGCGTAGAAATCAAGCAAAACATACGTTACCAAGCCAAAAAATACTTCGCTTTTATACCACTCCATGCAAAACATTATACCAAAAACACGTATTTCCTGTAGTGTGAAAAAGCCCATATCACGATTGGTAGTGTGTATAGATTTGCAAAAGTGAAAATGAAAAATGTAGGGAAAAAATTGAAAATAGAATACGTAACTGATACGTTACTAGAAAAAAAAGTGTTCGAAACAATATAATTGGTTTTTGGACATACCTACTTTTTATGGCGACAGTCATCAAACAGCAGACACATTTTGAGAGAGAAACCACATAAGTATTATGAGCTAGGTAATGTTGCTTAAAATTCAGGTGATAGTATGCGTAACTAAGACATGTTAAACATGTTTTAAAGAGTAATTCTTTCACATTGTCATTATGTGTTTTAACTGACACCTTAACAAACAGGAAAGCGATGCTGGGGCATCATTTGGCGGTCCCGTTTTCGATCAAGGCATGGTATGTTATAGATGGTACGTACCTTTAATTAGCATTTAAACTGGCTATCAGGGTTATTTAATTATGTTTTATTTTCACATGACAAGCTGTGTGCTGTTAAAGATGTGGCTTCCTCTCTGAATGACATGTATATTGAAATAAACGTTTCGTTGTTTAATGGGATGGCAGAATTAATGTACAAATGAAAGAAACTTTAGTAGCTAAAGACATAGTTAATACATTTATACTAACATCTGAATTAGTCGTGGGTCGCTGTGTGGGTAAAAGTAGAGCAAAAATTCAGACAGAACATCGGTAATGGCAGAAAGCAAATGGACCTGCCTTTATGAGAAAGAACGATCGAGGATAGAGCCCTATTATGTTCCTTTTGCCAAATTAAATGCTAAATATTGATTGCCCTGATATTTTGCTTATGTAGAACTAGAAACAGCAAAGGACGAAAAGGAAGGAAAGGATGTTGTTGTGTTTTCATTGATGTTTTAGGCACGAGAAGGTATTAATCGTCACGATAAAAAAATCAGTTAAGACAAATGAAAGTTATAATAATTCTTCAGATTGTCACTTAATTCTGCATTCAGGAAAACAGTTGATAATATTATATAATTGAATATGCCACATTTAAATAATGCGATAAATGCTGATCATGAACGCTTATTTGTAAATGAGCAATAGACCTTTTGCCAAACATTTTATGTAAAATGTTTTACCCAGATTTTGTGCAATTGATTTTTTACTTACGCCTTTTACCCATTTGCACCTCGTTAGTGAGAACGGGCGTGTTACATTCTAGTATTTCTTTCATAATACAAGGAGTTGAAGATTTAATGAATTTAATGTTGTCATATACTCCCAGGTAATCTACAGATTGTAAACCAATAGAGAAAGTATTAAGTGAGGTAAAAGCGAAAAGGTAATGCTTTTGGTAAGCAAAAACGAACTGCATATTATAAAGAAAAAATAATAAATAGAAAGTATAATAGAAAATAATATCAATGGCTCCAAAAGATTTAGGTACGAACTGAAATGTTTAAATAGAAAGTTAAAAAAGCAATATCAAAACACATCACTTTAGAATATTGTTTTCTGGTGAAAATGTAGATATTGAGTGAAATAATGAAAGTGATGACAGTGATAATTTTTACATTATGACCTAAACAGTGGCCTTACAAAGAAATGCTTGCCCCTCCAATATCTAGAGAAGAGATTTTATACAGCAATAGCAGGCTTAAACTCAACAAATCCCCAGGAATAGAATATTTAATTCCAGAATTTCTCAAATATTCTGTTGATCATCTACTGCCTTATCTTGAGTTTGTTTTCAATCTGATATTAGAACTGTTTTCAATCTGATATTAGAACTGTTTTCAATCTGATATTAGAACTGTTTTCAATCTGATATTAGAACTGTTTTCAATCTGATATTAGAACTGTTTTCAATCTGATATTAGAACTGTTTTCAATCTGATATTAGAACTGTTTTCAATCTGATATTAGAACTGTTTTCAATCTGATATTAGAACGAGGGACACTTCCTACCTCCTGGTCTGTTGGGATAGTAGTTTCTTTACACAAGCCTGGTAATTTGAACCATGTTGGCAGCTACAGGGGAATGACTGTCTTGAGCATATTTTGCAAAGTTTTCACCTCAATCATCAACCAAATATTAACTCTGGGGAGAAACAAAGAATACGTTAAATGAATCTCAGGCTGGATTTATACAGGAATATGCAACAAATGATGGCATGTTTATATTACAGAGTGTGAGATGAAGTATTCAAATACCCAAACTGGCAGGTTACATGCATTGTTTGTTGAATTTTCAAAATCATTTGAATCTGTGCAAAGACATATGATAAGCTATTGGGACCATATAAGACAAATGGACTCAACCTACAAATAACCAATCTGTTAAGCACCATGTATGAGAATGCTAAAGCTTGTGTCAGGACTCTGTACTCGCTGAAACCTTAGATGTACATTTTGGTGTAAGGCAAGGTTGTGTACCCAGCTCTTTTTGGTTTTCCTTCTCAATAAATGAATTAGCACTACAGATTGTTGCATCCCGATATGTTTCATCTTCTTCATTTTATTATTTGCAGATGATATTGTTCTCATTTCAAGTACTATTTGTGGTCTACAGAAGCATATTAACGAATTAGATAACTATTATTTAAAAATCATGTCTAACTGTAAATATGGATAAAGCGGAAGAAGTTGTTTCGTTTTAAAAAACGGGAAAATATGAAAAAAGAAGAAATGGTTTTATAAAGGCAGTACTATATAGACTACCATTTCATATCAATACCTTGTAATAGAAGACGAATATCAACTTCTTCTACTATGCGTATATAATACATATGTGAGAACTCTATTTTGTCCATCCATCAACTGACAAATTTTCGTCTTTATTTAATTCTTCAAATGAAAGTGTAATTAAAGACGTTGTGGTTTTCATTTATCAAGCCAAGTCGATAAGAAAATTGTATACATGTATATAAAATGTACTATAGGCCTGTGGCCTCCTCAACACTGAAATACAGATTGATTGAAAGAAAATTATAGAATTGTTTCCATTTGTGTTGCATAGCCTCAAGGAAGTCGGATTGGCGATATGTTTCATAACTTCACGCGATCGATTGCCTCAAATAAATTTCGCAGCTCCAGAGAGACCCAGAAATTATTAATTATAAAATATCTATAATACTACGCTATAATAATTTAGCAGGTCTTCAGTTACACAAAAGTCATTGCTTCTGTCTGTAGACTAATGCGAAAAGCGGCTTAAAGGTAAACTCTCTCACCCACTTCAAAGAGACGTTTTCTATTAGTTCCAGTATGGAGACTTAAGGAAGGACTTAAGGAGCTTAAACTATTATCATCATGTGGAAAATGAACACAGTTTTGAATTGTCAATATTGCTAACTAACCCACCATGTTATACAGTAAACATGCCAAGGGTCGCAGATGGTAACCAGCTGGTCCAATACAGTTAATCTAATAGATCCCAGGTGTAGCACATTAATCTGGGTGTGTACTAATAACCCACGTTGGTGAAATCACACTAACAGTCATTCATAAGACATGTGCATGAAAAATCAAGGTCACCTTGACAGCTTGAGTTTTTAATGAATATGAATTTCCGCTCAGATCGATTTTCCGATATTGTTTAATAACGGCCACATAGTTAATGGCCTTTAAATGAACTGCGAGTCTGAAGTAAGCTGAAGGAGACCAATGATATTGTGTCACAGTTTTATGTGTCATATTCAGACGTATGCACAAGGAGTGATACTCGAATAGGAGAGTTCTGTGTTGTTGGGTTTTTTCAATGATGTAAAAACGTGAATATTGCTGATTTGGTATACAGGCTGTAGCTGCTGGAAGCCAATTATTTATTAGGATTAAATTGTGTTTTGAAGGGTGATAATACATCTACCCATGGAGCCATGCCTCGGTTGGTGTTTGTATGACGTCGATTCTATTCCAACAAACACCCGTAAAGGTCCGGGTTAGAATTGATCTTCAGTAACACACGCTTGCCCTAAGAGGTCAAGAGAGGGGTGCAGATCGATACTCAAGCTGTTGATCACTGGATTGTCTAGTCCAGGTGCGCTTATCTAGCTGGAATACGTGTCTTAAACTTAAGCCACTCATTCACCCACCACCATATATAAGGAGGCAAGATTCACGTAACAAGCATGAACACCGTGGTCTTCCATATAGTTTCATTATCGTAATTAGCTGTATTGGCCAAAGTGTTTATTCAGAAAACAAGTACATGTATTTGGACATATCGGCAATACATTACCGTCACCAGTACATATTGGGCAGATTACAACGGATGATCTCAATATGATCCCTAGAAGAATGCAGCTATTGGATCTGTGTTATTTCGCTGAGATCGAATTTACAGTATGGTTCAAAATTATTGAGAATAGCTAAAGCATTTCATATTATTAAACGAGAACAAATCAGATAAAATTGAATGTATTGTGAAAGTGAACTGACCTTTTCATGTTGTGTAGGTAACAATTTAATATTTTATCAAGTCTCCTTGAGCTTCACGGCACAGTCTAAGACGGGTAGGCATACTTCCTATCAGAGAGGTTAGTGTCTCGTGGGTTATGCTGTCCCAGTATCGGACCACTTCTCTCTTCATGTCTTCAATTTTTGTCAACCCCTTTTGATTCACACATTCCTTCATCATCCCCCAAATGTTCTCAATGGGATTTAAGTCAGGACTATATGCAGGAAATGGTAATGCAGTCACATTTTTCTCCTGAATCCACTGCTTGGCATGTTTTGCGGTGTGTTTAGGATCATTATCTTGCTGCAAAATCCAGTCATTTCCATAAAACACATGTGCACTTGGAAGGAGAAAATTATCTAATATGTTAGTGTAGCGTTGACTTGTCAGATTTCCCTCAAACACACACAGCGGGGTCGTTCCTAATAAGGATATCCCTCCCCATACATGAAACTTTGG
The DNA here is from genome assembly GCF_037392515.1 of Haliotis asinina. Classification (NCBI taxonomy): domain Eukaryota; kingdom Metazoa; phylum Mollusca; class Gastropoda; order Lepetellida; family Haliotidae; genus Haliotis; species Haliotis asinina. The sequence goes on from NC_090280.1 coordinate 90,373,645, forward strand.
GCTGTATTTAGGTCGTCGATACAACGGTGCCGACGCAGACTTTGTCCATATTTTCACATTATTGGGAAATACCCATATTGAACTTTCATCAGTAAAAATCACATTTTCCCAGTCAAAGTTTTCATGTGCCAAACACCACTCAACACGCCTGTCTTTATGTTCTTGTTTCATGAGAGGAGAAGGAATTCCAGTCTTTTTCTCCCATCCAAGATCAATCAAATTTCTTCTAACTGTAGATTTTGATACAACTGTTGATCCCCTTTCTATCATTTCATACCTGATGTTAGAGATGCTTGCCCTTTGCTTTTTAGACGCTAAAAGTCCCAGCCGGACGCGATCTGAGAAGTCCAATTTTCTGGGTCACCCTGCTCCTTTCTGGTGCCCAAAATCCTTTCCCTCTTTAAAATTCTTCCTAATTTTATACACAGTAGAAAGAGGAGTTCCTGTTCTCTCTGCCAATGTATTTACATCATCAATTCCTTGATTACACAACTCAAAAATCAACCTTCTTCTATCTTCAGCAGACATTGTTGACAGTGCTGAGGAAAATGACGTCTGCTACAAATTCAGGGGAGGTAACTCTAATTGTACTATACTCAGTAGGCCAAGATGAGTTACTTCCCTTATACCATTACTTAGTTTTAAGTATCAGTGAATCAGTTGAGGTGTTAGGATAGCTCAAAGTAAGAAGAAAAATTCTCAATAATTATGAACCAGACTATATATCGGCCCTAATGATAATATTAATTGTGAATATGGAATATTTATTATGAATATATATTAGCAGACATTGACCGATATTCAAGGGTATTCAAGTGTTTGTCTGTTGAGAGTCGTTGTACGTTTTCAAGCCACACTGACGGTTGCTAATTCCTGAATGTTTCTTAAGTTGTCTGGAAGGGACCTCCAAAGTCAAAGTACGTAACTAGCTTTGGAAAAACTCTCCTAATCTTGAAAGGTTGGTAGTTCTTTCACCTATCAAGGTTTCAAGTGCCATAGTCATTGCGTATTGGTTGGTTGGTTGGTTTGTTGTTTAACGCCACGCTCAGCAATATTTCAGCTGTATGGCTGCAGTCTGTAAATAATCGAGTTGGGACCAGACAATCCAGTGACCAACATCATGAGCATCGATCTGCGCAGTTGGGATACCATGACATGTGACAACAAAGTCAGCAAGCCTGACCACTCGATCCCGTTAGTCGCCGCTTACGACAAGCATGGGTTCCTGGAAACCAATTCTAGCCCGGATCTTCATGGGTATCGAGGTATGTAAGCGCCACTCAATTGACTGGTTGATCAACGAACGTAAAATACGATACAAGAAATGAAGCCACATGTAACGCATGTATATTGGGGAAATGAACTGAGGAAGAAATATGCCTGAACTTTCTACCAGATCAATCAATGTTCGAACTGACTTGCCCATGTCTTCTTGTGTACGTTTGTTCCAGTGATCCGTAAATAGAAAGCTATGACGGTGGCCAAACAAATGTTCAGCGCAACTGGATTAATTGTTGGGACTGTTACTTTAGGGTATAATCCACAATGACTGCAGAAATGGGACATACGGAAATAGCACTGCCAGAATGGGGACAACACATTAGGACTAATTGGTCTGAGTGAAATGAGATAATGTTAATTATGTTAATGTTACTGATTATAAAGCGAACTTTAATGATAAATTAAGAATATTTTTGCTGATACTCAGAGCGCAGTGCGGAATCAACAAAACACCAAGGATCTGGTAGATTATTGAACGGACACCGTGAATATGACTTTTTGCAATATTACAGCATTGACATTTTCAGAAACGAACCAATGTCAGTTCGATGTTACAAAACCTTCCAAACCTTCGATGCTACAAAACAGTTTGTCAAAACGGAAACCACATGCATAAAAAATCTATACTGGACGTTGAAGTTACACCCAAACATGGTGTTTGACCGAAGGTTTCAAAGAACGCAGTCTGATTCTTGCTCAAACGTTGTTTGAAGATAAAAGGCCAGGTACGAGCAGCATGATGGTCACGTACAATATCTTTCTGACACGACACTTTATTGAAACAATTTGTCTTTTTTTACCAATTATCGAAATGGTTTGGTCCTTTTTGTTAGATATGTATCACATCCATAAAATATCCTTGAATAATGCTACTTGTAGGTGATTTAGGTGGTTTGGAATTTGAACATGTGAAGTTAAATTTTCACTAGAAACACTCATTACTTTCCTTTGTAGATAATCAATTATATATGACCATGTACGGTATGTTGTAACGGTAATGCTGTTCCTAAAGCACTGACATTTGCAGAAGCCGGGTGGATCCATTAACCAGCCGACGATGGATGCAAGTTGAACAGATCAAGGGCTTCGGTACATGATAGCGCCTGGAACATAGTCTTAATTACTGTTATGACAAATAATTGCATGTATTGAGATTAGGGGAACAAAAAAGCAACACCATTTTCTTCCGAGTTGGGAATTTGATAATACTAAGGTGAGAGATTGGCTCGCAGATCTGTTTCAAGAATAGGTTTTATTGGTAGGCTATGACAGGACGACCTAGAGAATATGAATGTAAAAGTCCTTGCCGATTTATGAGAGACCCCGATTATTCGAGTATTTGCTCAAATTAGATACAAACTCATTCAACCATTACCAGCAAATATTATATGGGTGTTATCGGTAATAATATTTTTTGAGAAACTGTACATGGTCCTTTTCAAATAGTGTTATAATTATAACCTCGTGCGGCACATATATACTGTTATCTTATCTGTAGCATCGTGTGAAAGATATAACTTCTAAACATAGATTGTTTAAACGCGTTTTAAGATAACATACTTTGCTTTTGAGAAGACCATTGCTTTGAAGTACATATGCATGATAGTGATATTCATCCACAAAGTCCCCAAAAATCATTCAATCCTCTTTCTTGTCACTTCTAATAATAAATAACACTACCGGAAAGAGGACCTAAGCTTTATATGTGTTTATAGTTAGTTTCCATACTATACAAAAAGCTTCAAAAACCCTCTCATCAACGTAATATGTTTGGACAAAAACACCTTCTCTTTCGAACACATTAAAATACGTTCAAGAATACAGAGAAACACCCCGTTACAAACACGCATGTATCATGACATCATAGTTTAAAATTCGTATATTTCTAGTGAGCAGTATATTATCAGTGTCATTTATCATGACTAAATCCTGTTTGTTCGGTGGAACGTTTGTATTCATTTACTGGACAAGTGTTTGTTCTGGGGCGAATGTGAATGTGAATACAATGTGAAGCCGAACTCGGATCTTAGCGTGACATTTGTTCTGGACCCTAGAAAACTAGCAAAGACTTTACTAAGACAGATATAGATCTTCATATTGATGACACTGTCATAAAAAATATAAGTATGTATTATTCTAATAATACCCATAGTGAGCCACTGGTACAGGAAACATCTGTATCTGGAATTTTCCCAAGACGTTTAAAATGTACCGGAATCATGACATGATTCTGCTTTTGATATATTAGTTCACAAGGACATCAGTGCCACAAACGTTGCCATTTCTTCATTTGATAATGGTATTTTGAATTTCCAATTATTGAAATAAATGTCTAACCTACAGCACTTGTATTACAGTGCTAAAACCTTCATGATTAAAAAGCAAAGGTGAGTGATTAGGTTCATCATTATTTGCAGTTCCAAAATATTCATAGAATCATGCCGATGGTGGTGAGTGCGCATCCTTTTTCAAGAAGGATTTCCGAACGTTTTATGTAATTAATGATCTTTAAGTTTGTCTGGTACTTGCAATGTAATCTACTGATATACAAACTTACTAGAAGTCGCGTCGCAATTTTTAATGTGAAATTACACGAATCTTTCAAAGACAAGAAATCCATGTCACAAGAAGTCGAAACAAAGATCGTATATATCTTTGATGGGCCCTCCTTTGGTCAAAAGTTTGTTCCCTCGCAATTGCGTGTGGCACGGGTTGATTATTGATTTGAGAAAGAACCATAATGGGATGAGGGTGTCCACTTGCTGGTGTTTGCTGTCAGAGAGTCAGTTCCGGAATGTTTAGGGTTAGCACCTCTGAGCTTGTAGTTTTTCACAGCGTGCGAGGGCAGTAAAACATTTCAAAGCAAAAAAGCATAATCACAATCCTGAGATCAATCTAATGTGAGTGCGACAAGCAGCATTCGAAAAATTCCGAAGCAAAAATGAAACACAATTATGACCGAAAGTCAAAAGAAAGAAAATTCAGTCCAAGTGAAAAGGTATTAGTCTTACTTCCCATTATTTCTGGTCAACCACCGCGAGTTTGATATCAGAAACCAAACAGGCCAATTATATTGCCACACTCTCCCCTGTTGTACAGTAAACATGTTGGAAATATTGGTGACGGTTTTAGTGTGTATGTTGCTCTACCAAAGGTACGAAATGAGATCACTGTGATGAGTAATTATCACATTTGTCTCATGAGAAAAAAGCTCAATGTCAGAGTTCTCTCAGTTATTTCCTGATGTTCGTGGCCGAACGGGTGTTGTTAGTCATGATATAGATGAAGGTGATGCTGTGCCTGTGGAAATGCTGAGAAATGTGAAATTCTGCGGAAAGAAGTAAACATCTGCGGAGAGAAGTGAGTTGCGTGGTATGTTAAACAGTGACATTATTGAACCTAGTGACACTCCGCGGAGGTCCTCTTGAGTCCCCGTGATGAAGAGTGGCGGAGGTGGTTGGCGCTTATGTCCTGATATGAAAGCTGTCGATGTGCTCTCACAAACAGATTCTTATCCAAATTGGGCAAGCCCAATACATAAAGAAAATTGAACTACTGAAGACTTCTGCCAGATTACACTGACAGACTGTGCGAAGAAAATAAAACGCGTTCGTTGAACTGATGAACAGATGAACTGTTTCAATACAAAGTGACGGCATTTGGTGTGGAGATTGCACCAGCAACGTTCCTGGAACAATGTCACAACTGGACTTAATGATGTTAAAGTCACTGCAGTCACTACATCTCATTTCACAGGTAATACCGATAATTTGGTGAGCTAATATTTTAGATTTGTGTGATCCAAATGTGTTGCATAAGAATATGTACTATCATTCATTGTAACCTTATTTATTCAATATATCATTGAATGTAATATACTTGTTTGTGTTTTATTATTATTATCAGATAACAGCTCTATTTTTCTGCTGAAGTACACGCCATATCAACTGGCTTAAAATATGTTTGGAAACACCCTAAATACAAAGACTATGTAATCTATTCAGACTCTCTTTCGTGCCTTCAGACTATTAAAACTATTTCTCGCAAACAACCACTTTTAAATGAAATTAAATGAAATTACGCCATATTAACAGCTCTCAGGTATATTCAAAGACACCTTAAACGTAAACAATATATAATCTATTCCGATTCTCTTTCTTGCCTTCAGGCTATTAAAATATTTCTTGCAAACGTCCACTCTTCATAGAAAGTATTGAATTGTATAATGATCTTGCTGCAGGCCAATTCGACATCGTCTTTTGTCGGTTACCCAGACACGTTGGCATTTCTGAGGCAGCAACCAAGATATCTGTGACACCACTTCCTATTCCATGCTCAGATTACAAAGCAACTATTAGGTCTTATATTCGTGATCTGATGCACACCAAAGTGGGCATCAATACATTACATGCAACAAAAACCTGTATTACACCTTCTTGGGTTGTCAGTCCTGAGAGGATACGTAAGTCCCAAAACATTTGATGTAAATTTAAATTTTCCAGGTTTTTAATCGTCGTATTTTTGTCATTGTAATGCCTGGATAATTCTCTGCATAAAAGGTAATGGCTGAGGGGATGGAGTGATAAACCTAGGGTCTATGCAGGTGGCACAAGTAGGGTAAGTGCCCATGGACCTTGTATGGTGATCTTCCTTCAGTTGTTGGAGTGGAGATACCTAGTGCACTTTCTACTTATATATGTTATATTCGTATTTTAGAACTAGATAATATTCTAGACTAGAACTGTAATAATGCCAATGTGACTTTAAATCTTATCTCACTCATTCACTATTTTGCTATTTAATATGGAACTTTCAGTAACTTGTAAACCCTAACGTATGTTACAGCAATTATTAAGTTATTCACACTTGACAAACTTGCTGTATTTGACGTCATTGCTCTCGATGTGTTTGCTTATTTAGTAAAGAAATCAACACCGATGAGGTTTTCAAAAAGCATTAATTTCTGTACATTCTGTACAAATAACGTGTAGAAGGGGCCAAATATGGCATAACATTGTTTTTCAAATTTGTAACTGAAAATATACAAGTTACATTACACATCCACTTAGAGTAATCTTATTTTGGTCATTATTACCTTACTTGTAGCTGAACTGATGTTGAATGAAACAGCATAAGTCCGATCCCCACCATATACAGTTTCAAGACTTCATTCACATAACCATGCAGTGACTAACGGGTTACGAGTGAAGAGCACGAGACCAACCGGAGACTCACCTGAAACGAGGAGCATGTGACAAACATGTAAGCAATAAATAATCAGTTCGTACCTGACACGTAATCAGCGACTGGTCATCAAGTTACAATGTTTCACAAGTGGACAAAATATGATAAACCCGTGACTTACATATGGCATGTGACTCTCTTTGCGACACGGAGCAGGGTGTCGGGTAAATCAAGATCTATATGATTCCTCTGTCCAGAATAGTGCGGAATTGATCGAAAAGCTCAAGCGTAACTCATAGACAAACGAAACTAATTAAAGTACACCTTTTCATTGCCTAGAATTCTGAAATTTTAAGGCCTGGTTGATTAGTTTAGTCATGCTAATACAAACAACAAATTGCCAAAGAGATACACAATACTGACTTCTTCACTGAATGGTCAAGGACATCTAATCTTCATGGGTCAGCCTGACACAAATTATTGTTACCTGGGATCAATATTAGATTCCAAGGGTTTTTTCTTGCAACACAAAAATCAAATTTAGATGATGTTTCAAAGGATTTAAGTTCGAGAAATAGGCTATATTAAACAAACGTACCTACACGACGAGGTAATCAGTACGGGGAAAAATGCCAAATACACTCTTATTGCTTCGAAGAACCATAGAAACAACAAGCATCAACTAATAAATAGATAGGACATTCGCCTGTATGTAGATTGGATGATGATGTTAAATATTTGTTGCCGCGCTTTTCAGTGTTATTCGTTTGCATTGTAATACTAAGCACCAGTATGTATTTGTAGGACACGTGAGTGTTAGAAAATGTTATTAATGTTTATTCAACACACAGAAAATATTATTTCAGTGTTATTGCTGCTGAAGGAATCTAGTAATGCCGCTTTGAAACAAATATTGTACAGGGTACGTTTTTTTCTGTTTTTGTCTAAGAAATCATTTGTTCCAGAAGACGTAAGTCAGGCCAGCGTGAATACGACATTCTACACATTCACATTGTCGGTGGAACTGGAACAACATTTTTCGAAATTTGAAAAACCGCACCTGCCACGTTAAGAGCACCAGGCATTGGCAGCAGGCTGGTTCTTGTCGTGCATTCATGTACTGGCACACTGACATACAATGAACAACTCAACACCAGGATGTGTAGTCAAATGGGCTTGCTCGATCGCACTCTTCATTACAAGGTGACTTGACATCACAAGGCAAGCTCTTTATCAGATCTGAACTGCACGATCGCGATACGAACCTTCTGCTGACTTTGCAATCCGCACCACTTGGTAGTCCTGGCGGTATGTTTTTTAAGGTGTCCATGTCTACTCTGCTCTTATCACATGCCCCGATAACATATTTCGCATTCGTTTAAATTTACAATTTTACAGGGTCTCACGTCATACCTCGTGATCCGATAATTGCTGTCGGCTACATGCTTGCCATAAAAGGCGACTATGCTTGTCGTAAGAGGCGACCAACAGGATCGGGAGGTCAGGCTCGCTGACATGGTTGAGACATGTCATCAGTTCCCAATAGCGCAGGTCGATGCTCATGCTGCTGCTGACTGGACTGTATTGTCCACACTCTATTATTTACAGACCGCCGCCATACAGCTGGAATATTGCTGAGTGCGGCGTAAGACTCAGACTCACTCACTCACGAAAATCATGTTTTCATATGTCTAATGCACTTGTTCATGATGGAGACTGCATGTCAAATTATGATAACACTTTTGTAACGTTTGGGTTTTTAGATGAAATGTAATGTTGGAATGTTCATTCTAACTAATGGAAATGTAATACCGAATACTAATTGAATCAATTACGCCAAGAACGTATTTCCATATTTATTTTTAATGCAGTGATATAAAGGAAATCATATTATCGCTCTTCAGTTGTGGCACTCTACAAGCACATGTGAGACGCACTTGGAGATGGTAGATAGTTAGAGAACATAGAGTAGTTAGACCAGTGAATATCTGACATAAAACTTTATCTCTCTTAGATTCTTAGCAAGACCGATCGACAAAACGCATCTGAAGTTAAAAAGGACTTGACACTTGAAACTATGAATATCATTTCTACTGTTTGTAGGAAATGACGAATTATAGGGACACATGTCCCCACTTTATTCAACGCAATCCAATCAGAACCGTTTTAAAGTTTGTTTGTTTTCATTCATCGGCAACTATACTGATCTCGAAGGTTATTGTTTGATTTGCCAACCTGCGAGAAGTTCAACAATTCTGTAAAGACAGAGTAAAGAACACAAAACCTGGGATCTACAGAAAACTTCCCCAAACCGTGAAGATCAGCGAATACAAGAAATGGGCAAGACTAGTTTCACTGACTTGGTTGACGCTCATATCCATCGTATTCCCATTGTCTAGATCAATGCTCATAATTTTCATTAGTGAATTGTCCAGTTCAGACTCGTTTATTTATGACCATCGCCATATAGGTGGAATATTTCCTCAGTTCCAAACCAAACAAAAGCATTTATTGTTTCACGGGATTTTCCGGTCCAGCTCAGAATGAAAGTCCAACGAAATAGAACAGAATCTTCTAGTTAATTAGTTAGGTGGGTAATTAGTAACTTGATAAAAAAACAGCCCGTAATCTTGCTGTTTCAAGTGAACAACATAAGTCTTTATTGTAGATGCAGTCGTGTCAGAGAAAGCAGAAGTTGTCACGATATAGACAAACGACATGGATAACAACTTCTTTATTTCATTAATGCGGTATCTTGATAAACCAGTGAATATCTGTACAACTTCCACGCCTTTCCATTTGTTAACTCACTGACTTTATCGGCGTACTTTGTAGCAAATTGTTTTGCTTTCTTTACTACATTCATTATACGCATTAAACCACTACATTTTACGCTACATTCCTGCTTGCCAAAGGTGCAAGAATATGTATCCAAACGTCAGACTCTCGAAATAAAGAACCATAAAGCCTGTCTTTATTGTACTTCACAACTTTTAAAATGCCAAGATAAATGACACAGATTTTACCATTTAGCATGAAACGTTCACAGCAGAAATGAATAGACACCTAAGATGTTTTGGAACAATTCAGCGGAAGTTGGCAGGTGCCGGAAAGAACGCCACAGAAGGACGTACTTGAGGGAGTATGCTGAGTATAGAACACGACGATTGGAGAGAAGGGTGGAAACAAGACGGAGTGGTGTTGGGAACATATGCAGGAAAGACATAACCAACAAAAAAGTTGCTGAGGGAAAAGAATTGGGGGACTGAATTACTCGTGTAGAGGAGATGGTGGACCTGAAAGTAAAGGTTTTGGGATAACTTGATCGGCAAGGCAACAGTGAGTGAACTTAGTTTTACGCCACACACAGCAGTATTCCTGTTGTATGGTGACTAGGACCACCACTTAGTATTATTCAACAGGACTGGCTGTGGGAAGTCATATCTGACATCAATCAGCAAATTCATGGTGGTTGAGAATTCGGAAAACCCAGCTGTCATTATAATGGACGAATATAACGGACTGGAATCAGAATGGCAGGAGGGGAGATACTCAGTAGTTCAAAGTATGGTAATTCAGAGAAAATACTTCACTAGAGATGAAAGATGTTTCGTAAATGGGGTCAACCCCTTTTGCATTTATTTCGCTGGAACTTTGACCATCGCGAGATATAGTGCGTCCGTGAAACTAGCAACGAAGTAATATAGTACGCTACGCTAAATCGAAAACCCTTGTGACGAACTAACGAGTATGACAAACTGTTGTTCTGTGCCGGACGCTTACAGTCTATCGAGTTAAGTGTAATAAATGTTTTAGACGAATTTACTTCAGCTGAATCAGTAGAAGCACGGCGTCCAGGGGGAACGCTTCTAAAACGGATCTTAACTTGTTGTCTCCAGTTGTGCTGGTGGTATCGAAGACAACTTCTTCAGTCTGTCCAGTGGTCCAAACAAGTGTTTAGTCGTGCAGACATTGAAACAGCGTCTGTTGGCGGCAAAGGACAAAACAATTGTGATTGAATAGTCTTAGATTGACACGTTGGAACCTTTGACGTATTGGGAATACAACTGAACGCTTCATTGCAAAACAACTGTTTCGAAATAGCGTAGACGTTATTTCATTTCGATAAGACAAATTTCTGTAACTGAAAAGTTCACGTTATCAATCGTAGTTCATGTATATACATACCTTCCAAACCCACCACCTGATCTTAATGCAGAATTGAACATTCTTTCTTCACGTTTATATCAAATGATGAAACGGATAAAAATATACCCGAATCAATCTAATTCGAAAATATGACGTTAGAGATCTTAGAATCATTGATACCAAAACATTAACTTTCATTTCCTAAAGACACATCTGTAAAGAGAAATACTGTTATATCTCTGGTTTCCCATCAGATTATGTCTTTGTTTTGATACAGATATCCTCATTTTTCTATCAATAGTGAGTGAGTCAATTACTATTTAACGTCACATCGGCAATATCCCAGCCATATCGTGACGAGAACATTTAATACTGAAATGAAATATATGCCTATTATAAAACCTGTCAACGAAGGACAGTAAAACAACTAGAATATCGCAGATGAGAATATAAAACTAGTAACTATACCTAAAACAATTTATCTATAGAGGACAATACAAGATAAAAATGGGCTATAGATTGCTAACAACTAAAGGTAGATCACCATACTAGTGAGTGAGTGAGTGAGTTTGATTTTACGCCGTTTTTAGCAATATTCCAGCGATATCACGGCGGGGGACACCAGAAAATGGGCCTCACACATTGTACCCATGTGGGGAATCGAACCCGGGTTTTCGGCGTGACGAGCGAACGCTTTAACCACTAGGCTACCCCACCGCCCCCGATCACCATACTAGGGACCATGGGGACTTACAGTACCTTTGCTACCTGCATGGACCCTAGCTGGATTTACACCATCCCCTAAGCCGTCAACAATTTGGGAAATCTAGCCATGCAATAAAAAGACATTTATTCTACGATTAAAAACCTGGAAATTTAGAATTTACTTTCAATGTTTGTGGACTTACGTACCCTCTCAGGAGGACAATAATTTTACAATACTTCAACCCCCTTTGAGGGTACAGCCACTAACAATTCTAGTTACTTACGCTACGATTAAAAACGTGGAAAGCTTGAATTTACTTTGAATTTTACGTTGGACTTACGTACCGTCTCAGGGACAATAGTTTTAGAGTACTTCAACCCCCTTTGAGGATACAGCCTCTAACAAGCACAGTTATGAATTTAAACTTCCAATAAGAAAATATTTATCTATTTACAATCCAGTCAATAAATCTAATTCTCTTAAAAATGCAATGATTAAATGAGAGCTTGTGTTGGTAAAAACATCCTTCAGAGTTCGTGAATTAAAATACTGATCCCTTGTGATGGAATACTCAACACAGTCAAGCAGGATATGCTTGACAGTGACTCTTTCATAACAAGGGATACAAAACGGAGGATCATCACCTTTTAACAGGTGCACATGAGTATATCTAGTATGGCCAATACGACATCGTCGTAAAATGACCTCTTCAAATCTGGACTGACAACCAAAGTAGGTGTAACCAATGTACGGTTTTATTTCATGGATGTAAGTTCTAATGCTAACTTTATAATCAGAGTATGGAATAAGAAGTGGTGTCACAGATTTGTTGAGTGCTGCCTTGGCAGCAAGGTCAGCCAATGTGTTACCAGAGATCCCTACATGGCTGGGTAACCAACAAAAGATGATGTCATATTGGCCAGTGACAAGATTATCATACACTTCAATACTTTCTATTAAAAGTGGATGTTTGCAAGAAATATTTTAATAGCCTGAAGGCAAGAAAGAGAATCGGAATAGATTATATATTGTTTACGTTTAAGGTGTCTTTGAATATATTTGAGAGCTGTTATTATGGCGTTAGCCTCTGCTGTTAAAATAGAACTATTGTCCGGTAATCTAGAGATATTGTTCTGGGTCCAATGACAGTGGTACAAGCCACAGCGCCGCCGTCCTTGGACCCATCTGTAAATAAGGGTTTATAATTGCTATATTTATGTTTCAATTGATTATATTCTTGTTTAAACTGTAATTCATTCGTTTCATTCGGAAGGAGATATGTTTTCCAGTTTTCAATGCTGGCAGCAGAAATAGGTGGTTTTATTCTTAAACCAAGAGGCGGAACAAGCGAAGATTTCTTATTATATAAACTCTCATACAGAGGATTGAAAACACAGTTATATGCAGGGATTGACTCATTTGAACATAGTTTTGTTACATACTGTAAAGCTAATTGTATACGTCGCTGCTCAAGAGGTGGTTCAGCAGCCTCGACATACAGGCCGTCAACAGGTGAAGTTCTAAAGGAGCCAAGACAAAGTCTTAGACCTTGATGGTGGACTGAGTCTAATAGTTTTAAGTTGCTTTTGCAGGCTCCACCATAGACGATGGAGCCATAATCAAGTTTAGGACGCACGAGAGAGCGATATAGATGGAGAAGGGTAGCTTGATCCCCACCCCATTTAGAATTTGAAACCACTTTCAACAAGTCAAGTGCTTTCAGGCATTTATTTTTAAGTGACTTAATATGCGGTAAAACGGAGAAAGTGTGAATAAAAAATGAGACCCAAGCACTTGGCTTCCTTCACAACCTTAATTGGTGTGCCATCTAGAGAATGTTCAGGGTCTTTATGTGGTTTATATTTACAACCAAAATGTATGCAGTTAGTTTTCGATTTAGAAAATTTAAAGCCGTTTTCAAGACACCATTTATTAATCATGTTTAAACACAACTGCAGTTGCCGCTCAATGGTATGCATATTTTTACCACGACAAGAAATATTAAAATCATCCAGAAATAACGATCTATCAATTCAATCGTTTAAAACTTTGGATAAACTGTTTATCTTTATACTAAAAAGTGTGACTGACAAAATACTGCCTTGTGGAACACCCTGATCCTGATTGTAATGATCAGACAGGGCAGAACCCATGCGGACTTGAAATTGTCTGTTATTTAAGAATTTGGCTATGAATTCAGGCAAAGGACCTCGCAAACCGAAATCATGTAAATCTCTCAAAATGCCATATTTCCAGGTTGTGTCATATGCCTTCTCAAGATCAAAAAAAGATAGACACAGCATGTTGTTTATTAATCAGCGCGTTTTTCACAAATGATTCTAAACGCACTAAGTGATCAACAGTACTTCTGTCTTTTCCGGAAACCACATTGCATATCTGTTATAAGGTTATTTGTTTCCAAGTGCCAAACAAGTCGATTATTTATCATGCGTTCCATGGTCTTGCAAACACAGCTAGTTAGTGAAATCGGACGATAATTGGATAGATCGTATGATCACGTTCAGGTTTAGGTATTGGTACTACTATAGCATCACGCCATGAAGAAGGAAATTTCCCGGAAGTCCAAATATCATCAAAACTTGATAAGAGCGTCTCTAAACAGGATTCTGGTAAGTGCTTCAGGAGTTGATAATGTATGTTATCAGCTCCTGTAGCAGTGACATGAGCTTGATCAAGTGCAGTGTGGAGTTCATGGATAGAAAACGTTTCATTATAATCTTCCCCGTTATCAGAATTGAAATTAATAGTTTTCTTTTCTTGTTGTTTTTGATATTGCTGAAATTTAGGTATATAATTAGAAGAGGAAGAATGTTTAGCGAGAGTTTCGCCCAGTTTATTCGCAATATCTGATTTATCAGTAAGTAATTGATCTCCATGTTTAAGATGATGGACATTAGATTTAGTACCTTTACCTTAAATGTTCTGGACCATGTTCCATACCTTTGACATGGGTGTCCGAGAATTTATTTTGGATACATAATTTTGCCAAGATTGGCGTTTGTTCTGTTTAAAAGTACGCCGTGCTTTAGCATTTAAAATTTTAAATTTATTTAAATTATGCACCATAGGATGGCGACGGAAATAAAGTTCTGCTTTTTTCCTTGCCTTCCCTAGCTTGTTTGCACTCATCGTTGAACCATGGTTTTCTTATGTGTGGAACTGCAGTGGAATTTGGTATACACTCATCAGCTATGGAATTCAGTTCTTCAAAAAAACATTGAATAGCATCAGGAACGTCAATAAAACGTTCAGGTTTAAGTTTTTCAGCACACAGTGTTTCATATAAAGCCCAGTTAGCCTTTTAAAAATTGATGGAGGCACATCAGACGGAGTTATAGATTTTAATATAGTAGGGATATGGTCACTTCCACAGAGATCATGGTGGACTGGCCAATCAAACTCATTAAGTAGTGAAGAGTCTGCAAGAGACAGATCTAGAGAAGAGTAGGTGCCGGTTGCAGGGTGCAGATAAGTGCTTGAATGATCATTGTATAAACATAAGTCATTATTGGAGATAAAATCTTCCAGTATTTGACCTTTTGAGTTAGTGTTTATACCACCCCATAGCGGGTTATGGCCATTGAGATCACCCATTATGATACACGGCTTTGGGAGTTGATCATAGAGACCTTGCAGATCTGACTGTTGGAGTGCTGAGGAAGGCGGTATATATAAAGAGCATAGTGTAAACGTAACGTGAAGAGTAAGTCTCACTGCAACGGCTTGGAGGTTAGTTTTAACAGTTACAGAACTATGGATAACATCTTGTTTATCGAGGATTGAAGATCCTCCAGTGGCCCTGTCACCCGAAGGGGAAAAATAATTGTATGCATCAAACTGACGAAAATTAAAAGTATTTTTCTGTTTCAGGTATGTTTCCTGTAAACAGAAAGCTGATGGTGCAAAGTCTTGGACTAATAGCTGTAGTTCATTAAAATTAGTCCTTAATCCTCTACAATTCCACTGTATTGTATTTCTGGAAGAAACTATGGTGGGTTGATTGGGGATCTACCCCGCACCTTTTTAGAGGGCGACAAGCTATGTGCCCGAGCATGGATGTTATCAGACACATCCATATCTTCTAGTGACCCACACTTATTAAATAATTTGATCTTGTCTGACCGTTTAGGAGCTCGATTTGGTCTTGAAGTGTCTGATCTTGATCTGATCTTTGTTTTACCTGTCTATTTCTCATTTTTCCCTAGTTGTGATCCAAGTTGAGAAACGGGAGATTGTTGCTGAGGAAAGTTCTGCTGATCAGGAAGTAAATCTGCTGTCTGTGTTGATTGCTCAGGAGAAAGGTTTTTAGGAATGTCTGTGTTTATCCACGTCAAGTCTGTTTGACAGGCATGTGATAAGGTAATGACTTGAGAAGTATTTTCTTTGCTGGTCATTTCCGATGGTTTTCTGGCGATGGAGGCATACGTTTCACTAGTATCCCTTAACTGTATCAACTTTTTGGCTTCAGGAAAACTGACATTATTAGTGTATTTAATCCTGTTGATCTCCATCTGCTGTTTCCAAGTGGGGCAATCCTCAGAAAATGCTGAATGATTTCCATTGCAATTGGCGCATTTTTGGAGCTACTTTCACAATCCTCTGTTAAATGAGTATTTTCAGCACAGTGAGCACATGTACCAATGTGCAAGTGTTCACACCATGTCCAAACTTCTGGCATTTGAAACATCTCAGAGGATTGGGGATGTATGCATCAACATTAACGCTGTAGTAACCTGCCCTGATTGATTTGGGTGGATTTGGCGCAGAAAAAGAAAACAGGTATGTGTTAGTTGGAACACTTTCATTGTTTTTTCGAGTGGAAAATCTTTGGACATACATCACACCTTGATCCTTCATCTCCGATGCAATGTCAATCTCGGTCATATCTGCAAATAGACGATCTCGGTCTCGCACAATACCTTTACTGGTGTTCAGTGTTCTATGTGCAGAGACCTTAACCGGAACTCCAACAAACGTTTCAATGGACAACAGGTTAGTTGCTTGCTGTTTTCTATTACATTCAAGTAATAAACATCCTGAACGCAAGCGTTTCACATCTTTAATATCTCCTGCTATTCCATGGATACCTTTAGATATCGCAAATGGATTCAGCTTTAAAGGAGTATTATCAAGAGTCTCAAGGATCAGAAAACGAGGCCAGTAATCAATAGATTTGGAGGGTCGCTGTTCATCGTCATCATTATCGAGTTGGCGTTTCGTTTTTTTGTTTGGGGTTTGGTATTCCATGGTAAGTTAGTATGAATTCGTCATCCGAGCTCCCCACCCCCCACGGAGTATCACAAGGACAATGCTAAGAGCAGGCGGGTTTCTAGCCTGCAGCACCAAGGATACTCGGATGATATACTCAAACAAACTAATCAACAAGTAATTATTCCACCAGATTGGCCCATGAGCCACTGCCTTCTGGACATAGGACTCAAGGCAAGATACGGAATTTGAGTTATTCAATCACAAAAGAAACATGTCATCACAAAGCCATGACAGCTGACAAAAGACAAAATGGTTTCTAAAAATTTATGCAGTAAAATTTGCATGTACAGGGCTTAGCATGACCAGCCGATTGGTTGAACCGGACCCATTCAACCTCCCGTCTAGGTGAAGTAAGGGTCAAAGGGGTGTGTTGAGCAAAGGGAACGCGGTCACAGGCCCCCAGTGCCCTCAACCACCAGACTCCCGTCCTCCACCGACACAGGGCCGCAACCCACGGCAAACAGGTTGGTGGACCAAATATCCCCCCGGGTCCACAACGGGGGTGGCGGCGAACTCTTCGCGTTACCAAGCACCCACCACGAGGAGGTGGCTCGCCACAGGTGCCTTTCTATAAATAAAATAAAACCCATTTTGAGTTATGTTCTAAAGGCATGGAAGTAAATGTGGAAGATCCATTCTGTTAATGTCTGAGGATGTCAACTCCTTTGGTTAAATGACAATTTTCATGACTCGCACTTTGTTAATCTGTGATTGTTTATCTGGAAGATCTCTCCGATGAAAACGGATTAATTTCATTCATGATCCTAAAACCATCTTTAAAGTTTAAGGAGTAGCATACTTCAATCGTTTTTTACTTAACATTCCAAAGGTATGGAAAACAATACTGCAATACACTAAAATAGAGTTTTCTTCCATTAAAAATGTATACCCTTGGAACGATGTGAATAATACCCTGAAAAGGATCTTGACTCCTCTATGATAAACTCATCTCAGCTACCAGCTTCCTGATTTTTTCTTATAAATGGGAACGAGAAGTCCATACATCCATCGTATGGAAGCATTGGTTTTCACGATATAGAAAAGCCATGTGTAACACGAAACACTTAGACTCCCATTACAATATTAGATAGAATAATTTATGCTTAAAATGGAAGTACTAAAAATGAAAATGACTGACTGATGTTTCTTTCCCCGAGTCAGATAGTGAAAATACTGACCACGTGAGTGTATAATGCCCATGCATCAAATCCTTCTGAGAGGATTTTAACTGCTATGTTGATATCACATTTGGCACTAGCACTTATCTAACAAACCATGAATAGGAATCCTATTGTGTAGGTTCTTAACTCGATCCTCGGGAAGAACTCATCTGTATGGCTCCGCCATGACGACAACACAAAGCAAAACCACTCTGCGGTGGGCAGAGATCGGAACGGTTTGATTGATCGAGAGCTTGCGAGTTGGAGTAGGGATTTGGGCAAGTCTTATATCCTGTTGTCCTGTTTTCCTAATCGTAAGTGTTCCTCGACTGAAACTATGTGATCTAAATTCGTTGCAACTTGGAAGTTCTGACGTTGTAACTGATGATGCTACAAGTTGCGAAATGTACCAAACCGCGCCGTCAGCGCGCATCTTAAGCACATCTGCGTTGGTACGCCATTTGTATCCCTCAGCCTGAAGTAAGTGACAAACGAAAATATTTCTCGCGAATGTTCATGTGCAGAGGCAATACGTTTTTCGAAATAAGAAATACCTGAGTAATATTTGGCGACAAGAATTATTAATGACCTTCCCAACCAAATATATTAAATTAATTCACTTCATGTTTCATCATAAAATATACACGATCTTGAGTTCTGGAATCTTTTTCGAATCTATTGTTCTCACAATACTCAAAGCAAACGACACATACACTTACATTCTCCCTCTTCTTAAGGGAACTTAACCCATAGGTACTCGATTGTTTTTTCCGCTTTCCGTTTGAATTTCATTGCTAGGATCCTAACCAGGTCAGGTGTGAATATGAAACCTGCGAGTCCCTTTGCTCGGCAACCATCCTGGCGCCACGAACCATTCCGTTGCGGTATGAATGCTTTGTAAGTTCACAGGCCTTACTATATGCTTTGAAATATCGGAGTATGACGATTATCCCAAAGCAGACAGGCACATGCTGTTGATAGAAGCACGCAACTGCGATTGTGTTGTCAAAGCAAACAGGAACTTTGTGTCCTAGTGAGTGAGTTTAGTTTTACGCCCATTTAGCAATATTCCAGTAGTAACACGCCAGGGTAACATTTTCTTTATCCACTAGTCTACCACGCCGTCCTCCATGTAAAGATTTGAAGATGATAAATTGTGATATTTCCTACTCAATACAGGACATAGAAGTGTGTATACCCACCACCCTGAACCAGATAATCTCTCTCTTTTATTTATTTCTTTTTTTTTTGTCAAATCCTGCTCAAGTGTGCTGCTTAGGTGTTGGTTGCTGTTCTTCTCAACCAAGTGTGCGTGAGTGACTGAATTTAGTTTTTCACCGCCTTGAGCAATATTTCAGCAATATCACCACAAGGGACACGACAAATGGGTTTGATGCATTGTACCATTGTGCGATATCACATACAATAGCCATTTTTATATACCCGTTTTAACATTGCGATCTTCTTTACATTTTATAACACGGACGGTAAGGATACTCATTTTAATGTTATAATTGAAAACATGGACTAAAGCATATTCTACCATGACTCAAGAAAATACTGGATTCTGATTAGTCGTTCAGAAAAATCAGACGGCATCATTTCTGGACTGACGCTATCTGATTTTAGGCCGTTTCATCGCGCATTAACAAGTCTTATTGTGAGAACTACTTCCATTTGACCACAATGATGGCGGGTCACAACAACAACAGTACATACAACACTGCCGCACTACTTCAGCTTGACCACCAACATGACTGATATGAACACAACAGACGTGGTGGAAATGCTGATAAGAAAACAAAACAAAAGCATGGAATAGTTTTCAGGTAATATATCAGGAGTGCCAGCTCACAGACCATTTTAAACAGACCTTTGTAAATGCCTTGTAATTGCAAGTCCACACAGACTTAGTCAAGAGATGATGACATCGCCGCCAGGTGAGATCATCATCTCTTGACTAAGTAGGCAGGTATGCACAATACCTTCATCAATCTGTCCAACAAACACGAATGAGGATTCCTAGGGACATACCTGCTCAGGTATTCTACCATGGAATTGCAAACACGCTTAGGTCATGAACTTGTTGATGAACACACATGTGTCCCATGAGTATTGTTTTAAATCAGAGTGTTTCGTAACATTGGCGGGAGTGCTATTATTCATTATTACCGCTAATTAGCATATAAAAAAAATCAAAATATGTAAATTTACATCATTGAAGCAAATAATATGTGTTCATATATACCCATTTTGAACCCACTTTGTTTACATAGTGTTTGTTATGTTAAAATAGCTATAGATCTTTGATTGTAAACATTAATAGATGTTACGAGATTATTTTGTTATATGGAAGCAGAGACTAATAGGTAATAATGATCTATTATATGGTCACAGTGATACTGACACTGCAGGCTTGATGCGTCTAGTATACGTCTCGTTATCATGGAGTACAGAGATCTATCGAGTACAGAAATTTGGTCAAAGCCTTTTAAAATCATACTCACTCACTAAAAGCTTCTGAAAGCCATACTCACTCACTCGCCCCATGCAGGTAGCAAGAGTAATTTAAGTCCCCATGGTTCATAGTATGTGATCAGTTGTTGACTATCTATATTCCGTTTTAATATTGTATTGTCGCCTTTAATTACGATGTTTTAGTTTTAGATGCTAGTGTTATGTTCATATCTGTGACACTACTGGGTTTTATTGTCAGGATAACTCTTCACGGTGTTTTCATTCTTGTATTGTATAAATTGTTTTCGTCACGGTAGGGCTGGGACATTGGTTATGTGGTGTTAAATAATGACTCACTCACCACATGTGGTCACCGATTTTTCAGTGATCTATCAGTATTTTCATAGTTATTGTCCCTTAAGACAGTGTATGAAATACAGCTCGTCCAATCGCTCGGGGTGGGATAGATTTCTGACGGACGTTTTAATTTACAGCCGGCCAGCCAATTAGCCTGGCATAAAATTAGATAACGTGTTTCATATATCTAAATAAATTCACCATATCTTAAAATCTAGATTTCAAATTGAGCTTTACATTTTGCCTTGCACATTAAACTATCGTATCACACGCTCAAAGCACTGTTTTGACATTAAATTATTGATTTATTACAGTTAAAATTTGAGTTACTTTCCTCAGATGTTGCCTGGTCTGGTTAAATCCATTTTGGGCAGCCCTTGTGTCTAGCTGCATTTGGGGACTATTTCATACTCTGTTATGGGTGCAATGGAATCGTTTTATATTTACCTAGCGAATGTCTTATCGCGGACAAATTCCTGTACCACAAAGATACACCAGTTGACATGTGTTAGTTGCATTTTCACAACCTGAAACTTGTCCTGAAACTGTCCTTCCGGGAAACGCCTGATTTCCCCCGATTTCGGCAACTGAATTCACAATGTGCCCCTGTTCACAAAAACGCAATGTGAATGTTACAATAAATGTACAAAATCACTAAAAATATCAGTAATTATACATATTTACTGTAACATATACATTGTTTGATGAAAGACTTTTGTTTATGTGAAAATAGAATTTGAGACAACGTCCTTTTGCAGTTTCGGCAATCTAGATGTGATAGTTTCATCAACAGATTTTGAGTAAACAAACAGAAAGAGGTCCCCTGAAGTACAGATGTTTGGGTTGCCAGGTGACGCTTCGTCACGGTGCCCATAGGAACCAAAAGATAACAAAGCCATGTAAACGTTTGGAATGAACCCCTGAAAATCTGTAATGAACCAATGTCTTTGCAAATGAATAAGTGTGCAATTCACCATTATTGGGACCCTCCATTCACATGATTTAATTATACGTTATGACCTTTCTGAAGGTATTTTAACACACTCTCACCACTGAATTCTCGAAATACTTTAATTTTATTTTGAATTAGTTGTTCAGCTCGACATAACCACGATTTCACCCACAGCTTCTCTACTGTCAAATGTAAACTAGTGGTCTATATCATGAGCAACAGGTTACCGTTAAATAGTCGCTGAATGCGACGTAAAACGACAAATAAATAAACCAGCATTTCTCGGTACACTTTGTCATGTCTCCTCTGGGGCACCGAGGCTCTAAGAGAGCGTAATACATTTGATGTAACAACCGAATCAACTGGGAGACACATCAAACAAACGCAGACGCCATGATACTAAGTCGAATCCACGTGCGTTCAGGACCACAGTTCGGCATAATTACGCCATGAATATAACTGGAAATGACCTTTACCAACCTTCAGCCAACCAATACATGTGCATACATATATGATCCTTCTAGATAGGACAGACACTATAAACATAATATGTATTAATATCCGAATATAGACATTGATTACCATGCATTTGTTTGAATTACGGACTCTGTTCCAGTCTGACGCCATTGTGTTTAAAATACCCCCACTTGGTTTCGGTACGATTAAGCGCTCAAAGCTCAAAACCTCACCAAAGGGATAAGAACGGATTAACCTAAAACCAAACTAACGCTAAGTGCATCATAAGGCCCACGCGGCTAAAACAGGCTTTTGACGTTAGGCTTAACCAATGCCCTTCTGTTTGCGATTAGCTTTTACCCTTTGTGCTGCAATGTAGAATAATTGCTGAATGATAAAAGTACGTTTACTTTGGCCAAGAGTCATTGTAAATGTGCCTGATTGTTTATTGAGATTACTACATAAAGCGGCGACTCTGTTCCCAGTGAACCGACATAGCAAATGTGTGCATGGTAGAAGATCAGGTAAAATTCATCGATTAGATAAATCTTACCAACCTGACCAGGACTCATAAGTGAAACAGGGCAGGGAAGTGGATAAAATTATTGATAGATCTGCTTCTAAAAGCAAGTCAGCAACGTGTTAGGTATACGGTTAGGTATTCCTGAAACTGCGATATCCTCCATTATGACCTAGTTTCTTTACTGCAGTGTGTATCGACAGCCGCAGGCGACAACAGTTCGGCAGGGCTGGGCGCTAGACGGATGAGTCAGCGGCTAGGCGTGTGTAATGGCGACTGAATTGATTAAGGGAGGTGTTCCCCTCACGGTTCGCAGCACATGACGACAAGCTGAAACCACTCGCTGATCCATTATGAGAATATTTCCTCTGCTTTCCCATACTTTGGGTGATTGTATCGAACAAAATAATCAGTTGATCAGGTGAATATTTGTACAATGTCAGTAGTGTATGCTTCTACGTATGAAATCGGAGTCCAAGGTAAAATATGTAACTTCCATGACCCCAGCTAGACCCGCACGCACTGTTTGTGTTGAATGCGCTACAGTGCACGGCAATAACTCAGCCTTTCTCACGCATATTTGTGTGACTGCGAACCTTTCCTAAATTTCATTAAAAATATTTAACGACGAATCCACGCCACTGCACGCGCTATAAGGCCATGCTCGCAAATATGTTACATCCAGCGACGACGCGCGAAGGAAACGTGCAGCACTACACACACGAATCAAAATATTTATACTATTTAGTGCATCCAATTTCTTTACATATTCATCACTATTTGATGCCATAGTCGGAATAATACATTGGGTCATATTTGTCAATGATTTCCTATGAATATGCTTTTCTGTGGTTTCATAATTATATGTATGAATACTGCACATGTCATGCTATACAAAGAAACGACGCATTCGAAAACAAGTTTTTCTAACGTAATAATAATGTGTTCTTGGAGACTCTTTCAGTAAAGGTCGAATAATGCATGTTTACCAAAGCTCAGCATGTGGACTCAGGACACATTGTCCACTGTTACGGTAAGGAGTAATGCATAAATGATTATCAAGGATTATCATGTGCATGCAGGCCAACCTGTCAAATGCTTCAGTGAGTGAGTGAGTATTTACCGTCACATCGGCAATATTGCAGCCATACCATGACGAGAACAATTCACTGAATACAAAGAAAACATCTGGAAGAGTAAAAGCTGTCGACAATGGACAGAACAAATAGTACACTATCACAGATGTGAACATAAAACTAGCATGTAAAACTAAAACACTGTAATGAGAATACAATATAAAACACGGGCTATAGATCACCAACAACTGAGGGTAGATCACCATACTAGGGACCATGGGCAAATGCTTCAGTAATGAGAAATGCATAATTATATTATTACCAAGGATTAACATGTGGGTGCAGGCCAATTTCTTCACTGCTTCAGTGAAGCGTAATGTGGGTGCAGGCCAATTTCGCCAATGCTTCAGAAATGATTACAGCATTTAATTATTATCAAAGATTTACATGTGGGAGCAGGTCAGTTTGTCCAGTGTGTCAGTGAAATGTAATGTGGGTGCAGCCAAGTTGTCCAGTGCACAGTGCCATTTAGAAGGTAGTTAAATATACATATGTTATGTTTGGGATCATACTTTCTTAGTTAGGTACAAATTTCAGTATTTGTTTTTGCACTGAATCCAATCCGGGATTCAAACCTACACCCTCAGAGTCAGGTACCTAATCGTCAGCACACAAATTCAGCCACCTAACACTCTAAGGAATTTAGCGCGATTTCCTTCAGACAGATGCTCCTTCACTGAGCGGGTTAGGCGGCTGACTTTGTGTGCTGGCGATTAGGTGCTTGACTCTGAGGGTGTGGGTTCAAATCTTGGATGGGCCTCAACTCAAAAGAGTAGTAGAATTTGTACTTTACTTAGAAAGTTTTATCCCCCAATAGAGCACAAGATACACTGAATGTACGGTGGGTGCAGGCCAATTTGTCCAATGCTTCTGTGTAATGTAACGTGGGTAGAGGTCAGTTTGTCCAATGCTTCAGTTAAGTGTTATATGAGTGCAGGCCAATTTGTCCACTGCTTTAGTGAAGGGTACTGTGGTAATGTGTAATGTAATTTGGGTGCAGACCAAATGAGTAATGCATTATCAACAATTAGCTTGTGGGCGCCGACCAATGTATACACTGTTTCGGTAATATGTAATGCATTATTACTAAAACGTAGCATGTACCCAGGTTTAAGAACATCATAGATATTATGTCCTATTATTATTGGTGTTGAGGAAAGGTTGTGGGTATTTTAGAAAGATCCAAGGATTCGTTTGTGGATCTATCTATAAACATAGGCATGTGGAAACGTCATTGGACTACAAGTTCGTGCGATCTGTTATTTTGTATGCTGCATAAATAAAGCAAATCTATTTTATAATAATGAATGAAAAATGCACGACTTCATTTTCGATACATCCCTGTTGAGTGAACGGACCATCACTTAGAGACGAGAACTTGTTTCTTAGTAAAACCAGTCATTGTTGTATGTACAATAGATGACCAGGTACGGTATACGTGACACGGACATAACGTGATCATGGTTTATACAGATAATCGTACTCCGCCTTCGTTCTTCAGAGATACTGGTCCCGGATTGGGTCTGATGCTCGTTATCAGTGCAACCCTTGGCAGTTTTACGGTAATGGAACCTGGTCAGTCATCTGTTGTATTTACAGTTATCAACAACAGATACGTTTATTATTAGTAGTCATACTTTGCCTGTTTCCGTGTTAATACTAGCGTATCTCAATGCTGATCAAGAGGACGTCCTTGTAATTGTACCCGTGGAGATCCGGGTTAGAATTGATCTTCAGAAAGCCATGCTGGTCGTAAGAGGCGACTGGTCAGGGTAGCTGACTTAGCTGTCATGTCATCGGCTCATAGATCGCAGACGTAAGATCGATGCTCATGCCATTGATCATTGGATTGTCTGGTCCAGACTCGCTTATTTACAGACCGCCGTCTTATAGCGGGAATATTGCTATGTGAGGCGTAAAATAAAAGTCACGCACTCCTTGTTCATTTTTATTCGTTTTAAACGTGATGTATAACCTATTTGCAGAAACTAACATGTTCATGATAATCTTCATCATGCCTGGAACCATGACATTACTTATTCATTAAGGGAGCATCCATTATGGTTCTAATCAGTGTCATCAATGCTGTCTACGGATTTCGAGGTATTCAGACAATGTGAAGTGTTCCCTGTGCATATAACTACAGCCGATTAAACCATATGATCGTGGATGTACAATTGCACTCATCTGATCTCCCGCAGCCTTATCAAAATGACCACAAATCCATCATATGTAAATATTTATACTCACATACAACAACAGGGTATGTAGGATAAAATTACGTTCAGCGGATTGCTCTTTTACCCCTACATTTTAAACATGGGTTGATGTTTAAGAGGTTCAGAGGAAACGTAAGATCAAAATTACGTCCCAACACTTGCCACCATCGTGATGCTTCCAAAGAGGTTATTGGAATAAATACGATAACAACATTTCCATAATAGCCTCAAAACATTCTGATAGCATTGTGGTATTAAATGTAGAAAAGTCATACAATCTAAATGTAGGGCGTCATACAATAGGCTTCAGCGTCATCATAAACAACTCACACGTATTGATTATTATGTGTATATATGACAGTTTTACGAGCTCTTTATAGAAATTATCACGTTTTGAATTTCAAATTTATTTTCATTCTTTTTTATATTTTTTGTCACAATTCTATTGCACATGTTGCGGATGTTTGTAAGCGGTTTGGGTTGCTGCAGATGAAAAGTAGGCAATGAAGCTACAGTGAATGTAAGATATAAAACCACCATGATCTGCGATTAACATTTATCATGTGCAACTATTCATTTTCATTCAGGAAAGCAAGATTCCAACTTTCTGACGACCTTTTAACAATCGGGTTCGGAGCATAAAAACACAGATCGTTGTGACGAGCACAGAAACACACAATGGGTGCGATGAAAGCCAACTTATGAGTTTGATCACCAGATTCATGTCATTAACACGACAAAACCCCTTCCATTTTCCCATGAAATTTCTGCTAAAAGCAGGGCTGACAACTGTGTCTATGTCATGACTATATGTTTGCTTGACATAGCATGCAACAGTGTAACAGCTGTAAACAATCGAATCTGGACCAGACAATCCACTGATTGACTCTGGAAAGTATGATGACATCCTACAAAATGTAAATTCGGTGACAGTTCCGAACGTAACGGAAGCATATGTTTATGAAACGGTATCAATATATAGCACTGTCATGTTTTACTAGCGAAAAGGGCAGCGGATTTTGTCTAAAGGGTCGCACTCCTCTATTTACACTGACGCGCCAAATGAGCTTGCTTCCACTTCCATACCCTAACGACCAAAACGTTGCTATGGCTTTACTGAGGCCATAAAATTTGCAAGAAAATGCCGTGACGTCGTGGTAAGAAGAGCATGCTTAAATGCACTTCTAACGTTGTGCCCTGTCATCAATAAAGGCTGACAAATTGTATTAATGAAATTAGTCATCATTTGTCATTGCATCTCCAAACATCATAAACCTTTGAATAATCTGAAACCCGTGAAGGCCCCGGGGTAGAATAGGCCTTCAGCAACCCATGCTTGCCATAAAAGGCGACTCAGCTTGTCGTAAGAGGCGACTAACGGGATCGGGTGGTCAGACTCGCTGACTTGATTGACACATGTCATCGGTTCCCAATTGCGCAGATCGATGCTCATGTTGTTGATCACTGGATTGTCTGGTCCAGACTCGATTATTTACAGACCGCCGCCATATAGCTGTAATATTGAGTGTGGCGTAAAACTAAACCCACTCACTCACTTGAATAATCTGAACTGTTATCCTTTCCATCACAAGGTAGTTATATCTCTTTGCCCTGTGTCTCTTTAACTAAAACAATGCCAAAGGTTATACTGTAAGTTTTGTGACTTCCATCGTACTAGAGTAATATAAGATGAGTGTACCTTTCTCTCCGAGCTTGATTGTTTGACTCGACTGTTTGACTCCAAAAAACACCACTGTCATACGGCATGTGCCATGGGACCCTTTCCACGTGACCTCATTTTACGGTCATGATGAAATGTATATTTCAGAACACTTCTTTGAATTTTCTAATAACGCGGACTTGTGTGTGTGTCCATGCTTCGTTTCCTCTCTGTCCGGCTGAAATAAGGATGACGTAATTTTAAACTTGCCCATGCGCCGTTTTCTATTTTAAAGAATACTGTAACGATGAGAGTGCATTTATACAACCTGTATACTTTGTACTTAAAATGGACGCGTGTGTGTGTGCAGAATGGGTCTCGTTACTATGCCCCCGAAATAATCTAGATGCATTTTGAAAGTATAACTCATTTGCTCATGGCTTCTTCTAGTTTAAATAATTCTGCAAAAAGAAGAAATATGTAGTTAAAAACACATTTAAACACCTTTAAACACATGCGAATATTTGTCTCGTCGCTATATGGCTGAAACAAACTGCTGAGACGTAAAATGTCATCTCACCTTTGCCTTTTCCTGTTCTATTGTACACTGTAATGAAGAAATAGGTCTTAAGAAATTCCCATTACACTTCATAATTAAAATATACTTATGCGTATGTGCAGGCTTGAACCATACGGCTGAAACATGTGCATGGTTTCAGCCCGCAAGGAATTAATGCGAAAATTTAAACTCATCCCCTAAATCATATGTTCCTAGAAGCTGACATCCAATCATCCTCATTCAGCCACGGACCAACTTTCTGAAGAACATCATTGTCACTTTACAAGTCCAGTATGCAATATTTTATATTATTCTCAAGCCATGCGTTCAACACTTCAACACGAAGCCATATCAAAAGTAACGTTTTCGTATTCTGCATTGCTATGTAATATCTCAACAACCCAAAACATTTCCGCCTATACAGCTGCACACACTCTCCCTATAAGTTCATCATGACCCATAGGTGACAAGCGACACAAGTAGCAAGTCTAGCTGACACGCAGCTAAAAAGATAAAGGATTGATACATGCATTTGAAAACGTCAGTAACAGTTCACAGTGGTTGTGTTTTGAACCTTAAGTTACTCGTTTTCCACGTTGCTCTGTTTACCTCCCTCTCGACTGCGATGTTTGTGAAGAGCGGGGACAAAGACGTACGACAATCTGTGGACATTGTTGGAGTGTCTCATGTTTACACGTAACATATGTACCTTTCTCGAAGCATGTCTTAATGTATTTAGATACATTTCTACCATAAGAAAAATGGTAAGATTTGTTTGGCGTTCAATAGGTGTATTATCTGTTTCTTAAGAGTAAGAGTGACATGAGGTCACTGAGTACATTACGAGTTGAGAACATGTCAAATTAAGTAGTAATATTCTACCATAAGAAAACAATGATAAAATCTGCTTGTCGTTCAATAAATGTATTATCCGTTGCTGAGAAATGACAAGAAGTCATTTGGTAAATTATTAATCTTACGAACATCACAAATTACGAAACTACAGTTCTACCATAACAAGAACGTGGGAAAGTAAACGTATGTTCTGTTTCCGAAGAGCAACATAAAGTCACTGAGTAAATTATGACTTGTGAACATTACAAATTATGTAATTATGTATATAATTCTACCATAAGAAAAGCCTTACTAAATTTGCTTGACGTTAAAAAAATGCATTATCTGTTTCTAAAGAGCATAATGAAGTCACTGGGTAGATTAAGAATTGGGAACATTACAAATTACATCATTAGAGTGTCATGGGACAAGTAAATGAATATGGCTGCATTCAGGAGCATTCTTAACTAGGATTATTATACATAGCCCGGAGTTCATATCAGTCTGGACTGGAGGTTGTGATTAGTGGTTTAATTAATGAAGCTTCTCTCAGTGTAATTAGGAACACCATATGCTTCCTGCTCACTGGAATGAGACTGTAGGTTAAATGCACGTTATTCCTGGTACAGTTCCATGGAACTATGATATCGTAAAGGTCCCAGTAACCGTCAAATGTCATATTTGGAGTTACAGTGTAAAGTACACGTTCTAGTGCTGAGTCCCTCTGGGATTCGAAGATACACTGCCAGAGTGAGCAAGCTACAAGGTCAGCGATCAAACTCACTAAGCCACCGCAGCTCCACAACATTCAATCGCCTCATGTGGTTGTAACAAGAGGCGATTAAATGGATTATGTGGTTGGGCGTGGTGCTCTTGTTATCGCCTTACACAGATTTTCCTTCTTCGGATCGACGTTATTTATCTGGAATACCGTCATTTTACACAGGATATAACAAACGCTATGTGTAGCGTTAAAGGTTATCCCTGAAGATACGAGTTTTTTCCCTTCAGCAAACCATGCTTGTCGTAGAAGACAATTGATGGGATCGGGCTCGCTGACTTGGTTGACACATATCATCGCATCCCATTTGCGCAGATTTATGCTCATGTTGTTGATCGCGGGACTGTGGCTCAGTCTCGATCAATTACAGACCGCCACCATATAACTGAAACATTAGTGGGACGTTTCAGAACAAAGGAAACAAAACACATTCAAGAATCATTTTGATAACTCCCAGGTGAAAACATCATATATGGTTTTAGCTTTAACTGAAGGAATTCAAGGCCAAAATATCGACACGAAGTCTTCCAGATACCCCGACTGTGGCCAAGACTGCCTATTACCTTTCTGCTGCGAGTCTGATTACAGATATTCAACTTAATTGGGCCTCACCTACACATGTAAATTCTGATTGGAGCCAGCTGGCCCACAATTAACGACGGAACATAGGGTGATCAGGACTGGCTGATTGGATGATGTAGGGGAATAATGGGAAAAAAGGGAGATTAATGTACAGGAGTTTTCTCCTCGCTGTCAGGAGTCGACTGTTGGGGTGGAATGGGATATTGTAAGAGCAGCGAGAAGCTAACATAGACGAGGATGAATCCTCGGTGTCAAGCATTGGTTACTGAAGACCAGTTCTAATCCGGATCTTCTAACATCTTGAAGGGGTGGTGAAACACGATAATGATAAAATGTACTTGAACGGGCATACATGTAGCTTCAGATGTACATGTATGAAAACCAACAAACCCACAACTCATAATGGTATTGATCAATGGTAAAACCCCTTCTATATTCATCAGAAATCTCTGCTAGAAGCAGAGTCGATTGCACAATTGTGACTATAACATGAGCTTACTCCCCGAATATCCTCAGGAAGAATACCTCGAGGATTACGTAGTGTAGTGGATTAGTGTAGAGTTAAAATTGCTTGTTGGGACCTGAAGGAATATGGGATAGACAGGTGTCTGATTAGACAATTTTTAATCTTCATATCGTCGTAAAATGGCGGGACCACAATTTTATCCGATTTTGACAGTATGCCGAATTAAACTGGTGCAGGTGTTGACATGGTTCACTGTATATTACATCTGTTTTAGCCTGCATTACTTGCTTGTCCTGCACGGACGTGATTCTTAAGTGAGAATTAAAGCACTTTCTGTGCACATTCACATGTTCCACTGAATAAAGATGAAAAATGAGGCAATGTTTGCAAAGTCATAATTGTGTGTGTTTTTGTTTAGAGCCACATTTGGCAATATTCCAGCAGCGCTCACGTGACGTCTGTCTGTAAATAATTAAGTCTGGGCATGCAGACAATCATCTCCTACAGGCTTGGATACGCATAATTTGGAGACTCCTTTTTCTTCGTGTTCCAGCATAGGTAGTGCCGTGTAAGGTGCTCAAGATTAGTGACGAGCGATAGGTTTAGACGTGCCAGAAACCAACGATAGTGGATTTCAATTCATAGACTCAACGTGATTATGTTTCCTTGTTTGCTCTTTTGTTTCCTCCCCTCACAAGGTTTTTGAGAAACGTAAAGATCAGTACAACCCTGGGCATTCATCCCAGATGCAACTGATACACCACGATGCAACTGAAGTACTGTTCAAAATTTCGTTAGTAAGAATCAGGCAGATACAGGCAATTTGTTGTTTCAATGTTTAATATGCCAGAACCTGATATATGATGCATCAAGTATCGGTCAAACCGACAGTGTCAACAAAAGTCAGCCATGTCCACATTTAGGAAATTCCTGCCCATCCTGTGCATGTGTCCGTAATGGTTCAGTATATCAACCTACAAAATCGGCGAAGATGCGACTAGAATTGGTCTTTCGTAATCCATGCTTGTCGTAAGAGGCGACTAACAGGATTGGGTGGTTGAATTAAGGATGCTGAATCTGTTGTCATCGTATCCAGACTGCGCAGATCGACGCTCACGGTGTTGATCACCAGCTTGTCTGACCCAGACTCTTTTATTCACAACTAGAAACCACAAAGCTGGAATTTAGCTTTGTTGGGAGTTAAACAACAAGCAAACCATGTGCCTGTGGGAATTCCTCTCAATAGCTAATCTGTTGCTGAATGTGGCCTTAAATAACAACACTGGTTATGGTTATCACATGTTGATTGAGTACAAACCATGTGCCTGTGGGAATTCCTCTCAATAGCTAATCTGTTGCTGAATGTGGCCTTAAATAACAACACTGGTTATGGTTATCACATGTTGATTGAGTACATACCATGTGCCTGTGGGAATTGAAAACATTCATAAACAAGTATGTTTTGCACGTGATCAGTATACAGTGATGCGTATATTTCTACAAGAGGATGAAACAGGTTGGAGACATTGTCTGTCTTTTAGGCAAATATGTACTTGACGCATTTCATTGGAAAAACAACAACTAAATGTAGGCTTCGTATGCTTACTTTCATCAATAAACACATACAAATATCGGCTTGTCGACCTTACGTTTGAATCTTTTTTCTCCTTCATTTTCCTAAATTAGGCATAGTTTTTTTTAACTTCTGATAACTCAGAGTGTATGTTACTACGGTGTGTTGGGGCATCACGGCCGATTTTAGCATAAACGTTCTAGAAACATAATAGATAATAATTTTACCTAACAAACTAGACTACTAAGTGTTATTCATAGGACAGGGTGTGGCATATTGTAAAGTTATATATGCGATATATGATAGCTGTTGCTTGAAAGACTGTATAGATCTACATTTGGGTGAGGTGAAACGTGGTTAAATGTCGACCTCGTACTGAATATTTCGTTCATGTGACGACCCGCATGCGCGTGTATTTGTGTGGCTACTTGTACAAGCCCAGACTTAACCTGGTTTCAAAGTGATAGCTCACTAAGATACCCTGATACAAGTTAAGGATGAATATCCAACTCAGACACATTATACTGACTACAAGCCGACTAGTTCTGTGCATGTTCTGTGCATCATTTTATATAACAAAGCCTTATTTCGGTAGTTTAATGTATTTTGAGTGTTGTTCTTTACATTCACTACGGTATTTGCACACAGCGTCTTGGCTCATGGAGTAACCAAGTCTGTGCCAACAAACCTGACTAACGGGTCACAATACTTTCACGCTTCCACTCACGGGTTACAATGCTCCAAGAAGCCCCGCGTTTTTAAAAGCCACATCCCCTCCCCTTGTAGGTTCACATCTACTGCAGAAATCGTGATGAGGCGTGGTAGTTCCCCAATACACATACCTCCATCCTTTGTTGGCAATGGATCTAAGTCTGGGGCGCGTACTCAACGTTGGCAACGTTTATTGTTCCTGGGAACTAAAACATTTCGTTCCTCACCATTTAGAAGAAGAAAGGCATATTTTTGCATTAAGGTCATACGGCCAACCGTACAAGGTAGTAAGTATCTATTTTAGAAACCATTTTCACGCAACAACGCTAAAGGGGGCAGAATAAAAATGTTCAAAGTACTTGACAAAATTATTAATGATATATATATTGTATAATGGGGCCATGGTGGGCGAGCTGGCTAAGGCGCCAGTCTAGTGATCCAGCGAGGTTGAGGTTTCGGGATCGAGCCCACCTGTGACCGGGTGTAAAAAGCTTGGAGTCAACCGGGACTCTTTCAGTGTTGTCACAATCCCTAGTGTACCGTACACAACCCTGTGCACTTAAAAGAACCCACGAATCCGTTGGTATATGACCAGATGGTGACAACATGAACACGTGCATACACCTAGTTGCGGGTACAGCAACGTGCAGTGAACTTGGACAAAGTGCTGTGACTATGTGTCCCAGTCCACCCAACTGTCAATTGGGTACCTCGTTAGGGTGAGAGAGACACAATAAACTCGATGCGCCTAGTGGCAGCAAGAGTTGTATACTCCCCATGGAGTTGAGATTGAAATACGATGTGCTGTTGAGATTGACAACCAGTGATCGAGGGAAAAATACCAGCGCCTTGAGCATGCACTAGTGGGTGGATATGTGCGCTATATGAATATCCTATCTATCTATATTTGGTGGAGAGAATAATAATATCAGTGGACTGTTTTCGGGGATGAAACGCCGACGCGTATTCTTATTGAGTTAAAAAAAGATAAAGAGTAGAGTTTACAAATATAAATAAAATTAACTCCATCCTCTATACATTAATTCCATCCTCTGCTTACATAACACTTCACCATTACAAGAAGCAATGTCTTCTAATATAACTAATGCCTAGTGTATTACAGTTACTACTTACGTTTAATGATAAATATTTTTCTTAAAGTCAACAGATTTATGGGAAGTACAGAAAAACAACGAATCCATCCTTGCATAGAACAGTGTTCAATTCTTTCAGAAAACATACAAAGCAGCATGTATGTATCACCGACATCTTGTGAATTTTAGTAGAATGGGAGAGGTTGTATGAAGCAAAATATGCGATTAAAGTTAGTTTACGAAACAGGCAAGAAACAGTGGTATGGATTTACAACTTCTTATTATTTGCAACACGACTTTTGGGGCTAGTTCTTACATTTTATCAAACGAATGAGTTAGGTCGGAATTAGAATTCAGTACCCGTGCTTGTCGTAAGAGGCGACTGACGGGATCAGGTTGTAAACGTGCTGACAAGGTTAAGGCATGTCGTTTCCCCCCAGACAGTTGTTCATTATGTCAATCACTGTATTGTCAGGTCCAGATTCGATTATGTACAGACTACCCTCGCATAGTTGGTGAGTGCGGTTTAAGCCATCAGCAAACCAGATCTTCTTTTGTCAAATGTCATTTGTCTCCTAGTTATTTGATAAATCTAAACGATGGATCCATTCGCAAGGTCTCTAGTGTTTATCTCTACCGTGCTTTGGTTCAACCATGCAGCTAAGCAGCTGACAAGGTCAACTCAAGACAGTATAAATCGCCCGTGCACGGCGTTCTTTTGATAACACCTTCAGCGAACTGCATTGTAGTTTAACGTTACGCCCACAAAACAATTAGAAAGCGAAGTCACGTTAGCGTAACCATTTTCTATAAAAGGACAAACAAAATGTAATTTTGGATATGTTTGCTGTCTTCATAGTTTACTCCATTGTGTTCATACATACAGGGCGATGGGCGGAATGTACCCAACCACTCCCTGACATCACTTACCGTATTGAGTCAAAACAAGATACACATTACTGCGTCGGTCTTCAATGTTCCACCCAGACTTGTGAAGATCCCGTTGAAAATTGGTCTTCAGTAACCATGTTTGCCGTAGGAAATTAATAATAAAGACGCTGTATATCCATAGGTTTAGTTCTCACGGGGTAGAATTCTAAAAATATTGGCGTGAAACCTCTCCGTTGTACACCACTGAAATACTATCTGTATGTGTATCTTATTATCAAGTCAGTGTGTATCTAGAACAACATACATTGTTGTGCCATTTTCCTTTATTTACGACATCGCGAACAGGCAACTGGAACCGTTTCATTAGAGCATCATCGGCCCGAACTAACAATATTACCACAGCGTGACGAACATTGTCGCTAATTGCTATGACGTGTTTATTAATTCTTTTTCTGTCGTGAGGGTTACAACCTTTTTTCTATCTCAGATGACAGCAACCTGACGCAAATGAAAATAACGACAGTCACCGAGCCAGTTGTGTTATCCGATGAAGAGTTATCTGAATCCAGAGTCTGCATGGGGCGTTGTTGTAGGACGATCATGATGGGCAAGGCATCAACGTTAGCATTGTCTAACGTTGGCATTCGGTATATAAATGGTTCTACAAAAGTAGAACATTCTTTCAAATTTACGATTGAAAAAAAACCTGGGAGACAATAGTTTGAGTGAATGGGTTAATAAATATTTAGGGACATAACCCGAAGAAAGCATTTGAAATGAATAGATTTAGAACATAAAAATCTTTCGTCAGTTGGCAGTAAAACTATTAAAAATGTAACTGATTGTAACTACTTCGCTTTCATAACATATGTTACTGTAGACAACAATACACTATGGAACGGGCTATAGATGATCAGCAACTGAAAGTAGATCACCAGGTGACACATTGGGACCATTGGGACTTACAGTCGTCATATACGGTTCGGGGTGTGGTTGACATCATATATTTTCATGTCCTTCACCAGGTTTAAGGATTAAGTACATCTGACATGTTTACACAATGCAGAGAGGGAGAATATTAAAAGGTAACAGTTTTTTTAAAAGAAAGAATAAAAAATGGTGTTTTCCATAAAACGTGCCAGGTGTTCACGTTCGTCTAATAAATGCCTTTGAAAAAAGTCTTGCCTCAATCTAGATATACCAAAATACATTTAAATAGTAAAATTTGGCCATTAACGAATAGACAATGATGTTTCAACTGACTCAAAATCAGCCATTTCCGACCATGAACAAGGCAATCCGAACCATATCATATGTTGGTAAGATTAAATTATAAAAAACTCCTCGAGGCAATCAACAGAGTGCAAGCTTATTACTTCCCCACATCATGCAATCAGCAATTCAAGACCAGTCAAGAATAACCCACCCTTTGTCCACTGTTTTTCAACCATCTCTGTAATCACAAGTTTCATTACATCAACATGCTGTACACCATTTAAAGAAGTTATAATGTAAAGCAACCTCCTCAGTTGTACAATTGTAAATATTCTTCACGTATGTATTTCTCGAGCTCCTTGTTGCACATGTCGTGTATCATTTATTTCATAATGGTGTTAGAATGTACTGGTTCCTTGCCCCCTTTGCGCGCCGCCAGTTTTCGATTGGCTTTTGGCAAATGTTTGGCTAATTTGTTATTCCTGCAAGGATTGACGATTCTTACTGTCTACTGACAACCACGAAATCATTTGAAAAGGCATGAAATTTTTTTGTCACGGATGTACTAAGGTCTCGCGAAATGCCGTGACCTACATACGAGCACTTGGAGATAATCTACGATGTGTCAGGATAATGCGTTCCACTGTGTGCATCGTGTTTGCGCAATGTGTGTATCTAGACACACCGTGGGTATTGTGCTTTATACGTCCACAATGGGTTGTTGAATAGAATTTTATTGGTTTATTTTATAGCGTAGGAAAAGGTCAATCATATCTAACGTCTGGATGCTCATATCTAAGACTTGTTATTCTGCATCATTTGATTGGACGTGATTACTTTCACATTGTGTAAGTTCATTTTATGCATGGTACATGGAAATTATCGATGTTTTACGAATGCAAATCGATGGAAAGGCGATATCGCTAAGTCTGTTTTTCTCTTTTTTGTCCGCAAATTCTGGCGATGGCTAAGAAAAGATTTGTCTCGCATTCCAATAAATAAATTTAGACAAAACGTTCAAGTATAGTCCCTGTGAATATTAATTAAGCAAGGGAATTACACCGCGGCGACTCTTCTAAGACAGTACCTGCTGGAAAAACAGCAAAGCAAGCAAGATGCAAGTTTCGAATCGTTTGATTCACACAGGCTGGCTGAAGTATATTATCCGATAGCCATGCTTCAAACAGTTCAAAATTAACATTGAGGTGTTCTGTAAGATCAATACGTTGTTCACTGGTCCCTCGGGGAACATGGGTTGATGTACACTCGTGACCATTGAACAACTTATAATATAAGTTTATTTAATCTTTTTGGTCTGACTGATTGACAGTCTGATAGGAAAAACAAGAACAAGACTAATGATATTTGAATATAAACTTTTTTTCTGACAACTCATTTCAAACTTATGTCGTTATGGTTTTAACTTGCACCACCAGCGGTTGCTTATATACAGAAAATAATTTTCACAGAACACGATTTCTATTTGTGTAGTATTAAATGTCCTGTCACACAATTGCAACAATTGTAAAACATCAATAAAACACCACATGTTCAGTAAACTTGAATATCTTACGATGGAATGACAAATGCATGTGTCGAGCTCCAAGTCTGGTTATGAGGCAGCTGCCACAAAGTTGTATTATAACACAACTCGTGCACCTATTCAAAAGTCTACTAGAAGTCTTTATTTGGTTGCTGTTTTTGCCCAGCACTATTCCAACCAGCAAACAATCCGGTGATTGATGTCATGAGCATTGACCTACGCAATGGGGAAACGATATTCGTGTCTCACCCATACTTTGGTGCCATCAAATAGTCAGTAGGCTGTATGTTGTAGTAATATTTTCACAATTTTCACACTTTATAACAAAGTGGATGAAATAAGTGATATATGCGACGAACCAATACGCATACGGTGTTATGAGTGAGTGAGTGAGTGAGTTTAGTTTTACGTCGCATTCAGCAATATTCCAGCTATATGGTGACGGTCTGTAAATAATCGAGTCTGGACCAGACAATCCAGTGATCAACAACATGAGCATCGATCTGCGCAATTGGGAACCGATGACATGTGTCAACCAAGTCACTCAGTCTGACCACCCGATCCCGTTAGTCGTCTCTTACGACAGGCATACTCGTAGACGCCTTTTATGGCAAGCATGGGTTGTTGAAGGCCTATTTTACCCCGTGACCTTCACGGGTCTACAGTGTTATGTTTAATGACAGGTTTGTGGGTATAACAATATGTCCGTAATAGTTATCTTTCTATATAATGTGTTGTTGTTTAACTATTTATTATTTCACTTTAGCTTCTTCCAATTATTATAGCACATCTTAATATGTTACATACAGTGATACTGAAACGGGCAGTATGAACTTCATCTAGTATATAGCTAAACCAAAAGAGATACCAGTATCGTAATAGACCTTGTTGGCTGGACCAGTGTATCATTTCTAAGCATACACATGTCATCCCTGTCCCAACAACCATGAACACAACTACTACAACATGTATCGTATAACAATCGGGGTGGTGGGGAAGCCTAGCGGTTAAAGCGTTCGCTCGTCACGCCGAAGACCCGGGTTCGATTCCCCACATGGGTACAGTGTGTGAGGCCCATTTTCTGGTGTCCCCCGCCTTGATATCGCTGGAATATTGCTAAAAGCGGCGTAAAACCAAACCCACTCACTCACTCACTCGTATAACAATCATATTTCCAGTATTATTTATGTAATAACAGTACACTTTTTGTTTAATCATTCCAATTGCTTTTGGACCCGTGAACGTCCCAGGGTAGAATAGGCCTTCAGCAACCCATGCTTGCCACAAAAGGCGACTATGCTTGTCGTAAGAGGAGACTAGCGGGATCGAGTAGTCCGGCTCGCTGACTTGGTTGACACATGTCATCGGTTCCCAGATGCGTAGGTCGATGCCTATACTGTTGATCACTGGATTGTGTGGTCCAGACTCGATTACAGACCGCCGCCATAAAGCTGGAATATTGCTGAGTGTGGAGTAAAAGTAAAACTCACTCAGTCACCCAATTGATTTGTCTGGGTTTTTGTATCCTATTGACATAATATTTATCATTCGCCATAGAATGTGAGAAACCACCTATGCTTA
The DNA here is from genome assembly GCF_037392515.1 of Haliotis asinina. NCBI lineage: Eukaryota > Metazoa > Mollusca > Gastropoda > Lepetellida > Haliotidae > Haliotis > Haliotis asinina. Next base: position 90,413,004 of record NC_090280.1, read on the forward strand.
CTTGCAGGAGGAGGACTATTTTATGGATATAAAACTTCTGTATTCAGTATAGGCGACGTACAAGGAAGTGATGTCGTTGACAACGACATTTGAATCAATGTTGAAACATCGCCTATACAGAATGAAGAAGTTATGTATTGATAGTAATTTCCACGACTTGATTTTTTCAGATTTATTAAACTGGCCGGGAGAACCTCGTAAAAAGTGAACATGATCTCACAACGCTTTTAGAAATATTCGGTGCAACTCTTGTAAAGACCATTAGCATATACATATAAAGTGATTCAAACACATATTTTCTCTGCTGATTAGGTCTTCAGCAACACATGCGTGCCATAAAGGGCGACTATGGTTGTCGTAAGAGGCGACTAACGGACACGCTGACTTGGTTGACACGTGTCATCGGTTCCCAGTTGTGCAGATCGATGCTCATGCTGTTGATGACTTGATGGTCTGGTTCTGTTGACGCGATTATTTACACATCGCCGCCATATAACTGGAATATTGCCGAGGAAACCAACCTTGGTCTCGCGAAGACCGAACACTCTAAGCTTCTAAGTCTCCACGGTGTATTGTTTTCGAGTTTTGGTTTGCAGGTTGAGCAAAATCTCTCCTGCTGTAGGAGGCAACCCAGTGACAGACGTCATGAACATCGATCTACACCTGAGGAAAACGATGACTACCCCGCCCCCTTATGATTAGTAGCCTCTGAAAAACAGGTTAAATTGCTGAAGTTCAGTTCTAACCAGATCATCACGGTTTGGCAATAGGTATTGAAGTTTGAACTTGTGTTGTGAAATTGTTGTGCTCAAATGGATTATTTCATATTTTCTGAATCATGAAAATGTAAACATTTATTTCTGTCGGTTTCATATCCAACTTTGTATAATGGTAATAACAGAACATTTGTGTGAGTGTTCTGGAAATGCAACGCAAGGAACAGATCATCATTATCCTGATCAGTGCTGTGTTTTTGCTGCTATTTAGAAAATATTTATGTTTAATATAGACGTTCTGCGTAATGTATCATTTTTATGGAAGTGAACTTTGTAGTTGAAGACTTCTAATCAGGACAAATATGCCTCTGTTACAACAGATGATTTTAATATCTGGTAGGTTCTTCAGGATCTAGATCCTTCCTATTCCATTTAAATGATATCCTCAGCACTGCTTTGCTGATGGAATTTGTTAGAGTAGATAGTCGAGACTAAATGTCCTCCTGAGACTGATGTTTCATATTTATCATGCAGTATATCTGTTTGTCTTCGGAATGAATTTATCCTTTCAGCAAAGAAACTAACTATATGGTCTTAAAACGTTTATATTAATATTGCATGGCGTGTTTCATTGGCAAATAGTTAAACATACATCCATTATTTGAGTTAAATCAAATAAGGCTGGCAACAATATTCCACCCTGTCTGGTGCCTATATGGATGGACACAGAATGTTAAATAGGTAACTGTATTAAGTTTCCTGTGTATCTCATGTAAATCCCAGCTGGAGCAATAGGTAACTTCGCGTTTTTCTGTAAACTGAATGAATTACTTCCTGAATACTCCACAATATGTTGATTATATACTTACTTCAATTTATGTTTAGTAATCTTTGCTTGAAGAAAATATCTACCCCTACAGTTGCAAACGTTACTTCCATTTCTTTTCTTTCATTATGATGAAAATAATGATCATAACGATCGAGCTCTTACTTTTTCAGACTTTGACAACATATCTGGAATAGTGATACATGTAATAAGGACAATACGTTTACTTTACTGTACCACCTCTCCCCCCCCACCCCCCACCCCCCACCACCACCCCACTTGAGGGTACAGTCACTAACAGTTACCTATTTAAGCTTCCAATCATAGAGTATTTAACTATTTACAAATCATTTAACAAATGCAATAATTTACAAATTTTACAAATGCAATAATTAAATGAGAACTGGTGTTGGTAAAAAGACCCTTCATAGGAGGATCCTCACCTTTCAAAAGGTAGTTATGAGTATATATTGTATAGCCAATACGACATCGTCGCATGATTACCTCTTCAAATCTGGACTGACATCCAAGTGGGTATAACCAATATAAGGTTTCATTGCATGTGATTTATTTATACCCACTTTGGTGTCCCATTCCTTTTGCATTAGATCACGAATATAAGACCTAATTGTAGCTTAATAATATAAGTATGGAATAAGAAGTGGTGTCAAAGATGTGTTGAGATGTCGTATTGGCCAGCGGCAAGATCATTATACAATTCAATACTTTTTTACTAAATGTGGATGTTTTCATGATTAGGTTTTAATCGCCTGAAGGCAAGATAGTTTGAATAGATTATATATTGTTAATGTTTAGGGTGTCTTTGAATATATTTAAGAGCCGCTACTCTGTCGTTTGCCACAGTTGTTTGCTAGAATAGAGCTGTTATCCGCTAATCTAGAAGATATTGTTCTGGATCCAATGACAGTGGCACAAGCCACTTGGCCACATTCCTTAGGATTCATCTGTAAATAAGGATTTGTAATTGCTATATTTACTTTGTAATTGATTATATTTCAGTTTATGATGTTTATACTATAATTCATTAGTTTCTGGTTTATTAAGTGTAGTTAATGTTAGGTCAACCTGTGGCCAAACCAACTCCCCACTTTGCGTTAACAGATCAATTGCGTTCAGGCATTTAGCTTTGAGGGATTTGATATGTGGCGCAAAGGTTAAATGTGAGTCGGAAATAACACCCAAGAACTTGGCCTCCTTTACAACTTTGATGGGTGTGCTATTTTAGAGATAGTTCAGGGTCTTTACGGCAAAAATGCACACAATTAGTTTTGTACTTAGAAAATTTAAAGCCGTTTTGACGTCCATTTTGACACCATTTATGTATTTTGTTTAAACACAACTGCAGTACGCATATCTTTACCACGACAAGAAATATTAAAGGCATTCACAAAAAGTGATACGTCATTGAATCGGTTAAAACATTCGATAAACTGTTGATCACGATACTAAACAATGTGACAAAATACTCCCTTGCTGGACACCCTGATCGTGAATGTAATGTTAGCAATGTTAGAAAATGGTCACTTCCACCAAAGTCATCGTGGACTAACCATTCAAATTCACTCAGTGCGTTTGAGTCAGTAAGTGACAAATCAAGAGCTGAATAAGTTCCTGTGCTAGGATGAATATACGTGTTGGAGTCGTCATTATAAATGCATAAATTCTCGTATGAAATAAATTCCTCTAGTACCTTACCTTTGGTGTTTTTATTTATGCCACGGCTGGGTAATGCTAAGAGCTCGCCGACACCCCCGTAGTGGACCCGGGAGGATATTTGGCCCACCAACCCGTTAGCCGTGGGTTGCGGTCCTGTGTCGGTGGAGGAGGGGATGATGGGGGTTGAGGGCAATGGGAGCAGGACCAGTGTTCCTATTGCTCAACACACCACTTTGGCCCAGACTTCACCTAGACGGGAGGTTGAATGGGCCCGGTTCAACCAATCGACTGGTCACGCCAAGCCCTGAGCATTACTGTATGTAATGTTGCACAAAATTTTGAGAATCGTAATATGTATATTATCCAAAAGTCTTGGCCGATTTTTGGATCTTCTGTGAATTTCATATTTTACTAAGTCATGTTTTGCCTAGAGTCGCATGCCTAGAAGGTGGTGGCTCATGGGCCAATCTGGTAGAATTTTCCTGCTGGAGTATGTCATCCGAGTATCCTTGGTGCTGTAAGCTGGAGGTCCGCTTACTTTAGCATTGTCCTTGTGATACTCCGTGGTGGGTGGGGAGCTCGGATGATGAACCAAATTTAACTAACCATGGCTTATGAAAACCCAATAAAAAAACCAAAACGTCCACTTGATACTGACCCTGTTGATACTGACCATTGACCGTCTGCATCGATTTGAGTATTGGCCACGTTTCATTGTAACTGAGACTCCTGACAAGACACCCTTGAAGTTGAACCCCTTTGCTGTATCCAAGGGTACTGAAGGTATTGCAGGGGATGTGAAGAACATAAGACGCTTACGTTCAGGTGCCCTGCAGGTCGAGTGCGGGAAAAAGCAACAAGCAACTAATTTGCTGAACATCAAATCTTTCGTGGGCATTCCGGTCACGGTCTCTGCACACAAAACCTTGAACTCAAGCAAAGGTATCGTTAGAGATCGAGACCGATTGTTTGGTGATATGTCGGAACTTGATATAGGATCTGAAATGAAGGATGATGATGTACTCTTCGTCAAGCGCTTTTCAACTCGGAGAAACAATGACACCATCAAAACAAATACGTATCTGCTTACTTTTTCATGTCCTAATGCTCCCAAATCAGTGGAGGCAGGCTACTGTAACATTCCAGTTGATACCTACATCCCCAACCCGCTAAGGTGTTTTAAATGCCAGCAATATGGACACGGTGTAAATACTTGCACACTGTCTGCTGTGTGTGCTCACTGTGGTGAGAAGACACACACAACAGAAGATTGTGACAGTGGTTATAAAAAATGCACCGATTGCTCAGGCGACCATTCTTCATTTTCTAAACAGTGTCCAATTTGGAAAGAGCAAATGGAGATCAATAAAATTTACACAAAATATCTCTTTTTCTGAGACCCAAAAACTGGTAAAGAGATCTGAACATTCAGAAAGTTATGCTACAGTAGCAAAAACATCATCGGGTCTAGTTCTAAAACAACATCAACCACAGGCTGCCAAATACCTTGACTTGGGTAAACTGCGACTCTCCACAGCATTTGTGCACTGCTATATCATCACAGACTGAGGAATCACTTCCTAGTACTTCAAAGTCTTCTTCTGATAACAAATCATCATCTCAGTCAAACTCAAAGTCTCAGTCGACAGCTGATAGTCAGCAAACTGGACAGAGTGACAGAGCTCCTAAAGGGTCACAGAACAAAATTCAATTGTTCAATAAATACGGGTCTCTTGAAGACATGGACGTTTCTGAAAACGTCCATTCTAGGGCACATAGCTTGTCGCCCTCCCAAAGAGTGCGGGGTAGATCCCCAATAAATCCCCCCAAAAGATAGTTCATTCCAATAATATTGTCCAGTGGAACTGCAGAGGATTGAGGACTAACTTACATGAATTACAGCTTTTAGTCCAAGATTTTACACCTTCAGTGATATGTCTCCAAGAGACATATTTAAAACAAACAGATACATTTGACCTTCGTTATTTTAATGAATATCATTGTCTTGCACCTCCGGGTGAGGGAGTCACAGGCGGGTCATCCGTTCTAGTCAGACAAAACGTTATTCAAAGCCCTGTATCACTTAATACTAATATGCAGGCTGTTGCTGTGAGAATTACTTTACATGTAGCGTTTACGCTATGCTCACTCTATATTTCGCCGTCTTCGACGTTTGCTAAAACTCATCTTCAAGCCTTGTATGACCAACTCCCGAAGCCCTGTATTATAATGGGAGATTTAAATGGGCACAACCCACTCTGGGGTAGTGTAAATATAAACACTAAAGGTAAGTTGTTGGAGGACTTTTGTTCTGAAAATGATTTATGTATTTATAATGATGGTTCCAACACATATTTACACCCTGGTACAGGGACCTATTCTGCTCTCGACTTGTCACTCACAAATTCAGAACTACTAAATGAATTTGAATGGTCAGTCCACGACGACCTCTGTGGAAGTGACCATTTTCCTACTATATTAGAATCTGTAACTCCGCAAGGAACAAAGCAGAAGTAATTTCCGTCGCCATCCTATGGTGCATAATTTAAATAAATTTAAGGTTTTCAATGCTAAAGCACGGCGTACTTTTAAACAGAACAAACGCCAATCTTGGCAAAATTATGTATCCAAAATAAATTCTCGGACACCCATGTCAAAGGTATGGAACATGGTCCAGAAAATCAAAGGTAAAGGTACTAGATCTACTGTCCATCATATTAAACATGGAGATCAATTGCTTACTGATAAATCAGATATTGCTAATAAACTAGGTGAAACTCGCTAAACACTCTTCCTCTTCAAATTATGTACCAAACATCCAGCAATATAAAAAAACAACAGGAAAAGAAAGCTATTAATTTCAATTCTGATAATGGGGAAGATTATAATGAAACGTTTCTATTCATGAACTCCATACTGCTCTTGATCAAGCTCATGATACTGCTACAGGAGCTGATAACATACATTATCAACTCCTGAAACATTTACCAGAATCCTGTCTGGAAACTAAATATTCTTGATGGTATTTGGACATCGGGTAACTTTCCTCATTTATGGCGTGACGCCATAGTAGTACCAATACCTAAACCTGAACGTGATCATACGGATCCATCCAATTATCGTCCTACTTCGTTAACTAACTGTGTTTGCAAGACCATGGAACGCATGGTAAAGAATCGACTTGTTTGGTACTTGGGAACAAATAATCCTATCACAGATATACAGTGTGGTTTCCGTAAAAACAGAAGTACTGTTGATCACTTAGTGCGACTGGAATCATTTGTTAAAAACGCACTAATCAATAAACAACATGCTGTGTCTATCTTTTTTGATCTCGAAAAAGCATATGACACAACCTGGAAATATGGCATTTTGAGGGATTTACATGACTTTGGCTTGCGAGGTCGTTTGCCTCAATTTATTGCCAAGTTTTTAAATGACAGACAATTACAGGTCCGTGTGGGTTCGACCCTGTCTGATCATTACAATCAGGATCAGGATGTTCCACAAGGCAGTATTTTATCTGTCACTCTTTTTAGCATCAAGATCAACAGTTTATCGAAAGTTTTAAACGATTCAATTGATGGATCGTTATTTGTGGATGATTTTAATATTTCTTGTTGTGGTAAAAATATGAATACCATTGAACGGCAATTGCAATTGTGTTTAAACAAGCTTTAAATTTTCTAAATCGAAAACTAACTGCATACATTGTTGTCGTAAATACAAACCACATAACGACCCTGAACTGTCTCTAGATGGGACGCCCATTAAAGTTGTGAAGGAAGCCAAGTTCTTGGGTCTAATCTTTGATTCATTTTTAACGTTTTTACCACATGTTAAATCACTTAAAACTTAATGCCTGAAAGCACTTGACTTGTTGAAAGTGGTTTCAAATTCAAAATGGGGAGGGGATCAAGATACCCTTCTCCATCTATATCGATCACTCGTTCCTTCTAAACTTGATTATGGCTCTTCTTCTTGATCCTGTCCATCACCAAGGTCTTAGACTTTGTCTTAGGTCCTTCAGAACTTCACCTATTGACAGTCTCTACGTTGAGGCCGATGAACCATCTCTTGCACAACGCCGTATCAAATTACCTTCACAATATATCACAAAACTATACTCAAACGAATCTAACCCTGCATATAACTGTGTCTTCAATCCTCTTTATGAGGATTTGTATATCAAAAAATCTTCTTTTGTTCCACCTCTTGGGCTCAGAATAAAGCCGTTTATTGCTGCTGCTGGTATTGAGCTAGACAATATAGCTCCTTTCCGTCTTTTTTCCTCTCCCCCATGGCAGCTGGTTAGGCTACAGGTGGACCTAGCATTAACTACATTTAAAAAATCAGAAACGAATGAATTACAATATAAACAAGAATATGATCAATTGAAATATATATATAACAATTACAAATCCTTATTTACAGATGGGTCCAAGGACGGTGGCGCAGTTGCTTGTGCTACTGTCATTGGATCCAGAACAATACCCTCTAGATTACCAGACAATAGTTCTATTTTTACAGCAGACGCCAACGCCATACTAACAGCTCTGAAATATATTCAAAGACACCCTAAACGTAAACAATATATAATATATTCCGACTCTCTTTCTTGCCTTCAGGCTATTAAAAATATTTCTTGCAAACATCCACTTTTAATTGAAATTATTGAACTGTATAATACTTTTGCTACTGGCCAATACGACATCGTCTTTTGTTGGTTACCCAGTCACGTAGGTATTTCTGGGAATGTGATCTTGATGCAAAAGCAGCACTCAACAAATCTGTGACACCACTTCTTCTTCCATACTCTGATTACAAAGCAAGCATTAGAACCTACATCCGTGATCTGATGCAGAAGAAGTGGGACACCCAAGTAGGTATAAATAAATTGCATGAAGTAAAACCGTATATTGGTTACACCTACTTGGGCTGTCAGTCCAGATTTGAAGAAATTATTTTAAGACGATGTCGTATTGGCCATACGAGATATACTCATTCATACCTATTGAAAGGTGAGGATCCTCCGTTTTGCATCCCTTGTGATGAGAGAACCACGGTCAAACATATCCTGCTTGAGTGTGTTGAATTCTCCATCATAAGGGATAAATATTTCAATGTAAAAACAATTAAGGACCTTTTTAACACCGTAAGTGCTCATTAAATTCTTGGCTTTTTAAAAGAAATTGATTTCATGAATGAATTTTGATTATTATGTTCTGTAGATAGCTGCAATTTTAATTCATGGTAGTTTAGATTAGTAACTTGAATTGTTAGTGGCTGTACCCTCAAAGGGGGTTGAAGTACCGTAAAATTATTGTCCTCCTGAGAGGGTACGTAAGTCCCTAAACATTTCCTGTACGTTTAGACTTCCACTGTTTTTAATCGTAGCATATGTGTAGCTGAGGGGATGATGTAAATCCAACTAGGGTCCATGCAGGTAGCAAAGGTACTGTAAGTCCCCATGGTCCCTAGTATGCTGATGTACCTTCAGTTGTTGGCAATCTATAGCCTGATTTTATGTTGTATTGTCCGAATAGTGATATTAGTTTACCTTTCCACGCTAGTATTAATTCAAATTGTGATATTCTAGTTGTTTTACTGTCCTTCGCCGTCAGATTTTATAATATACATATAATCCTTTTCTTTGTTAAATGTTCTCGTCACAATATGGCTGAGATATTGCCGATGTGACGTTAAATATTAACTCACTCACTCACTCACTCACTTATTTATGCCACCCCAGAGTGGATTGTGGCCATTTAATCACCCATGATTAGACACGGTTTGGTTAGTTGATCAGAAAGAGCTTGCAGATTTGTTAGGTGAACAGCTGATGATGGCGGAATGTATAAAGACTACAAAGTGAATACAGCGTGCGACATAAGTCGCACTTAAACGGCTTGGAGATTTGTTGTGAGTTTAACTTGGCTATGGATAACATTTTGTCGCACCAGGATTGATGGTCCACCAGTAGCACCATCAGCCGGCGGAGAAAAATAGTGGTACGCATTGGAATGAGGTAGTTCAACATTATCTGTGTGTTTCAGGTGTCTTGTATGGAGACAGTTGACGGTTTAAAATCTTGGATTAATAATTGTAAATCATTTAACTTAGTCATCTACAATTCCATTGTATTTAAATATTAAAACTTTGGATATGATTATTTGCCCCTTTCGGTATTCTTCCATTTTGAGTCTTTTTGAAAGTGTAACTGTTTTGGTTTGGCGTGTGTTTTGAAGCTGGTTGAACAACTGGTTCCTCTACAATTCCATTGAATTTAAATATTAAAACTTTGGATATGATTATTTGCCCCTTTCGGTATTCTTCCATTTTGAGTCTTTTTGAAAGTGTAACTGTTTTGGTTTGGCGTGTGTTTTGAAGCTGGTTGAACAATTGGTTCCTTGTTACTTGACCGTTTCTAAGATGTATCTATCTCGGTTGATGCCTGCGATTGAAGAATATCTTTGGATGAGTCTCTGGTCTGTGCTCTGGTTGGAGCTGAAGTCCTTGCCCATGTGTAGTCTGTCTGGCAACTTACAGAATTATATGAAACAGGTTTTGGTCTGAATGGATACAGCAACTGCGTTAGAATACGTTGAGTCTGATTAATCTTGTGAAATAACAGGTTTTTCTGCTTCTGAAAATGATTTATTACACTGATGCTTTTCTTGTGAAATTGTATACTGAAGCTTCCAAGTAGGACATTATTTAGAAGAAGATGGATGGTTGCCAGAACAGTTAATACACGAAGGAGTTTAGTCACAAAGATTAACATCATCGCTTTTTCCGGCACATCTGTGACATACAGCCGTATTGTGGCAAGACTTTGACCAACAGCCGTATTTTTGGCAGGTATAGCACCTCAAAGGATTTGGAATAAATGTGTCAACCTTCAAGTTGCAGTATCACGCTTTTTGTGATTGTGGGTGTTAAGGCAGACAAAACGTGAACAGATAAGTGTTTTTTTGGAAGATTTCGTTGTTCACTTTAGCAGTGAAGCGTTTGACATAAAGCTTTGGAAATGCAAATTCTGTCAGAATCTCATGTTCACTCATGTCTGAAAGCCAACGTCCAACATCACGGACGATGCCTTTACTGTTTTTCGATGTCCCATAAGGGGACACCTTCGGAATATTCGCTAAAATTCAGGTCATTGCGGAATCTGAGATTGGATCAGTTTTCGACGCTCAGTGAGCACTGAACCATATCTTAGTAATTTGTATTTCCTTGACATCATCTGCTAAACCTTAGATGCTTTTGGCTACAGCGAAAGGCGTCAGCTTAGGAGATCCACCATCTGGTGCTGACATAACTAGGAAACGAGGCCAGTTATCCAGGTTTGTGACCAGGGAGTGTTAACAGGAACGATGTTATATACATGGGTCACCGACAGTCGACACCAGGGATACCAGGAGGGTATGCTCAATTAGGATCATCAAGAAAATGTTCTTCCAGATTGGCCCATGAGCCACCGCCTTCTGGGCATGTTAGACTCTAGGCAAGTTATTTTGTATTTGCTTACAGTAAACAAGTAATGAAGCTGAGTACAATTTTAACCAAGTCCAGAAAATTACAAGTTGTTTAATTCAAACGGGTGCAAAACAACATACACAGGGCTTAGCGTGACCAGGTGATTGGTTATACCGGACATATTCAACCACCCGTCAGGGCCAAACTTTTGTGTAGGGCAACGGGGACAGCGTTCCAGTCTGCTATTCTCTTAACCACCAGGATCCCTTCCTCCACCGTCACAAGCTCTTAGCGTTACCCAGCACCCACCGCGAGGAGGTGGCTTGTCATGGGTGCCCGTTCACTTGGAAGATCACAATGTCAATTCGACCTCGTAGCTGCCACACCTGCAGGTAATATCTCAATTGTTGACATCCTTCGTCAGCTATTCAAATGTGGGTCTAAATGTGAACGGCTTCCTACAGTTTGGATAGCAATTGGCACGTGTCAGTTAGAGTTGGTTAAGTCAGTGTGTAATGTTATCAATGGTAGTATGCACAAACTGAATAAAGAAGAAAATCTAATGAACCCAGGCAGATGCCACTAGAGACCCACTGTCCGTCTGTCCTGCATGAAACAAGGCCTCAAGGACCATTATAGGCATCATTTCATAAATTGTTTTATCAAAGAGCTTGGTACACGTGACATATCAAATAATGACACATATAATTCAGTAAATAAACCGAGGAAGACATCAGTGCAAACCATTCCGTACAACCAAACGTTTGACTTGACTCTTGTACCGGAAATTGCCATTCCAGTATTATATACTGCTACGTAATAACTGAGGTGAGACGATGATAAACCTTCACTCCGTCTGTATGTCTGTTCATACCTCAATTGCACTGCATTCGAGAGGTACAAATCCGTACAAAGAGAGATGTCTTGCTGTGTCTAGCAAATGCACTGCCACCTCTGCTATATTCTCTATATTCACAGGAAGTATTTGCTGATGCCTCGTGAAACAATAGTCATTCCATCACATCTTAGATCTAGGTGTGCTGAGGTTTCACAACGCAGATATATAATATGCTAAACGTACATCTGACCTACACATCTCGTTGTGTGATCTCAGTTAATAGCATTGATAACTATATAATTCTACTTACACATGAATTATTATGAAACAGCAATGGCAACAGGTCTGTCCCACCGCAGGTATCTGTGACAAACCCAAAATTGAGGAAAAACGAAAACATATGTTCCAAGTAAAACTAGGCCACCTCACCTCTAGGTCATGAATTTCATACTGCTTAAATAGCTTTTAAATCTATCACTAAATTCCTGTGAAAGGATTGACTATAATCTTTAGTTCTATTAGGGAAGGACTTTCCTATATTCAAAGAAAGTATTAGAGAGAAACGGGGTTAAAACCGTTTGGATTCTCAAAAACATAAAGTATTTGTTTGGCGTTGTTAAATCTCAGAACGTGACGGAGTTCGGTCCTGGCAAAACAGGATTTTAATTTTGATTTTGCAACATTGTAGAGCACTGTCCAACATGACAAACATAATGAAAAACCTCCTCCTTTGACACATGGAGCATTTGTAAATACACATAGTAACAAAGATGTACCTAAGGGTCTATCGTCAGCGATTAAGGACAATAGTATAAGCAAATGTGTAAAGTTTACTGAGAAAATAATGCGTAAAATACTATTTTCATGTTAGACTTAATGCTTCCTCATTGATGAAATGTTTCAAACATTTAGGGGTAAAACATTGACGCTACATTCCCTCCGTTCATAGTTCTTTTATGGATATGAATCAGAATTGATGCATGGGTCTGCAAAAAAGATACATTATCCAAGAAATTAAACTTAAGCTTAATCTACATCGATGATCTAATATTACAAGGGTAATGCTATTTTTCAGGGCAATATCATTTGCAGAGGACCGTTATTATAATTAAATGGATGGAATTTTCAATTTAATTAAAAACAACAAACACGTCATAGAACAACACAGATTACGCCACTATTGAGTGTAACTACATTCGACCTTGACCCATACTAGCAGCCGCCATTGCTTTCAGTGCTCAACAACGAGTTCCAGTAGATGTATTCATTGCTGTATGTTGTAGTTTATGATATAATTGTCAATGTTGGCACCGGCTAAAAATTACGTCATGACCCGCCCATGTCTAATAACATCCTTCGTTTTAATGATAATTCTACCCATTTTAGCTATTTTGTTCAATAATCATCAGCATTTTTTACGCTTATTTATCCATCTTGAAAACAAGGGCCTATGCATTTATGAACATTCAGAGTGAATGAAACAGAATGCTGTGACAAACGGGATGGTTATAACCTTCCAAAAGTCAAACTTCCTTTATGCCATCTTCTTCGCTTCAAAATACTTAAGTGACATACAAGCTCATTTCAAGAGCTTAACCGAGTATGTAGTTTTCAAATGGTCACTTTTCAACCCACCTGGCTTATCTGCCTCGTGTTTGTGAAACGCGGACCCGTATCTACAAATAAACAGTGACAAGAGCTGTTCGTTGAGTTGTCTACTGCATCCCATATGTTGCTGATTAAATTCCATTCGGATGAATCCAGACAAGGCATTCGGCTTCGTGCGTAGAGTGTATTTGTGGACGTGCACATGTGCATGGAATAATTACTTTATACTCCAGGACATGGGTTTGGCAGCTACGTCCTGTGTATGCTGGTGGTTAGGTTTCAGTATGGTTCAGATAAATCTCAATAAGGCTTTCAGGCACAATTTATAAGTGTGGACGTGTATGTGTGCACGCAATAGAGACCTGATGCCTCAGGACGTGTGTTCTCTGCAGCAGCTGACAGATTAGATTGTTGGGTTACCAGTAAACGCCAGTTTTCTAAATATGCAGCCCAACAATATTTTCTTAGCCTTAGCAAAACATGTTTATCAGCTTGTCTTCCATTTAGATTGTTACCATACCATGGTTGGTCAACACGTCTGAGCCACACTTAGAAGGATTCGTAATGGTAAAACATTCTTTTGCTGATATCAAAAATTGTGACAGAGATATAGCCACAAAAATGAGGAAATCTGTCACTTTTGACATGCCGGGGATCTTTAGGAAATGGACACACTTGACAAGCATGGTGCTGCTTGCACAAAAGTCTTCAAAAGATTTCATACTAACTATACATACTTCATATGCTAACTATGGAGCTGTGAAGCGACTCAGGTCAATTGATAATTAGTTCTACACACTCTGCTATTTATGCTTATTAAGAGACACTGTATATAAGTTCCCTTAATGGAGACACAAATAGGTATGATCAAAGGGGATTTATCAATGCTTGTCTGCGATAAACAATCAACCACTTAATGTGCCACAAATAATGTAGCAGGTAATGGGAATCGTCAAGACATAGTATGATGCAAATAGTATAATGAAATGGCAATGATTTAATGATATCAATTGGGAATCAGGCGATCAGATCTAATGGGTTTTAATGGTTCCATTTAGAACGTAGTTGTCCTGGGTCAGTTTCGAAATGAGTATTTCTCGAGCAACTTCAGTGATATAGAGCAAAACCTCTGTTGCCTAAACATGCACGAAGCTTCAGTTGCAGGCTTCTTATGAGATGACTGATATTACCTTGGTATGCTGTTCCACTCATCAGTAAGAACACCACTGTGTTCACTGAACGCAGAGAATGGATTTTGAGGTGGGCGAACACATCTGTAAATACGCATTGCACATGCCTGCTGTGGAGTGTCTGAGCTGAAAGCTGGTCGCGTCACTGTGTGGATGGTTGTGTCTCAGTCAAGGGGTACCCGTGACAATCCTGGTAAGAACTGGCCTTCAGCAAACCGTAACGGGATTAGGTCCGGTTCGTCGTATCCCAGATCGATGGTAATGCTGTTTATCACTTGATTGTATCGATGATTTACAGACCGGTACCACACAGCTTGAATATTGCTGAGTGTAGCATTAAACAACGAACAAATAAACATATTGAAGATTCATGTTGATCATTCCCGGGCGAAAACATCACACACCTGGTTTGCTCTAAGAAATTCAAACATGGAGCGAAGAGGACGTGCATGATTATCTTGAAAGATGAAACACTGTCCAACACATTGAGCCAATGGCAACTGGAGTGGTGCAATGATGTTATTCATATAGTATTGACCAGCAACCATCATGGCCAGTAGAGGGCATATTTCTGCCAGTCATTATGATGCCACCTCCATACCATTATGGAAGGACACTCTAAAACGACCTCGCTGTAGACGTCTGATATGGATGTATCCATACGGCCATGGAGGTCGAGGGTGATCCTGGATTCTTCCGAAAATATTACGTCTTTGATGTGACGTTAACTGCACCATTGAAGACCTTGATCAAAATACAGGCACAAAGTAGTGGGACAATATTCCATCTGAACAGAAGATCCGCACAGTCTTTACAATACGTTTTCACAAGCCGCCTGTTCCAACTGGTCTATTATCTGAATGGCAGCCCATAGCAGATTTCTTAATTATTTCCATTCAATGCGGTTAAGTAGAAGTTTCTTGTGCCAGGTCCATGTTCAGATTGGGGGCAACAATATTCTGACATGTGTCTATGCCTATGGTAGGTATATATAAACTACTGGCAAACGTAAGATGATCAACAATTTTACTTCTTTAATGCAAAGCTGTGTATCATCAAGAGTCCTTGAGCGTTTGGTTCAACGAAAACATTTTGCACAAACAATTCCCCAAATCATGCTCGTCGTAAGAGGCCACGATGTGAATCGGGTGGTCAGGTTCGCTGACTTGGTTGACACATGTCATCGGTTCCCATTTGCGTATATCGATTTCCATACTGCTGATCACTGGATTGCCTGGTCCAGACTGGATTATATATAGACCGCCGCTGTATAACTGGGATATTGCTAAGTGCGGCGTTTTAAAATAAGCAGTCCTAATAACAAAGATAAACCTTATATGCCACATCTTTCACGTGCATCATAACTGCCACATTTCTTTGAAAACGTTCTTGCCACGTACACTACGTACCTTTATTACCGCATTTTGAAGTATGTCCCTGCAGTTTGACTTTATTTAACATATGCTTTACTTCTTTTATGGCATATATACATATATTGATAATGGTGAGAATATGTTCTGCAGCCTCCACCCACATATTGCACGCAAGGGTTTTATAGGACACATATAACAAGCTGTGGTCTGGTCATAAACTGAAGCCCATACTCTCCACATAAATTGTCTGGAAATTATACTGTCATATGTATGTATTGCTCGGTATATACGGGGCTGCGTATTCAGTTTAGATATATTCTGCACTGCGTACACACTATACTATTCACACACGGCAACATTGTGAGATTGTATATCTACATACCTGTCCATCTATCTTATCTGAAAATGTTTCTACAAACCAAGAGAATTAAAACCTATTGTTAGATATCGCACATGCCCTCGGTCCTAACCTTTGCCAACCCTGTATACAACCTAAACATATGATCTATAATACCATGTGTGTGTGCGTGTGTTCGTTTACTTGACAATGTATCCATACGCGATGGCCTCGTTGTTATGGGCAGCTGTAGTAAATGTATTGTATTCGAGGCAATGGGCCCACTTAGAATGTGAAAGGCGTATGGTACAAGCAGAGACTCGATCTATACAGTACAAAGGTCTCTTTACATAGTCATGCGTAAACTGACTCACTTTGCCAGCGATAATTTGACGACAATCAATACCGCCCTGGCTACATTCAGACCTGTCTTGTGGAGCTTTATGCCTACCTGACCAGACGCCAGAAATATTTTCAAACGAGACTCAAATGACAAAAGCGTGCTACGAAGCGCATCACATCAAGTAATTCTGTACACACAGTCAAATGCCAGCTAGTGAGAAATGTGTCCGGGCGTGAGGGCGTGTGTGTATGTGTGTGTATGTGTCTGTTGCATTGGATTACTTTTAAAGCCGCTCACGGATAAACGGCAGTGGCCTGGAAATGACCTGTGTCTGTGTCTGTCTGCCTGTCTGTACATGCGTAGGAAAGCGTGTGTGTATTATATTTATAGCCGGGACCAGACTGAAAGAAATAATCGAACCTGTTTCAGCTAAACATTGTGAACAACGTTCTTTACCGTCGTTGTCATACTGTCAAGCAAGTCTGACTGACCACCCAATACATGCCAGCTGCCTCTTATAATTCACATTTGGGTGACATACCCTCCAAACTAGACACGCTTGGGTCAAGGGAAATGATTTTTAGCAGTTTGTTTACAGATTCTATTCGTAACGGTCTCTCCTACTACAAACTTGATTGATCTTTGTGGCATAATTGTTAAATGGCGTCATTCAATCGAACGAGTAAACGATTCACTGTTTATGGCAACACACATCATGGTGTTTATTCAGCCTTTGTAAGGGTAACGTGCACTACATACCTAAAAAGTCTAAACAGCTGGATAGAACACAGACATATTGAAAGCGGAGCAGAATATGTGATAACAGTCACGTTTACCCTCGAGGTAATATATTACATTATTAAATATCAGTTGCCCCCGGACATTTCAAAGTAGATAAGTTAATACTGGTTGGTAATCGTACTGGCACCGAGTGTATTCAGGGTTAGCGTGAGTACTTTGACCTGAATTTCATTGGGTTACTTGGCAAGAATTTACAGACGTAACAGTGTAAAAATATGGTGCAAAAATATACCGAAGACTGGAGCTGCTGGACTTTAGCTCGGCACAAGGGGGAAAGCTGGCAGTGAAGTCGACGACTTTAGGGATGTCGACTTCATCACGCCGAACTGTCGTTCGCAACAAAGTTGACATTATGGGTGAGTGATTGAGTTGAAATTTATCGTCACATCGGCAATATGTCCGCCATATAGTGACGAGAACAATTAATTCTATATATAATAATGAATGGTAAATGGTAAAAACCTGTCAACGAAAGGCAGTGAAATAACTATGACTTATTCGAACTTAAAAGTAGTAAATAGATCTAAAACACTTTCACTATAGATGGAAATAGAAGGTAAAACAGGTTATTTATTGCCAACAACTGAAGACAGGTCACCCTACTAGGGACCCGACATTATGAGTCTCAACTTTATTTCACAGAGTAACCAGAAAGCTACTGATAAAAAAGTACAAGGGATTAACAACAGGGAGTGAGTGAGTTAAGATTTTGAATCACATCGACAGTATCTCAGATATACAATGACTTATCGTACAGATTTATAGTACATGAATTAAGATAATAAAACCATACCAACGAAGAACAGTAAAATGAGCTGAAGATCTCAAATATAGACATAAAACCAATTGCACATTTTAATTAGGGAGGACAATACAACATGAAAACCGGGTATAGACTGCCAACAACTGATACCCATACTAGGAACCATGTTGCATACAGTAGATGGACTTCCTGCTGAAATTCTACTTGGTTCCATATTGACAACAGCATGTAATTCAGTGACTTTGGAATATATTTGAATGAGGGCAGGTGATGAGAACGAACAGTAAGTAGCACAGATCATGAAGTCAATATGCAGGAGGGATTAAGAAGTAAAACCAGAAGAAACAAACAAGCAGATAGGATGTTTATAGATAAAGATACTTTGATTATATGTTCCATCTATTTCACTAGTGACAGACCAACTTGTAGAACGCCGATTAAAGAAGTGAAAAAGCTGACGAAGTTCTTGTTACCGTCTTTTGGACATCATTATGTCTCACTGAATGTCTGTGCAAACACATCTTTTGATAATGTGTGTGGTCTTGATGATTTCTATAATTTCTAGATAACTGAAAGAAAATTGGTATTTAACAATACTTATCTTTAAACCATATCAGATCATTGATATTCTCGAAGCTTCAGTCAGTCATCTTTACCAGGAGCCCTTGTTTTAATCTTCCGAATCAAAACAGATTTTCAGTTTTGTAAGCACCAAAAAGTACCTGATCAGCAAAAGAATCCATTAGTATCTGGATGGCTGCTACTACCTAATGATACAAAGTTATTTTGTTCATTTTATCTGTACATTTCTTGCACCATTTTGAAATCTCTAAAACAGTTTGTTCCCTGTCTCCGCTATGCTGCAGGTGATAGTTGCTTTCAGTTATTTTATCAATATGAAGCCGATGAAGTTCAGAAGATAAAGATATATCTGTGGGTAAGTTTGCAAAATTAGTCGTTTTCAAATCTGACAAGTCTTATATCACTGTTTCAACGTTTTTTTAAAAACTTTGACGTATGCAGATGGACAAAAAGTCTTAGACGTGTAGTCAAACACTGTGTGTGCTACTAACTTGAACGCATAGTCAGTGGTTAGCTATATTGCATTTGAAACAGCTCAGTAGCCCGGGGTCGAGTAAAAGTAGTACAAACAGCTGTCTGCACCGAACATCTGTACTGGAATGTTGTTTTGTGTGCCAACTACAGTCTCATATAACAGCCAGCTGACGTCTTACGAAATTACTTTAATACGTAACACGTTCGGGAGGTTCAAAGCCATATGAAAATAAGGGAACAACTATTTTGCTATGAAGCAAGCTAATGTTGGAGGGATAAACATTGTCCACAGAAAGTGATATTTGACAAGGATGTGGAAACTATTTAGGAAATGTCATGCATTTTCGTGAAGAGTTTGTCGATATAATGCCGTTGGTGATCAGGCAAATGAGGAGTACAGTTCTTTGATCATTGACGTTACGCATCTTCCGTCTGCAGTTTTGAGCTCGCCGTCACTTGCCTTATTTGATGCAATCGGGTTAGACGAAGACGTATTGCTGCACTTGCTACTTAGTTCTCGAAATGATACTCTCTTGTCCCAATGCCATGTGCTTCTGATGAAACCGTTATGCTCGGACGATAATTAGAAGACCAACTTCTGTTCTAAATTTTTAATCCCAAATTTACAAAAGAAATCAAATCGACGGGATCGTCTAACGTTTTGTTTTGTCTGTGACCTTAAAATGACATTTGTAAAACTGCCATTGACTCTTTAAAGAAACAACAATTCTTTTAAGTTCAACTAGTTATGGGTGATTTGACAAGTCACGATTTTTTGTTACGTTTGTACGAAGCTGAAAAACATAATGCATTCAGCATAATGTTAATTTTGTTCTTTTCAGAGTTTACAACATTTAAGCAGACCGATAGATTGATCAATGGCGATACGCAAATTGCACTTACCTCAAACACATTCTGTGAGAAAAAAAGTCTTACTTACTTGATTACAATAATAATCCTAAAATGGTCAGTATTTGGACACTGATTTGTCTTTGCGCGGATTGTTTTGGGGCGTTGAAATTCAATATTGAACAGAAAATAAACATGTTGAGTTGAGTAAAAAGCTAAAAGGAAATGACTGGTCTTTGCAAATATCTTCTTTGAGTGGCATTTAGAAGTTAGTGTGATGAACAACGGGGAGAATTCTGTTGTTGATATAAAACCTTATTATTGATATGGTAAAAAATAGAGAGAAAAAGCAAAAATAAAACCCCAGTGTTACAACTTCTTCTTTTAAAAGCTCCACCTCAAAGTCGTTTATATTGATAATAAAGAAGATGTATATCCATAGAAAGCTTCCTGTGGTTTGCAAATCCTGGCCGATGTTACCGGAACTGCCCCACATCTTGCATTATCTTGTATGTCACGTATATATACGACGAGTCCTTTGTTGAAACTTCGATGTGGTGATGATTGCAGATAATGGCTCTGTTGTCTTTTACTAAAGTTAAGTGAGGCAGTAAGGTTATTCCGTTTCTTTTGGTATTGGTTGTGCCGAGAGACATCCAGTAAGTTCATTATTCCACAGATGGTCCATAATTTGCATAGTGTTCGGCAAGGTAATATTCACAAGTATGCTCAAGTGGTGATACCAGTGTGATGCAAACAGTATGTGGGACTATGTTCCTTATTTAACAAATAAGCTAAGAGTGGTAGCGTTAAAGGTAGAGCTGTTCAGGTATATGATGAGTCAAACAGAAGCAGTGCAACAACCGGAGCTGCCCATGTTCTGCATTATCATGTACTCTTAAAAAGCAATGAACTTAATTTTTTCTTTACCGTTGAAAAATTTGGGAGAAACATAGGAGTCAATCATTGTTGATATGAAAATAATGGATCTTGTGAGAATGCGTCACCTCTTAAACTTTCATGATGACCATCGTTGTTTGTGGTCTTGTAAGATGATTGGTGTTTGATGTGAGATTTGCATGCCTATCACTTTCATTTGCAAACAAAAAACACGGCTTGAAACTAACAACAGTGTGGTCTTAGATGATAGACAAACTTACTGGTCTACAATATCTTGTGGACCT
Source organism: Haliotis asinina (assembly GCF_037392515.1). Taxonomy (NCBI): domain Eukaryota; kingdom Metazoa; phylum Mollusca; class Gastropoda; order Lepetellida; family Haliotidae; genus Haliotis; species Haliotis asinina. The sequence continues at coordinate 90,434,044 of NC_090280.1, forward strand.
TCCTGAATACCGACTAAATCAGGAATGACACACCACGCACATGTATGGAGCTGCTGTGTTGCATACGTGTGTCCCATGTGTTGTGTTTCGGGGTGGTGGTAAAAAGAAATGATGCTGCGTTCAACAGGTGACTGTCTTTGAAAAGCTTATTAGGGCTTATACTTCCTATCGAAATTGAAATTTCAGTTTCCCTTATTTTTAAGCTTTCAGTTGAATATATTTTTAAACAATTGCGTTCGTGCTGATAAATTGAACCGCTCGTAGTTTGGAAAATAGAAAAAAACTGGGACATTGGTGCTCATGTCTGTCTGTTTGTCTGTTATTTGTACTTAGATTGAAACATCAATATCCCTTTTCCAGCTACACCAAATGTTGCGTTGTCCTGCCTAGGACACTATCATGATCAGATGTCATTTGCCATGCCCTCCTCTATAACCTGTGCGGCAAGGAGCAGCGTCAAATACTCTGTCATCTGATACAGCCCAACGTCACAGATAACAATAAAGTGTGAGATTAAGATAATTAGGACCCAGTATTAGTATATGGATTTCTGCCTGCCAAATGGCAACAACCTCATTGTCATGTTATGCAATAAGAATCATTACTTTACCCTTCGAGTTCAGCAATATGAGATCGGTTCCAGCCTTTTCACCACCACGTCTCAATTGGTCAAGTAGAGAACACGTAGATTATACGTAGCTTAAAATTTCATAAATGTTTAACACTAACACCAGGGATTTATACATTGTAAATTGCACCATTAAATGCCTGATTAAAACGAGGTATATAAAATATGGCCGCGAAGCACAGAGCATACACTATTCCCAGTCTACTTTGGAAACGCCTGAGTAACCGCCATTTGTCAAGGAGTGATGTACCTTGACAAGTCATGTTATTTATTTGCCTTGGTTACATAGTGTTTGTTGTTTTGACTCCTTGCAACCGGTACAACAAATTCTTAGATAATCAATACATAAATAATATCGAACGCAAAACATTCGCAGGTAAAAAGTTATTTCTCGTCAGTGAGTGTGTGACTGAGGGACGCCTTGTCGAGTTTCAGAATGCACCGAAGGCGAGCTACTTGACACACCCTGGCAGGTTGCATTGATTGGAAGTATCGCTAGCTAACATGGTTATATTCGTGAACAAGATTGAGATTGTGTGTTATACATATTACGTATGCACCCGACGAGCATACTAACATAGAAGCGGCAAAACCCTTTTCAGACAGACAGGCAGAGAGGTTTATTTCGTAGATATGGCCATGAGGCCAATAGTACACAATGACATCTTGTGTTAAATTATTGAACCCTTTTCACATTCATAACAAATCTCTGTCAAAAGCAGTGTCGATTGTACAGTTGTGACTATATGAGCAGATATTTGTGATATTGCAAGACGATGAACCGTATATATTGCCTTTGACGACCTATCTGTTTTCAGATGTTCAGATGTTAGTGTGTGTGTGCGTGCGTGCGTGTGCGTGCATGTGCGCTGATCTGTTTGTCATTGATCAAGGGAATTTTCCATGAGCTCATTAAATCGCCTCTGACATAAATACTTGGAGTTCTTCTGTACCCATCAAATTCTCCTGATCCGTATTTCACCCCACACGAAAAGAACTCTGACCGCAAATTTACTCGAAACATGATGACGTGACGACAGCTTTGTAAACAGCCGAAACAAGGTCGGGCAATGTAATAGAGCAATCATATTCTATGGCTCGATCTCCATAAAACGTCTACAAGGTCCCTGTTTTTAACTGTCTTGTTTAGAGGTATCTGACTCTTTCTTGTTTCACATACACTAAAAGCCAAAAGAAACGTTACTCACCCACCCCCTCTCCCTACCTCTAGAAAGTAATGAAATACTACCAAAGATATGTTAGAAGACATTAATTTGCCGGCACCCGTGAACGGCCAGCTCCTCGTGGTGGGTGCTGGGTAACGCCAAGAACCGTTCATCCCCGTTGTGGACCCGGGGGGATATTTGGTCCACCAACCCGTTTGTCGTGGGTTGCGGCCCTGTGTCCGTGGAGGGGATCCTGGTGGTTGAGGGCAATAGGAGCCTGCAACCGTGTCCCTGTTGCCTAATACACCACTTCGGCCCTGACTACACCTAGACGGGTGGTGGAATGGGCCCGGTTCAACCAATCGGATGGTCATGTCGTGCCCTGTGCATCACTTTGCACAACAACTTATATTCTGAATGCACTGTATTGTTACTTTTAGGCTTCGACTCTTTTGATTTGTCAAACATTACTTGTGTAGAAATATGTCATATATAAATTTGCCTACAGTCTACATGCCCAGAGGGCGATGGCTCATGGGCCAATCTGGTAGGATTTATCATTTATGGATACTTTCCTGCTTGAGTATACCATCCTAGTATCCTTGGTGCCGTGTGCTGGAGACCCGCATACAGTAGGCATCGTCCCCGTTGACAATCCGTGGTGGGTGGGGAGCTAGGAGGGTGAATCATATTCAATACCACCATGGCACGCCCACTGAAAAAAACGTTCTCCCAAATCCTGATGACTGGTCACGCCTTTTGGTCATCTCAGCACCAAATGATGGTCCACTATAATTGAATCCTTTTGCCATTGCAAAGGAGATAGAAGGTTTAGCTGGCGATGTCAAGGAAATCAAGAAGCTACGTTCTGGATCTCTTCTGGTCGAGTGTAAAAAGAAAATGCAATCACAAATACTTCTTTCAACCAAATCACTGGCTAATGTTCCTGTGGAGGTTTTCCCTCACAGGACACTCAATATAGTTGCAAAGGTATTGTTCGTGATGTGGGACGTTGCCTTTCAGATATGGATGAGAGTGACATCATTTCAGAATTACGTTCACAAGGGGTAACTGCTGTTAATCGGTTCACTTCCAAAAGAGAAAATGACATTAATAAAGACCAATACCTATTTATTTACATTTGGTCTTCCAACACGTCCGGAATCACTGAAGGCTGGTTATTGTCACTTAAGGGTTAATAAGTACATCCCAAAACCCCTGAGGTGCTACAGATGTCAGAAATATGCCAATGGCTCTAAATCATGCCGCAGCCCGGCTGCTTGTTATCGATGTGGAGGCACCTGTGAAGATGGCAAACTCTGTGATAAACCTCCAGCGTGTGTAAACCGCTCTGGAAATCATCCTTCATCGTCTAGAACATGCCCTACATGGGAACTCCAGTCAAAAATTTCGAAAATAAAACATGAACGTAATGTCTCTTTTTGGGAAGCAAGGAAACTTGTACTAGCTCTTGAAAAACCAGGCCCATCTTATGCAGCTGCTGCTTCAGCCTCAACTCCAACTTCTAGACCGGTTTCATATCAGTCAGTATGCTGTCAAACTGATTATGCATGGATGGAGTCCTTTACTCCGATCCTGACTACACCTCATCGACAGTCGTCTAATTCTTCATCTCAAATGGATGATTCATCTACAGTTGTCTCACCCTCGCCAATGAGTTTAACAGTGATTCCGCAGTCGGTACCAAAACAGCGTGGCTTTGCACGGATACAGAATCGTTTTCAAACCTTAGAGGACATGGACGTATCTCCTCTCAATCATCGGCGCAACACCAGTAAGTCGCGTAGAAAAGGGAAACACAGATCCCCTGTACAACCACCTTTAACACGAGCGTGTCTAGTTCAATTATTCAGTGGAATTACAGAGGCCTTAGGACCAATTTCAATGATTTGCATTTATTGATACAAGATTATAAGCCATCAGCAATATGTCTGAAGGAGACTTACCTTAAAGAAACTGATAACTTTGGTTTACGTACAATACCTACCATCCCTTCTCCCCACCAGGTACTAAAGGTACTGGTGGATCTTCCATTTTAGTCAGACAGGGTGTGATTCATAGCCCTGTCTTACTTCATACCAATCTTCGGCACCCGTGGCGAGCCACCTCCTCGTGGTGGGTGCTGGGTAACGCCAAGAGCTCGCCAACGCCCCCTTTGTGGACCCGGGGGGATATTTGGTCCACCAACCCGTTTGCCGTGGGTTGCGGCCCTGTGACGGTGGAGGAAGGGATCCTGGTGGTTGAGGGCAATAGGAGCCTGTAATCGTGTTCATGTTGCTCAATCATCCACCTCACCTAGACGGGTTCAACCATTCGGCTGGTCATGCCAAGCCCTGTGCATGAATTGTATCTATTTCATTGCACAAATTTGATTTTGGATTTGGTTTAATTTCGGTCTTGACTCTATTGTTCATCAACAAAAAAATTTCTCATTTTGCAATATGTTGTTGTGATCTTTCCCTAGAGTCTTAAGTCCAGAAGGCGGTGGCTCAAGGGCCAATCTGGTGGACTAATTATTTATAATTCTTCGGCTGGAGTATATCATCTGAGTATCCTTGGTGCTGCAAACTGGAGAACCACCTGTTTTTAGCATTGTACTTGTGATACTCCGGGGTGGGTGGGGATCACGGATGATGAAATAAAAAACAAATAACCATGGCTTATGAAACTCCTCTGAAGAAAACTAAACGTCAACTTGAAGTATATCCTGTTGACAATGACCTCAGACTGCCCAAACCAATCGATTACCGTCCACGTTTTCTAGTTATTGAGAATGAAGATAACACTCCATTAAAATTAAGCCCTTTTGCTGTGTCTAGGGAAATCCAAGGAATTGCTGGAGATGTGGAGACTATCAAAAGATTACGTTTTGGTGCATTGTTGTTTTAGTGTGCCCAAAATCTGTTGAACACTTAAACATTTATTGGCATTCCGGTCACTATCACAGCCCACAAAACACTCAACACAAGTAAAGGAATTGTAAGAGACTATGATCGATTACTCGCTGACATGTCGGAATTAGATATCGCCTCTGAGATGAGAGCTCAGGGTGTACTCTATGTGAAACGTTTTTCAACTCGAAAAAACAATGAAACCTTTAAAACCAACACGTATCTGTTTTCATTTTCTTTACCTTCTGCTCCAAAATCACTTAAGGCAGGCTACTGCAATCTAAATGTTGACACGCACATTCCCAATCCTCTCATGTGCTTCAAATGCCAAAAGTTTGGCCATGGAGTAAACTCGTGCACCTTGTCTGTTGTTTGTGCTCACTGCAGTGAAAAGTCCCCCACAACAGAAGATAGTAACAGTAATGTTTAAAAATGTGTCAACTGTACAGGGAATCACCCATCTTACTCTAAGGACTGCCCTCTTTAGAAACAGCAAATGGCAATTAATAAAATATAGTTCATACAAAACATCAGCTTTGCTGATGCAAAAAGACAAGTTCTAAGCTCAGGACAAACAGAAAGCTATGCTTCCATTGCCCAAAAGAACGCCCGAAACAACATCTAGCACAGTTACTGTATCTGCCAGCTGTCAGACAAATTTGACTTGGGTGAAAACGGATTCTCCGAACCTTCTCTCACCCACTACATCTACTCAAACAGGAGAATCACCTCCTGGTCTCTCTCAAGCACAATCAGAAACAACCCCTGATCTTGAATCATCTTTGCAATCGTCAACAAAGTCTCAACAAAGTCTCACTAAATCCAAAAGTAAAAAGCTAGAATTTGCACACACAAAACAATCAGCGGCAGAGCCCCAAAGGGGTCAGAAAATACAATTCAATTATTCAATAAATATAGATCACTTGAAGACATGGATGTGTCTGAAAACGTCCATTCTAGGGCACATAGCTTGTCGCCCTCCAAAAAGGTGAGCGGTAGATCCCCAATAAATCCCCCCAAAAGTTTATTCCAACAATATTATACAATGGAACTGCAGAGGAGTGAACTAACTTAGGACTAACTTAGATGAATTACAGCTATCAGTCCAAGATTATACACCTTCAGCGATCTGCCTCCAAGAGACGTATTTAAAACAGACACATGCATTTGATCTTCGTCATTTTAATGCATATCATTGTTTTTCACTTCCGTTTTTCACTGGAGGATCATCCATTCTTGTCAGACAAAACGTTATCCATAGCCCTGTTTTACTTACTACTAATCTTCAGACCGTTGCACTGCGACTAACTTTGCACGTTGCGTTTACATTATGCTCCCTCTATATCTCACCGTCTTTGACGTTTCACATAACCGATCTTCAAGCTCTGTATGACCAACTCCCGAAGCCCTGTATTATAATGGGAGATATGAATGGGCACAACCAACTTTAAAAAGGCTAACTGGGCTTTATATGAAACACTGTGTGCTGCAAAACTTAAACCTGAACGTTTGACGCTCCTGATGCTATTAAATGTTCTTCGGATGAACTAAATTCCATGGCTGATGAGTGTATACCAAATTCCTCTGCAGTTCCCCAAATCCGGAAACCATGGTTCAGTGATGAATGCAAACACTCTAGGAAGGCAAGGAAAAAGGCAGAACATTGTTTTCATTGCCATCCTATGGTGCATAATTTAAATAAATTCAAAATTTTAAATGATAAAGCCCGGCATACTTTTAAACAGAGCAAACGCCAATCTTGGCAAAATTATGTATCCAAAATAAATTCGAGGACACCCATGGTCCAGAAAATCAAAGGTAAAGGTACTAAATCAAATGTCCATTATCTTAAACATGGAGATCAATTGCTTACGGATAAATCAGATATTGCGAATGAACTGGGGGAAACTCTCGCTAAATACTCTTTCCTCTTCTCATTATGTACCTAAATTTCAGCTGTATCAAAGACAGCAAGAAAAGAGAACTATTCATTTCAATTCAGATAATGGGGAAGATTATAATGAAACATTTTCTATTCATGAACTCCATACTGCTCATGATCAAGCTCATGACACTGCTACTGGAGCTGATAATATACATTATCAACTCCTGAAGCACTTACCAGAATCCTGTTTAGAGACGCTTTTATCAACTTTTGATGATATTTGGACTTCAGGGAAATTTTCTTCTTGATGGCGTGACGCTAGAGTAGTACCAATACCAATCCTGGACGTGATCATACGTATCCATCAAATTATGGTCATTAACTAGCTGTGTTTGCAACACCATGGAACGCATGATAAATAATCGACGTGTTTGGTACTTGGAGACAAATAACCTCATAACAGATATACAATGTGGTTTCCGTACAAACAGAAGTACTGTCGATCACTTCGTGCGTTTGGAATCATTCGTGAAAAAACGCACTGATTAATAAACAACATGCTGTGTCTATCTATTTTTATCTTGCAAAAGCAAATGACACAACCTGGAAACATGGCATTTTAAGAGATTTACACGATTTCGGTTTGCGAGGTCGCTTGCCTGAATTCAAAGCAAACTTTTTAAATAACAGACAATAACAGGGTTCTACCCTGTCTGTTCATTACAATCAGGATCAGGGTGTTTCACAAGGTAGCATTTTGTCTGTCACATGTTTTAGTATAAAGATAAACAGTTTATCCAAAGTTTTAAATGATTCAATGTGATGGATCGTTATTTGTGGATGATTTTAATATTTCTTGTTGTGGTAAAAATATGCATACCATTGAACGGCAACTGCAGTTGTGTTTAAACAAGATTAACAAATGGTGTCTTGAAAACGGCTTTAAATTTTCTAAATCGAAAACTAACTGCATATATTTTTGTCGTAAGTACAAACCACATAAAGACCCAGAACTATCTCTAGATGGCACGCCAATTAAGGTTGTGAAGGAAGCTAAGTAGGGTCTAATCTTTGATTCACACGTAACGTTTTTACCACACATTAAGTCCCTTAAAACTAAATGCCTGAAAGCACTTGACTTGTTGAATTCTAAATGGGGGGGGGGGGGGGGGATCAAGCTACCCTTCTCCATCTATATCGATCACCCGTGCGTTCTAAACTTGATCAGTTCATAACCCGTTTGGACCTCTTGATATGGAGGTCACTCCTTCACAGCCAGAATGAGGGGGTAGACGTTCCTCGCGTTCAATATCCCCGGTTGAACCGTCATGAACAGCACTATTAATTTAATGCAATGGAAATGCAGAGGCCTTCAGAATAATTTTCATGATCTACAATTATTAGCTCAAGCATTTAATCCATCGGTTTTTAGTTTACAAGAGACATACTTGAAAAGTACTGATAACTTTGAATTGCGTCGGTACAATTCATTCCATTCCTTCTCGCCTCCAGGTGATAGATCTACCGGTGGCGCTTCTATTATTGTGAGGCAGGATGTTATCCACAGCCCGGTTCCTCTCAAAAGCAATCTGCAACCTATTGCTGTCCGTCTCACTTTACAGATCACCTTTACGCTTTGTTCTTTGTATAGTTCTTCAGTTGTTCTCTGACAAACCGAAACGTATTGCCGATGAAACTATTCCTAAGGCCTCTGCTAAACCACATGTACGTAGACCATGGTTTACTGACAGTTGTAAACAAGCTAGGAAGTGTAGAAAGAAGGCAGAAAAATATTTTCGCCACCACCCTAGTTAATAATTTAAATACTTTTAAAATAAACAATGCCAAGGCTCGACGTACTTTTAAACAATGTAAACGCCAGTCTTGGAAGACCTTTGTATCAAAGATTAATTCACGTACACCAATGACAAAGGTGGGGAACATGATACAGAGAATCAAGGGTAAAGGTGGAAATTCTAGTGTTCATCATCTAAAAGATGGACCCGAGGTTTTAACTGATAAAACTGACATTGCAAACAAGTTGGGTGAAACTTTAGCTAGACATTCTTCTTCCTCAAACTATAATACAAAGTTTCAGAAATATAAAGATCAGCAAGACAACGTAATATTAACTTTCATTCTGATAATGGTGAAGATTATATTGAACTCTTTTCACTACATGAGCTGAATACTGCCTTAGCGCAAGCTCATGATACGGCAACGGGTGCTGATAATATCCACTATCAGCTCCTAAAACATTTACCCAATACATGTCTTGAAACTCTTCTGAACATTTTTTATCATATTTGGACAACAGCCAAACAGACAACAGACAACGTGGCGTCAAGCCATTGTTGTACCAATACCTAAGCCTGGTCGGGATCATACAGATCCATCAAATTACAGACCTATTTCAGTAACTAGCTGCGTTTGCATGACCATGGAACGCATGGTCAATAATAGAATAGTATGTTTTTTAGAATCCAATAATCTTATTACTAACATCCAATGTGGTCTTCCCAAACATACAAGCACTATTGACCATTTGGTTCGACTAGAATCACTTGTCAAAAATTCCATCGTCCATAACCAGCATGCTGTATCAATCTTTTTCGACCTTGAAAAGCTTATGATACAACATGGAAATATGGTATCTTAAGAGATTTACATGATTTTGGTTTGAGAGGCCGTTTGCCTCATTTTATATCACAATTTTTAGCAGGCAGACAATTTCAAGTTCGTGTCGGATCAACCCTGTCTGACCATTATAATCAGGATCAGGGGGTTCCACAAGGCAGCATTTTGTCTGTTACTTTGTTTAGCATAAAAATCAATAGTCTCTCGAAAGTATTGCATGATTCAATAGATGGGTCATTGTTTGTGGATGATTTTTTGTGTTTCGTGTCGTAGTAAAAATATACCTTTGAGAGACAATTGCAGACATGTTTAAATAAAATTTATAAATGGTCACTTGAGAATGGATTTACGTTTTCACAGATAAAAACCAAATGTATACATATCTGTCGGAAACATAAACCCCATAAAGATCCTGGACTGTTTTAGATGGCTCTCCAACAACCGTTGTAAAGGAAGTCAAATTTCTGGGACTGATTTTCGACAAACATTTGACCTCTTTAACACATATTAAGTATTTGAAGACCAAATGCCTGAAAGCATTCGATCTCCTAAAAGTGGTGTCCAATATAAAGTGCGGAGGGGATCAAACTACCCTCCTTCATTTGTACAGATCACTCATCCGATCAAAGCTTGACTATGGATCCATCGTGTATGGCGGGGCCTGTTGAAGAACTTGAAACTGCTTGTCTTGGATCCTTCCGCACTTCTCCTATTAACAGCATTTATGTTGAAGCTGATGAGCCTTCTTTAACCCAACGACGTATTAAATTATCTTTGCAGTACATTTCTAAATTATATTCGAATCAGACGAACCCTGCATATAACTGTGTATTCCATCCCCTCAATGAGGATCTGTACAACAAAAAATCTTCTCTTGTTCCACCTCTAGGGATAAGGGTTAAACCGTTCCTTTCTGCTGCTGGCATTGACCTAGAACATATTTCTCCTTCTCGTTCTCTGTCTTCTCCTCCTTGGCAATTGGTTAGGCCACAAGTCGACCTAACCATGACTATATTTAAGAAATCAGAAACTAATGAATTACAATATAAACAAGAATATAATCAATTAAAAAGTAAATATAATACATATAAATCCATATTTACAGATGGATCCAAGGATGGTGGGGCAGTGCCTTGTGTCACTGTCATTGGATCCAAAACAGTATCTTCTCGACTGCCAGACCATACCTCAATTTTCACAGCTGAAGCAAACGCTATGTTAACAGCCTTAAAATATAACAATAAACACTCCAAATATAAGCAATATATTATCTTGTTAGACTCTCTTTCGTGCCTTCAAGCTATTAAGGGTCTTTCTACCAAACATCCACTTTTAGTAGATATTACTGAATTGTATAATGATCTTGCTACTGGCCAATACGACATTATCTTTTGTTGGTTATCCAGCCACGTTGGCATTTCTGGGAACACACTTGCCGATTTTGCTGCCAAGGCAGCACTCAACAAATCTATGACACCACTTCTTATCCCATACTCTGATTATACAGATGTCATCCGATCTTACATCCGGGATCTTATGCAGAAGAAGTGGGACACCCAGGTAGGTATCAATAAATTACATGAAATTAAACCCTACATTGGTTACACCTACTTGGGTTGTCAATCTAGATTTGAAGAGGTCATCATAAGGCGATGTCGTATTTGCCACACTAGATATACTCATGAGTATCTATTGAAAGATGAGGATCCTCCGTTCTGTATCCCTTGTGATGAAAGAATCATAGCAAAGCATGTCTTGCTTGACTGTGTTAAATATTCCATATCAAGGGATAAGTATTTTAAATCACGAACCATGAAGGAGCTTTTTAGTAATGTTAGTTATCATTTAATTATCGCATATTTAAAAGAATTGGATTTGTTATCAGATTTGTTAAAAGATAAATATTTTATGCGTGGTAATTTGTATTAGTAACTGGGATTGGTAGTGGCTGTACCTTCAAGGAGGGTTGAAGTAGAGTAAAATTATTGTCCTCCTGAGAAGGTACGTAAGTCCCAAGGCATTCAAAGGTAATTTAAATTGACAGTTTATTTTGATTTGTCATTTGTCATTTTAATTTTGGCTAAAATTCACTTCATCGCCTGCAGCTGAAGGGATGATATAAATCCAGCTAGGGTCCATGCGGGAAGCAAAAGTACTGTAAGTCCCCATTGTCCCTAGTATGATCTACCTTCAGTTGTTGGCGAACTATAGCCTGTTTTATACATTGTATCGTCCTCTCTAGTTAAAATATTTTAGATTTCATGACTAGTTTAAACATTAATATATCTTTGATAATCTAGTTAGTTTTGCTGTCCTTCGTCGACGGATATTTTAGATTGATTACCTTGTTTTCATCGCTATATGGCTGCAATATTACCTCACTCACTCACTCTTAACTTGATTATGGCTCCATCGTCTACGGTAGAGGCTGCAAAGGAACTTAAAACTATTACATTCTGTCCATCATCAAGGTCTAAGACTTTGTCGTGGCTCCTTTAGAACTTCACCTGTTGACAGCCTGTATGTCGAGGCATCTCTTGAGCAGCGACGTATAAAATTAGCTTTACAGTATGTGACAAAATTATATTCCAATCAGTCCAACCCTGCATACAACTGTGTTTTCAGTCCTCTGTATGAGGATTTAAACAATAAGAAATCTTCTCTTGTTCCACCTCTTGGTTTAAGGACAAAATCACTTATTTCTACTGCCAGCATTGAACTGGATAATATAGCCCCTTCCCGTCTTCTTTCTTGTCCTCCTTGGCAAATGGTTAGGTCCCAAATGGACCTAACATTGACCACATTTAAAAAAATCAGAAGCTAATGAATTACAATACAAACAAGAATACAATCAATTAAAACATAAAAATAGCAATTATAAATCCTTATTTACAGATGTCATTGGATCTAGAACACTATCTCCTGGATTACATGATAACAGCTCTATTTTCACAGCAGAAGCTAACGCCATACTAACGGCTCTTAAATATATTCAAAGACACCCTAAACATAAACAGTATATTTTCTTTCTTGCTTTCAGGCTATTAAAAAATCTTGTAAACATCCATTCTTAATTGAAATTACTGAAATGTATAGTGACGTTTTGTATCCCTTGTGATGAACGAATCACAGTCAAGGATGTGACGATAAATATTAACTCACTCACTCACACTAGTTTACCAGAAATTTAAACGTCTTTATGCAGATGAAAAGCACCACTTTCAGAAGAATTAAAATGAGACAAAGACAAACCATTTACAGTAACCATTTTTCAACTATTAAAACAAGAAAAAACTGTTGCTGAGTGTGTAAAATTGTAAAAGAATCATTCCTATGAGATCAGTCTTTGAAAACATTTTATTTGCACTAATGAAAACAAGTAAAAGATGTCTCTGTAACTGTAAAACAGTGCTCGGGAACATCTAAGTTATCTTTAACATAATTGCCTGCAATGTATACTTTGTTTCCCTTTTCAGTTTACACATAGCAATGTCAATCGCCAAAACGTAACAGTATTCAAGTAGTATTTGCCTCCACTATGCGTATAGAGAGAGGCTAGAACGCATGACATGATTCTTGATGATTACCCAATGCAATTTAGAAAGTGGTCAAAAATAACATATGTTATATTTGGGATTACACTTAGTAAAGTACAAATTCTTGTACATTTTTAGTTGAGTCTTATCCGGGATTCGAACTCAAGCACCTAATCGCCAGCACACAAGGCCAATTAAAACTTATCAGAGGGGTACACACAGTACGCAGTCTAGACTAACAATTGTCCGACTTTCAGTTTTGTGGAAGTGGGTTAGGTGCCTGACGTCATTCAAATCATATTGTGTCGGAATGACGTCATGAATGAGCAGTTCATGGTGCTACCAACGGAACCAGCTGTAACGGCCAGCTAATCATACTTCACTCCTGTACCCGTACTTCTGAGTGCGGACATCAAAACCCATGTGAGCCTTTCCGGGTGTTAATGACCACTGAATATTGCTAACACCGCCGGTTCCAAATGAGTTTCCATGCTTTAAATACTCAATTACACCCCAAACACTGGCCAACTCATGATGTTTATCTCATAAGAAGATGAAAAAAGACTCTCGATCGTTGATTGGTGGAGCTGTGTTATGAGAACAGAAAAGAAACACGTGTTGTGACTAGTGTTAAGGGGTTGGAATTCTGCAGACAAATAATTGAGAGAGGAAACAAAGAATGCATTTAATTAAAAGCATTTGAGTTTAATTGCACAGGTTATACCTAAACCGTTGTTGTAATATAGGGGACGTCCTTGTTTAGGCTTCTCAACAGTTAAGGCTTCTAAATATTCTCATTGACCTTTGCGGCTGAAGGGATGGCATAAATCCAGCTGGGTTCCATGCAAGTAGCAAAGGCACAGTTTGTCCCCTTGAACCCTAGTATCGTGATACTGTCGATCTTTGCTTTATATTGTTGTTCCGCATCCAGTTGTAGAGACAGACACTAGCTTCAATTCTTGTGTCTGTGATAGTCAAAATTGTTTTACTGTCCTTCGTTGACTCTAACTTTTAGTGAATTATATGTATTTAGGATAACGTTAAACATGTGTTTTAATCACGATATGGCTGAAGTATTGCCGATGTGACTTTAAGTCTTAACTCCCTCAATCCTCACTGACCTCCTTCTTGTAGATGAATTATTTTTATAATGTTGCCTGGCAATGGAAGTACGTATCTTGACCTTGTGACTAAACGCTAAACAGCTTCGGTACAGAAATGTCACATGCTAAATGTAGTCACAAATATATGTGAAATCTGCAATTAGACAACATATATGCTGTACATGTATTAACTCTGTAATAGAAGACACAAATATGTTAGTGGCATACACTTAAGAATAGGTGTGCATTATTTCACATCGATAATGTATTGTAGCTCTTGTCCGTTGCTGACGAAACAAATACAGGCAAGACGAGAAATGCAAGTCTAGAATATGTGGCATTTCTAGATTTCCACAGTTTAAGGTTCAAAGTAAAGAAAGCTTCTGGGCTTCATTATACTTTATGATGATGTTTTTTTCAACAGTTTTTTTTAAATATATGTTTATTTAAGACACTAGATGTTAGTCTAACCTCGACATTGTTCACCTTGTTTAAAGCAAAAATCAATACAGCGCCAATGTAAACCAGAATAACACAATGTCCTTTTTTTTAATGAAAGTAATATTGATTCTCTGGCGTTCCAACGCAGACTGTATAATACGTTGAATGTAATTACGGAAGTTGAAAACATTGCAGCTACGTTCTAAGTGGGTAAAACAAGACAACAGAATAGCGGAAGTCAGACATCAACTTCCTCGTTAGATATTTGATACAGCGTGGAATGTCATGAATGGGTGTAGATGAAATAAACACAGATTTCATAATCAGAAAAAAATGTAATCAAGAGTACACTACATAGTTCTGACTTTCTCGTAATATGCTAGTTACAAATTCTGCACAAAGCCAAGAAGTAAATAATATGTTTCATCCTAATAAGTGTTTGTGAATCACTATAATAGACTGATTGCAATTACATATTCTGCAAAAAGCCAAGAAGTAAATAATATGTTTCATCCTAATGCGAATATCTGAATCACTATAATACACTGATTGCAAGTCCTGTTAGTTTTCAACTCAACAAACACGTGATCTAAGTATAACCAGACTGGCCATTTTGGTACAGAAGCTTCCTTTTGTCATGGGTACATGAGTGGTTTCGATGTTATCACATTGCGTAGTTGTCTGATCAAGCTCTTTCTTACAGCGGTCAGTTACAGTTACATTTTGTTGCTGTGAACAAGTAGGACAGGTTTAGACGGTTGTAATGTGGATGATTAGGGAACACGATTGGGTTCCCTATAAGTTTTATCTTTAGCAGGCAAAGTGCCGATTTTGTATTTCACCCACAAAACGTCCAAGCCAGAGAGTACCTAGCCTCGATTACCTGTCCAAACAGATCCTTCTTGACTAAAGGGCATGAAACAAGTGGCGATGATTACTGATGAGAAAAACCCTCATTATATGTTTAGCATAATAATCAAAGACGAGACAACGCTTTCTTTTTCATCCTTTGTTCATGATGCGCATTGTCACCCCTTTCCCAACACTGTCCAGTTGTCGTTCAAGCGGAATACGTTAGGCAGAAATGATTCTCGTTGGCAAACAGAAACCTTTGACCGTGGGTTTGAATCCTTTCGTAGATATGGATATGGTTCTACGTTTGGCAGCACCATACAGTCTCACACTGCTTCCACCAAACCATCTAAGAAAAACATTTCCTACCACATCTAGTTGACACGCCATGTTTTAGATGACATTACTGACACAATCATCACCAAACAAAGCGTAACGCACAATGTAACTTACACCATCGTAGTGACAAAGTGCTTTTGAAAGGTTCAATGCATGTGCTTCAGAGAGAGGCGGTGACTCACTGTTCGATTGGGTAGCTTCGTGGTTAAAGCGTTCTTTCGTCATGCCCAAAACACGGGTTCGATTCCTCACATGGGTACAATGTATGAAGCCTATTTACGGTGTCCTCAACCATGATATTGCTGGAATATTGCTAAAAGCGGCGTAAATTACACTGACCCACTCACTGACTGGCTCATTAAAACAAGAAACGGTCCAGGGTCTAGATTTTCAAAGCTGTCATAGCGATAAGACAGTCTTAAGTGCCCTACCTCAACATTAACTTGAAGATCAGTCATATAGTTTCTTATTACCTCATGGTGTTAACAACAAAATAAACGTCAACATCAATAACAGATTTAAAATTTCCGGACGGCCTGTAATCTTAACTTCTGTATCCTTCAGATTCCCCTTTGATAAACTCATACGTACCATTTTCTTGGATATCCAGTTCCAGCTTCAACCGAATGTAATACTGCTCCGATCAACTAGTGTCTCATACCGAGAGACGAAACTGCTGTCTTATCTATGATTGGTCAGTCGATATTGGTTGGCCTCACCCTGAAATCTGCGGCTGAATGTTCAACTTTTACACAATTGATTACGAGTGCGGCGTTAAATTTAATGTACCACGAAATTGTTTAAATGTGCCAAATCAAATGATCTTGGTGGCGTTCTAGTGAGACGCATTGATAACATCTAAAATGGACGTCGACATATGTATATCTTGTTTTACATCTGAATGATTAAACTCGTGACTAACAATGTCACTTCTCTCAACTTAGCTTTTAACATTATTATATCTAGTGGATATGATATTGTTGCGTCAAAAAAGTGAACATTTCATTTGCGAAATTTCTTTTCGATATTTCTTTTAGAAGATATCAAAATAAATTTATATCACTTCAGTAGTGAATGAGTGAGTGAGTGTGTGACAGTTCTACACTGCTTTTTAGCAATATTCCAACAAAGCCACGGCGATTCTTTCATTGGGCCCATATTGAAAATCGAACCCAGTTCTTCGGCCTACAGCTCAGTAATTCGTGTTCGAACAAAATTAAAACGCCAATACAGTGTTATATAACTAATCATTCATAATGATGTCAAAATGGCGGTTCGAAATAAAGTTGAAGCGATACCGAGCAAAATGGCTGTCAGTCTTCTTGTTAATTAAAACGACACAAACGTGTCCATCATCTGCTACACAAACAGGGACAGGCTGTAGTAATGTGTGGCAGGTTCCTATTTATCCCTACTGTGACGACTTTATCTGAACTCTTGTCTCAAGCTGTAGGCTGAACTATTAATAGGCGAAATCCACCATGATCTACGTCAGAGGTTCCTGGTTAACTACAACATGTAACACCAGGATGAAATGGCAGCGTGACATTTCGTCATGTGTTGGTATCTTTACTCCAGTGATGGCCAGGAAACATTTGAAGATTAAACGATGGAATCAGATGGAGGCAAAGCTCAAAGACATGTTTGTGAGGGAAAAACATCACTTGAAAATATACATACTGTTATTAACAGACAATCCGTTCGGGATCTATATTACAGTAATTACTTTACACACACTAAGAAATTCATTTCAGGTATGTGCTCTAAGTAAGATTGGTGTAATCTTTCCTCCTTCATGCATGGCCATGGACAAAGTAACAGAGTGATGACTACACAATCTGGATTGGACCAATGTGGACATTCAGACTTTGAATCTTCCTTCATTCCGCACAGCTTGGTACACGAGCCCCCATCATTTTGAAATTCAGTGCACAATGTAACCAGATATAACTCTCAAAATATTGCTTCTCCGCTGTGTCCTTTGTTTACTAACTCAGATGAGGTGACGATACTCCTGAATCGTGTAATGATCATATCTCGTGACGGATTTACCGTACAAAATCTTGTATTATCACATTTTCTCTATGAAACTACGAGGGACGTTCATTAAAGATTTCCCTTGACCCACTCCAGATCTTCATGTGACTGAAACGTCATATGAGTAATGACACGTATGTCTATGTGCCATGTGGTAATGTTCAGCAGTGAACTATGAAAGCTATTTCTTTGAAAAGCGCTATATTGTAAGTTGTGACGATGGAGACAGATGAGTGCCGATGAGTGATCAAGTTTTGGTTCTTGAAAGGTCGCACTCCAAGAGACCTTTGATGAAATGAAAGCCCCATCGTATGAGGCATTGCCAGTTTAAGTGTGTTCGGAAATCTATGGAAACTGCTTCCATTCCTGGTCGACTTCATTCAGCTTTGAGGAAGACACTGCGATTTTGGACGATCGCCGTAGAACTGCTTGCCAGCTAGTCCATGATGGTAGGTCCATAAAACGATGGGAGAAGTGTGTAACTTTTGGTGGTTGCTATGTAAACAATGACTAATAACTGTGCCAAGCTAAGTTCCACTAAGGTCACTGCAAGTGGGTAAGGGGAAATCTTTCATCAACCCTTCTCCATCTATATCGATCACTCGTGCGTTCTAAACTTGATTATGGCTCCATCGTCTACGATAGAGACTGCAAAAGCAACTTAAAACTATTAGATTCAGTCCATCATCAAGGTCTAAGACTTTGTCTTGGCTCCTTTCGAACTTCATCTGTTGACAGCCTGTATGTCGAGGTTGATGATCTCTTCAGCATAAAAATTAGCTTTACAGTATGTAACAAAACTATATTCCAATGAGTCCAACCCTACATATAAATGTGTTTTCAATCATCCTTATGAGGATTTACACAACAAGAAATCTTCTCTTGTTCCGCTTCCTGGTTTAAGAATATAACCACTTGTTGCTGCTGCCAGCAGTGAGCTGAATAATATAGCCCCTTCCCGTCTTCTTTCTTCTCCTCCTTGGCATTTAGGTTAAGCCCCAAGTGGACCTAACATTGATCACATTGTTGGTTACCCAGCCACGTTGGCATTTCTGGTATCGCAATGGCCGATCTTGCTGTTAAGGCAGCACTCAACAAATATATGACACTACTTCTTATTCCATACACTGATTATGAATTGATGAAACCATTAGATCTTATATCCGTGATGTGATGCAAAGGAAGTGGGACACCCAAGTAGGTATAAATAAATTACATGAAATAAAAAACGTATATTGGTTACACCTTCTTGGGCTGTCAGTCCAGATTTGAAGAGGTTATTTTACGACGATGTCGTATTGGCCATACAAGATATACCCATGCATACTTTTGTTAAAAGGTGAGGATCCTCCGTTTTGTATATCCTTTGTGATGAGAGAGTCATGGTCAAGCATGTTCTGCTTGATTGTGTTGAATTCTCCATCATAAGGGATAAGTATTTTACAGTTAAAACAATCAAGGATCTTTTTAACACAGTAAGTGCTCATTTAAGTATTGGTCTTTTAAAGGAAATTGATTTGTTGTTTGAAATATGAATAATGTGTCCTGTAAATAGATGTATTTTGATGATTGGTAGTTAAGACTAGTAACCTGAATTCTAAATTTAAGTCTACCAGGTTATTAATCGTAGCATTCTTGTTGTTTTAGTTTTGGTTAACATTTTGTACACTCGCCAGCGGCTGAAGGGACGGTGTAAATCCAGCTAGTATCCATGCAGGTAGCAAAGGTACCCATGGACCCCAGTATGGTGATCTACCTTTTGTTGTTGGCAATCTTTTGCCTGTTTTTATACTTGATAGTGATATTAGTTTTAACTTTTCGTGCTGGTTTTAATTCAAATTGTGATATTCTAGTTTTTTTACTGCCCTTCGTTGACAGATTTTTACAATATGAACGAATATATTTCATATTAGTGTTCATTTAAGTGTATTATTATGTATGAAAATAATTGTTCTCGTCACGGTATAGCTGAAATATTGCCGATGTGACGACCAATTTAACTGACTCACGCAGACTCACTTTCATGAACGCACCTCGTGTTTCTGCACTTTGGCAAAATTGCACACGTAATGACAAATGACCGCTGGATAGTACAGAAATAAGGGTCAGCCAACCAAGGGGCGCAAAGTCTAATCCAACCAGTGTGTTAAAAATATAACAGCCTTGTGGAGTCCTTTGCTTTGGTGGATTTGGTTAGTCTAAGAAGACTAATTCACAAGGCATTTTGTCTGTTGCTAAGAATCCGATCGTTACAGTCAGCGTGTTATTTTGCATCAAAATCGTAAATACAGAATGTAAATTCTAACCCGACGACCAATATGTTGCCATTGGATAGGCAGCACTGGCACATATAAAGCATTCTCTGTTACTCGAAGAGTCACTTGAGCCGAGAGTTGACTAACCCAACCGACTAGACTGCCTCGTACTTCCACACCTACTTGCTGCATTTCGTTTATAATGTCTGGGTGATTTGGATTTTATTGGTTTTGTTTCATTTTGATGATGCAAGTAGTCTACTAAGCATTTTGAACTTTGATAATATGTCACCCGTGGGCATAGTGCACATATTCCGGATAAGTAACCATCGAATTCTGCAGTGCTTCGCTTTTGCAAATTGTGTGTCAGTTACTATATGTCGAAACACTAGGCATTCTTAAAAGCCTCACGGGGAACAGATAATTACGATTCTTCATTTCTCGTAGGTCATTTCCTGAGTTCGGTATGCATCCATACAAATCTTGTTGCTCTCGCGGCTTTCATCTTAGGTAATTGTGAGACGCATTTTATAGTGTTACTTAAAGATACAGTTTATCTAAAAGTATAATTTAAAGCTATTTAACTAGCGAAAGTATCTGGATGTGTAATGTGAAACGGTGTCTGACGGGGATGAGTGTGGTAGTGTATTCATTACTCAGTATAACGGTATTTGATAGATAACAGTACTCTGAAGTAAGACCGCGCTCCAATGGCTATTGAATATGTCAGTCGGAGCTGGTATGTAGAGACTGTTTTCTCAAAGTGCAACCATGCAATAAGGTGCATGATAGATAATGCATGAGACGAATACATTTCGTGCAGCCTTTGACAGGGACAGCATAAAAAATCGCAATGCAAAAATGTTCCCTCTATGAATCGTTCTTCATAAATCAAATTCGGCTTCAGCATAGAGGAAAGAAGCCTTTCACACAACTGACTTAACGAGTCAGTCTGTAGTGCCATATGTATGTTATTAACTTGATTGAAATTATTGTTTTCCTGCATCAATAAACATTCACAGCAACGACTGTATGTTTATCATGCAATGTGTAGTGTTCTCGGCAGGATAAAGCCAACGGATATTTTCGGTATCCGTTGGAGTCATATACGGATACCGATGCAAATTGGAGAGGTCATATGCAAATTTTAGGGACTACTTTCGCACTGTAAACAAACATGGCGTCACGAACATCTATCGGCGATCGTGTCCAGATTGACAGCCGTGGGTACGGTACTGTGAGTGCCTTGATGAGAGAACATTTTGTCAGGCGTCTTGCAGTCACTGACTCCGACAGCAGCCAATAAAATCTCGAATGAAATGTTTGACACTTTGTCAGTTGACAAGTGTGCTTGCAAAATGCCTCGCGAACGTTATATTTGTTGCTCAAAAGTTTAGCTGACATTTCCCTAACTTCCACACGCTTTTTGTCATTTTTCAAACTAAGTTGATATTTGCTGACAACAATACGCTCTTTAACATAAAAGCTGACTGGGAACTATATGACATAACGCAGTCAAATGAGTTATCACTAGAAAAGTGCGTCACCGAGCTTGTGACGTCACGTATTACTACGTACATATTTGTGACGTCATATATTTTGCGGGCACATCTCAGGAAGTTTAGTTTCACGATCTGTGGCAAATGAAATCACATTGTTTTTAAATTTTAAAGTAAGAGTGACATTGTATGATAAATAGATTATCACACTCGTGTGTTTTGGGATGGTTAATATTTTAGCGAGCCTTGGCGAGCTAAAAACATAGTGTTTATTCCCAATGCAGGATATTAACCATCCCAAAACACACCCGCGTGATAACCTATATTGCTCCGGAATGTCGTATTGCCAAGGTGTGTCTACTCATGACTATCTGCTCAAAACAGATTAAGATGAACCTCCTGTGTGTATCTCTTGCGTCAAACATTCTGCCTGTCTGTGTGGAATATTTAAGGGCAAGGGATTCAAATGTAATAGGGTCTTTGAATGGCATTTGGAACTGGTACACATAAAGACACTAGTTTTTACGGATGACAACTTCTTTATTGTGCAGTCACGACGTTTCGAAATATATTCTTATTTCTTCATCAGGTGAATGAACCAACGGAGTACACCGAGCTATTTATGTACATGCAGAAACAACAACAGTATGACAAAGGAAGCCAGTAGTTATTTGGTGGAAGGACAGGAGTGGAAGCCATGAGGTTGTTAACCCAGGCATGGCTGGTAAGACAAACAATAGGAAGCCGGATGGGATGGGGTATAATGGACAAGGGAAACCAGGGAGTGTTAATCCAGGCGCGGCTGATGTGGTAACAGTGGCTGCAAGTAACAAGTTGGTAAGAGACAAGTGGGAGTGGGCCTTATTGGTAGTATGTACAAGGATGAAGTGGGCAGCAATGACAATAAAGTATTCCAATATTAATAAGTCCCAAGCGCAAGGGAGATGTGTTCCTTGGTCACGGCTGATAGCTGGTCGGCTTCTTCTGATGGCTATGGCCTCTTGCAATTTCCTTCGCCGCCAGCTGCTGTTGTTGACAGATAGGGCCTTGGTTGCTTCCCAAATGATGGTGTGGTACTGGTTCTTGCTGATGTGTTCGGAAACAGCAGATTTGAGGTCAAGTTTGTTGACGGATGTCTGATGTTATATCTGACGGATCTCTTTTCCTGCGTTAGCTGGCATGACATTGTGAACAACATAAGAGAGCTTGATCTGTTCCATAGATTGTATCTATGTAATGCGTGTGAGAAATTGCTTGTTCATAAATTTCGGTGATGCTTCTTCTCTTTGTAAATAATAATGTAATGACGAAATCAGTACTTTGTAATTACAATTTGTATGCATGCAAACATAATCTCGTCGCTGTATAGTTGCTATATATAGTCGCTATAATGCGCCGTAAAACATGTTGATAGTTGTTACCGGTAACGCAGTGAATACTTACGTTTTTCGCGAACATTTGGTGTCATCACTGATTTTCAGTGATCGGTTCATATATAGTTTCAAGCTGTTTTTACGGAGAGAGGAAATGGAGGATAAATGCATATAAAACCTGGATATATGTCAATATTTATTCACAACGTATTTACAAGTTAGTGTTCATACCAATTTCGCTGACACGGCTTAAAGTATGATGTCCATTCACATGGGCAAACCAATCGTTTTCTGCTTCATATTGACGGTTTACAGAATCAAGCAAAGTAATATAACTATACTTTATACGAAGGGTCAGGCTAAGAACGGTCGTCCACATCTGCTTTTAGTTGATATCACTCGTGTAAACCAACTGTGCTGAATGACGTTGATAATTTGACAAAGGTTAAAACATATCGAATATAATTGGATGATTCTGGGGGCATTATAAAATCTGATAACGACAAAAAGAAAATTGGCTGTCACAAAAATAAACAGACTTCAACTGAAATTGTCCGCTTGAATACTCTAAACCAAATTGCTAAGCATGAATTGGAAGGTCATGACTTTTTAAATGGCAATATTCAGTAATGCAAGAAGGCTCTACCTTATTTCTATTGTCGTTTGGGCGCAGTGTTTCGACAGTTGTTGACTTAATGCTGTTGACTAGCTTGAGTCATGGCAGTTTCTAGGAGTGAGTTAGGAGTGTAAGTATGAGCCATATCGTAACTGAAACGAGTGCGGGAGTGACTGTATTTAGTTTTACGCCGCACTCAGCAATATACCAGCTATATCTCGGCGATCGGTATATAATAGAATCTGGATCAGACAATCCAGTGATCCATTTACGCAAATGGGAACCGATGACATGTGTCACCTAAGTCAGCGAGCATAACCACCCGATCCCGTTAGTCGCCTCTTACGACAAACATAGTCGCCTTTTATGGCAAGCATGGGTTGCTGAAGGCCTATTCTTGGCCGGACCCTCACTGTTTGACTCAAAAAAGGTATATATTCATCACAGATAAATTTAGATTAACACAGTCTGTCAAAAAGCAACAGTAAACACAACTACGACATCACAGTTTTCTACAAGTAAGACAACATAAGATATTAGCTTACCAACAACACACGTTAGATCACCATTCTAGCGACCATGGGGACCTTTGCTATCTGCATCAAATTACACCATCCTTTCAGATGCTAGCAATTGTTGACAAGCGTATATGTAGCAGCGTTGATTCAAAGCACGGGCATGGTGCGCAATACACGTGAAATGTCATACCCCTAACATTGTCGAAATCACTGGTAAGATATGACATGCTGTCCTGCCAGTTTGGACTGAATGTTTAGCACCACAGTTGTAATAACACGTCGTAAATTGTCAGAGACGACAAAATGGCAAATAATAACATTATTGGCATGAGAATTATTTGGAAAAATCCTTCCATCATTTCTCAGAACTTAGGAACAAATCAAGGACTACCAATGATGTTAAACATCTTTCACGACACAGACCCCGTAGCATTACAATAAGTAAGGAACAATCCATTGCCAACCGTGAGCCCACCTCTGAATCTGAATCTCATCAGATGGACATTGTAGGCAGTTATGTTCGACACTGAGAGAGAGAGAGAGAGAGAGAGAGAGAGAGAGAGAGAGAGCAACCTAGTCAGACTCTGAATGAGTAAACCGAATCGGATGCTCTGCATGAATGGAAATGGATTCAAGAATCAAATCCGAAGATTGATCCAAGGAATAAGGAGACGTTGTGAATCAGTTGTTTGTATGTAGGGAAGTTACACAAAATTCAGATGGAAAGTAAGTGCAAAACATAATACTTAAATTTTGCGGAGAAGATGTGTGTATGGTAATGTCCAAGAAATTTTAAATCGTGTTACATTTGCAACACATGGCGCCAGATTCCAGATCTGTACATTCCAGATCATCAAATAAACCAGATTATGTCATAGTAAATTTGGTAAATGATTTTCCTCACTGCAAAAGTGGGATTGAAATCTTTGACATATCTCGGCACCAGAAAATGAGGATGCTGCTTAATTAATGTCCATTTTGTTATGGTTAAGAATTTACCATGACAAACTATGTAAGAAATCCCCCGTGAACCAGCAAAACAGAACAAAGACAACCCATAAACTTTCAAATACAATACGAATGAGACAAAATGTAACGCAATGGGTCTCAAAATATATAGTAAAGCAAACTCAACAAAGTCTTAGTGTGAGAGAGAAACAGTCGTGCAGAATGAACACAGTGAGCGGTCTGACAGCAGTAGATTTGGCGTTGACGGATAAAGCGTTGGCAATGTAACTCCAGTGAATGTCCGAACGTGTGTCGCTCACAGCACGGCAACTAGCCTTTATATATACTTTCAGTCGTTTCCCGAAAGTACGAGCACTTACTGCCATGGCCAACACTGTAGAATGCCCACGAAACAATGTTTCCCGGAAGTAAACAAACAGGAAGTCAGGCAAGTAATTCCCGGAAAACCTGAATCCTAAAAATGCGGACCATCTATCACACGAGATGCGACCCACCATATTTATTATTCAAAACACTAAACATTGTGACCTAATAATAACTATTACTGAATTAATAACAAAATATACAGAAAATACACACTCTTAACAATATGTATATATACTGCGGTTAAAGATAGTTGTAGATCTAAATTTACTTTGAATGTTACGGGAGACATAGGTACCTTCTCAAGGGAACAATAGCATACGTCTATTAAAATCGCAGTCACTAATATAAACAACCATTCAGGCCTCAATTAGAACAGCATTTATATATTTACGAAATACATTGGTCAATTATTTTTTGAAAACAATTCACTTTTGTTCAAAAAAAAAAAAGATTGGTAGAAAGTCAATAGTAAAACAGGACAAGCTCACAAGGGATGCAAAATGGGGGCTCTTCATCGTATGATAAACATGAGTAAGTCTTGTATTGAATTGCCATGCCGTCACGTAGTCTAACCTGCGTTGACAAACCAGGTAGGTGTAACCGATAGTTAGTGTTATTTTATGTACTTTATCTAGACCTACTTCTGCATCCTTGTGTACGCGCTAAAATGCGGGACCAGTTCCGAGCGACAGGCAACATATACATTGCCGGTGACTGGTTATGTTGTGTCCGAAACGCAAATTGAAGTCAGGAAGATTGACAACATCATTCTTGTAAGGCTGTTACAGTCAGTCAGTTTCTTTGAATGGATTCTCTGAACGTGGTTTCTTGTTCGTATCATTGATAGCCAACTCAAGTTCAATGGTTTAATTTCGCGTTTAAGATCCTAGCACTCAGAGCAAGATGCATGCGTGAGTGCTGCCGATTGTAGTAGGCCCGACGTAGGTCATTCTTATGATGTTTGCATGTCATTAATATCCATATCAAGGATACGACACTCGGATACATGGTTGACGAGGCGACAAGTCGTTTTCCATTGACTTAATGCCAAATACCAGGCAGGGCATCATATTCAACAATATGGTAAATTTGGTAAGTTGGTATTGCTGGAGGTTAACGTGAGGCTGACTCACGTGAAAAGGGTAATGATGTAAGGCACGGAGAGCATGGGAAAGTCCTTGGGCTTCAAACAGTCAACTGTAGATCCACCCCCTGTCCATTTTTAAAGAATTAACTTTGTATTTTGTGTTATCCACGAAGTCAATGCATTTCAAATTAGTGGTGATCTTTCACCTTAATTTCATACAGTGGAAGCTGTTCAACGCCAATGGTGACAACTTGCCGGATTGGACAGGTGCCGGTTTTCACAACTTTCACTGTATTCTAGTTGAAATAATAAAACCAATTACTGTGTGTCTAACCATTTTCTTATTTCCTCGTCGTTATGTTTATTTTCATTCAGCATGACCAGTAATGAAGACAATGATTCATACAGTAACCATTCAACCGCATTAAATCTGATATACACACTGTTAACACAGTGATGTTGCGAATCACGTGCTATAACAGTGGAAAAGTCTAATCCTGTTTCTTGTTGGACACGTAACTGACGCTAATATTTATCTCCACTATCGTTATCCAAATAAAACAGATCAAGATAAATGCCACTGGACTAAATCTAACTGCTTGTATTCTACAAGAAACCCAAGGCTACATTCCGTCTGACATTTCAGCTTCAAAAGTGATCATTGTTGGCAATAGTTCTAGTAAGGAAAAATGCATTCCAAGATATCTTCAGGAAATACATTTTGAGTTAAGTATTACTGCGACAGCAGTCTGTAATCAACACTTGCAGGATTCTGGCGTGCGATTTCCAAAGCCTGGAAGACAATAGTAACACGTGACCTCAATACTCCAGAACGGGCTTCCTCTCTACACTCAGACAACTGTGGTAACTACCATCACCAGCAAACCAGTTCTCTTGTTTGAGTGGCATTTGAGAAGTTGAGGTGTACAAATAGGACAAATTGTTATGGATAACAACTTCTTTAGTGCGTGATAGCGACGTTTCGATACAGATTCTTATACCGTTGTCAAGCAGCAAATTTCCTTGGGTTTCTTGTAGAAACGTCGCAATCACGCAATAAGAAGCTGTTATCCATAACAATTTGTCCTATTAATTGTAATCCAGTCCTCGTTAATGCAACCGCTGGACTGGCTACTCATTCTGTTCGACAAGAACAATAATTTGCTCTTTGCGGAACCCGTAAACACTGCCTTTTAGTCATGTAGAAACGGTAAACTACCACTTATAATTCAGAAATATCTCAGTTGAAACCACAAGTGATTGAAGAGATTAACAACCTATTGAATTCCTAAATTTTATGGGTTGGAAAGAGACATACTCACCTTTGTGTTTACAAAATCTGGAGATTTATATTTCTGCAGTCAATAAAACAGGCGTGTGGTTATGGTAAACGTTTTGTTTTTTCTTAAAGTGATAGACATTGTATTCATCTGTCATTGCCGAGCTGTCTAATATTTATATTTAATAGGTTACGTTTACCATCACGAAACACATTACGCTTCATTGTTCAGTTTTATCATCAAATGAGCATTATATTTATCTTTCATAATTGGTTTCTATCAATCTGTCCTGAAATAATAATAAACTGCAGTGACTAGTCAGCTGTGCATTGTCAGCAGTTGATGTAGTTCAACCCTTTGCTATCGGACAACTACGTCATAAAGGCATTTGCAGTTTCAGCTAGTAACAATAATGATGATAATAATTGATTTCTAAAACGACTGGGTGCACACTCCAGCTAAAACAAAATTAAAACCAAATGCATGCACATCTATACACGCAATCCTGAAGGTTTAGTGGACTGTCATGCAGAGGGCGTAGGTTTTAAGGAGAGGCTTAAAGAGATCTTTGGGTTTGGTGCTTCTTAATGTAGATGGTGGAGAGTTCAATAACTGGGGACTGCAAACTCAGCAACCACGATCAGAGACTGACTCAGCAGAGTCCCACTGGAGGATCAGGAGAACACAGTAAGAGCAAGTCCTTAAAGTATGAAAGATAATGATCATTGCTGAGGCAGTAATGGATGAAACTAGACACCATGATGATAATTCGAGAGGAGACAGAAAGCCAGCGCACATTTCAGAGCAGGTGTGATGTGATCAGTTCTTAAAATCTGTTGGATGCATTTAGCTACAGAAATTTGAATTCGCTGTGATTTTGCAGCAATTCATCTTGAGCAGGTGGCCTTTGTCAGTTGGAGGCTACCTCGGTGCTCTGTGCTGCTGGCGAACACATTGTATCTCTTTTGCGTTTCAGTATATTTATTACAGAAAACACAAGAACGGGTGATTAGATGGTTTCTCCATTTACCACACTCATACTACAGTGGGTGAGTATGGGCCTTTTACATTGCGTCATCGCATTTGCAAAAAGAAAGATGCCACGGATATCTTAATGTGGTTGCACAGTTTTCCTGGTCTGCCATACAATATTAACGTGCATATTTCTGTTGTAAATGGGGTGAGTGTCATTGGTTGCAATTCGCCAGTTTGATATTAAGTTCTTTCGTGTCTCCAAAATATTTAAGTTGAATGTTTTCTATTATCAATACATACAATGGGGGGGGGGGGGGGGGCACAAACGTGACGTTTTCATTTCCGGCATATAGATAAAAAACAGTCAAGTCATTTGATCGCAGTATTTTCAACGATAAAACAAATGTTCGCAATGTGAAGTCTCGTGGAGATCGCCATTGTGCAGGCATTGCCGCTCTGAAACCTACCATGTGTATGGTACTGAGATGTCTACTGTAATATTCTGACTATATCACAAATAAGTGTTTTATGATAAGTTTTTTTTTTAAATTTTGGTTTGTTCTTTTTTTCATTGTGTTGTCTCGAACAGAGGTATAAGTTACATGCTAGTTACTTTTGCCTTTGTTTATTCTCCACGTATGGCTTGTTTCAGCCACGGTATAGCTGGCATATTTCAATATTTCAGATGTTAATATAAATCGATATAAGTTTACATTCTTAAAAGGCTTATCTTAAGAGGCGACTATTGGGATCGGGTGGTAAGGCTTGCTGACGTGGCTGACACATAGTACATCCCAGTTGTGTGCTCATGTTGTTGAGCACTGGAATGACAGGCCCAAACTCGATTATTTACAGCAGACGACGTTAAACAACAAACGCAGAAAAACTAAATAAAGTTAAATGTCGGAAATCACCTCATATAAACAAACCAGAGAACTCGTTCAGCATGGACCAGGGCCCTTATTCTCGAACTGCTCGTAGCCCCAAGAATTCTTAACTTTGATCGTAGTCAATGTGTTAAGAATGGGCCTAAGAAGTTCGTAGGGCTACGAACTTTACGAGAATAGCTATCCTGATTGTGTAATTGCTGACAAAGTTAAATCTTAAAATGACGCTGGAATGGTCTGACTCACTGACATGTTTGACGCATGTCAACGTATCGCAATAGTTTAGATCGAGTCTTGTGATGTAAATTACCAGATTGTCTGGTCAAGTCTTTATTTCTTTCAGACCACTCATGTAGCTGAAGTATTGCCAAGTGTGACGTCCCAAACAATGGGTGCTGGTGGTAGTGGTGGTGGTGTGTGTGAGGGGGGCGAAGGGGGCTGGGGGCGGTGGTTATTCGTCACTTTTCATGTTCGGCAAGATTTGTATGGTAACCAGTAGATAACAAAAGCTGGGTCGGACTAGACAGTGATTGACATAATGAATATCTCCCGTAATAAACCATCGTCACGACTCGTATCTGTTTAGGTCCAGTGAAGCTTGTGGGGACATTCAGACACGAATTCTGATTTCCACGGTTGTTAACTTAATGATCAGAGAGCGTTCTATACCATAACGACCTCTCTTGCGGCTGTTTCAAGTGGAATACATCAATATCATTCGAGCAAAATTTACGTTTATTGTGATGAATTATCATCATTTTTGTGTGGACCAGTGACCATGGCGAGAAGAAAATATACATCCACACAGTCGCAAATGGTTCAATGCACATATATAATAGCACATAATATCGTTTGAAGGCGTTCTCGTAATTTGAAATGGCATATAAGAAACATACATTCACGGTATCTATCTTATATTGACATTTCTTTAGCAACCCGTTCGAAACATGAATAACAATTTCTTGAGAGGTATTTAGAAGTTAGTGAATGTTATCAGACGAGTATATGGATGACAACTTCTTTGTATTCTCTAATACGACGTTTCTGGGCTACTTCTTGACCCTTCTTCAGGGGATGAACAATTACTTTCAGTGGTAGTCTGGAGGTGGTATAATGAAGAGGAACACGATTTATGGATTCACAACGTTTTTTATTGCAATAGATGCGACGTTTCGGTGTAGATGCTGACACCATTTCATGCAGTGTTAAAACGTATTCATCTTCATGAATAACAACTACTATATGTGTTGTGAGAACGACTGCAAACGCCCTCCTATAATCCGACAGGTCTACAGAGGTTCCTATGCTATATGATGAATGTCTGGAGACGGAGGACCGCCGTTCGATAACGATGAATACGGAACAGCTGAAACACTTGAAAAGTTAGAATTGATCTTCAGCAACCCATGCCTGTCGTAAGAAGAAACTAATGGGATTGGCTGGTCAGTCTCATTAACGTGCTTGCCACACCCGTGAAGATCCGGGATAGAATTGATCTTCAGTATTTCATGCTTGTTGGAAGCGATTAGGTGGTCAGGCCAACTGCTTAGAACGATGTTAATGATGGCACAGAATCGATTGCTTAGAGACCACATCGATACAGATGGAACATTGCTGAAACAAAAACCGAAACAAAATACGGCTGAACCTTTGACACAACCTGGTACACGATAAAATTACTACAGTAATGTTCCAAAAACATTCCATGCACTAGTATGCTGTCGGTATTCAGGAAACAACCTATATAGTACTGGATAAAGTAAATATCAGTCTAACGATCGGCCTTTACAATCATCAGTACGGACTACACAGTTGATTGGCTGTCAAACCTGTACCTTTCCATATCAAACCTCGGAAGTAGACGCAGTAATAGCCATCATGCACCAACGATTACGACATAATGCGATCTTAAATCTATCGCTTAGCTTGTTATCTGCAATTTGGACATACGTAGTTCGTATAGATCAACTCTTATGCATGTAAAGTACTCGGAAATAGCCAAGATGATAACAATGATCATATGACTACTGGTAAAGAGTACCGTTTCTTATGTGTGAAATGGTTTATGAAATAAATTATTGACGGCTGCGGGTTCAGACATTCTCCACAAACTGATAATACTGACATAGTTTTAATTTCGCCAACTGCACTACACTATACGATATTGACTTTCGATCAGTAAGGGAGAAGGTGAATTCAAAATGGTGTTATTTCACGAACGTTCTGTCGACACGTAGCTACAGAGAGGAAAGCCATACACGTCTCTTTAAGCAAATACTTGATGCCATCCTTGTAACCTTGCGATACTTCGTGAAGCATTTTGTATTTTAACGGTCGGAGGGAAGTGTGGATGTAAATGTCATGCTATGTATACATCTGGAAAATGATGGTGAAACCAGATATAAAACTACATTTATCGTTACTGCCCATACTGAGACACAGAACAGAGAACATGACACTGTTGGTGTATCAGTTTAACCATACATGACATCGACGGATGTTTAATGGCAACATTTAAATTTTATAGATGGCAGCATCTTTAGTTTGATGGACACGACGTTTCGAAGTGCATGTATATACTTACTCCTTCGTTAGAGTGATCATTTCAACTTAGATCATCATTTCATTCTAAGAATATACTCCGAAATGTCCTGCCCACCAAAATAAAAGTTGACATCGTTAATGGCATGCCTTTATGTGTTTCAAAATGCCTTTCAAAGACTCCACTGGGCATGTATAATACATCTACCTTTGCTGTTCTTAAGATCACGTTTGAATTGCTCATCATCTACTTCACCGGGTTAAAACATTTATATGCATTTAATAGCAACTGACCTCCGCAATTCTGTTCATGTGAAATATTGAAAATGACTGGCATGAAAAGTGCTGCAACACTGCTGCATCAAACATTATGTGTCAACTTACGATTGTCTATAAATAATTCCTGGCCCTCCGTATGCCTTGTATAGTGTCTTATCTGGCACCCATGGCGAGTCACCTCAGAGAGCTCGAAGAGTCGTATGCCCAGAAGGCCTATGGCTCATGGGTCACTCTGGTGGAATTATTAATCGTTTAAATTTTCTGCTGTATATCATCCGCATATCCTTGGTGCTGCAAGTTGGGAACGCACTTCTTTTTAGCATTGTCCTTGTGATACTCCGTGGTGGGTGGGGAACTCGGATGATGAACCATATTACACTAACCATGACTTAAGAAATCCCTTTCGAAATTGATCCTGTTTATACTGACCACAGACCGTCTCTGTCGATTGAGTATTGGCCACATTGCCTTGTGATTGAGACTCCTGACAAGACACCGTTAAAGTTAAACCCTTTTGCGGTATCTAAGTGTATTCAAAGTTTTGCTGGTGATGGTAAGAACATTAGACACTTACGTTCGGGTGCGCTGCTAGTTGAGTGCCGAAAGAAAGAACTTTCAACCAACCTGATGAATATTCAATCTTTTGTGGGCATTGCGGTCGCTGTCTCTGCTCAGAAAACATTGAGTGAGTGAGTTTAGTTTTACGCCGCACTCAGCAATATTCCAGCTTTATGACGGTGGTCTGTAAATAATCGAGTGTGGACCAGACAGTCCAGTGATCAACATGAGCATCGATCTGTGCAAATGGGAACCGATGACATGTGTCAATCAAGTCAGCGAGTCTGACCACCCGATCCCGTTATTCGCCTCTTACGACAAGCAGAATCGCCTTTTATGGCAAGCATGGGTTGTTGAAAGCCTATTCTACCCCGGGACCTTCACGGGTCCAGAAAACATTTAACACAAGTAAAGGTATCATCAGAGATCGTGATCGATTTTTGCTGATACGTCGGAACTTGGCATAATATCATAAATGAAGATCAAGGTGTGCTTTATGTAAAGCGTTTGTCAACCCGAAAGTGTAATGAAACTTTAAAAACGAATACCAGTCTCTTTTCCTTTTTATCTCCAAATGCATTCAAATCACTGAAGGCAGGTGACTGTAACATCCAAGTTGACACCTAC
Source organism: Haliotis asinina (assembly GCF_037392515.1). NCBI lineage: Eukaryota > Metazoa > Mollusca > Gastropoda > Lepetellida > Haliotidae > Haliotis > Haliotis asinina. The sequence goes on from NC_090280.1 coordinate 90,467,410, forward strand.
ATCCCCAACCCGCTCAGGTGTTTTAAATGCCAGAACACGGTGTAACTACTTTGCACGTTGTTGTGTGTGCTCACTGTGGTGTGAAGACACTGGCATCAGAAGATTGTCACAGCGATATTTAAAAATGCTCAGGAGACCATTCATCTTTTTTTCTAAACAGTGCTCGATTTTGATTGAGCAAATAGCGAGTTACAAGACAAAATTTACCCCAAATATCTGAAGTTATGCTATATGCTACAGTAGCGAAAACATCATCTGAGTCTAGCTCCAAAATATACCCTGCTATATCATCTCAGACTGAGGAATCACTCCTTGGTACATGAAAGTCTTCTTCTGATCATAAATCATCATCTCAGTGACGCTCAGAGTCTCAATTGACAGCTGATAGTCAACAAATTGTGAAAAGTAAATCTACACCTAAGCCTGATGCTTCAAAACAACAAAGTGGCAGAGCCCCAAAAGGGTCACAAAATAGAATCAGTTCAATAAATACGGATCTCTTGAAGACATGGACGTATCTGAAAACGTCCATTCTAGGGCACATACGAGGAGATGTCAATAAGTTTTGAGCCTTGAGCATTTTTCATACCCAGGTGTCACAGCCTATGTACGACATAGCTGATGTGATATATAAGTTTTGGTATCCTACTCTCAGAAGTTATTGAACAGCTCACATTGGCAGAAAGAGACCCCCCTCACGGCAGTGAAAATGAATAAAATTGAGTATAGAGCAGTAATTAAGTTTTTAGTTCTTGAAGGAAACTCGGCGAAGAACATTGAAGAAAGGCTTTCAGCAGTTTATGGGAAGTCTTCCCCTTCATCTGCTACCATCCAACGATGGGTCAATGAATTTAAGCATGGTAGAGAGAGTCTTGAAGATGACCCCCGTCCAGGTCGCCCAACAACCAGCACTAGTCAGGAAAACATTGACAGAGTGCATAGACTTGTGCTGGAAAATCGTCGAATCACACTCCACGAGTTAGAGGAGACCACAGGCATTTCACACGGATCCATCGAGACAATTCTTCATGAACATCTCGTCATGTCTAAGGTGTGCGCAAGATGGGTGCCAAGAATGCTTACAGATAAATGAAGCAAACAAGAGTCACCACAAGCAACTCCATGCTAACCAGATACAACAAGAATCCAGACGATTTTCACTTTAGGCCAGTAACCTGTGATGAAACCTGGACCCACCACTATGATCCTGAGAGCAAACAAGAATCCATGGAATGGAAACATGTCACTTCTCCCAGGACCAAAAAGTTCAAAGCCTCCAGATCAGTGCAGAAGGTAATGGCGACAGTCTTCTGGGATAGCAAAGGCGTCATCCACATAGATTACTTACCAAAAGGAAGAACAATGAATGGGGAATATTACGCTAACTTGTTGAGGCACTCTCTATATCTCTCTATTCAACACTTAACAAAATTGATCTTCAAGATCTATATGACCAACACCCCAAAACCCTGCATTATCATAGGAGATCTAAATAGCCATATTCCACTCTCCGATGGCGCAATTACAAATGCTAAAGGTAAACTACTGGACGAGTTTTGTTCAGATACTGATTTATGTATTTGGAATGATGGTTCCAACACATGTTTACACGATCTTAAAGGAACCTGTTCTGCTCTCGACTTGTCACTGACTAATTCAGAACTACTAAATGAATTCGAATAGTCAGTCCACGATGGCCTCTGTGGAAGTGACCATTTCCCCACTATATTAAAAGTTGTAACTCCATCTGATGTTCCTCTATCATCAAGGCAAAAGGCTAACTGGGCTTTATATATGCAACCTTGTGTGCTGAAAAACTTAAACCTGAACGTTTTATTGACGTTAATGATGCTATTAAATGCTTTTCTGATGAACTGAATTCCATGGCTGATAAGTGTATACCAAAGTCCTCTGCAGTTCCACATACTCGAAAACCATGGTTCAGCGATGAATGCAAACAAGCTAGGAAGGCAAGGAAAAAAGCATTATTTCCGTTGCCATCCTATGTTGCATAATTTAAATAAATTTTAAATTTTAAATGCTAAAGCGCGGCGTACTTTTAAACAGAACAAACGCCAATCTTGGCAAAATTATTTATCCAAAATAAATTCTCGGACACCCATGTCCAAGGTATGGAACATGGTCCAGAAAATCAAAGGCAGAGGTATTAAATCTACTGTCCATCGTCTTAAACATGGAGATCAATTACTTACTGATAAATCAGATATTGTGAATAAACTGGGCGAAACCCTCGCTAAACATTTTTCCTCTTCTAATTATATACCTAAATTTCAGCAATATCAAAAACAACAAGGAAAGAAAACTATTAATTTCAATTCAGATAATGGGGAAGATTATAATGACACATTTTCTAATCATGAACTCCATACTGCCCCTGATCAAGCTCAGGAGCTGATAACATAGATATTCAACTCCTGAAGCACTTACCAGAATCCTGTTTAGAGACGCTCTTATCAATTTTTGACGATATTTGGACTTCAGGGAAATTTCCTTCTTCATGGCGTGATGCTATAGTAGTACCACTACCTAAACCTGGACGTGATCATACGGATCCATCCAATCATCGACCGATTTCATTAACTAGCTGTATTTGCAAGACCATGGAACGAATGATCAATAATCGACTTGTTTAGTACTTGGAAACAAATAACCTTATAACAAATATACAGTGTGGTTTCCGTACGAAGAGAACTACTGTCGATCACCTGGTGCGTTTGGAATCATTCACTAAAAACGTTCTAATGAATAAACGACACGCTGTGTCTAACTTTTTAGAGCTTGAAAAAATATATGACACAACCTGGAAATATGGCATTTAAAAAGATTTACATGGCTTCGGATTGCGATGCCGCATGCCTCAATTCATAGCCATTTTTTAAAACCACATAAAGACCCTGAACTATCTCTAGATGGCACTACCATCAAAGTCCTCAAGGATTCCAAGATTTGTGAATTAATTTGTGGCTCACACTTGACGTTTCTGCCTCATATTAAATCCCCTAAAACTAAATCCCTGAAGAAACTTGAAAGTGATATCAAATTCTATATGGGGACGTAATCAAGCTACGCTCCTTCATTTATATCGAGCACTGGTCCGTTCTAAACCTGATCATGGCTCCATCGTCTATGGTGGAACCTGCAAAAGTAACTTAAAACTATTAGATTCAATCCATCATCAAGGTCGGGCCCCTTTCGAACTTCACCTGTTGACAGCCTGGTAAGTTGAGGCTGATGAACCACCTCTTGAGCAGCGACGTATAAAATTAGCTTTACAGTATGTAACAAAACTATATTCAAATGAGTCAAAACCTGCATATAACTATGTTTTCAATCATCTGTCTGAGGATTTATACAATACGAAATCTTCTCTTGTTCCACCTCTTGGTTTAAGAATAAAACCACTTATTTCTGCTGCCAGCATTGAGCTGGATAATGTAGCCCCTTCCCATCTTCTTTCTTCTCCTCCTTGGTAGGTGGATAGGCCACAAGTGGACCTACCATTAACTACATTTAGAAAATCAGAAACCAATTAACTACAATATAAACAAGAGTGTAATCAATTAAAACATAAATATAGCAGTTATAAATCCTTATTTACAGATGGGTCCAAGGACGGTCGGTGGCGCTGTGGCTTGTGCCACTGTCATCGGATCCAGAACAATATCTTCTAGATTACCAGACAACAGTTTTATTTTTACAGCTGAAGCTAACGCCATATTAACGGCTCTTAAGTATATTCAAAGACACCCTAAACATAAGCAGTATGTAATCTATTGGGTTCCCAGTCCAGATTTGAGGAGGTCATCATGCGACGGTGTCGCATTGACCACACAAGATATACACATGAATATCTGCATAAAGGTAAGGATCCTCCTTTTTGTATCCCTTGTGATGAAAGAATCACGGGCAAGCATGTCTTGCTTGACTATGTTGAGTATTCCATCACAAGGGATACATATTTCAAACCCCAGTCTATGAAGGATCTTTTTAATAATGTCAGTTGTCATTTAATCATTGCATTTTAAAAAGAATTAGATTTATTAACTGAATTGTAAATAGATAAATATTTTATTATTGGAAGTTTAAATTCGTAACTGTGCTTGTTAATGTCTGTATCCTCGAAGGGGGTTGAAGTACCGTAAAATTATTGTCCTCCTGAGAGGGTGCGTAAGTCCACAAACAGTAAATTCTAAATTTCCAGGTTTTTAATCGTAGAATAAGTGTCTTTTTATTGTATGGCTAGATTTCACAAATTGCTGACGGCTGAGGGGATGATGTAAATCCAGCTAGGGTCCATGCAGGTAGTAAAAGTACTGTAAGTCCCCATGGTCCCTAGTATGGTGATCTACCTTCAGTTGTATCTATAGCCTGTTTTTATATTGTTTTGTCCAGATAGTGATATTAATTTTAACTTTCCACGCCAGTTTTAATGATAACTTTGATATTTTAGTTCTTTTACTGCCCTTTGTCGACAGATTTTTATAGTAGACATATATTTCTACTCAGTGTTAAATGTTCTCGTCACGATATGGCTAAAACATTGCCGATGTGACGTTAAATATTAACTCACTCACTCACTGATATTCTAGTTGTTTCACTGTCCTTCGTCGACAGTGTTTTGTAATATACATATATTCCAGTTCATTCTTATTGTCCAGTAATGCTATGGTTGAAATATTGCGGTGTGACATTAAATATTAACTCATCATTTTGCGTGTGTGTCGAACCTTGAATAAATCGTCCATATAGGTCCTCTTAATTCGTGACAAACGTTGTTGACTGTAATTCGATTACGTACGTACATAGCACCGTAGGACTGAGAGTTCAAGTCTCATATGCAGTATATGAGGCATATCGTGACTAAAATAATTTATACATCCATACATAAGATTACATTACAAAATACTGTCGAGGAATGACAGTAAAACTGCAATGATATCACAGATATCGACCCTACAACAACATGGGGTACATTAAACGCACTATATTGGTCGTCGACAAAGGCAGCAACGTCTAGGTAACAATCAAGACAGACATTCCAAACACGTCCACAGATATTACTTCATGATGTAGCGTTAACCGCAAAGACAAGATCGCGTGCGTTATTAATGTGCTTGGTAGTTCGAGGACACACTGCCAAAATCCATTATGGGAATGTAACGAAGAGCGACGTTCCCTTCTTGACTAACGCTTAGTTTCTGAAAATATAATATTTATAACCAGCAGGGAAAATGAGATGATTCGGGGACTGTCAGACAGATCAGTTCCGTTCACGTTTCAAGAACCTTGCAATTCTGACAGAGAAAGAGTATTGATGTAAGTCTCTGATGACAACTACATGATAACGATTCAACATAGAATTACAGTAGAAGGTTAAGCGCCCATTAAGGATATGAGAGAACATATGCATATATCGAGCTTGATGTCAGACTCCTGAGACTGAAGGAGCCCCTCCAGTGTGGCAGAAACACGTCCATTCAGTACTTTGATGCTGATGGACATCTCATCAAGTTTGCTAAGTGAATGTCAGTTGTGTTTAATTGTGCAAGTAAAACCACTGAAAGATTGTACAACCACCGTAAAAGATCAATTTCTCATGACATACCCATGTCCCCATGTGAAGACTGATAATTTTAAGAATGAATAAAAATGGCTTACCAACCAACACTTGGTATTTCTTAAAACTTGTACAGTCTGACACCACAGAGCAGGTAAGTTCATTAACCAACTAACTGGTCAAGTTTATTTTAGCAGTAGAGCACGTCAGACCATTAACTTCACGTCCTAATCACTGTAACGTATCATGTTGTTTTAACCTGTAGGCAGTTTGGAACTGCAGGCAATATGGGAATACACCGTCTGATAAAGTCGACTCCTTTGATTTTTCACCGAAGCATCTTATAAATCTGTTTGAGTCTTTACAAAGACTTTTTCTAAACTGAATAATTAGAAGTTCGTGTACTATTGCAAATGAGATAAGAAAATCAAGGCTTTTGCTTTGTTTTTCATTACTTTCGGAATGAAAAAAAACAGCACATATTATCTGGCCTGCGAATATCCCTACTAGGACCCCACCGTATTACCTGTATCGGTATATCGCAAAATGTTTTTAAACGATACAAATTGCAATATAATTTTGTGAACCGGTGTACTGAGTAAAGAACATATATGGAGTTTTTGTAATTATCGTTACGGTTCAAATTAAATTCTACAAACTTTTATTCACAACAAATGTTTTCCAACGTTATTCATTGACAAAACGGCATACTGTAATACTATTACTTGTGTAAAATGTGCCTATGCAACATTATTTTGAGACTGCTGTCATCAGAACCATAACATATATGTTTATGGACTGAAACGCACAATAAGTGTCCCTTGCGGTCCCCATATATCACAATACGGGTACCTAAATCGCAATATATTGCAATACAATTTAGTTGCAATACACAGTCCTAATCCCGACACGTGTCAGCAAGGTGTGGTTAGTGTTAGTCGACACGTACCTCTGAGATGAAATAATACAATCGGCATGGACGTAATTTCAGATGAACGTAACTCGACAAACTAGATTTTCTACCAAAACAAAGATCATTTCCGATTTTCGGACAGTTGCCATTAACGTGCAAAGGCAATACTGAAATAGATAACGTTCAGTAGTTCCGGATGTGCATGATCACAATTACCCGGTGTTCCAGATTTCGACATCATGAGCATCAACTTGTGTACCCCGTGTCAGCCAAATATGCGAGTCTAGGACTCCGATCCCGTTCGTCGGTTCTTACGGCAAGCATGGGTTACTGAAGACCAATTCTAACCTGGATCTTTAGGGCCTCAACGTGTTTTTCTACACTTGCCATTCATACATAGAGGCCAGCTCTTACATATACTCAGAGACACCCTAAACATAAACAATACATAATCTATTCAGATTCTCTTCCTTGCCTTCAGGCTATTACAAATATTTCTTGCAATCATCCACTTTTAATTGAAATCACTGAATTCTATAATAATCTTGCTACTGGCCAATACGACATCGTCTTCTGTTGGTTACCCAGCCACGTAGGCATTTCTGGTATCACAATGGCTGATCGTGCTGCTAAGGCAGCACTCAACAAATCTGTGACACCACTTCTTATTCCATACACTGATTACAAAGCTACCATTAGATCCTATATACGTGATCGGAAGCAAAAGAAGTGTGACACCCATGTAGGCACTAATAAATCGCATGAAATAAAACCCTATATTGGTTATACCTACTTGGGTTGTTAGTCCAGATTTGAAGAGGTCATTATGAGACGATGCCGGATTGGTCACACCAGATATACTCATAAATACCTATTGAAAGGTGAGGATCCTTCATTTTGTATCCTTTGTGATGAAAGAATCCCGATCTTGCTTGATTGTGTTTATTGCATCATAAGGGATACTAATATTAAATCACGTAGCACGAGGGACCTTTTTACTAATATCAGTTATTAAGTGTAACATTTTTTAAAGAATTGGATTTGTTGAATAGATATATATACACGTAACTGAGAATTGTTAGTGGCTGTGCCCTCAAACGGGGTTGAAGCATTGTAAAATTATTGTCCTCCTGAGAAGGTAGGTAAGTCCCAAAACATTCCAAGTACATTTAGACTTTCCACTGTTTTTAATCGTAGTGTATGTGTATTTCTAATTTGTGGGTAGATGTGACTAAATTGCTAACATCTGAAGGGACGGTTTAAATCCAGCTAGGGTCCATGCAGGTAGCAAAGGTACTGTAAGTCCCCATGGTCCCTAGTATGGTGATCTACCTTCTGTTGTTGGGGATCCATAGCCTGTTTTTATATTGTATTCTCCGAATAGTAATATTAGTTTTAACTTTCCACGCTAGTTTTAATTCAAATTGTGATATTCTAACTGTTTTACTGTTCTTCGTCGACAGGTTTTACAATATACATATAGTCCTTGTTCATTGTTCAATGTTCCTGTCACGATATGGCTGAAATATTGCCGATGTGACATTAAATATTAACTCACTCACTACTTAGAGAAATTCTGGGCGGAACAAGTACAGTCAGACTTTCTTCACGCTGCGGTGTGTACTCTACAGAAGCCATTACGCTATCCAGGCTGGTCTGATGATTCGATATGATTTAGTCTTCACATGATATCCATACATTAATTCACACACACACCGCTCATTACACGCACGAAAAAGAAACGTTATCCAATGGCAAAGCCGATCGTTATCGTTCATTCGTTGAGCCCCCCTGACACGAAATCAGCTTTGGTAATGAAAAACACTCACTGCAAGCGAACCGAAAGAATAACGCTGTTAAAAAGTGAAACAATAAACTAACTAAAAATGGCGTATCAATAATGCTGTTCTGACACTGACAGACAGGGACAGCTGCTGTCGACAAATATTGCCATCAGCATCAAAGAGGCTTTAACTTATATGAAACTTATTACTTATTCTCTATTAAACACTGAGTGCAATCACAAGTTTTGTTTGTTGTGATAGACACAAATGTATATTCTGATATTAAAGTATAAACGTTCAGGTTTGAATGTTATGATACTGGTTTTACATTCAAAATCGAACTAAGCATCTGCAAATATATTCCCCATGTCGATTGTACAGGGAGGGACCACTAATTTCAGTCCGTTACAACCGTACATCGCTATGTACAAATACACGCCATAAATGGGCATTCTTAATGATCAGGGGAATGATATATGAATTACTCAATAAGATAAAACACTTAAAATTGGTATCTCCACCCTCACTGCTTTATATTAGTTGCCTTCTATGTTCTAAACGACCATAAGATTAATTCAAGTACATAAACATTTGGGCTTGGTAATCCCTGCTTCAGACAAGGTCCCGGGGTAGAACAGTCCTTCAGATACCCATGCTTGCCATGAAAGGCGACTATGTTTGTCGTAAGAGGCGACTAACGGGATCGGGTGGTCAGGCTCGATGACTTGGTTGACACATGTCATCGGTTTCCAATTGCGCAAATCGATGCTCATGTTTTTGATCACTAGATTGTCTGGTCCAGACTCGATTATTTACAGGCGGCCGCCATATAGCTGGAATATTGCTGAGTGCGGCGTAAAGCTAAACTCATACACTCACTCAGACAAGGGAACATGTATTCCAAAAAGAACATGATCAAAGCCCTTCCGCACTGTGCTCATAGGAATATCCTCAGTCCATTGCACTGTTCCTACTTTATTATAAGTATGTGCTCCTTAGTCAATATCGTGGTGGTCAAACAATTTACAGGTGACAAAGATACAAAGATTGATGAACTTTTGACCCCGAAGCTCATAAACTACATCAGTTGTATCAACTGTGCTAAATTAACAGACTTCTCCTTTGAAAACCCGATACATGAATTATTCTGTAACTGTATATTGCCCTGACTGACCTACCACACTTCATGCATGGGCTGTTTCTCCTAACACAAACTTGATGACTCACAGATCAGGAACTCGAGTTCTTTAATGTAGTATATTCTCTGGATACGAAGTTATTGTGATGTCCATGTCGAATAGTGGACAAAAATATTCTTCGTTGATAATGCTAGCTGCTTACCAATAGTATCCAGGTTGGCACTTCAGGTCAGGGACCGAGAATTAAGAACAACTTTTAACAACCCTGTTATTCAGATTAGTTGTTTGTCAGAATTGTGCATCTGTAAAATAATAACATAGTCCATGAGACTAACAATCTGATTTACAAAACAGAACGTGACGTGAGCAGAACAGGCGGATGCAGTTGCAAAGAACACAGCAACGTTTGGGTTCAGTGGTTTCCATTCAGTAATTGTTTATCTCAGGTTTATGTTGTATTAGGTAAGGTATCTGGTGCCAAACATCTTAATTACGAGACGTTGTATTGAACAATTCGTGGTGTGGATTTCGTGCTAAAAACGCCGAAACGATTGTTGAATAACGGAGAGATGCCAGATCATAACAGGTCTCAAAAGAAACTGTAGTTGTAACATGACGGCATGCCTAGCAAATACAGGACAGTAGCATCTTGCTCCTCGTATGTTCCAATAAACTGACAAGAAAACAAATGAGTATTTTATATCCTTCGCCATACACTTTGCCTCCATAAAATTACAGGACCTTGTTGCGAATTACACCCTTCTCGTGGGCGCAAATAAACTCAGAGCGGACTTCAAAGTTTCACTGAACTTCCAGCTTCAGATTTCAGGAATCTGTGCCGTTAAGTTTCGTGAATCGTTATATAGGTAAGAGATTATAGGTTTTAGCCATGTAGAGCAATATTACAGCAACATCAGCAAATATGTAAATCTCTGAACGGTCTGTACTGTCAAACAATTGCCATTTTGAGAGGGTGAAAAATCACACATCATTCAAATAGTGTTCATATATATCACCGTCATATATTTGTATATTTCAGGTAAATGGCTGATTTTGCGTACAATCTCTAGCAGCTAAAGAATTCTATAAACCCTGCTTGGAAACCGTACAGGAAGCAGAACGATCGTAAATAACCACGGCCCCCAGTGTGGTGACCTTAAATTGTTAGCAATCTTTAGCCCGTTTCATACATTGTTTGACAATTGGTAGTTTTATATTTACATGCTCACAGACTAGTTTCAATGATAAATGATAAGGACTAGAGTCTCTGTTGATTTGTCGCAAAGACCTTGTTTGGAACTGATCTTCACCAACCCTTGACTGTCGTAAGGAGTTCGGGTGGTCAGGCTGCCGAACTTGTTGACATGGCACCTCTTCCCAGTTGCGAAAATTTATATGAATCGATTATAACCTGGATATTCCTGATTACGACTTCAAACAATCACCATACGAACTAATTTACACTATCAAAATCAAAGAAGTTGTACAGCTGTATATACCAAATGTTTGATTTTGAAGTGTATACATGAGAGCTTCGATATTGTTTGACAATTTCGTTGAGATCAGTAGAGTGGACTTGCCTTTTGAAACAGATTTAACAAAAATCAAATAAGTGTCCACTATGCCATTACTCATGAGTTGGACTAAAACGGTAAGCAGTGAACGCCCCATACATAGAGGATACTAAACGACCTCCGTTTAATATTGTTTTTATGAAAAGAGTTGGTATCAAATGAGGGAAAGCGAGTTTAATAAATATAGTATTTCACGGAAGTGTGTTTAGTATTCTGTTTATTACCCTCCAACACAAACTGATAGAAGCTGCGGCGAAATGGCCTATAGTAAGATGGCTCTCAGCTTTCGGCAAGTCAAGCAAGGTCTAGTACTATTGGGACCGCAGCTTTATCATTGTGACGTCATAACTGTGAATCTTATAACGTCATAAGTCTACACTAGTATTACACTAGTGTCGGGCGAGTAACAAGCTGATACGCAATGACAGAACTGAAATGTTGTGCAACATTGAATTATTATGAACTGGAGATGTTGGTATGAGTACCAGAAAGGTCTGTCACTGCTCTACGAATGTGTATGTAATTTAATCAGTCGTATGATCGAAAACTAAAATGTGTATGTTTAGTTTAGTTTTACGCCGCTTTACAATATTTCATTAATATGGCGGGGGAGACCAGAAATAGTCTTCACATATTGTACTCATGTGGGGAATAGAGCACGTGTCCCTGGCGGGATGAGCGAACGAATTAACCATCACAGTACAACAGTGGTGATCATTGATACAGTTAATTGTCTGTTATTTCTTAATATGTATAGGCCAATATGCCAGTAATGAAATCAAATGCGACCTGGAGATTACTGAAAAACGTTTGTCAAATCTTGCATGTTGATAAAATCTATGCATAAATGCACGTGCGCGAATTTTAGATATAATAAAAGGATCTTCACAAAAACCATTTATGTTCCTGTTCTTGTTCATCTGTTTCTCCATTAAGATGGAATTTCTGCTTGTCTTACCAGTATCAAAGCATGCTGACCTGACAAACACATATGGCAATCCTGAGTTTCAGGTTTCTGGTAATCTATCAGCGTCCAGTTATGGTGAAACTGTCGATTTAATAGAACTGTTTAACCACAATGAACTAGAGATAGAAATAGAAGAGATAAGTAAAACATCCCAATATGTTTTCTATTTATGTATATCTATAAATATTAAGAATGACACTAGACTACCCACAGTCAGTGGATTTTTAATATTGGTCGAGTTTAAATTACAACTTAAGTGGTTAGAGGCTGTATCCTCGAAGCGGGTAAACTTACTGCAAGCTCCAAAGCTCTTAAAGACAATGTCTACAAACTGAAAATCGTAGAATATGTGTTTATAAATAATGGCTAAATTTCATTACAATTGTCAGTGGTTGAAGGGATGGTGTAAATCCATGTAGGGTTCATGTAGGTAGCAAAAGCAAAGCAAGTGTCCATAGTCCCTTGTACGGCCATCTACCTTCTGTTGCCTGACCTTTATACAGTGATGTTAACCATGTTGATATACTTGCTAGATTACATGCTAGGTTTAAATTTCTAAATGTGATAGATCACCTGCTTTACTGCCCTTCGCAAACAGGCTTTCAAATATAAAATTCTGAATTGATCAAGCAGGACCTTTTTAAGTCAAGATATAGCTGAAATATTTTCAAAGTAACTGTAAATTTAGGTAAAAGCTATCAGTTTGTTACCAACCCCTCCGTTGGTGCAGAACATGCGCATGCTTACACATGCTGACGTTATTACCCGAAAAGAAAATCGCCAGTTGTATTTCCTGAGTGTCCGGGTGATTATGAAAAGGGATTTGACGCTTCAATTCAGGCAGGTTCTTATTCGTGTTAGCCATTAAGCTGAATTTCTAAATGTGATATCACGAAAATGTCATACAAGCTGTCATTGTCCTACTGCCGTTACAGGAAATGAAGCGAGGAGACCAAGCACGTATTGTGCTTATACCGCAGTGACACGGCCACATCTGACGCTCATGGACAGAAATATAAGCAGTATGCATGTTTATTCCGGAAGAAAGTACAATGTATAAAGTGGCGCCGTGGAAAAAAGTTCCTGGTTGTGCGTTTCCTGCAGGAAGCGAATAGCTGATTGGTCACAATTTGGTGCAATAATATCCGTGAAAGAGACCGTAACAATTTGTTTACTGCCTCTACGAAGACCGAATACAAACACTTTTGCAGCATTAAGAATTCATAACATACCGGCAACTAATCGAAGCAACGAGAAATTTTCTAAACCACTTTCGAGGTAAAATTGAAACAACGAGAAAATATTCGAAATAACGAGAGATATCGATTAATAAAGACTAAGGCTATAAAAGGGTGTATAAAACCAAGGTTATACTCACCATCAAGCGAGAGCAATATGTTTCAAGAGTGTCTGGCTGACGACTCCAGCCACTAATCTTATCATTTCACAGAAAGACACGATGAAGTGTTTCTTCTGGCCTGTTACAATGGCGAAGTGGGACGGTGTGAAAACATGGCTGAAGACGTTATTGAACGGAAGAGAATGTATTAAAAGAAACCCTGGAGACTTGATGGACGTCACATCGGCATTGTGGTCCTTTAGCTTGTGTTTGCCAACCCTCTAAGACAAAAGTATATGTCGAATGGTTTGAAAAAGTAACAGTATAATAGAGGCTGCAGGTGGTCGAACGGAATACACATTAGAAAGAGATTACATGTAACATACACGGCGAGGGATGGAGAATGTTCGAGTTTAAGGAAGGGAGAATATACCCGTTTTATCACTTAAATGTACACGTATACACAAAAATTTGGCTGGTGTTTGTTTTCTTAAGTGTTTCTTTGGTAGAAGTTTGCCTGGGGTATTAGTTTAACGGTGTTGTCTTGAGATTCCACACATACCAACTATACTATGCTGCTGGTATTTCTAAATATTTTGGAACACGTTTTCAAAAGGCACTGCGTTGATTTTGAGTAGGTTTTAGACATAAAACAAGAGAGTATACCAAACAACTTAAAGTTTTTTTTAAATGAGTGAAATATATCCGGGAATACAGCAAGTATCTATGTCATGTTGTGTCAGATAAATAGCACAGTTTCTGCAATAGATCACATCAGGTTGACTGTCACTTGTCACCATTCTGTTATCAGTGTGATCCATCAAGCTTGTCATACAGCTCAACGACAATATGACGACAGAAGTCAGGGTCATAATTATAGCTGCAGTGCGTATATTTTAAAGTATCGAACCTCCTTGACACATGTACATACTTTTTCCTTCTATAGTCTTTGAATATCATGTGCAGTGTGTATGCTTTGTGCATTTGCATGATGTCTTAATTCTACTGCCACGTGTATTATACCACATCTTTGAATATCATGTGCAGTGTGTATGCTTTGTGCATTTGCATGATGTCTTAATTCTACTGCCACGTGTATTATACCACATCTTTGAATATCATGTGCAGTGTGTATGTTTTGTGCATTTGCATGATGTCTTAATTCTACTGCCACATGCATTATACCACATCTTTGAATATCATGTGTGGTGTTTATGTTTTGTACATTTGCATGATGTCTTAATTCTACTGCCACATGCATTATACCACATCTTTGAATATCATGTGTAGTGTTTATGTTTTGTACATTTGCATGATATCTTAATTCTACTGTCACATGCATTATACCACATCTTTGAATATCATGTGTAGTGTGTATGTTTTGTACATTTGCATGATGTCTTAATTCTACTGTCACATGTATTATACCACATCTTTGAATATCATGTGTAGTGTTTATGTTTTGTACATTTGCATGATATCTTAATTCTACTGTCACATGCATTATACCACATTTTTTAATATCATGTGTAGTGTTTATGTTTTGTACATTTGCATGATATCTTAATTCTACTGTCACATGCATTATACCACATCTTTGAATATCATGTGTAGTGTTTATGTTTTGTACATTTGCATGATATCTTAATTCTACTGTCACATGCATTATACCACATCTTTGAATATCATGTGTAGTGTGTATGTTTTGTACATTTGCATGATATCTTAATTCTACTGTCACATGCATTATACCACATCTTTGAATATCATGTGTAGTGTTTATGTTTTGTACATTTGCATGATATCTTAATTCTACTGTCACATGCATTATACCACATCTTTGAATATCATGTGTAGTGTTTATGTTTTGTACATTTACATGATGTCTTAATTCTACTGCCACATGCATTATACCACATCTTTGAATATCATGTGTAGTGTGTATGTTTTGTGCATTTGCATGATGTCTTAATTCTACTGCCACATGTATTATCCCACGTCTATGATGGGCAGATGGGCACAATTATCACGCACTGATGTAACAAATGGTTTCAGTCGCGGCCTACACTAGTAGCGATGCTCATAACGAAGTCAGGTTATTGGTCCCTCTGCATATTGCATGTTCACTGCATGTAGTTTTCCCCAAATGCTGAAATGCTGTTATTCAATTCGTCATTCTGGCACTGTGACATTGCGATAGCCATTCATACCCGTTCGCGACTGACGACCAACGACCAATGACATGCATTTGACCTCGTCACGTTTCACAAAGCGACCTTAGCCCTCTGACTACCTTAAATTAAGGCAATGCTTAATTTTATGGCCATACAGTTCAATGGTCCCGTTTCGTAAACACGTAGGTCCATAATCGCGAGCACCCAGCTGTTTAACCAGGAACTCATTCGTAGTCAACATTGTTACAGCGGCAATGTGAAAGGGCGTTTGTTGTAATGTTCAAGCGTCGAGCTTCCCGTTATATGGCGACAGCCTGCAAAACATCAGATCCGGCAGAACAAGCTGATTTATGTTACACACAACAATCACTGTTAAAGGATCCCCACAACTGTATATATTTCGTCGCCATTGGGGAGTTGTGAAGTAAAGAATACCTTAGACCAGAGACCATAATAGAATATGGTCTCTGCTTAGACCTATTCAAACCCGGAAGCCAGATATGGGTAAAGTGAGAAGGTCACAATAACATGACTACCCCAGTGAGTTAATAGTATAAATCCTTATAAATAATGTGTGCTTGCGATGAGTTCACACCACTTACAACTTCATCCATGTTGTCGACAGTGACGATTCGCAAAGTTATTAACATCGGGGATCTATTCAAACCCGAAAGGTCTATGTCGATAAAGACAGAGAATCACTATAAGAACATTATCCCATTATATACGCTGAAGGTATAAGTCATCGTGTCCGTATACTACAGAGGTGTTGTTACCATAACAACAGTAAATTTGGCTCAATAGTATTTCAGTTTGGCATACACAATATTTAAGTGATTTCAGCCTCCTTCCTGAAGTTTAACGCCATTTATGTAGTATTAACGTCAACGGTAGAACATGGTCTCAGTACTATTGACTTCAAGTTGTTCTAGACAGAACATGTAATATATGTAATGTAATACATGGGGCCCCACTGTGCCCCATGTGCAGTCGTTATCTGACTGTATGACGTCTGTATGACTTTAGCTGTATATCCAATGAAGACGTCCGCATTTTAACACTGTGTCTAAGACTGATTCATGAAGCGACTATATCCTAATCGGAGTGTAATGACATGCAACAGCCATTGCTCTCCAAACAACTCCCTCGCAGCTAGTGGTTTGTAGGTTGTCGCATAGCAACGGTCTGACCTCGCGGCAATAAATCATGATAGCGTAATACGCAGGCTGGCTGTGGTGGTATGTAGGCAACGAAAAACAATCTATTTATAGAGGATCTCATCTCGAAGTAGGGGACCGCGAGGTCTCTAGGAATCTGTACGCACCTCGAGAAATGTTATAGTGTTCAAATGCAGCACAGACGGAGGTTTGACATAACAATTTTATTTTTATTAAGAACGCTCAAAGGACGGTCAAAAGACCTTTTCAATGCTGTAGTTTGTCATTATTCCGCCGGTGTTGGTTCGTTCGACGTGAAGTAACAATTTCTCGTTATGACGTGAAGTAACAATTTCTGTTGCTTGTGTCACAGATATACATGTTAAGAATTGCGTGTCTGTGAATTTGGGGTCTTTTCGCGAATGATGTGACCTAGATATGGTTAATGATATCTAACGAAAAGAGCTTGACCTATAGAATGACAATCAATTGTTTCCAAAAGTAGGGCAAGATCTGAATAGATACTGTTGATCGAGACATAGCAGTATATTTTCGTATTTAAAAATGCACGCCATTCTTAGTTTTTGGACGCTGCACTCAGCAATATCACAGTTATAAGACAAAGGTTTACCTGGACCAGACAATCCGATGACTGACAACACGAGCATCTATCTACGCAGTAGGGATACGTTGACATGTGTCAACGAAGCCAACAAGTCAGATCACACAGGTTTGACCACCACGTTTACGGCAAACATAGCTTGCTGAAGACCACTTCTAACCCGGATCTTCACGGATCTGCACAAGTATAAGCCGGATCTTCACGGATCTGCACATGTAAAGCCGGATCTTCACGGATCTGCACCTGTGTGACAAGGATCTTCCCGGATCTGCACAAGTACAACCCGGATCTGCACAAGTATATGAGTCTTACTTGATATGAAACATTGGCGATTGGAATAGTGGATTGTGGCTATATTCATTGACTTACAGCTTAGAAAACACCTAAACGTTAGTGCAACTACATTTCAACTGTTCAAGAAACAGAAAGGCAGATAGGGATAATTACTGATACGAAAACGAATGCGTTTGAAGTCCACAGACAAGAGAGTTTATGTGGTAAATGCCATTAGGAGGAAGAAGTTATAGATTTGAGTTAATACCAACTAGAAGAATGAAATGGATGTAATTGGAGATGTAAAAATACATGCATGCACAATGTTTATTCATGTTCAAGCATGTATGTGTGTGTGCGTGCGATCGGTTGGGTATAGACATTATATAATGTAATATGCTACAGTGTATTATATTGTTTAGTATATACGGACATGTTTATATAAAGACATTCACATACCAAAAGCATATAATCTTTATTAAGAGTGGGATACGATACAAATATAGTAGGTATTACTTCTCACGCAGTGCTTTATAGGTGACCCAAGTCATTAAAATAGTTTTCATCTTGGATGTAGCCTTCATTTCACAGAGTGAATAGTGTAGGAATATTAAAATATCTGTTTCTATTTTGAAACATGGGCACTGCGCCGAAACTGATCAATGGCCAGGCATAATTTTGCAATTTATCCTCGTTTGATTTATTCTTGTCCGTAAGTATCTTTCAAGAAAATATAATGTTGCCAAGTGCCAGTCCTATTCAAATTCAAAACTTTTAGTCTTGCCACAAGTTCTGACATAGAGGATACTTTACTGCTTTGTGTTTGTGAGTCCCACACATTGCGAAATCGACGTTAAAACAACTTCGTATACTTTATTACAATTGTTTTGGCTGCTATTATTAGCTGCTTGCAATTGTAAAAGCGTGTTGTAACACCTCTTTGGATAGTCAACATTTGATATTGCCATATTCACATATATAGCTAACAGAAATCATTCGTAGATTGAAATTAACATGAATTGTATCTTTTATGTATATTTGGTCATTTTCATACAGTAAGGATATAATGATACATAGTATGGCATATTAGCGTAACCTCTTGCGTCGATCATCAGTCAAAGATTCCAATATCTGAATTCATATATTAAACATACTTTCAGTTATGGAGGGATACGAACGAACAGAAACTGTGCCACGTATAACAGATTCTTATATACTGTTGGGGAAGCAATTATGAGGAGAATATAGTGCAAAATGTTTATCCAGAAACAAGGTTTTAAAAAGTCTGATGAAAGTGTAAATATCTGGACATAGCCTTGTGAAACCATATCCCACTAAAACAAAATGTGTTAGATATGTAGCTGTGTGATTTTACTGCTGGTTTGTTCGAACAAACCAATGATCAATATCATGAGCACATTTCTATGCAGTTGGAATATGATGACTCGTGTTTGACTTCCCAGTCCTGTCTGTTGCCTCTTACAACAAGCACGGGTTACTGAAGACAAATTCTAACACTATTCTTCACATGCATATTTTTAAATAGGGCTTAAAGTCACTGCCAAATATGCTTACACATTATGCACAAAAACGTTGACGTCATTTCGGCTGTGGAGGAAATGGAGGGAGCCTTGAACACTAGTTGGATCCGGCCAGTCCAGCACTCGTTTGCAGAACTGTGGCAGCATCGGAACTTGAAAACCTAATAAAGCAACGCTTGCATCACCAATTGTTCGCAATTTAATTATTATTTGATCATTTCCTACAGAAGTATGAAGTTACGCGAAAATAAGGCAATGACCATTAAGGACAAATAGCTCGAAACTTTGAAAAAATGCTCATAATTAAAACTCTTTGAATACAATTAATGAATGCAATTATAGCAATAAATTATGTACTTGAATAATCTGTAAATAAAATTAAATTAATAAGATGGATTTATGAGAAATTTTATTGAAACAAATCATTTATGTTTCAATAATGGCATCGTTACCTTTCCTAAATTATGAAGCTATATGTAGGGTGTGATCCGCCTATCTCTAATTACATCAATGGCGACTCCATTATGGTCCCTCCACATCCACATTCATCATTTTCAGCTGATTTTAGCGGAATATTTGGCATATTGGGTCCTGGTTCATGTATGTTTGGTACAACACAACTGACATCTAGTCCCAGAAATAGAGTTATCTTGTTACAATACATGCATAGCATAACCAGGATATACTGAGAAGTTAAAGATTGTAACTTAGTTTTTAGATACTTCTTTCACTCATTACTCACGGATTAAATGTGAATATTATCATAGCATAACTCCAAATTCAAAGACTGGTGAACAGTTAGTACTTTGTCAAGTCACCATGGGCCTCGATGCAGTGGGGAATACTACTGATCAAAAACGAAAGTCTAGATCCATGCTGTCCAATACAGGACCACCTCTTCTTTCATTTCAGCAATATTTCTCAGAGTTTGCTTATTGACACTTTAAGTTATCTTCATAAGTCCTCAAATATTTTGTATTGGAATTAGGTCAAGGCAATAACTTGACCAATCTAATAATGTCAATGCCGAAACCAGGCCTGTGAATACTTTGAACGATATTTTGGGTCGTTGGTCTGCTGGAAAATCCACAAAGGATGTAAATGTCCCTCGAGAATATCTGTGTACCTCTTACTGTTCATATTCACTTCAAATACATAGAAAGGGATTGCCTCTAACACAGATATGCAACCCTACACTCTAAATATCGGACTGTAGTTTGGACGCTGGTATGAGATTTTTCAGTTTGTTTGGTCGAGAATTCTAATGTATTAGGAAACAGCCACACAGAACGATCATCTCTTTGCTGTAAGCACCAGTTCAACCTTCGCTCCTTTGTTCAAGTTTCATGATCGGTGATGGAACTCCTCGACATTTCTGCCAACCCATTGCATGCAGCTCAGTTCTAATTGTCTTCTTACAGACAGCCACAATTCCTGTATCAGTCATATCAAGCCTTAAGTTTTCTTAACTCCTTCGTTTGTTTTGCTATTAAGAATACCAAACCGCCTCAATCACCGACAGTCAATTTTCTGGGCTTACCTGCTCCTCTCAGGTGCTAAGTGCCATATCCATTTTGCAATATTTTTTCAAAACACGATGAACAGTGGACAAAAGGAGGCCTGCTCTACAAGATATTACTTTATCTGATCTGATGTCCTTGTTATAATACTCAAAATTCAACTTCCCACATCATCCAGACTGAGGATTACTGAAAATGTCGTCTACTAGCAAGTAAACAAATGGGGATAACTCTTCACAAACTAATAAAAAAGGATTAACGGAGTTGTCTTGTCTTGAAACCAAGCACATGGCAGCTGGGCAAGGTTGTTCACACTAGAAATCCAATTTCACATATTACTAAAATTCTCAAAATGTTTTGGTCATGCTGTATACACACTAATAGCACCTGAAAGGAGCCAAAGGCAATTTCAACGGCTAGTTTGCCCAGATCATTCTGATCTTGATTCGGACCTCTTTATGATGTAGAGTGTTTGAGAGAGGCTAAGAATGTATTTGCCACTGTACATGTGTTTCCGTGCTAATTTATATCGTGTAATAGCCTACGATATGTACATGAATACATAGCATGTTTTTTTTCATGAACAGCAGCTTCTTTTTATTCTACGTACGAGTTTCAGATTTCAGAGCCAATTCTATGTATGTATAGTGGATGCTGTCTAAACCGGCACTCATCGGGACTGAGGAAATAATCCGGTTTAGGCAACATGTCGGGTTATAGAGCTGATGGTAAATTTACATGAGATTTTATGCTGGTTTAGACAACTTGCCGGAATGGTGTGTGTGTGTGTGTGTGTGTGTATGTTTACACAACGCATGGTGGGAGAAGGTACAATAACAATATAATCACGAAACCAATTACATAGTTTTTATGTATAAAAAGATAAAGAGAAGTTGTTATCCATAAAACGTGTACCTTATTAATGTTAAAATGTCTGTGAAGGACAGTTTCATATAGGTTTTAATCAGAACGACTTACAGTCTGATCTGCGCAATGTTGAACATGGACCTATTTTAATCATTGGCAATATCCCAGAAACTTGTGTTTCACGATAAGTAGGAGAGGTGAGATGTAACATTTCCACAGGAATGGAATAAATTGTCACATTTTCCCTTAATTTCTATTCATCATCAGTTTCCTTAACCTTTTTGATGGCATACATTAGGCACACACGGTAAGCATGCTGGAGACATTTACGTCAATGACCTTGGTTTGGTTTTTGAACGTTCCTGTCCCTGCATATCCACAATCGAAGATTTAAAGACAATGACAATGACAATGGTTGGATATGTCGTTTGTTATTTGTTTGTACAACCTTGCAATTTGGCTGAATGGATGTCTGAGGTCCGTGTCTTCCATGTCTTGCATACGATCACAGCCATGAAGCTGTATACACCGACTGCTGATCGTACAGGGCCTGAAGTTAAAAGCATTAACGATTTTCCATGAATATTTATTTTACAAATTTTGAAATTAAAAATCTTCGTCACGGTGTGAACGGTTTGTACTGTTTGTGTCATGTGTTTGTAAGATAATAACTCGACTAATATATAAAGCGTTTTCACGAACATAATATCAACATACGAGTATGTTGTGTTTCTGACAACTAGATCGACAGTTTTATTGACACCGAATGATTTATGAATGACGCATGATAGAGTGAAATAAATGGAAATAGTAAAGACATGCACAAAAGTTAAGCGCCACTATTTTCATAGCGTTTTGATTTCACCACTGAAGATGAGAAATACAAACTATAAATGTTTATGACTGAATGAGCCTTCCATAGATTCTTGAACCTGAGATCGTCAAGATATGACGTGCAGTTCCATTTCCCTGCCATCTGAATCTTGAAAACCAAGTTTCACACACTTGGCTTCACCGGTCAGTTGTGAGATTCTAATTTCATTTGGAGTTAGAAAATCAGTCATGGTGAAGACAAAGTTAACGACCGCTGAGAGATGGCAGGTGATAGGCATGAAAAAATGCTGGCATGTCATGCAGGGCCATTGCAAGGCAAATGGGTCGTCATCACAGCGTCATCACAGCGTCATCACAGCGTCATCACCCGTTTGGTTGCCAAACATCATCACACCAGTGATGTCAATGACAGACATAGATCTCGTCATGATAGTTACCACTGAGTATCCTAAGTAGCAGATCACAAATATAGTGGGTGGCGCTTAACTGCATTTGTATATAATGAATTGATTTCATACAAACTATTCAGTTTCATAGATAATATAACTGGCACAAGATAACTCAAAAACATCATATAATTGGATGTGAATATCAGACTGTGTGTTTATCATGTTTGTGTCAGTTTGTAAGTAGTGAGTGAAATAGGTTTTATGCCTCTTTTAAAAGTAACACCCCAGCAATATCTCGGAGGGGGACACCAGAAATGGGCTTTGCACATTGTACACATGTGGGGAATAGAACCCGGGTCTTCGGTGTGATGAACAAACGCTTTTACCACTAACCTACCTCATCAACCTAAACAATAATCACGTATTAAGGAGTGTGTTATGCAGAAATATTAATCAGCAAGCACACTGAACATACAAACTTGACCCTGACTGAACCTGATCCACTAAAGATTGGTCCCGTTGATTTTACCACGAAGTAACATCCAACTAGTCTGGGATTTCTGCTGCCGAGGCTTCTGACTACTATTGATCTTCTAGAGATCAATACGTCCCTTCGGAAGCTGGTAACCAAAGCAATACAAAACCGGAACCTCTTGTATAATGAAAGAGAGTCACCATGAACACATCATATTTACATCCACCTGTCACCTGTCAGCGGTACCAAACACAACTCAACAGTTCCAGTTCCAGAAAATGAGTCTGCCATTCCATCCGATTTGGTTAACACGAAAAGCACTTCTAGTACAAATACAAATTGTACTTACACTTGGAATGCAAAATAAAATGTCAGAGCCAAAGATTATATTGCGTTTAAAAAAAGCACGCGACTGATCTTAAGGACGCTTGTAGGTGTTTCTCTTTAAACCAATAGCTAAGAACGTCAGAAACGCCCTTTGTTATACCTACTTATTCCAATTCGCACTGAAGCAAATTTTGCCATTTAGTAAATCGTAACCTCCAACAATGTATAGCAGTCAAGGCTCCTTAGTAATGTAAAGGCTTCAAGCCTTACAGTATCGTCTGGTCTTTTACCCTAATAACGGGGTCCAGCTTCCAGTGCAAATACCAATAGTATTAGTACAACTCAGATAGCTTATCAGCACACAGGTGAAGCTCCAAGGGTATGTTTTTGAGTACTATTGGGTTACCTAATATGCTCGACTTTGCCCTATACATTCCTTGTTCATGACTTGCAATAATATCTATCGCCTAATACTGCTTGCTACTTCTTATCGTAGTTGTTGTCAAATTATACTAGACGGTTATCATGGTTGAAACACAAAATAACCCAAACAGGTTATAGTGAATATTACGTGTGCACAGTCTAACCGGTATACCTCAGTACGCCTTTCAAACAATACATATTGCAATGGGGATTTTTTTCTAAGAACCGGTAATGCAATGTATAATGTTAATGTATAATGGTAATGTTTCGTAATGCAAGTATTTCAAGTTTTGTCAATACCTCTATGCTTTTTGTGAAAGTCCACACGGACAATTATTCACATTAACGTTTTGCAGTGTAATATATATTAATGAGCATACTTTATATGTGAAAATTAAGTTATAAAAATATAAAATATAATCCCTCAAATCTAAACTCAGTTTTTCTGTTATCATAAGTATAACATATATTTCGTAGGGTTTTAGTATGTAGAAAATAGACTCTGCATGTACAACCAGTATCAATTACTGTCAAATACTAAAACTATCAGTATGTATACAAAATCACGAGTACCAGAATCGCAATATGTTGCCATACAGTCTATTTCCCAGTACACCGCCCCAATGAATATTATCAATGATCCCACTGGTCCTTACACTCTACTTCAAGAGACGACACTAGTCAAGTGTTCGGCTGCATATGTGAAAACCATAAATTGTTTTGTCAGCTCGAGCTTGCCATTGAATGGTGTGGGCCTTATCAAACGTAATTTAAGCACGAAACGTTTTGAAATCTTATTTGAAAGAGGGTTTGGTGTTGTATGTTAAAGTCGTAAATACGTTCCTCTTGTGATAAGGATGCCATCACTGATTTTACATTTACGGATGGTATGTTTGCAATGGTGTTTGCAAGTAGATGACAATGTTCAGCTGCTGACTGGTGAGATCAACCATAGGTGTAGTAGTAGGAAATTATCGACATTAAGGACTGTCTCGTTTTAACCAGGTCAGTTATACCTCGAAATTTACGGCTTTTAGATGCTGCTGTATTCAACAAAGAACAATCCCTTATTTGATAACCTGTGAAAACTTAGGGATAGAACTGAAAATCTCATGCTTGTCGTAGAGGTGAGTAACGGGATCGGGTGGTCAGACTGATTTGGCTGATGCATGTCTTCGTGTTCATGATGTCAATCACTAGATTTTCTGGCTGCTCGATGGCACCGTAGCAATTGTTTCAGAAGAGACGAGTAGCGGACTGACTACTCAGGCTCGCTGACTTGGTTGGGCGATGCTCATGTTATTGATCACTGGTCATCAGCATGTTATGTGGACCAGACTACATTTCATACGGCCAGTCATATAGCTGGAATATTGATGACAAACAAACAAATAACATTTGACATATAAATTGATAAGACGGGAGATAATAAGCCAACTCGCGAAATCAGGACAACTGGTACGTTTGTTTAATCCGACTGAACGTGATAGAGTGTGACTTCAACAGGTTCAATTGCTACCATGTTCACACCCTTAACGTGTTTATGTTTTAACAGATCCAAACATAACAATCTACATAAATAGTGTATGAAACGTGGTACTGAATCTCAGTACGTGTGTACATCTCATATGTAGACGTGTTCTCCATTGTATTGATTACATGAGAAATATATCTTGCATATGATCATGAGTTCTTATCCTGATTCCACAATATGACCGTGTCCTCAGCAATCTATCATATCCAGAAACTTAACCGGGTATTTTCACGCGTGTGTCACAACTGTTTAGGAATTAACAATAATTGCCCGCATATATTATCATATGATCTACACGTGGCAAAACAACATTTGTAATTGTATGTATGTGGATGGCCTTTCAGAAAGACAACGTTAGGTCTTCTACTGTTAGCTGCAGTTTTAAATATAGAATACAGTTAAACATCAGTGTATCGAAGTTGAACGGGCGTTCATAAATTATCCGCGGTTCCACTTGACCATTAAAATTTAATATGAATACGAAATGAACATACGACCGGACAATTAGGATAACAGAGTGGGACTAAAACCTGGCACGGGGAATGCATACTAAAACAGTTATACGAATTATGGAAACTCGCACTGCACACATGACAAAGACTTAACTAACCACACAAACACATAATGATTTAGCTCAAAATGCAATAAAACATTTCTTCAAAATTGTATTCCACGTCTGTGGAAATTAAACGGTGCGTTTAAAGCATTACCTCCAGAACAATTTATGTTGATGATTCACAAGAAACAATTTTCTGAAATCACGTTTGGTACAATCCCACAGTACGAATACGTCCTTAGCGTCAACAAAAACATTCCATTATATATTTGGAACTAACTCAAACAAACGTATAGTGAATACATATTAATTAGAATGTGAGAATGCTTTCGTTTTCAAATTAATATCTGGCAACCATTATATGATACCTTTTAAAGATGCTACAAATTTCTAAATGATTTCTAAACGAGATCATTGTAGGCCTGCCTAGCGAAATCAAGTCCAAGTCTAAAGACAACAGAGGAGGACTAAATGCGGAAGCACGCATGTTGTCCTTAAATCGCTGAATGTGGAAATTGCGTGTTATTATATCAGTGAGAATACAATAGGTGAGGATATTCTTCTTAAGTGAATTCCACGATCAAAGCTTTACTTCATGCTTGTTGGAACTCTGCCTTGTTGTTGTTTCCGTTACTCAAATGGTTGGTGTGAGGTTAGGATTTTGGTTCCTTGCCAAACGTATTCTTGAGTGGCCGGGAGTAGTGATTGAGTTTCCAAGTGGTCTGATATTTATGTCTGATTTAGCAATAGGAGTCTAGTGTTCTTTGACGCGTGTGCTTTGTTACATCGTATAGTTGTGGTTTCGGAGCGAAAACGCTTCATGACCCTGTGCACCATCAGTTTCCAACTGTCAAGTGAGGACCTCCTAATGTGTTGATTTGGTTTCAGCAGTTGTTATTGGGAAAAACTATAAAGAATTTTCAGACGTATTTTGCAAATAATTTGATATCACAAGAACATATACATATTTGTTGAACATAATTACAATCCCGTTGAAATAGAGTGGGAGTGGAAGACAATACAACGAATCCTTCGCCTCAATAATTAACAGTTCCATCTACGGTGAGCAGTTGGGTGAACAAACTGACTGATATATAGACTCTTCCTGCAAACATTCTTCTGATTATATAATCTCAAATTTCCTTGTGTGTTTGACCTTTGTGCGTGTGGTTTCATGCCGTTGTGTTCTTTTTCAGCTCAATTTAATATATTTAACGTACAAAAATTCATCTTAGCACAGTGACAACCAAAACGATAGGAGGAGATTTCAACCCACGACCCACATTTCTAAAGCAACTCTTATGGTGTAGGCTTACTCAGTGTTTACCAACAGGGGCCCAGTGCCCCTGCGTAGCGTTCAAACATGTTGTGGTGTTCAGGTGGAGAACATTTCCAAATGTCATTGTTCTTGTCGCCGTGTTTGTTTTTTTAACGCTAACACCTAGCATGTGCTTGTAACGGGACAGGATTCGCACCTTTACCGGAGCAGATGTTATCAAGATAGCATGATGTTATCAAGAGAGTGACTCATAAACGCATGACACATTTCGAGCAGTCGAGACAGCGTTTAGCAGAGATTTCTTTTGACCAGGGAAAGGGGTTTTCATATTTAATATTTCTAACTTGGGAAAGGACCAGAACATCCTTCGCAATGAAGTGAGTGAGTGAGTTAACATGCCTGCCCATACAAGGCTGATGCACCGTGACCAAAGGAAAGTAATGTCATAACGGCTTTGCGTTCGAGTTACTCACCCATGACTGTCCTGTGTGAATGTGTTCTAAAGTCATAAACCCTGGGTATAAATGGATAAGACATATGAATGTTGTTAGAGAGAAACATCAGATACAGGACCCTTTTTGCATCCAATGAACCAATTCAATACGCATCAGCGCACTGACGATCTGTTACTGAGTCAGATGGCAGGTCTGGTAGCCGGAATGTGATTGCTATAAGTGCAGTTTGTGATTGATGTACACGACAGACAGACGTGATATGTTGACAGACAACGATCCATCAGTTTTTAGATGCGTCATATTGTTGATGGAACTGACATGAGACCTATAATCACAATATGAAACCCTTGAAGGTCCCGGGGTAGAAGAGGCCTTCAGCAACCCATGCTTGCCAAAAAAGGCGACTATGCTTGTCGTAAGAGGCGACTAACGGGATCGGGTGGTCAGGCTCGCTGACTTGGTTGACACATGTCATCGGTTCCAAATTGCGCAGATCGATGCTCATGTTGTTGATCACTGGATTGTCTTGTCCAGACCCGATTATTTACAGACCGCCGCCATATAGCTGGAATATTGCTGAATGCGGCGTAAAACTAAACTCACTCACTCACTCACAATATGACGCCAAAGACTGGGGGGTGTCCCGATTCACGGTATCAAGCTCTGCACGATACGATACACGAATTTTATATCGATTCGGTTTTTTTTACTATCGATTACTATTTAGAGTCTTAACGCATTTGCCTCTTGGCTTTGTTACACAAAACAGCAAACATGACTTGTTGCGAGTGAGTGATGGGTAATTGGCTGATGGTTAGTAGTTCTTTATCTGTTAATATGTTCCTATATAATAGAAATTACTTGGATTATTTGTCAAGAGGTTTTCCGTGAACTACGTTTTCAACATCAGACAACTTCCCATTAAGGTAACGGTACTTGTTATGCACAAAATGTCGGAAATGCCGTAACGGTAATGCACGTTCCTTATCGTGATCTCAGTATTGAGATACGTATCGTATGGTGAGGTACCTCTATCGTGACACCCATACTGAAGGCCAAAATATATTTTACATTAGTAGTTCGAAACTTCCGTCAACTATGACTGACGTTGAGCGTTAGACGGGTCGTCAAAGGAGCACCAAGGGTCATTTAATAAACTTGCACGACAAAGTGGGATCCTCATATGCGAAGTTTATATTGACCATTCAGCTATTAAACATCACTCAGTGTCGAAAATACTTTTATTGTATTTTCTGTGCGTATATTTTTTCACGTATTTTATTTAAGTTTCATAATAATATGTTAGCTACAAACTCGTTACTTGCCGGAATGTATGTTATGCTGCAAATGTGTGACCTTGCTTGTGAAATAGTCATTTCTCGTGATCAAATTCGAGGCTTCGTATACGTCGGCGAGTTACAGATAGTGCTGCATGAATTCTCCACAGTTTTAATGCTTATAAGAAGTCTCGGTATCGTAAACAATATTTTTTCCGTGATACTTGTAGCGTCACGTATCCGATTAGGACACAAAGCGAAGCATTTCAACTGTTTTAAACATATTGTCCAAAAGACTGACCATAAGAGCACCACTGAAGGTTGACTTCTCCCATTCCAATGCAGTTTCATTGCCGCTATATCACTTCTTATTATCCATATGGTTGAATATAAGCGAGTTTATATTTTCAGTCTGAGAACTTGTGCACATATCACTTTAGGTGCAGGTGATAGGTCAGAATATGACTGCGTCACTAATCCGGATCACGTAGCTTGTATCGATCCTCAAAGGTAAAATAACTTGTTAGGTCAGTTATGATAGCAATATCCATACATTGTTTACATTGTTCACTTTGGTGATGTTAAGTTTTCTGATAATGTATCATCATACAAATCATGTTTTAGGTTTGGTATATTTTATAGTTAAAATTTTCGTAAATGTGCACTATTCACTAACCTCTCTTAGAAGTATTTTTGCGCCATGACCCACTTTTTGCTCGCTCGATATCGTGAAACTTAACATTTCCTAAAGGATCTTCAAATGCATAACTGGATATTAAAGAAATTAATGCAAGAGTGTCATATTCCTTATACGAGACTCGTGCAAAATTATAATATTAAACTCGTGTGTCATATTTCGTCGTATGACACGTTTGCACGTGTAATAATCTTTATAGATCGTTCAAGCGACATTCATGTTATTATTGCAGATTATTTATTATCCAGTACTTTACACCAGTAGACGCTACCATGGCACTTATTTTCGAATTATTTCCACTATGTGCACTTTTCATGTCTGTCTAGGAGCTCCATAGATGGCTAGTAAACCCCGATCTTTACAACACTGCGTTTGTTTAAGTCAGTCTTCATTATTTAATGCAAAGAAAATCGTTTGGATTTATGCTGTACTCTAAGAAATAAATGCAATCAGACTTGCAACAGAGGTAATCAGACGGATAAATATTGCTTTTTGTAACTGCATCAATACGTATTTCAATACGCTGTTGAAAATCTATTTTCTTGCACGAACCAGCAGTACCTAAAATTACACACGACTCTACACTGTAAAGCCTTTATCCACCTATTTCGCAAATTCTTATATAAATTGCCCCTAAGGGCACCAGGGAGCTGTTTGACATTAATGTTGTATAATTTCTGTACTGCCAAACCAGGACTGTGTCCGCTCGCTTCGAGGTAATTCTTGAAAACATACGCGTTCATGAGCATGATGTGGAATTTATGGTACATTGAAAAAGCATTAACCACAGAATGTCTGGCAGCAAATTACCTTCACGATAAATGACATTGGCTCCAGTACTTGATAAATGGACGTATTCACCTCACACAATATGGCATGCAGAGGGGAAGACGGGGAATTGACCTATAGTTAGACATGTGAGCATAATCGCGACTTGGTTGATATAGAATCAGGCCAATAAACAAGCAAAAGATGTACACTGGATGATAGGATGAACTTTCCGTGAAACATTTTGTGAAGTAGTCTGTGGTTGTGTAATGAAATGACATAATGATTGAGACACAATTGAACATGGGCCTGCAACTATTAAATCGATTTTGCAAATTCGAATTGTATGCTACAATGGATCAACGGATAAAACTTATATTGTGGAGGATGAAACCAAATCTAGAGAATCCAAATTTAATATTTCTGGATCCTGAACGTTTTCTGAACTACAGATATTAATGTCTGACATGAATATGTCACAGCTAGTCCGATGATATCACTCAACCCTTTCAGATGTCCGTCAATATGAATGTCTATTCTTGGGTATGATAACGTTTTTACCCCCATCCTGTTCCAGCAGGTTGACACTCACAATCCGGTTGTCAAACATCATCACTGTGTTGTTGGTCTCAATGACATGTCCTCCACATTTAGCTTAAATAAAAGAACTCTGTATTAGTTAATGTTCAAATAGCATACAAATGAACTGTTTGCAATTATTTACGTAGAAAGAGAGATATCACAATGCCTAGAAAACATATATATCGCCATATATACCCTCTCACATATTTGTCAGACTTCGGCTGAACAAGATCATGACTTTCCAATATCCGGAATGTGTTTAAAACACGCAACGTCATGGCAATGGGAATGGGGATTCTCAAAACGCAAACAACGGTTCCAAGTTAAATTAAGAGGTATCTCGTCCATAGGTACACTGTCCAGTTTGTTAAACGAGTCAACTTATCGTCATTTTGTCACAACGCCAGGTCAAATCGTTTTCTCTAACACCTGTGTTACTATGTCCGATAGTTAGACTTGGAAGTTGAGCTGTTTGTGGCTGTACCCTCGAAGGGGGTTGAAGTATTGTAAAATTATTGTCCTCCTGAGAGGGTACGTAAGTCCAACATCGTTCAAAGTCAGTGTAAACATACCAGGAGTTGTAATTGTAGTATTCTTGTTCTTTTAATTTTGGCTAAAAGTTCCTACAATCGCCATCAGCTACAGGGATGATGTAAATCCAGCTAGGGTCCATGCAGGTAGCAAAGGTACTGTAAGTCCCCTTGGTCAATAGTGTGGTGATCTACCTTACGTTGTTGGCGATCTATAGCCTATTTTTATATTGTGTTATCCCCTATCGCTAAATATTTTAGAATTCATTTCTAGTTTTACTTGTCTATCTGTGATATTCTAGTCATTTTACTGTCCTTTGTTGACATGATTATATAATCAATCTTTCATTATTGTTACTCTATCTGTTGTTTTAGGCACAATGTGGTGGAAATATTGCCAAAGTGACTTTGAATTTTAACTCACTCACTTACTATGTCCGAGGAAATGTTACAGCCTAAAAATATTTCAAATCCAGTTTTAGATACTTGGTGAGATCAAAGTAATGCAAACATGGATTTTTAAACAGGCTTGATGAAAGAAGACAGTGTTGCTTATCTGCCCTGGCTAGATACACAAATCTTTGAAATCAGCAGAACATGATCCGCTGAAAGTGTGACTGTGTATAATGCGTGACAAAAAGTATGTTCTCGTTGATAAATAGGAAATTTATTGATTTGTGTGTAACAGTTGGTTTGAAATAACCCCCACGACTGTCAGCAAACCTCAAACTTCGACCTTGGCCCACTTCTATTAGTCTTCACGGTCCACATGAACCCAGATGACAAACCCGATTTATAGATTTGATCAGCATTAATATGGTGATCCATCGGATACACGCTCATCGCTACCCACCCTTGAACTACGGCTGAACAATGCCGATTTTTATTGACCACCTAAACGTACGAGCCGGCATTGTATGACAAGTGATAGTTGGGACACATTTGCTGAAAATAGATCTGAAATAGATCTCATGACGTTTGAAAATAACTTGCTTTAGTGTACGGTACACAACCCCGTGCATCTAAAAGAACCAACATATCCATCAGCAGTATAGGATCAGATGGTTGCCGCATGAATAGGTGCAAACGCCGAGTTGGGGATACAGCAACGTGCAGCAAAATTTGGACAACGTACTGGGACTATGTGTTCGTCTTAAGGAACAAAAGCCGCAATAACACGGCACGCCTTGTGGTTGAAAGTGTTTCATGATCCCCGGGGAGATGAGATTGATAATACAATGCGCCGTTGAGATTGACATCCAATGATCCAGGGATAAAATGCCAGTGCCTTGAGCATGTGCTAGTTGTGTGGATATGTGCGCTATATAAATATCCTAAAATAAACTGGAACGTGTTTATTTCTAAAGGGTGTTAGCAGCCATTGTGACGTGATTTGATGAATAGCTGTGTTTTATCGACAGATCAATGTTACATACGTTTGAAAAGGTATCAAAATTCGAGCCAATGAATAACAATGGCTAACCATTGTAAACCTTCTTTTAACCAATCAGATTCACACACTGTTTACCTGCAGGTTAGAATGACCCTTTACGGGTTCTTGTCATGTATTTTTATTACCCGGTAGTTAATGAAACAGTGGAACAGGAATTTGGAAAGGGTAACCATATGGGATTTGACTTCTATCAAAGAAATATTCACAGCTGTACCATGGCTGAATTGAAATGAATTTCGGACTTATTTTTTTCCACGATAGTTCATATTTGTGATGTCGATTAGTGAAAATAACTCCACAAAAATTACAAAGAATCCTTACAAAACCTGCACAAATAGAACACAGAACGCTTCGCAACATTTACACATGCTACACAAAGCCTGTATGTAGTATTCGCAGAGCCTTGGTGGGCCGATGGCGCCTTGCTCAATCATTCAAACAGAAACTATGTGACTTCGCTGACATATTTGTGTCATTGAATGACTTCATTGTTAGCCAATGCATAGTTAAGTGTCACCAGTGGTGTAGTGTACGGTTGAATTGAATCAGGCGGTTGTGATATGCACAAACGCAATTGCGCCAACGCTTAAAAATGCTTGGACGAAAACACAAAGTGAATACATAATTGAAATCCATAATGTATTCACATTCCTTTCATGACATGCAATACTACACTGTATTGAATTAATGGAGCAGCACAACGCGTTGGTAGTAAACAAAGCAGCAATAGTGTGAAAATAATGATACGGTTAAAATACTTGCATAATTTACTGACCGAATATGCTTTTCAGGAAAACATCGATTCTGTGTGGCATGAAACTATACACAATCTAAGATAAGACCGTTTGTAAATGTATCTCTGTCTTTGCTTATGAACGAACAACCACATAGGTAAAGATATCGCTTTGTGCCAATTCCGTTGTAGATATTGCGTTTTAATGCTATGGCGTCTCAGTAGTCCTGCGGTTGTTTAAAACAATTCGTGGTGTCGTTGGCCCTTGGACTACTTCTGAGCGACCTGTCCCCGATTTCTCGAAACAAACTTGAGTTTTGACTTAAGTTCAACTTTTTGCTCAAATATGAGCAAACGCAGGAATGTGCCATTTTCCAGAATGAACGAAAATGGGTATCAAACTCTAACTTGCTAGACAGTATGAGTTTGTTGGACTGATTTCGTTATTCGTGTTGACATTTTTATTTTAAAATATACAGTTGTTAAAAATTCAGCTGTTTCAAATTGTCAAACTGAAAACTTCAGTTTGTATCGAGAAGTCGGGGCCCGGTGTCCAACATAGTCAACATTCATTGAAAATGATGGGAGTATTGTTTTGTTTTTGTATCCTTTTGTTTTGTTGAGACTCAGTGTCACACTTCCCAATATTGAATTTGAAGGGAGTAACATTATAAAAATGGGGAATTGCATATTGGCTCCGGAAAAGTCAATCTCCCTCCTAGAGAGTTCTTGCCCGGATTCAAACTGGTCTCCAATAACCCGTGCTTGTCGTAAGAGGTAACTAACGGACTCGGGTGGTATGACTTAATGCTGACACATCATGTCCCAACTGCGCACATGAATGCTCATATTGTTGATCACTGGATTGTCTGATCCCGATTTGGTTTTGACCAGCGCCATATAGCTGGAATACTGATAAAACATGTTTAAGATAATTGCATTACACATAGCTCAGATATTAACAGCAATTATAAAAACGAGAAATAATCTATGAATCATGTGTATACTAAATGTGGTTTAAATTACAGGCATTTAAAACTTGGACGAACATGAATGCATGACAAAAAGAAAGATATGCATGTCTTTTAAAGTATTAATAATCGAAAATTACCATCGTTGTATTGGGTTTGTGGATACATGATACATGTGTGCAGTTTTATCACTGACATATTACCACATAACTTCAAAAATAATAGTACGGGAAGGAAATACATGGAGGATCTCACACATTTTTCTTATAACAATTTTCTTAAATATATGTTTAATGGACGACAAATTCTTGCTGTTATTTTGATCACGAAGTTTCAAAGATATTTTTAGATGAATGTTCACCTGATAAAGCAGGAAGAATTAACTTATTCTTAGATGTTATGTCTGATGAAGGAGCAAGAATTAACTTATTCTTAGATGTTACGTCTGATGAAGGAGCAAGAATTAACTTATTCGTAGATGTTACGTCTGATAAAGCAGCAAGAGTTAACCCTGAAACGTCGTAAATAAAGAATTGGTTTTTTTTGTACTGAGATTCAGATTGGAACATTAATCGTGATCGCATGATAACCCATAAGGGGTCCAATGTTTATATTCAGTATGAACAGTCCGTTTGAATCAAAAGATCAGTTGCAACCTAACTCGAAAAGCAATGAACAAAGTCCTATATCACGCAATGAAACGCTGATCATAATCAAAACATCAGACCAACCCTTTGAGGTTTTCGCAGAATAAGGCACAGCACAGGTTAATGAAGCAATAGTTATGTCGGCACTTGTGCACGTGCTTCTCGAACGCCTGACTGTCCCTTTGTAAAGCTCTTAGTGGGTTACGAATTGGCCAATTTTTAAAATGAATCGCAGGCTGGGTAACAACAATAACCACATTTTAACTTCTATTGGAACAACGCAACCTTGGATCCAAACACTGACCTTCTGTCCATCAGTTCGAAGTTCTCTCCACGGAACCAAGGATGTGGTCTGAAGAGAATTAAGTTACTACTTTACATCGTACACACATAATCAGTTAAACAGCTGCACATCGTCACGCATGTGTGAGTTACGTTGTAAGGAAATTTAGCAACGCTTAAGCACTGGCGAACCAAGTCTTACCTACTCTGACATGTATGGATTCATATGTAACAGCCTGATGAGCAAATTGGTATTGCTTAATGCCTGGTCATCTGTTCCGCTTCAGACAAATCGTAAGTCTTCTCCGTCCCTATACTAATTGGTTACGAAATGAGAGCATGTTACTGGAGACATTATCGTCACCATGTCCGACTCAGCAAAACGTGAAGCAGGATGTATATCTAATTATCATTCGACAAAACATGTATCATATAGACTCTGTAGCATCCGTGATGATGAAACAGTACACGAAGTAAGCTGATCTGATACACTCTGTTGTATCCTGCTTCTCCATTGAAGGATGTTTTGAGAACAACAAAATGTGGACTGTTGTACAAATATTCTCCAACTCCTTATTCATACGCAACAAACACTTACATAACATGGTATTATGTACGGTCCTCCTGAGAGGGTACGTTAGTCCCCAAACATTTTCAAGTACAATTAGACTCTCTTCCACCTTCTTAATCGTAGAATATGTGTGTTATTATTCATGGCTAGATACGTCTGAATTGCCAACGGCTGAGTGATGCTTTAAATCCAGCTGGGGACCATGCAGGAAATGAATGTACTGTAAGTCCCCATGGTCGCGAGTATGGTGATCTACCTTCAGTTGTTGGTAATCTCTAGCCCATTGTATACGGTCTTGTCTGAATTTGCAATCCAATTTTAGAGATAGATGCTAGTTTTACTTCTCAAATACTGTGATAGTCTAGTTTATTTTACTGTCCTTCGTCGACAGGTTTTTATTCTTTACATGTAAATGGTGAATTTACAATTTGTTTTAGTCACGATATGGCTGAAATATTGCCAACGTGACTATAACGTTTAACTCGTTCACTCACTCACTCATTATGTACGGTGCACGAGACCACAGTTTATTCGTTTCAAACGGAATATAAAATTTGACACAATATGTACAAAGTACGTTCATTGGGACCTAAGATATAAGGCGCCGTTCCCTGACATCACGAAAGCAGCTACAAACCCTCACAGTACATCTCACATATACATCTTTCATGGCTCATGGCACATGTTCCCTGATGACTCACGTACTCTAACGGCTCGCCAGCCTGGACATGACCGCCCCACTGTATAGAGCCAGTCATCGGTCTGTGACATTACACGAGAATTAATATTCAGTATAGATCACATTCACACACATATATACAGACAGTGTATATATCCACTCACAAAGAAATCACATTAAATATATAACATGTCAAATAAAACACTTACCGCTGTGCACCGCAAGTGAAAATGACCTAATACAAATTTCCCTCAATTTTATACCCACCAGAGCGCCCTCATACGGATAGCATGACTTCCCTTTGATGTATCTTCCGACGCTAGGAGAAAGAGATTCCATTCTAATTCGCACCTCAAACGAAAGAAATTATATTACCAAAGATCTCACAACCTACTTCCACTTTAGGTTCATTAGATTCCTGTACCAGTATATCATATTAGTTTTGGGGTCAACATACTCATGACTCCGGGAAAACAAATCAATGAATATTTGCAGTGTATGCCTACCGTTGGTCATTCTTGGCACTGAAAAACCTTTTCACAATCACAAAACCTCCACAGAGGGCAACAGTATTATTTTCAACTGAAGCAAACATTATCCCATTTCAACTTGCGGATGCATTTAATAATAACTATTTTCTAAAGTACCATGCGTGAGACTTTTACCCATCAACTTTCCAATTTTACATTACACCACACCAAAGGGGGAAATCAAGAACATGAAGAAAGGGCAACAAATACCGTTGGAAGCTGATGTTCCTCTCCAGTTAATGTTCCCGGTTCGATATTTTCTATTTAATTGAAATTCAACTTAGAATGTGTAGTGGCAAATAACCTTAAGAATAACTTCATTTCCTAGTCATTAATCTGTGATTGTATTTTGCCAGCGTGTGTGCCGACGGGGCCGGTAGCTACAAACATTTGACGTGATTTGGGCAACAAAAGAGAAACCACTGTTGTGGCCATTGGAGTGTTCATCAGTTTGGAAACAACGTTCTTATCAGACTTGATCCTGTTGGCATTGGCAGGCGAAGCACTCGATAGTAGCTCCATGTTACGCTGTGTATGATATGGCGTCACGTCACTACATATAAGTCTTGCATCCGCCACCAGTAACCAAGGGAAACGTATAAATCCGGCCAGGGAACCATGAAGATAATGAGCTACCATAAGTCCCACGGCGCCTAACATGATGACCTTACCTTTCTTCCTAGTGATTTATGGCACCATCTTTACTATGAGAGATAAGGACAAACGTTCTATATGAAGAACTTCTTTATTCTGGTTTAGATACAAATTCGTATATCATTGTCAAGCGAATCACCACTGGAATAAAGAAGTCGTTTTTCAATAAAGTTTGTTTTTTCTGACTCTTCAACTTCTAAATGCCATTGGAGAAGTCACTTTGTATCGTCATCCAGGGATCAGCTCTTTTATATTTTCCGCGACAATTTTTAACCATCTTATGATACATTGTTGTTTATCATACTGTCCTTCAATGGCAGTTTGTAAGTACGCGTAAGAGTGAGAGTACAGCTTGTTCCAACCACTATATGGCTGAAACATAGCCGACGTCACTTTAAATTTCAACTCACACTTTCGCTGTATATAAAACAATCGTGAAGATGATGGTTAGAATTGGTCTTCTACGACGCGAGCCTGTTGTAAACGACGAGTAACGGGGTCCAGGTAGTCAGTCTTGTTGACGTAGTTGGCACATGTCATTGTATCTTTATTTCCGGACATCGATGCTCATGATGTTGATTTAAGACCGTATACAGCTAAAATACTGTGAATGTGACGTGAAAAAAACAAACAAACAAACAGGCAATTCATTAGAATACATAAAACGACTGCCTCAAAATTAGCCAGGGACATTTATATCTGTTCCATTCCAGTGGAAAGTGAATAAACTGGAAACTATTTCACATAATATCAATGACCGTTATGGCTTGTTTCAACACACATTATAAATATGAGGCGTAACTATCAGCGTCTTCTCAAACAGATTACGTTGGTAAAAGAAGACCATTTATGTGTATCACATGAATGGATCGCTTAAGACGAGAATGTAGTAAATATACTCCCCATCAGACGTTTTGACTCTCTAGTGTGAAAATAACCACAAACTTCAGGAAGCTAAACTGAATTTTGCTGAATATTCCATACTGTTTAAAGGTAGTGGTTAGACTGAAGCTGATGTACTGTAAAACAAACTCTTCACGCATGTACATGCTCGTGCAATTGATCTGCTTAAAGTATGAAGCTAATTTCTCTAAGTTAGTGGAGAAATCAATCTATATACATATGCATAACATGTAGTGAGCGTTTCACGTGAGTCTAAACGTTCATTAGAAGCATGAAAGATAACCTTCCCTCACTATAATAACGCTGTTCTGTTCACAGTTCTCCAGATCACACAGCAATAGATACTAACCAGGGGCCCCTTTCACAAAGCTCTAGTAAGCCTAAGATCTCGTAACTTTTCTCGTAGCATTCGTACCTCCTATACCATAACATAGGAAGTAGGAATGCTACGAGAAAAGTTACGAGACCTTAGGCTTACGAGAGTTTTGTGAAAGGGGCCCCAGGGTTTTTCTTCGTTTTTTAATCATTTTATTCCACTATTTCTTTTCAGATGAGTTGACACATTTATGTATTACTACACCGAGACCGTCACATCATACAACGTATGTACATGTTGAAGAGTCATGATGACACGTCAATCGGTGGTGTTAGTAATGTTAGCCATCTGCTCATAGATTCATTTGGTTGGCTTTTCAATCTAGCACATCTTTGTCGATACTGAACTTGTTTAAATGGTGACACCTTCGCGAAACGATCTCGAGTTTTAAAAGCGTTCGTATGTTGTTCAATGGATATTTACGATTGTTGTCAATCGTTTTTAGCCATTAGTTTATGTTTTTCTGCTGTTTAACTCCACATTCAGCAACACTACAGATATATGGTGCATATATAATAAACTCTGAACCAGACAATCCAGTGATCAACGGCATGAGCATTAATCTAGGCAATTGGAATGACATGTGTCAAAGAGTCTGACCAGAGATCCTGTTACTTAGTGTAATAAGGAAACCGACTCTAAATGTTTCTTAAGATATAAATAATGGGACAGTAAGTCATTTGTTTAATAATACAAACTAGTCCAACGGAAAATGCATATGCTGTTAAAGCGTTGGAATTTGTTATAAAATTTACTTGACACTTTATAAAAGTTAACCTGAGGCTTCGAATGTTGAAATATTGAAACATCGTTTTCACATTTTGTTACAAAGCGCATGCTTGAAGATGTGTATACGGAAGATGTATACATCTACGAGCATAGACAAAAACGCCAACTTATGTTCTACGAAATAAGATTGAAAATCATATGATCCCGTCATGAATCTGAATTCAGGACATGACCGTACGGTGCCTTAAACCACCTGTCTGACTGAACAAAAGGCGGACACGTTCAATTATATGATTATAGCATGTGATACTGGATCTACCATCTCTTTTTATTATCAATATAAAGTCAAACCACACCACAAGATGAATAAGACCAGCGGTTCCGTCCCATTCAGTCGCAATACATTGCCGCAGAGTCAGGGATAGGTGTAGTATGTCTTCGGAATAGTATATATGGTATGCATGGTACTGTGTGTGGTAAATGACAAATGCTCAGTTTCTGAAGTAAGCACTTGTCGTTGGTCATTCTGTTCATTTAACAATGACATTCAAACAACACCACCCTACAGAAGAATACACTGTTTTCATTAAATGAAGGACAAAACAATCCTGAAAACAATGCATTTTTTGTTATTTTTTGTTTTCGTCAAGCTAATTACATGTGGTCCATAAATTGTTTCTATTATTTGTGAGCGACCAATTACAGACCAGGGAATAATGTCAATGACTGTTCAGGTTTTATGTTTGATACATACCGACCTTGGCTTCCATCTGTGATCGGAAAACACATACTTCTTAGCCAAAAATGCAAATATGACCCTCAGAGAATAACATTAGAATAATATTCACATATTGTGTTTAACATTGATTTAAGAAGCAAGCAACATGTGAACGTAACGTAGAAGGAACGCATGATATAAACAGGTCTTACTGGTTTACCAGTTTGTGGAACCAAATACAAGTATCGTGTTAAAAGTGCATTAACACCTTTGAAAATTCTGAGTGCAATATTGTATCCAGTATTGACTATGGTCAGAAACAGGTTCTGTTAGGTGCAAAGGACAAAGATGATATGGATGAACCACGAAAATCAATAATACGATGATAAAAAAAATACTAACTCTAAAAATAAACAAAATTGATGCAACAAAAACTTAAACACAACCAGGTGTCGTCTGGACGTTCGAGCGTGGTTTTGGGAATAGAATTCAGAATGGCTCCAAA
Organism: Haliotis asinina; assembly: GCF_037392515.1. Taxonomy (NCBI): domain Eukaryota; kingdom Metazoa; phylum Mollusca; class Gastropoda; order Lepetellida; family Haliotidae; genus Haliotis; species Haliotis asinina. The sequence continues at coordinate 90,508,735 of NC_090280.1, forward strand.
GACGTTTTAGGAACTCATTTCCAACCCTGCATAAAAAAAATAAAATGAGTGTTTCTCTTTCACACTCTTTTCAAAAGTGACGAGGACGGTAGGACTATATTTTCAATTTTTCATAGAAAAAGAAATGACGAGGGAGGAACACATTTTTTCTCTCTCAGAAACACAACTTGGGAAGTTAAGCACGTGTTAATGGGTTGTAGATTCAGTCACACTTATTCTTACACACACTCATTCTTATAGTGGACAAATGTATGATCGGGACGCGGCCAAGCTAAAAAGTTTGGGTTTTTTTAAATGGCCATGTCACGCTTGCAAATAAAAGTGACGCGTCGATGCCCGACAAACATTTTATTTAGCCCAAGTGATCATGGTTGTAGAATCTCTATTCGGATATTGTTCTCACTGCCTGTGTAGGTGGGTTGTGGTTTTCGTGTCAACCATGAGATGAGGTGTCATCTGCATCTGGTCAGGGGAATTGATTTCCATGGCATCTCTCTGCCTACCAGCCGTATCATGTTCCCTAACACAAAACAACCCTCATCCTCATAGTCATATGCATTTCGCTTAAAAAATTGAATTTTCAAAGGTGTCTATGCTTCTGGGTGATACTACGCGATATCGATAGCTAATTCAAAGGTTAAAGGCCTCAAGGGCATTCACAGTCATTTCTTTGCCAAAGAAAAGAATTGGAACACTACTAAATTCCTCTGGCGCTTAGCAGCGCTCAAAATGTATGTCGTAATTCTTTGTATTTGCAGTAATTGTATACTGAACAAAAAACGTTTAGCACTCTGGTGTAAATGGGTCTTTAGAATGTTAATCCTGCTCCAACATGTCTGAAATTCAAAAGTTTACACTGTTAATTCTCTTGGCATTGATGCATGACGAAAAATCGGAATGCATGTGCATTTCTTGCAGATGTTGATGGTAATCATGGGAAAAGCATTTTTTCTGTGTTACACAGAACAAAGCCATCCAATGGTCGAAGCTTAATGGACACACATTAAGACATTCACCAGAACGTTAAAAACGTTTATAGTTTTCAAGCGTTGATCATGGGCCATAGAAGAGGCATGCTTGAAAATCAGCGACACAAAGCCATTGGGAGATCGCAGGCTGGTCAAACCTTTCAGAAAGTAGCGTGTCATTTCAATGTGCACAGGACCACGATTTCACGTCTCTGGGCACGTGTGCAAGAAACTGACCAAGTCAGAGATCGTCCACGCTCAGGTAGGCCCCGTTAAACAACGCCCAGGAAAGATCGATATTTAGTGACTTCATCTCGACGTCACAGGTTCATCAGTGCACCACAGTTGGCCCGAGAATTGCAACATGCTACAGACACTATATTGTTCACCCTCAAACTGTCATGAATCGGCTACACACCGCCAGACTGCATGCCCGACGCCCAATGGTTGGGGTACGTATTCATCAACGATGGCGTCGTGCACGGTGGAACAGGACAATATTCACAAACGAATCACGATTCTGCTTCGATTTTGATGACGGGAGACGTCGGGTATGGCGTCGAGCAGGTGAACGTTATGATGTGAATAACGTCATTGAACATGACCTATATGGCGGAGGGAGCATTATGCTTTGGGCTGGGATTTATGCCGGGAGTACAACGGCCGTGATTGTTGTCCGGGGAAACCTCAATGCACAACGCTATTGTGATGAAATCATCAGACCAGTTGTCATCCCGTTTTTGCAACAAAAGCATGCGTTACTTCTGCAGAATAACGCTAGGCCACACACTGCCATGCTAACCAAGAACCTTCTTCAACAGCACAGTATTGAACCTCTGCAGTGGCCAGCAAGATCCCCAGACGTCAGGGGGTCCGAGAATTTCACCCCCATATTGATAACCTACGTGACCTTGAACTTGCACTCGCACGGGAATGGGGTAACACTAACGTTGATGAGTTCAGTAACGTTACTTAACGTGTTTTGAATGTGTCGTTTTCAGTAGAAACCTGAAACAGAGATAATTGATATTGATATGATCGCTTTATTGGTTGTGTTGAGTGAACTGACTGTATGCCATCGTTCACAGCATGCATTAATTATTGCGGACAACGGTCGGACATGCTCTCCTTTTGCGCAGAACACCTGCTATCTTCTCTGATTATCGGTAATTAGTTCCCATTGTCTTTGTCTTCCCCGGTATTTGCGTTTCTCCGAGTTTCAGTGAAGGGTTTTTGTCTTGTCTCGAGGTTTACTTGATATTTATATGGCCTGAAGCTGACTATTTTCAGGCACCAAGACAGATTGAGTTTTGGTAGTTTGTTTGCGTGTCATGTAACGCTGCACTCGTCAATAGTCCACCTAAATGACGACTGTCTGGAGTATGAACCAGGCAATCCAGTGATCAGCAGCATGATTATGCTTTATGTATGGTTCAATGGTCTTGTATGGTCTTCCTCCACAGATGTTGAGACCTTTTCACCAAGAAAAATCATATCCTCTGCAAGCGATTTGGGTTCAGCTGAGGCTTGATGCCTCATTCTAGCTATATGACGGATATCTGTAAACAATAAGAATCGACTATGAACAACAGCATGAGCATAAATTGCGCAATTGGAATACGATGACATGTGTCAACCAAATCAGTCTGCAGATTCCGTTAGTCGCCACATACGACAGGCATGGGTTAGTGAAGGCTAATTCTAACCCGGATCTTCACGAGTCTGACTACAGATGACCACACACGGCTCGAAAACTACATTCCAATTCAACTTCGAACAAATATCACATGTTCCTAAAATGTGTTTATGTATTTCTTGCAACATGCTTTAAAATGACATCAATACTAAATATGCAAAGTACAGTTTGTATAAGGGACGGTAGGATAGTCTGGTGGTTAAAATGTTCATGCGGAACACCGGGGTTCGATTTCCCACATAAATACAATGTGTGAAACCCATTTCTGGTGTGCCCGTCGTCATACAGTATGCATATTGCTAACGCGGCGTAAATCCGTGATCACAGTGATAGCTTACATGCTCCTGCTGAATATTTAGTTAACACACGTGCATGTCCTTATTCAGGGAAAATTGTTTGTACAGCAACCACTACTTTCACGTTCTTTCGTGTACTCGTTTGAGAATGCAATAAGTAACTATTCATGCTTTCGCTGCGTTTAGCAATATGCCAGCACCAGCACAGGGTACACTGTACCAATGTGAGGAATTGAGTCTGGTCATAACCTTGACGGGCGATTTTTCAAAGCGAAGGACGGACTCCACCACAACACCGGTTGAGGAAAGACATGTTTACACTTCTTGTTTAGTGTTTCCACTGCGCACCGCCCTTCCTTATTATTTGGCGTCCTGTCCTTTTTATTCGTTGCTCTGCCCTTTTCATTTGGCGTCCTGCCATTTTTATTTTGTGCTCTGTCTTTTCAACTTGACGCCTGCCCTTTTTACTTGGCGCCCTCTCCTTTCAACTTGGCCCCCTGCCCTTTCAACTTGGAGCACTGTCCTATTTGGTGCCCAGTCCTTTCATCTTACTGCTCAGCCCTTTTTATTTGTCGCCCTGTTCTATTTGTTTGGTGCCTTGTCCTGTTTACTTGGCACAATCAACGTTTTACTCTCGCCCTTTCTTAAATCCCCATCCCCATCACTGTGTCCTATTCGTTTGGTAACCTGTCCTTTCAACTTGCCCCCCTGCCCTTTTAACATGGCGCCATGTCATTTTAACATGGCGCCCCGTCCTTTCAACTTGGCGCCCTTATTATTACTGGACGCCCAGCCATTCCGTTAATTTAACAAATATATTATACCTGCCACTGCACGAGATTTTGGGAACAAGGATGCCCCTGCCCAGTTTGGATCCACATACTTGTTTGTCAGTTTCTAACTTCCTACTATTTTGCCTTACAACAACACAACAGTGGACGGGTTATACATACTTTGTGGGCATGAACACTCCGACTGAATTATGACGACTGTTAGCACTACCACAGATGTGCAGATCAAATCTCCGTATAAGCCACTGGCAATGTGATACGTTTCATTATTCGTTTGTAACACATGGTCTTGACAACTTGTTGCTATGCTCTACATGTGCAGATGTATATCACAAGGTATATTAAGCATCTGGTACAGGTGTGTTGGCCTCATGTCACATATGTGCTTCAGACTGGTAATATATTATGCATCGTTAATCATACTTGGGAGATGCGTTTCAGTTTTATGCGTGCTATAGCTAAGTCAAAGGTATAAGGTCTCGGGGTTATCCATATTCATTATTTCGCCAAAGAAAGGAATTGAAAGAACACGAAGCTGGTTGTAAATTCGCCTGGCACTTACGGCGTTCAAAAGATAAAAAGATATGTTATAGTTTTGGTTTTGGGTTGGTTTTCCTTTTTTTTTCGTATTTTTTTTTTTTTTTTTTTTTTTTGTGTGTGTGTGTGTGTGTGTGGGGGGGGGGGGGGGCTTGAGGTGTTTGTTTGTTAGTTTGTTTGGGTTTTTTTGTGTGTTCTTTAAATGCAGGTAAGTGTGCTTATCAAACCATTTCGCATAAACCATTTCCATGGGATATAAATTTGAATGCGTTAAAGACATTTGTGCATTTTATTAGGGTTCAGGGGCGGTGGGGTAGTCTAGTGGTATAAGCGTTCGCTCGTCACGCCGACGACCCGGGTTCGATTCCCCACATGGGTACAATGTGTGAGGCCCATTTTCTGGTGTCCCCCGCCGTGATATCGCTGGAATATTGCTAAAAGCGGCGTAAAACCAAACTCACTCACTCACTCACTCACTATTAGGGTTCAAACAGTAGGGCTATTCCACCTGTTTTCCGGCTCAGATGTTGAGACCTCTTCACTAAGAAAAGTCACAAAGATCATTTCCACTACGTTTGTTTGTTTATTTGAGATTACACGCCACCAGCTATGCGACTCAGGTCCGTAAAATATTGAGTCTGAATCAGACAATTCAGTGATAAACTCTATAAATATCGATCTCCGTAACTGGGATACGATGACATACGAGGGGCGTTCAATAAGTAATGCCCCTGACCCAATGGAACTTGGCACACTTATTAGTCTTTCTCTACGCAGGAACCCCAAAAAATAATGCATTTTCCCATCGTTTGATGCTGTTCTGGACACCGTTTTTGTAGAACACCCCATTTTGGTCCTCAAACCACGAAGTGACTTCAGAAATCAAGGCTGCATCATCTGGGAAACGCTTTCCCTTCAAACACAACTTTAAGGCTGGGAAAAGTCAGAGGGTACAAGGTCAGGAGAGTAGGGAGGATGGGGGAGGATTTCACGATGCCAGCGTTTTACAAGGTCATATGATGGGGCTTCATCACCATAAGTTTCTTTCATTTCATCAAAAGTTTCCCGTGGTGTGCGTCCTTTCAAATATAAAGACCGTATCACAGCGCGACACTCAGCAGGCTCCATTTCACACCTTACTCAGTTCCAACACTTGTTAAACTGAAACCACAAGTAGTTCAGAGCTCAATTTTGCCACATTACCCTTAGAGATATTATTCAAATCACATGCAAATTTTTAGCTAAACCAGACAATTGGAATTGGGTCAGGGGCATTACATATTGAACGCCCCTCTTATGAAAACCAAGCCAGAGAGCCTGTCGCCTCTTACAAGCCATTTTCACAGCTAATGCCATATCAAATGCCTTAAAATATATAAATTTACACACTATATAATATAGTGAAAATTATAAAGTTAATAATATGTAATATTTTCTATTTTCTTTACCTTCAGGCCTTTACAAATCTTTCTGCTAAACATCCACCTTTAATAGAAATTATTATATAATGGCCTTTATTTTGTTGTTTACCCAGCCACGCTGGCATTTTTGGGCACACCATGATCGATCTTGCTGCAATGACATGAGATAAGTCACGGTCAAGCTGACCTGCTAAACAGTTTTTAATTATCCATCATAGATGATAAATATTATCAAAACAGTAAATGACCTATCTTTTCAATAATGTTGATTTTCATTTGGTCATTGGTGTTTTAAAGGAGATAGATTTGAAAAATGAATTTTAATATATGTCTTGTAAATAGATAAGGTTATAGAATTAGTAGTTTAGATTGTCAACTTAGATTGATAGTGGCTATATACTCAACAGGAGTTAAAGAACCGTAAAATTATTGTCTTCCTGAGAGTGAAGCGCCAAAGGTTTCATGGTAAGTTTGGCTCTACGTTTAATCGTACACTAGCATATTCGTTGTTTTAAATTATGAGTTAACTTTCCTACGATCGCAAGCAGCTGAAGGGATGGTGTAAATCCATGTAGGGTTCATACAGATAACAACGTCACTGAAGTCCCTAGTATGGCGATCTAACTTCCATCTATAACCCATGTTTAAACTATACTGTCCTCATTTAAAATCCAATTTTAGAGATACTAGTTTTATATCTTGATACTGTGATATTCTGATCGGTTCTATTAACCTTCGGTGACGGGTTTTCATACTTTACAGGAATTCATGGTGAATTCTGAACGTGTTTTAGTCACGATATGCCTGGAATATACGACTTTAAATCCTAACTCCCTCATGTCACACTTACGATAAGCATGGGTTACTGAAGAAGACCAATTCTAACCCGGATCTTCGCGAGCGTTCACTGAAAACACAACAAACTCTTCATTGTATAGAGACGGGAGTTTTGTCAAGGATGTACATACGTATGCCAGCTGGATCGAATAACAGGATACGTGTATTAATACGGCTGTGTTCTAGCTGATCAAGGATGTAGAATGAAATTTATTTAAAAGAACTATATCAACCCGGTTCGTGACGACTACAGTACAGAGTGCTATCTTGTTTCTGGTAAATGAATGCCGTAAAAGATTATTTTCCAGTAACACCCTGTGACTTAAAACTGGTCTCCAGCAAACCATGCTGGCTAGACGAGGCCAATCCCATATTTACACATCGCCGTCAAATAACTCGAATGCTGATGATTGGGGCAAGAAACAGACAATCGGAATATCCTGGTCAGTGGATCCCTGACAATATATTCAACAAATTTAGAAATGTTTTGTTGGTGTGAGTTAATAAACAAGACGTGTCTTTTCTCCAAACCACCAAGATGGATACTTCATAACACTTCATAAACACGTAAACCAAGAAAGATGATATGTGCTAAATGTTGTTCAGGAAACATTGTTAGAACAAATATACTTTAACGAAGTGACGAAGGAAGGAAGAAAAGGTGGAGGAGAGGAAAGTGCCCGGCCCACTTGATGTATATTTATCGAAACGTGTATGACGAACTACTGTTATAACGACATCTATTCTTTGCATTTCGTCACAACCTGAGTTGACTGTTTGTCTGCGTAATTTAGTACTTTTGTTATGCAATACGGAATAGAGTTTTATGGACGCCAACTTCCTTAATATGCGGAAATGGTAAATGTACCTGATGAAGGAGTAAGGATATATTCCGAAAAGCTGACAACAATGAAAAGTATTTCACTTGTAAATGTTATTTAACGATGTTATATCATACGTTCGGACACATTTTGGTGATACATGACCACACATTGACTGGATACGACAGTCGTGGAGCGAAGGCTGAGGTGTAACATGGCACCCTGGTCCTGAACCGTAACTCTGAATCCTGACAAAATCAAGGAACGTAACTCAGGACAGAGAAGTGTGCTCGTGGCGCATTAACACCAACGGACCTCTCGATAGAAGAAATTTCTTACTTGTTTTTATATGTAGTAACCTTTCAGATCACCTACTTTTGAATCCATTTAGTCAGACATGCTTCAGTCGTATATAATCATGTCATTACACATTGAACATAACTACTTTCATTGTATAGAACGTGATACGAGGGAGAAGTCATCCATGGCGAACAACCCTTTTACAAATGCATTTTTTTCATTGTAAGTAGGAATGTGCTATATGGTCATGCTTTACATCAGTTTAACAGAATTGTTGAATGTCCTGTTACGAACAGTTTGTATTGTGTTTATTGTTGTTTTTGTCCCTAGTGACTTGACGTATATTTGAGCGAATACATGTTTAAAGTTTTGACTGTCCATCACATAGACTATACTACTATTTGAATATTTTAAATCGAAGACATCAACATGCATGCTTACTTTTATGAGATTTGTTTCTGTTCAATATATTTACATATATTTTATGTCAATGTTCTTGTCATTACTGTTATCCATGTAAAAATTGTACTTTTGTCCTAGGATGGCATTTTCCCTAATTATTGGAACTGTTCCTTTCTTTCCCATCTCTATGTTCTTGTATGTCCATCTTGTATAATGAATGTAAATAATGTACTGTAAATACTACGGAGGGGGTGTTTTAAGCTGTATAACCTGTACACAATCCTTTTCACGTGAGTAAAATATGTTTAAAACAATCAAAATAGTTTGGGGTTAGTAAGTGAAGGTCTTTTGTTGCAATGCTCAGTCAATATAGCACGTCAAGGATGCTTAGACACAGTAGGATGCTAAGACACTGTATCCCTTTTGGGAGGTCAAAAACAGATCTTCCGCAAGACTGCACGTGCATTCACCAGCCTGGAATGACTACTATGTATACTATACTACTTCGTGTATCAATTTGATTTTATTTGTGCAAGGTATGAGAAAGCTCTTTGCTATATTGAAATATTTGCTCTTAACATAGTTATGTTTATGAGTTCTTGGGAGAGCATACCTTCAGGAACACCTCCAGGGAACTAATGTTATGATACACATTCTTGTAAACTTCAGATTCTGTTACATTGTTGGGTTGAGCTTCGAAACTATGGACTACACTAGCATATGCACTTTACAGACAGTGAAATCCGAAATATCACAACTGGCCTCTTTCTAAAGAACACTAGGTTTTCACCTCTAAGAAAGTGGGGTTTTTTTGTGTATATTGTGGGGTTCTTCCTGCATATACATATTCACATACATTTCGTCAACCTGTCTTGTGTGCCTTACTCACAGGAGTACGGGAAATCCATTTCTAAATGTTTCAAGCAGCCATTGAGTCGAAGACGAAGAAATCCTTCTTCCTTGAGTGACCTAGCCAGTTACACTTATCACAAACATACCTGTAAAATGGCACGAATCCGTTATTTGGGTCTGTACAACACGCTGAGATCTGACCTCACTAGCCCACATAACTACATAATTATGTAGTTCATCGGATACTACATACCTGTATACAACTATTCTACCCTATTAATATATTGGAGCTGATGCCATCAACCACTGCCTCCAATAAGATATTCTGACTAATTCCACCTCTGCATACACAGCCTCATTTACGTTGTTCCAGCTAAAAAACACCCACCTGTCTACCGATCAAATCAGATATTACAGCTTATACCACCCACCTGTATACTGATCAAATCTGATATTACAGCTAAAAAACACTCACCTGTCTACCGATCAAATCTGATATTACAGCTTATACCACCCACCTGTATACTGATCAAATCAGATATTACAGCTTATACCACCCACCTGTCTACCGATCAAATCAGATATTACAGCTTATACCACCCACCTGTATACTGATCAAATCTGATATTACAGCTTATACCACCCACCTGTCTACTGATCAAATCAGATATTACAGCTTATACCACCCACCTGTCTACCGATCAAATCTGATATTACAGCGTATACCACCCACCTGTCTACCGATCAAATCAGATATTACAGCTTATACCACCCACCTGTATACTGATCAAATCTGATATTACAGCTTATACCACTCACCTGTCTACCGATCAAATCTGATATTACAGCTTATACCACCCACCTGTATACTGATCAAATCAGATATTACAGCTTATACCACCCACCTGTCTACCGATCAAATCTGATATTACAGTTTATACCACCCACCTGTATACTGATCAAATCTGATATTACAGCTTATACCACCCACCTGTCTACCGATCAAATCTGATATTACAGGTTATACCACCCACCTGTCTACTGATCAAATCTGATATTACAGCATATACCACTCACCTGTCTACTGATAAGCCCAGGGCTAAAATTCCAAAATGCACATTATTTTGATAAACATAATAAGAATTTTGGAAAACTCTTTAATCCGGAAAAGTTTACTTCAGTGAGTAAATGTGAACCGGGATGATAAAGCTAACAGTCTACTTAATGCCAAAACAACAGATATTTATGAGAGGACTAACTGACATCTAAGACAATGACTAGTCGCTGCAGAGAGTATTTTGAGCGTCAATGTGTCTACATTTGGAACGGGACGTCACACTAAAAACCCAAGATTAAGTCCAAATTTGAGCCCATGAGGTTAAATACGTTAAGAAATTCTGTATTTTTGTCCATGGGCTAACTGTCGCGTGGGCCTAAATACGGGATTTCCCGGTATCCGATATTACAACTAATACCACCCACCTGTGTACTGGCTCAAATCAAATATTCCAGCTTGTACGCCCATGCATATACTGATCAAATCAAATATTCCAGCTTATACGCCCATGCATACACTGATCAAATCAGATATTCCAGCTTATACATGTACACCCACCTGTGTACTCCTTCAGAACAGATATTCTAGCTTATACCACCCATGTATGTACTGTCCGCAATTAGTTATTCCGGCTAATACCACCCACGTTTATACTGCCTCAAATGAAATATTCTAGTTAACAACACTGATATATTAAATGCTACCTCAAATAAGATCTTCCAGGGTGCATCACCCAGTGTCTCAGTACAGTCACGCTAGCTCTTTGCCAGCTGACGACGTCTCTCTGTACTTTCACGTGGAGTTTCCCCCAAACGTTAATGTCAGACTGGGTGTGGCCATCTCTCTGCATTGGAGAAACCTGTTAAACCTGCGCATCCTCATTCTTGACCTATGAGTTTACACTGGCCTGTCCATGAGATAACGTTACTGAAGAAATGACAAACATGTCTGATTCATCATGTTATTTTAAGGATTAAAAATAGAATTGCATTCAGATGTTTTGTTAAGAAAATAGTGCTACATTGCTACTCTTGACGTATGAGTACCATTACTGTGAAATGTGCATTGTTAGAAAAGGATTATTTTCTTAGGGTTCATGTATAAGTCGTGACTCCAGTTGTCCATACAGGTATAAAAGAGTGCAGTCATTTTAACTTAGATAAACGTTGCAAAGAAAAATTGGAGCGGGCACGATGGCTCTCAGAAGATGACGAGGATCACTGACTTGGTTCACACATGTCATCGTATTCCAATTGCGTGGACCTGTGCTCATGAAGTCAGTCGTTGGATTTTCTGGTCCAAAATTAATAATTTCCAGACCAACATTATACAGCTGGAAGATTTCTGAGGGTAGCATTAAACCACAAACTCCCTGGACACATATGCCTCAGTCTACATTCCTTCGCCATTAAACATGAAAACAAAAACATTCAAAATAGCAACACAATAATGATGCAGTCACGTTTTCATCCACCTATCATACTCGAAAAGTTGGTCAATTGAGACGCGATGTACAGAAATCACATGACAACAGTTCATTATGTCAAATACGCTACATCAGGCTACTAGTATATACTGTTTGAACCTGGAGGCATTTTCCGGATCATTTTGTCGTATTAGCTTCTATTGAGGGAAATCGTTGTCCCGAAAACAGACGCTTGTATATGCTTCGTTAAGCAGTTACCACCAGCACTTAGAGACAATGTGAACTACGCAGCTTATTTCATAGTCGACGCTTGTGAAGGTTAGTTGTTGGTTGAAACGAATGAAGATCATACTCATATTTCACCATTATAGTATGCATAATGAATGCAAGGATCATGTTTCCAGGAGAAACTGGAGAAAACGTTTGGTTTGAAAAATCATATTTCTTTTCTGTCAGAATTGATAGTTCGCGTTGAACTATAAATCAAATAAATTCAAACAATTGGCATTAAGAAATGAATAAATACTGTGAAAATGGATGCTTCGGAAGCTGCTCATCGATGCTCATGCTGTTGATCAATGGATTGTCCCCTACAGAATCGATTATTTACATACCGCCGCCATATAGTTGGAATATTGCTGAACTAAGTTCACTCACTCACGACAACCACGTATTACATGTGTAAGGGTTAATGGCCTACAAAACGTTCCAGAGCCAGACCATCAAATCTAGTCTGTCAGAGGGAGAATAAATGTTACAGTATCCTCTCGTAAAATAAACAAACCCTTTGGTGAACATTCATCTGAACATCTCAACTTAATAGTACAGCCATTGCTCAGCAAGGAATCGTCCTGCCAAGTCGGAAAGAGACGTTGTTTTATGAATTGAATGTCAGTTTTCGTGTTTGCAGTTAAAAATGAACGATATCAATGCGTTGTTCACACTCGTTCATTTTTCAGTGCAAACATACAAACTGACATTCATTTCTTGTAAATTTGTACTTTGAAGTTCACACATACGTTTTTACCCACTTCTACATGATCATTGTTTACAGTGATGTGTTTTAATACCTGTATAATGGTGTAATGCCAGTCTGTTAAAGACCATATTGCAGTGATGGTTTTATACTTGGCGACATGTCACACATGTATCCCAACCCTTGAAGAAATTGTCCTTCATATTCCTTAAAATATAACACCACATTCACCATCAGGTTTGAAATTGCTTTAATATGTATAACAGCAATAAAATTATCAAACAGCATCAAACAACAATAACAATAACAGTATCACTTTAACAAACTGCTATTGTACGTATAGACCTTTACATTATGACAGAATCGTTTAACCGCGTAGTAATATACTGACCGACTTAGAAGTTGTGCGGCGCGGCTAATAGGAAGCAGATCTCGTTGTTGCATTCTATTTATTTGTGATTGTTTATTGTAAACAGACCTCGGGCAAAAACCGCCAGATGATCTCAGGTGAACAGGAACAATGTGAACAGGAATGTTCGGCAATTGGAAATCCGTGAAGAAGTGAAGTAAGTGTCCATACTCGGTGACTTGAAACAGGTTCGATAGCGAAAGTGGCATCACCAAATGCAGCGAGATCACTGGGGTTCCTTGAAACAGAAAACTTTCACGCGAGTATGAACGGTGTTTACACATGTATGAACGATTTGGTGGGTTCAAGAGATACGAACCTAGAAAGTTGGATCACATGACCGCTGTCTCAACCAACCAACACTCGGGAATCAGTGTGAACTTCAAAGTACGAAATTAAATCAATATGAGATGATATAAAGCTATTGTTTCATGATGTCATGTCAATATATAGTGACGGCATGGACTAAGAATGACGTGATATTGTATTCTGGTTATACATTATGGTCGTTCTCGTTCAAGTGCTACTCTAATTGTAGAACAGGAACCGGAACAGGGTCCCTTCCGTAAAGCGTTCGTAACGTCACGACCTGTCGTAACTCTATAGATTATCATTGGCTCACGACTGTGAAGATTGTTTCGAGGACTGGGATCCAGGATTGATGCTGCTCTTTCTAGGATGCTTCGGTGAAGGATCAAAGGCGACGACAGAATCTTTATCAGATGATAATGTGCAACTTCTGCATTACGTCACAATGTGATGGCTTCACTGCTTTATTCCAGTCTGCCCTCTCGTAATCGAACACATTTGCATTACGTCACAATGTAACCGACGTGGATGCATGTTATCATCGCCTAGTGAGCCTCCTACAGTAAACTACTTCTCCGGGAGAGGCTTTTCTAAGTTGGATAGCTTGTGCCCAATCCATTTCTTAATGAATAAAATACGTTTAAATCAAATCAAAATCAACTACTCCGTGGCATCCCGGTTGTTGGTTTGGATTTGCGTCACTCAGCAAACATCACTGGTTAAATCATTATGTTTGTGTTTACAGATACAGAATGTCTCATATGGTTCGACACACAATGTTACATGCGACATGGTTACGTTCGCAGTGTGCACATTCCCACAATGCAATCGTTGCTTGACTAGGCAGCTTTATCTGGATCTGATGATCTAACCTTACGTTGGTAGTAGACATGCGACGTTCATATTAACCCATAATGTTTACGTTAATCACAAATGTGATTAAAATAATAAGATATTTAACCCGAGATATTTATGGTTTTTATATTAAACCAAACCGTTCGTCTTACGTTCGTCTGCGCGTCAGTTAGCCAAATGCAAGGATTCTCAGTTTAGGACACTGACACTGTTGTTTGATTAATCTGCCTTAGATTAATCGAAACTATCCTTATTGAGTATTAAATCAGCGTCTTAGAAAATGAACACAGTTCGCTCTATCACTATGTATAGTGTAATGAAGCACACTTTCGCCCGTGCTTAACCACACTAGTTCAGGGCGAAAATGTTATTTATAATACTATACATGGTGGCAGAGAGAACTGTGTTTTCTTAAATCGGAACTACAAAATCCGTCGCTATTAAGTTCTCCCAGGATGATCTCCGCCCCACTTTAAAAGCATTCGAGAACAGGTAATAAGTGTTTTCTTCCATCGAGACAAGTGGGAAAGCTGTTACGTCATATATTTGTCGTTTGATTCACCCCCTCTCCACCAAGGAAACAACACTGGTGGCATGGTGGTAAATTTAATGAATTCATGCTTTAGTGAATACTGGAGAGACGGCTTTCATTTGATAAATTTCAGATTTATGCAATCCAATAAAAGTTTGAAGAAAACCAACTCACTTAAAGAGAACCCTGATTGGCTGTTTGATTGGTTGGCTTGTTACCTGGGTTTTCCTTCCTTCCATTCTTCCTTCATTCTTTCTTCCGTCAGTCCGTCAATCGTTCGCCCATCCGTTCTTTCGTACATTTATTTGGTTAAGTCGTCCATACTTCCCAAGTATATAGTGGAAGGAACAAGGATATCTTGACTGCGTGAATGCTATTCATGGTGATTCTGAACATATAATATCCACATCATTCCGAATTTCAAAGTGAAATGACACAAATCCTGGACTTCACTGGACTTTTGCGTGGTGATTTTTAATGGTAGTTTATCTGGACCAGTCAGGAGCATTGAATTTTCTTTTCTCGTATGCTCTTAGTATATTGCGAGAAATCTGAAAGATCTGTTTTCCCGTGTGCGAGGTCACCTGATCGTAAATTTGATCGTGAAGTTGAATTGTATCATATACTGTAGTTTTGCAAAGAGAATAACGAAATACTTGCTTTTGTGTTTTCTGCTATCACATTCTTTGTTTTCAAAACGGTAGTGAAATGAAAATATATGTTTTTGAAACAAAATGTTTTGAACCGTAGCTGGAATACTGCCGAGGTGATGTAAAACTCAACTCAACTGTGGCATATATTTACCTGCAGAATGATGTCTTATGTTCGAAGCATAATGCCATTATTTATGGTTTGAGTCGACTTCTGATCAACAACTACAGGGTTTAACATGCTGAATAAACGGGCAAGGTACTATCACTGACTATACATAGTGTGCGTCTTATAATTTATGAGCGAACTCAGTCGCTCACTGGTAGTCGAACCAAATCTATTTTACAACAGTTTTATAAACCTCGCGTTGACCATTTACTAAGACCTGGCCGCCATTCGTTCACGTAGACATACGAGTGGCTTAACGCTAAGGTTCTTCGTACAACGGCACCCTGGAGATAGTCCAGTTGCCGGTAATGTAAGGATCAGGGTATTTACAGCGTTACACGTAAGGCTTTGGGTTGACAGCTGAAACCCATAAAAACAAGCTTTATGTGTTTAAGACACGTGTTGAAATCCCCTGTGACTGCAGACATCCTTGTTATCAGGTGCACACGGATCTCGTAAAGTGCAAATACGATACACATGAAAGGGGATAAGTAGATAGCTTTGTTGGGCCCAGATCTATAGAATTTTTGTGTTCAGTTCTCAAAAGGAAAATAAATGTTTACATACAGTTTGAAAGAAAAGCGGTGACACTGAAAGGAAGAATAAACTGTTCTATTTCGTAACGATACGAGCAGTGGGATCTGGGGGATATCAGTCTACGTATGTACACCGTTGAAACGAACTTCGATATGTCGAACTTGTGGATTCCTTCAGGGAAAAGTCCCTCTTTAGTTATCATTTTGGGTTGAATCTGATCAAAGATGACGTGGGATATTTTCATCAGCCTCCACACACATGTGTTTCACAATAGTCATACGCGACAATTCCTCAGCAGTGGAAATGCATCTTAAAGACTTTCAACGTGTTGTAATACAGTCTGAAAGAAGGTGTAAGCACAACTGTTATTAAAACATTTTCTGTCGGTGAACCAGTTAATCATGTTGGTAACACTAGGGCATGGGTGGCCCAGTTATCCATGTTGGCAACATTGGGGTAGGAGTGAACCAGTTTCCCATGTTGGTGACACTGGGGTAGGAATGAACCAGTTATCTATGTGGGCAAAATTGGGGTAGGGGTGAACTAGTTATCTATGTTGGTAACACTGGGGTACGACGGAACCAGTTATCTACGTTGGTAACATTAGGGGAAACGAGTGAACCAGTTATCTATGTTGGTAACATTAGGGGAAACGAGTGAACCAGTTATCTATGTTGGTAACATTAGGGGAAACGAGTGAACCAGTTATCTATGTTGGTAACATTAGGGGAAACGAGTGAACCAGTTATCTATGTTGGTAAACAGTTAACCATTTTTACAACTCTGGGTGAGGAACCCCTGTGAGAAAACTATTATCAAACATATGCGTGATATCGATTTCTAATCCCATGATTGGCTACTCCACGGTCATGACCTGGGGTCAGGTTATGACGATCTACTTTCTTGATTAACATTTATTGATAAAGTTCCTCGTGATTCAATCAAGCAAAAACCTGCGATTGACAATGCCATTGAACAAAACTCATTTACTCGTGCCAACACCTTAAACACCTGCCTCTATTTATTGTGATTGCAACATAAGCAGGTATTCATACAATGAAACACAATTAGAATAAATATGACACGAATCTAGCTATTTTCTATTTCATTTTATTGCAAACTTGATTCTCGTCATTATTTCGACATGGCTCGAACAGTCAGTGATAATGTAAACATCGCCGTTACAGATAAAGGTCGAGATTCCCTTCGAATATTCAAAATTTACAATAATGGTACTTTTCTAGCGAGATGCGACAAGTGTCAGCTGCACCGTCTTACAAAAATATCTGACTTAATGCCTGTCAATTGTGAGATCAATTTGTCTCCTGGTTTCTTTGTTGAATTGCTTAAGATGACATTTTTCAATAACAGATAAGATGATTTTTTACGACAAAGATCCACTTCCAACTCCGAACTACTATGTGATTCCGATGTAATCAAATTCACTCATGACAACTAGAACCAAAACACGGTCACGGAAACAATTAATGTTGTTCAGCAGTGGAACGGTTGCAAGGGTTCATGAGTGCAAATGGCGATTCGATTCGATTCAATCGACTACGATATATATACTCATATAACATTGCTTAAGATATTCCTCAGACGCAGAATAATGCAAATTTCGTAACACGCAGGATGTAATCAACTCACATTTCAGAGGGGCAACACCGTAATATCAGTAACATTAGAAGTGGCAGTTTCAGGCTTGGGAAAACGGGAAGCCTGTCGGGGGGCGGGGGTGGGGTAGAGTAGTCCCCTATTGATAATGAACGTAACCTCAGCAATGTCACATTTTCTGGTTACCTCTAATTACACAAATTCAATAATTTTGGCTCCGGTCGATGGAAGAACTTGAGAAGAATGTTATCTTTGGAAGAATGTTACCTGGTACACAAGTACAGATGCCGAACGTGCAGTGATATACAAACACTCTTCCTATGAGGACAATGACCAAACAATAATGACGACATCACACGTTCAGAAATGTTATACTTGCAAACATGAGAATCATCCATATGGTAACATAATCGTTTACAGCCACTGCTCTCTACTACTATCATCCCTTAGTGGTGAAAGGTCATCCCATTTTTTCAGAATAAGGAATTGAGATTGAAAACATCGCCCAACGGTCGGAGGGCCACACGTCTGTGTACGCAGGACAAAAACAAACTACTATCTTGAAAGGACGAAAAAAATCGGGCCAGATACCAGCGACCTAGAAAACTAAGAAGAGGCGGACACGAAGTTTTATTAAAAGTCCTGAAAGCTCAGACTAGAGCTAACACAGAAAATAGATTAAATACATACAGAACGAATGAAAATACGAGACAGATAACGTCGTAGACATGTCGACATAAATACTGAAAATATTGCTGATGGCAAACAGGAAATTGAAAATGTGCGACAAGAATTTTCCCCTTTCACAAAAGAAATGGAGGATAAACTGTCCACGCAAGAAACAGAAACGCGATGAAACAGAATTTGCTCGTGGGCTTCCCAACGATGAGGACCCAGAGGTTGCATGACGCAAATTATTTAATGATATTGGCGCCAAAAGTGACACAAGGGTGGTGGCAATTCAACGCCTTCCAAGGCATAGTTCAAGTGAAGAATCACGTTTCTTCGTATGGAGGATAAACAGCAGGTGTGGCAGTCAAACTTGGCGGTATTGCGACAGCGAAACATCTCTATCAGTACAGCCTTACCGGTAGTAGCTTTCGCTCGTTAAATATGTTTCAGAAACAACTCGTTGTAATATAAGTAGTATATCTGCCAGGGAAGCGTTTAGAAATCTCTAACAACGGGTATAGACGGGCCAGTGTCTCTAAACCTGAGGGATACGTGGTCCATCCAGTCAATTTCTTATTTAGCATAAGACTTCATATTGTGGGCCAGTTGAGGCCGTCGTGAATGTGAAAAGGTGATCAATGTGTCCGAGTCGGTTCAGTTTCTAAGTGTTTCCTGCAAGAGTGCACAGGTGGGCAGTGACCAAGGATACTCTTGTTCGCGAGCCCTTTTGATGCCAGCAATCCCATCATTGTTAGAAACTTCTTGAACATTCAACGTTATACGTGAATATTTAAACACGAACTCTTGCATGTTCATATGCGTATTATCCCATCACTAACACAAAGTCAAGTTTATGTAATAAGGGAAAAAACGCATGCGAATTCTTGGTCGTGATTGTAAAACGTGGGCAGGTTAAGTCCGAGATTTTACAAGCCACGCCCCTGCTGCTCGAGGATTTAGCAATACCGACCAAAACTGTAAAAATCATATTTTGTTTATGAACCGTAAACATGTGTTAATTAAGCATATATTGTAGACAATATCCAAAGTGAATCATACTGTTATATCGAGATGATCCGGGATATGTGACACGGCGCGTTGAGCCAATACGCCAATACCACGGGTTATTACCAAATCCGAAGGAAGGGTGTTTTCATATTCTTTTTAACACAAATAGATTAAACATAATTCAATTAATATTTGATAAATCACAACAAACAATGGCCAAGTAATGCACCATGCATACGGCTATAGCGGATATAGCGAGAATGCCATTAGCGATCATGGCTCTCACTTTTCACGTCCTGGAAGGCAGATGCTATTATAAATACCATCTCAATTTTCAGGTTCAAAACATCACATGACCATGACATTTTGAAATGCTTTCATGAAAACCTAGATTTTTATTTGTCATTATTTTAACTTGATCCGTAGGTTCTGATAACAGTGAAAATCACAGCAGACGTGTTCTTGATTAAATATTGACGAAGTATGAAATGTGTGTATGAACCGGACTCTGAACTGCCGCCAGTGCTACCGGCTACCGGATGTTGCCATGTGCTCAATCGCTGAATGTTATCCACACACACACACAAAGCACAGACAATGTGTGACCGTGTAGATCTGTATCCTCTTATAATTTCGCATTTTCTGTCTGAATGGTCCTATAAAAGTACACATTTGTATGTCACAGGCTACTATGTTTATTTTTATCAAAAGAAGAGACGTCTGTCGAATCTTCCGCTGCACATGGGGACTACAAAGCCAGTGCACTAGATTGGTGCCTGTCGTCATACAATGCCATATTAACGAAGGAAGATGGAAACAAATTAACCACAAATGCTGGCACGCACACACACACGATAAGCCATGATGCCCGTGGAAATCCGGTTTGAATTAACAACCCATGCTTGGCGTAAAAGTCGATGCTCATGCTGATAATCACTAGATTCTGTGTTCATGACTCCATTATTTAGAGACTAAAATCATATAGCTGGATTGTTGATCAGTGCAGCGTTAAACATCCAAGGAAAAAGGAAAACTTAAAGACTGAACTATTACCCTACCAAGATCTTTGTCTCAAAAAGAAACAAACACGTTCAAGATGAATGAATGAACTTAAACGGTTCGGGGTAGCGCAAGAATTAAATCTGCTTCCAGTGCTGGGTAGTCTCGCCTTGACCCCGTGATCGCAGTGAACGTGGATTGACATAAAACCTGAAATGCGTGTACATTGGTGAATAACGGTTGAATGGGATACAGCTATTGAAACCTACTTTTAGGTCTTAGCTATTCTTCAGCGGGTCACTTCGTATGTGGTGCCGCTTCAAAAGGGGAAAAATAGGTAGGCTTTGGGGTTAAATTGTTTGCTCGTGTTGGCGAGGACCCGATCCGAATGACGCATGGTATCACTGTGTGAAGCCCATCTTTGTTGCCCTCAGAGCGCAATGGATGGAACGTTCAGTGTTGCCACACCCACTCACTATCTCGGTATACACTTTTAGATTCCTCGAGCAGTAAAGCGACACGCCGTTAAGCGGTGATTCCTCTGGCATCTGTTCAAACGTTTCAACGTTTGCTGTTGTAATAAACATCGTATAGTGTTCAGTGGCAGTGGGGTAGTCTTGTGATTAACGACGTCACGATGAAGACCTGGGTTCTGTTCCTCACATGGATACAATGTGTGATGACTATTTGTGATGTCACCCGCCGTGATGGTGTTGGAATATTGCTGAAAGTAGCGTAGAACTATACTCATACACTCACTCACACACCCACTCGTCAGCTCACCCATACCACTCACTCACACTCACACCCACACTCACACCCACACTCACACGCTCGGACTCTCATTCCTATAGTGTGTCAACACTCCTTCAAAGAATACAAAACATCAAGACATTATAACCCCTTCGTGGATCTTTACACACTAGTGAGCAGCGTTTGTTTGGTTGGTGTTCAACACGGCACTTGGCCCAACTATATGGGGACGGTTTGTAAATAATCGAGTCTGTACGAGACAATCCACTCGATCCTGTTAGTTAATTGTTGTGGAACATTAACCGGGATCTTGACGCAGATGTCGAGCAGCGTGCACCTGTCCCTTTGGTTGAATGACATTTGCAATCACCCTCACCTGTTACCTTCTGTTACCTGTAACTCCATGTGGCCGACAATGCCTGTGCGTCTTTTACCGTTATTTCTAATCACTTTGCACTGCAGAGCTGGAAACTGTTATTCAGTTATTTGTTACCGTACCAATGATTTAGTGTCTTTCAGCCCAACCCTACCCTCTCCTGTTATTTGTTATTCTACAGTTTATAAGTCATGTAAGTCTGAACCAAGCATTAATAGTATAATTTGATTGAACATGGTGAAACCTGAAATTAAGAAAACAGAATGTGTCAATGGACATTCCAGAGTAACACGATGCATAGTCGTCACATATACACCAAATCCACAAATCAGGTACCTAGTTTCAGAAACAAGACACAATCAATAACCTCCGCCCATCTGGATAAGGTTGTGAACCATCCTCCTCACTGCTTGCACAAGACGCTGAATCCGATGTTGGCAAAATGTTCCATTCTTGGAGCACTGCTTGCTCTAATCCATCAATATTCTGAACGGGCGGATCTCTTTTATGAACCCTACGCTCCAGAATGTCCCAAACATGCTTGATAGGATCCAAATCAGGGTTTCTGGGTGGCCATGAAAGGGTGGTAATGGCTTCTTGATGCAGGACATCAATGACTGCGTGTGTGCGATGTTACCCCACTGTCTTAGTATAGATTTACCTTGTTGATAGGGGTTGATTATTTCTCTTTCAAAATATCCGTGTCTATTCCTTCAGTAACAGACAGCAAAACGGGTTCTTGTCTGTAATATGGATCTGCACCCAAGAAGCCAGGTACTACCGATGCTAGTCACGTAATATTGCATCCCCGTGGGCACGTGTCAACAAAGGTCGTCGAACAGGCCTCATGGCCGTCTACAAAGCAGTTTTCTGTCGACGTATAATATTTGTATTTGTAGAGATGTGGAAGCCGCTGCCGCTTTAACATTGGACTAGGGAAACCGCCGAACAAGTCTAAGTAGGACTGCTTATTGTCTAGCTGACATCAAACCTGGTCTGCCTGAACGATGCAGGTCCTTTACACCGTCTGTTTGGTGACATTTCCACACTGACCGACTCATTGCTGAGGAGTGTGGACCTCATTGTCTGGCAGTTTGTCTCAAGGACAACCCGGCAATAACTATATGCAGTATTTGCCAGCCTTTGGCTGTTGCTAGTTGAGGGGTCCAAAAGGATGATTTGAGACAATAAGTATGTGTTTTAGTTCAGTTAGTTTCATGGCACAAACGGTTTCATATGCTCCACTGAAAAGATAAAGTCATCCCGTTTGTAACCCAGTATCATGGAGCGTTTTTTTGTTTTTTGGGGTTTTTTTATTATTATGTTTTAATTTTTTTATTTTTTTTTATTTATTTATTTTTTGTTCCAAGGTGTTTTAGGTATTTTTGCGCCTCATTTGTCACATATATGTTATTGGCTATCTAATTAAGTGAAAAGGGAATTGTCAGGAGATCGTTACTCCTGAAGCCTCATTTAAGCTTGCTGGACTAAACACGGGATGAAATCAAGAGTGCATCTGTAACATATTTTATATTTGGGATAACACTTTCTCACTAACGTACAGATTCAATTACCTGTATTGGGTTGAGTCCCTGTCGGATACTCGAACCCACACTCTAAGAATCAGGCCACTTGCTAAATGGCACTGTGTATTTAAAGAGTGCAACTGTGAAAATTATAACACAGTACAAAAATATCTTGACACTATCATCGACAATATATAGTGGGGTCCATACACTGACTTTATTTTTAAGAAATGCATGCAAAGACTGAGGCTTTTTAACATAAGCAAAAAGGTGATGCTGTGGTTTTATCGTTGAATGTTTTGTTGAAAGTGTTTCAATCTGTTAAATTCAATGCTGATGTGGTTCTCTCAATACAGAAAGCATATCTCATCTGGACAAAATCTTTTTAATTGCAAGTAAAATCTCAGGGGTGTCTGTTTCGGATTTACACTATTTCAATTCTCGTATTCTTAACATCGCTAAGAGAATTCTATCTAATTATCTTTAATCTTTTCCCTCAAAACAAAAGAGGTCACAATTCTTTTATTTCAGCAAGTGTTCGCCTTTGTAATAATTGTTAACGTGTTTCGTGTTGTCTAGGGCTTTATGGTATTAATAATATTTAATTATGCGATCACCTTCAAATGTAAAAAAAAGGGTAATAAGGTATTGTAAATGTCACTGTTTTGACTTTGCCAGTCCGAGCAGAAATTCCGATTCATAAATGCATTTAACGTTTTATTTCACCCCCCACACGTTCACCCCTGCACTGTTTCAAGGTCTTCGGAAAGGAGTGTTTTTCATATATTGTTTCTCAGTCGTATTTTTGACAAATTATCCTGAAAGTCTGACACCAGAGATGAATGAATATCATCGCACGTTTGTAACAAATGTTTAATGGATCAATGAATGAAGTGGTCCCAAGTGATTGTAATGTGGGATTGTGCTGTACAGGGTTGAACAAAGTTCAGATGATTTCATTGTCGTGATTACAATCAACCTGTACATTTTTTTATAAAAAAATAACTCGGTGTCAGTTTCGTATAATGATGCACAAATTAAATATCCACCATATTTCATGTTCCAATTGGCAAATAAGGCTGTTCGCTCAAATTACAAGAAGCATGGAATTTAGTAATATTTCAGATTTTTCAGCCAGTGTGTCTACTGAGGTGTATCAGAGTCAGTACATTTAGCAAAACACGTGTAATATTTCGGCTAAGCACCAATAAGCATTATGATATTTAAGGTATGCAACAATGAACAATCGTATGTAATGGGTCTGATATATAAATAGAAGCGATAAAACAATTCCATAGCAATAGGAACTGTAGATTGCACATTGTAAACCAAACGTCACTGAGTTTTATAATATGATTGGTTGAAACACCTGATCAAATGATATTAGATTAAACTGCAAGACTATTCACTGCATATGGACACGCAGAAACATTGCAAACAATTGTTTTGTTGTGTCATCAGCAGTGGTGACGTCATTAAAATCTTATTGTGACGTAAAGATAGAATGACGTCACAATTGAGACACTCCAGATGCTACCATGGGAATCAGCTGAAACGGCCAGCTGAAGACACTTCACTGCTGTACCCATACCCGATGTAAACGTGTGCAGACAGTAAAACCATTTGCTTTACTTTTTTGCTTACAATGTCGATAAACATCATGTGTTGGCCAGTTTCTGGGTGTTATTGAGTATTTGACACGAGCAAGAGTGACACGGCTGACGCCGTCGGTTCCAAATGCATTCCCGTGCTTCAAATACTCAATAACACCCGGAAATTGGCCAACACATGACGTTTATCTCCTAATTGACATATATATATATATATATCACCTAATTTGTGACTACATCATGAGTATACTCTGTATATTTGTTCAAGCAGTATTACAGCTGTACTATGTTGTTTGGAAACAAATCCTGTCTGGACAAGACAATCCAGTGATTGTCACCATGCTGCTTTTGAATAACAATGAAATAGTGATGATACCACGTTTTCGTAAAAAGGGGAGCGGATCCTGCTCCACCGGTGGCATCCGTCATAATCATATGATTAATCTAATCAAGTGTTCACCTGAAATAATTCGGGAACGTATGATATAAGTCAAAATTGGGATTTGCATCGGACATCTTTGTAACTGATACATCACATTTGGAAAGTTCCTCCACATGTCTACCATAAAACGACCTGGAAGCTTTACTGATGCCTTGAAGGTAGTAACCTTGACCAAAGAACTTCTGAGCAAGAGTGACACGACGCTCTTTGAATTCCTAATGGAATGATCACGCTCGACTGTAGCTCAAACATCAAAGGCTGGAGCTCCTGGAATGTTGCTCGACATCAAAGGGAGGTTGACTATCTTAAGTTCTCTATCTCATGCCTTTTTGTCTCCTTGTAGAGACGTTTTTGTCACTCTGAATCTTTATGCATAGATCTAAAACTTGTCCCCTTATTTTCAAGTTCAGGTGGGTAAATCAGTTAACGCGAACTGGCTATTGTGTATTTTTTTGCGATCACATGTAACTAAATACACAGGTAGTATGACAGATATGTCATGTGTGTTTATTACTAAAATACACGGGTTTTGCTCGGTTAATTATGCTAATTTTCCGTTTTGTTATGATGTGAGAAGAACAACTACGGACACACTAATTCAGATAGATGCATATAATCAACTATCATGTCAATGTCTTCAACAACAAGCATACACTGTTTTATATTTGCTATTATGATGTACATACTTGCTAAGATAGGCAACGAAAAGTTTTGTTTCAGATACGGCACAGGTACTGTTGTGAGCATCACGCTTTACTTTTCAGGGAACTGTGTTCGTGAGTTTAGTTTAATTTTGCGCAGCACTCAGCATGTATTCCAGTTATTTGGCCATAGTCCAGTGTGGACCAGACAACCCAGTGGTCAACATCATGATTATACTTTCTTAGTACAGTAAATAGTCTAGTATTTTTGTTGGAGAGAGTGTCATTTGGGATTCGATTCCACACCCTGAGAGTCAGGTACCTTACCGCAAAGTCAGAGCCTTAAGTATTTCCATCAAATGGAATGTGCGTCTCAATGTGGTCAAGATCTGCTATTCTATTGCACATGTTACCATTTGCACCGTTAATTTCAATGCAACGTTTCATATATTCAACCGTTGGCAAGTATAATGTTTCCGATCTGTTGACAGACAGACGAGACGCTTTAGCACATATGTCATATTTGGGATTTCACTTTCTTAGGAACGCCTTGTAGCATTTCTATTTGATGGACCCTCAAGCACGTATGCTCCTACATACGGCTGGGCTTGAATCGTAAAGCTCACCGTGCAATTGCCTGAAAAGAAGCATCTTAAAGCTGTATGTGTCATTAAGAATCTGGCATGCATAAGAGAACCATTTTAATAGATACACAACATTTAAGTTGAGTATATATATATATATATACTCATATATATATATACTCATATATATACTCAACTTAAATGTTGTGTATCTATTAAAATGGTTCTCTTATGCATACCAGATTCTTAATGACACATACAGCTTTAAGATGCTTCTTTTCAGGCAATTGCACGG
Organism: Haliotis asinina; assembly: GCF_037392515.1. NCBI lineage: Eukaryota > Metazoa > Mollusca > Gastropoda > Lepetellida > Haliotidae > Haliotis > Haliotis asinina. Next base: position 90,535,099 of record NC_090280.1, read on the forward strand.
TGAGCAATTATATATATATATGTGTGTGTGTGTGTGTTTTGTGTGTGTGTGTGTGTGTGTGTGTGTGTATATATATATATATATATATATATTGTGGGTGTAATGTTTTGATGTGTAATGACAAGCATGTATACGGCTGTTTGCAGGAAGAAACATGTTAACGCTTTAGATATGAGTAAACATGTAACGATCGTACATAGTGTTTCTTACACGTTAGTTATACACGGTTTTCGAATATTTTCAATAGCAAAATACTTCATATCTTCAAGAATAAGCATATACATTGTTAGAAAGGCAACATGTAAACATATGGTTTCAAATACGTAGCAGTAGTCCTGTACATTTATTCTATTATATACTCACAAACTTATGAACCATTTCATGTGTATCAACAAACATACAAAGCACACATATATTCATATATTTACCGAAAGGCATATGAACTGCACTTTCAACCCCTTACAAACAAGCACATAAACTATTTCCTATGTGGACCAACAAGCATATATGTTGATTCACATATGTATCACCAGGCATGCAAACTGTTTAAAACTTTTACCAACAAACATATTGATATTTTAAATATGCATCAACAAACATATAAACTGTTCCAAATATTTACCAACAGGTATATAAATATTTACCACTGAGTATATAAACTGCAGTTTTCCACATGTACAAACAAGCATATGTAAAACCGGCATCTGTCCACTCCGGCAAGTTGTCAACACAGGCATAAAATCTCCCATTCATGAGTTGTACATTTATCATCAGCTCTACAATCCGGCATCTTGTCTTAACCAGATTATTTCTCCAGTCCCAGTGAGTGTCGGTTTAGACAACTTCCACTCTATACTGTTTTGACATATGGACCAAGAAGCACATATACTGACTGAAAAATGCATTGTCAATCATTCAGTATTTAAACTTTGTATCATTTATTTGAATCAAACACCTTTTGTCAAACTGGCGTATATCAAACGAGAGACCACTTCTAAATGTAAGTGACAAAAGCAATAATTGCAATTATTGTAGAATCATAAGAAACCCATTGTGCGATTCCGACGTCATGTACATGATAACAGGTCGTCAACATGTCACCATATTCAAACTCTTCGGCAAACACCACACGCATATGCAAAGCCAATTGCTATGCTGAAAATACACAGACACATATTGTAAATAAAACCTTAGGAACACATATACAATATTTCCTATATCCATGATCAATCACATGTATTGCTTCAAACATGTAACATATATCCATGATCAATCACATGTATTGCATCAAACATGTAACAACAGTCATATTTCAACTCCCCGCTGATTCTTAAAGCAGCGTCATAAAGTAAAATCATATTGTCACTACATCGTCATAAATTAAAATCATAGTGTCATCATATCGTCATAAAGTAAAATCATATTGTCATACCGTCATAGAGTAAAATCATTCTATCATCATATGGTCATTCAGTAAACTCATATTGTCATGATATCAGCAGCAGCAATCACAAGCATTGCATCAAACATGTAATAACAGTAATATATCAACTCCCCGCTGATTCATGAAGTAAAATCATACTGTCTTCATAGCTTCATAAAGTAAAATTATATTGTCATGAGTTAAAATCATTCTGTCATCCTATCGTCATGGAGTAAAATCATACTGTCATCATATCGTTATGGAGTAAAATCATACTGTCATCTAATCGTCATAGAGTATAATCATACTGTCATCAAATCGTCATGGAGTAAAATCATACTGTCATCATATCGTAATAGAGTAAAATCATACTGTCATCTAATCGTCATAGAGTAAAATCATACTGTCATCATATCGTAATAGAGTAAAATCATACTGTCATCATATCGTAATAGAGTAAAATCATACTGTCATCATATCGTCATGTAGTCATATATGCAGTTTCATAAATGAATATATATGGGTTAAACATGCCCATTCCTTTTTAATAGCTACAGTAACGATGATCAAATATTGCCCCCGAAAGGCCTTAAACCACACCACTCACAATCACTCACACCAGAGACTATGCAATAGATATTCAAACATGCACAGCAAAAGTTGATCCGTTTTTAAATAGTAACATAATCATGTGTATTTATTCAAATAAATTTAAACAAAACAACATAACAAAACTAAAGCTATTACCATACCGTAACATCGCTCTATAGAAGTGTCATGAATGTGCACGTTTTGTATCAACACTGCAATATCGTTGAATAATTAAAACATGCCATACGCAAATGCACCTGTGGCACAAAACACATATGCGTTTTCAAACATGACATGCACTAGATGCAGAATGTGTATCCAGTTTCATATTGAATATATTTTTTCAGATTTTCCTATTGAAATGTTTAACATTAAGTACTGTCATTTTGCCCTTTCATGGACGCATCTTCAGGCTTGACTGGTGGAGAAGACACGTCATGCTTGAAAACATCGCCTAACCCACTATGGCTTCGATTTCCATGCAGCTCATCGGAATATTTGATACCACCGATGTCTAAGTTCAAAACATCAACACATTTTTGTGCGTCAAACGTGGTTTCAATGAGTAAAGATGGTCATGACACACCGGCCATGTCTTTCATTCGGCCTATTTCCCATCTGTGTGGCACGTGTTCCTAGTTAGTAAGCCGTCTAGCCTGACAGGATCACGTTACGACCGATGGTTGCCATGGCGACTGGCTTAGTCATTACGCCCGACAGAGCGAGCGTGTTGAAGCCCGCTCCAGCGATCTTAACACTTTTTCTATGCATGTCTCTGGCGCTGATTTCCTGTTTATGACGCCACTCCATCTGATAACTGTTTTAGTATGTTTACGTTCGTCATTGCTGCTGTTTGTTCAAGTGATTGTGCTCGCGAATTGGTTCCAAAATAGAGTAAATTATAGTTGCCATCGTAGGATGGGTTTAGCGAAATGGTGAAATTATAGTGTTCCTATATTGGTTATAGGGAATAATGTCCTGTTATTGCATGTATCCACTGCCGACGAACTACATAAATAATTAATGCAACGTTTGTGGGCGTTGCTTATGGTGTAGAAGGCATAAAGGCATTAAGGCATAAATAAACGTAAAATAAACTATGGTCATTTCCATGCTACATGCTTCATATACCTTGTGGCATATGGTATGTATATCAGCGTGTTGTTTAACACTGCATTCAGCAATATCCCGCCTATATGACGGTCTGTAGAAAATTGAATCTGAATCAGACAACCCAGTGATAAGCAGCACGAGCATCGAGCCAAGTCAGCCAGTCTGACTACCAGATTCCATTAGTCGCCTCTTATGAGCGCAGCTGAAACAGGGTTCAACATATTAAATGAATTTATATAAAGTCCCAGCATTTGAGGTTATGATACTATCAAACTGTTTTAAAAAATGTCGGCGATGAAGAAAAAAAGGGTTGTATATATCTGTCATAATCTTCTACCGTACTCCCCAGGGAATGTTTGTTGTTATATGACAGAGGTATAAACCAATATATACTGGGCAAAAATAGTTAGGGATATATGAAAATTCTAAAATTTTACAATACTGATGTATGTATTCATTGACACACTGATAAAATATCAGTCATAAAAATACTAATGTCCGAAAATTGTTTTGTGCAGAATAGTCTGGGCCGTCCTAACAAGTGGATGATGTAATGGACATAGCAACGACACACAGTCAAGTAAGACTTAACACTCAATACATCTAGTCATCTCTCATAACAAACATGGTTTCACCTGGTTTCGTCGCTGGTATGGTTGAACCCAAAGGAATCTGTTTCTCAGGATAATCAATGGTGGGTTTTGTATTCTTCTGTTACATTATATTCTTGGCGACTTATTTTAACCCGACAATCTCACGAGAGATGCAATGCCATTGAAGTGTTCCCAAAGACGTCCCGACACAGAGGCGATATCTCAACCCACGCAGGTTCAGTGTGGGTTTCTGGTAAGTCTAACATACAGATCCTTAAGCAAATATATCCAAGAAAGCCCATGCAAGTTTAGATTGCCTGGCAAATCTAGATTACCATAGTTTCAGGTATGAAATGAAAACATTCTTTGGGCTCCTTTTCATTATATTTTATTTTGAGAAGTTAGGAACGGTTACCTCTGTAAACTGTGATTTCAGAGAGTAGACGTGTGTGTAGGTTTCGTCTCAACTATTGCAAAGGTGTTTGTTACGACTTCAAACTGACATATTGGCATATTGGTATTCTCTCCTGAAAAACCTTTACGTTAAACAGACCCTTTCATAATCATTCAAAGCGTCTAATGCATGGTCCCGACATTACCAATACTTGTTATATTTGTTATAGAGCAAACCATTTCAAGGCGCTTCTTTAAATTTGATCTATTCAAAATACCTACTTGTTTATTGTGTCTAAAGTGAATCAAAATTCAATTTCATTTTCATGTTTAATGCATTCAGCAAACCTTTGGTGTTTCCCCTTCATGAACACTTTTTGGGCAGGGCGATTTCTATAAATGTCACTCAGCGGCAGTTAAATCTTCCTTACGTCGGCCGATTCTGCGTGTGTTTATGTATGTGGGTCAAAGACCTTGTACTGTATTGTATTACGTAATACCTTTGTCATAAAAAGCTAACATGATCACTGAAAGAGACGGACCCAGATCATTGAATGGAATGGGCGTATTCTTGGGTTAGTAGCTATGGCTAAAGCTGTCGCCTTACCAACGACTATGTCGACGATGAAAAACGTCCATCCGCCTTCGTAAAGGAACGTGTCTGTCACGTCATTACCACTTATATGCACTATTTCAACCGAATTCTGCAATAAAGTGTCTGTTTTAGTCTTAAACTTCATGTATGAGTTTTGTCTTTCCGTCCCCACTATCAACACCCATCGGAGAGCGCAAAACGTAAGCTCCTGGACATTGTCAAATGAGCAATGACACCATGTGTTCGCGAAACCATCATAGTATCCTGCTCCAAATGTGGCATGTGGCCATTAAATTAATACGTGAAATACGTGTAAACTTCAGTAGGAGTGAGTGTAAATATTCGAGTCTGGACCAGAGAATCCACAGCATGTGATCAACAGCATGAGCAGCAAGGACCTACACATTTGAGTCATATAATACAGGGCAGTTAATACATGCTTACTAATAAATACTCAAGGGGAAAATAATTACTTTTAACTTCACCATATGCATGCCTAATTCGGGACCATCTGTCGAAGAGCAAATTACTGAAAGGTTCGGTATATTTTCCACAGTCCCTTGACTATCACCAGACACAGTGGACTAAAGACCACGATTTTAACGAAATGACCTTGACAATGAACAAAATCGGAGATTGCATAAATAACAGATTGCAAATGAGTCGATCACCCCCAATGGTTGTGTCGCAGCCTTGAATAGAAGCACATCACAGTCTTACAGGTTCAGCCGATTGTTATTTTGCTTTATCGTAATCGCCCTGGAGGAATTGGTGCAATCGTCTTAGGCAAAGCGTTGAGTGACACATTTACAGCAGAATCCACGGCATGTGTCTTAAGACATAGGCGATTCTGTGTGTATTCTTCTAACCAAGGAGGAGAAGAATGAATGCTTGATGGAGATATACTTTCTATTTCAATGCCAGCAGCAGAAAGGAAAGATTTGACTCTTAGTCCAAGAGGCGGAACGAGAGAAGACCATTGATTGTACAGATCCTAGAGAGGATTAAAACCACAGTCAAAGGCAGGGTTTGATTCGTTAGAATATAGTTTTGTGACATATTGTAAGGATGATTTAATACGATCATCTTACCAGTTACGATCGCTTTGGAATGTTCTTACGAAATATAAAACGTTCGAAACCTGCATCAGTTCGGACTACTTCCTCTGATGTTTTAAATTCTGTTCGGTGTTGTATATTGAGGTGGCAGATTTAACGAGTAGATCTGATGTATTGTGTTGCATGTCATTGTCACCGGTTTCACGAAACCCTGCTAAGAAAGATACACAACATTCGCTATATGGATGAATCGCGGGCGTCCCTCCAAGCGATTGTAATATACAGTGACTGTCGTAAGTTTATGTTAAAGTATGGGGATTACGATCACGTTAGCGCTACGATCACTTTGAGAAACGTGACCAGGAACTCCCAAGGAACACAACTCACTTTGTCAACACAAATCCCTTTTTCATATCGGTTAATGTCTCACCATCTGGGATTTAAATTACCACTTATGTACACGTAGCGCGAATGTTCGCTCTTTGTCCTTTTGAAATGTGTTTTTTTTTTCTTATGATAGCATAGTTATCTGGCATTAAGAAGATAACATATCATCCTCCATAGGTGTTCTGGCATTATTAGCAGGATGTGCAAGTTGAAGTGTGACGACAATCTATGATACCAATCTATGATTACAGAATGAGAGAAGGAAATAGGTCGGATCAAAAGTAAGACCGAAAGAGTCTCGTAGATAACCATGGACTTTGAAACGATTTATGACTCAAGTAACAAAGGTGTCTCGACTTAATGGCTTTCAAAGCCTTCCTACCACATCATTTACAAGGCTTAACCTTGCTAATACATTAATCGTCATATTGCACTCTCTGCTTTCTTTTGCATATTAAATTTATTCGTCTGCTAAAGACATTATTTTCATGTTGAACCCCCATGGGTCCGTCATAGGTCTTCGGCAATCTGAGCTTGTCGTAAGAGGTGACTAACGGGATCGGATGGTCCGGCTCATTGCTGCAGGTCATTGTGTCCCATATGTGTAAGTCGATGTTCAGTCACCAGATTGTTAGGTCCAGCGACGTCAAATACATGCTAAGTGTGGCGTTTACAAAACAGCATATCCGTGTTGATATTGTAAATATTATGTTCATGATTGTAGAATTGTGAAAATGTTTGTGCCAAAAATATAATAGATGTACATAAACAAACCTCAGGAATAACATGATTAAACTGTGTACGTCTCATCATATCTGGACTCTGTCTGACTGTGGCATAAAACAACGAAATGTGAGCATTCGTAATACAAGGGTAAAACATTTATTTTAATATTAGAAGTACGACCTCAACGTTTATAATTTAATATCTATTTGTTTTCTAATCTGGTGCCAGTATCGCAACATTGACATAAATACTGCATGCATTATCTGCGATGACATTGTAAGAATAAATCCTATTTCTCAGATTAATGACACTGCTAGCGAGTTAGATTCAACGCCACAATAAACCAGGGCCTTTTCTGTGCTCGGTAATCGTGGTAATACGACGAAACACGACGTAATAGCCTATCAATAAGCGATCGGGATAGAACGGCTTATTGACGTATCTTATAATGTGTAAAGGAGACGAAATAGCTGTTTACGGAGCTTGAATACACACACTGCGCAAACCAAACGGCAATGTCACGGAGACTGTTTGCAATATCAGCGACAACGATTGCAGCAATCTTCGCAATCGTTACAAAACTGAAATATGTGAACGTGTAGGTGGGAACATTTCCTTGAGTGAATGAATTTAGTTTTACAACGCACTCAGCAATATTCCAGCTATATGGCGGCGGTCTGTAAATAACCTAGTCTGGACCAGGCAATCCAGTGATCAACAACATGCACATCGATCTGCGCCTATGGAGAACCGATGACATGTGTCAACCATGTAGTGGATCTGAATTATTTGGTTCTGATTCCATCGTTCACAGTCTACTGTCCTATAGCTGGAAAACTGCCGAGTGCGACCTTAAGCAAAACATAAAACAAACATGGATATTGTCTGAGACAAATCCTGATTGATAAACCAAAACATTCAAGTTCAAGTCCTTCTGAGGACATCTTGACGTGTAGCCGCACTGTTCGTTGTCATGGTGATTAAACAAACACGAGATGTCTTTAGTCAAAATTCAAAGCTGAATTACAAACTAATTTCGAGATTTTTAAGCGTCCGAACTTATGCTTACATGACTTTCCATGTGGCAAAGGCGACTTTGAATCTATTTCATACGCCAACAATAACATTGGAAATGAAGCAAGACAAAGGCCTTACAATTGGAAAAAAACGATTAACTCATATGGATTATTCCAAGCGGCCCTTAGTGTTCCGAAAACCTTCATGGAATTACGGTTATCGACCTTGGTGTACTTAATCAATGCAAAGTTTTTTCACCTTTTTTTGCAATCAATGTTACCATAGAAATAACATTAAAAAATCATTATAATGTGCAAAAAGCTCCGTTATTCAAATGTCATCCTTAAAAATCCTCATTTCAATTGATCTTTTGCAAGTATAACGTCTTGTTATGTACCACTACAACAAGACCATAATATATTATCACTGCTTCTTTCAAGCGAAAATGGTAAAATGGCTTTATTGATCTGCTCAGTACGAAATACAAAAGGGGTGTTTGTTGAGACAACATGAACAAAATTATTATCTCAGCGATAGGGTAAAGTACACAAGCTGCCACAGTTTCGGTGTACGTAATCAATCGCACAGAATTCAATTAATCTCAACAAGTAGTCATTAAAGTCTTTGAATGGTGTTTAGAATTAAGGCAGATAGGAGGTGAAACCGGATGTCGTTGAGGAATGATGTTTGGACGTATGTTCCTGCTTCGTCGTCATGTGATTGGCAGTTTATTATATTATGGGGAGCACTACGTTCAGGGTATGTTCTTACATTTTCATCGGATGGGTGACAACTTCTATTAAACCTTAAGGAACTCGACGTTTCGGCTATATTCCCAAAGCATCATCAGGTGAACGACAATCTCGTTATTATGAGGAGCACAACTTTTAGGAGTATATTCTTGTTCCTTTATCGGAATATCATCCTCGTTAATGTGATTAACATACGTTTCCTTGTATATTCGGATTTCTTCAACAGGTGACTGACAAGATCGTTATAGATAAGGTCAAACTTTATGGATGAGCAACCTCTTTATTCAGGTGAAGTTTCGAAGCTGTATGGAAACGTCGCTTTACCCCAATAAAGCAGTTGCTCATCCATAACGTTTGTCCTTATCTGACTCACCAACTTCTTAACATGCCACTCAAAGAAAACTCGTTATAATGTAGAACTCTGGGTTCACTAAGGGTTTCACTAAGTTGGAATAACTTGCACCCAATCCATTCCCTTGAATAGATATGTTTAAATCAATTTAAATCAACTCTTGGTATCAGAATATATTCTTCCTTCATCATCAGATCGAGACTTTATAAGATCCTTTAATAATAATGATGTACCCCGAAACGTCACGATCCTCATAAGACGTTGACATCCATATATTTCACCTTTACGTAGTCATTAATCGAATCTGACACATGGAATGAGGAGTGCAATAATCATTATCTACGTGCAGTTTACTGAAGACGGAAATATATTTTTGTGCTAACAAAATGATTTTCAGTAATCCATTCCGCCCTTTACGCTCTGTGAAATCTGCTTCGGCGGATAAACGAATCAAATCCCTAGAGCTTTAGTTTTCATATTTTCCGCTTCCATAAATTTCGCTGATGTTTTCTTGAACGACTTTTCTCAAGTTCTCAAGAACATGGGCGGCTTTATGAGACAGCTTCCGCAGAATGAATTATGAATTAACCAGCTGAGAATATATGTTGAGATCGTCAACGTAAAAGATATCATGTTGAGCCTTCCAGTTTTATCAGCTTGTGTGCATACACGACTTCAATAAGATTTGAAGAGGAAAGAAAATATGTATAAACCGTAATTTTTACTTTTATACCAATTTCACCATCTCATACGTAGCATTTGTTGATGTAGATGTTGTGTTGCATGCCTCGAATTTGGTCACGGGAATCTATCACTGAATGTTCACGTTTCTGTTCTGTCTTCTTGTACTAAAGTTAGAGTTACTATCTGAATTAATTTTGCATAGACATGTAGTGGACGGAAATTGAGTGTGTGGAACAATTAAAAATTTGAATAATTATTCTTTGTTATCACGTCATGTGAGCTCATTTTGACCGGAAAACCAGATGTCACCGGTGACCTTCGACCTTCTTACTGGTCACACTATGCAATCCGATGTCACTGTTTATTTAGTTGTGAAGTAAACCAGGTTTGAAAAAAAGAACAAAAGGATCCAGAGAAATTGATAATTTTGTTGATTAATATATTGATTTTGTCATGCTTTATTGATCAGCGAGGGTAGGATGGTTTTAATAGGTCTGTTCTATTTTGATATGTCGTTTTTATCTGTTTTTATTTGACATAAATAAATGTTCACGTTATTCTATCTTAATATTTACAGGTGGATTAACAGCGACAGTTTCACTCACTTTACAATGATAAAACTCATAATCGCTTTATGAGGTCACAATGGGTTTGTGTAAATCCTCGTTATTGGTCAGAATGATCACATATGGCAAATCTGTGGTACACAACATGTAACTACAGAGCGAGTGAGGTTGTGTTTGCGGTGTTTTTAGCATTATTCCATCGATTTCACGGCGGGGGGACACCGAAAATAGGTTCCACACAGTACCCATGTGGGGAATTTGAGCCGAGTTTTCGCCGTGACGAGCGAACGCGTTAGTTAACCATTAGGCCAAACCGAATCCCCTGTAACTTCAAAAGCACATGGCTGGAGTGAGTGATGTGGGGTTAATTCCAGTCGTGAATAGTATTCCACTTACCTACCGGCATGTCAAATCAATTTGAGAGGAAATCTAGAAATGATGGAGATCTTGTACGTGTACCACTTTCATGAAAGCTGCAATTCGAAATTCGAACCAACGATCACATGGTATGTGGCTTGTGTGCCTACACGTGGAAACTCGAAACTCGTTATTCTTATTACCAATAGCTACACTCCTCAGAAGCCGTAGATACACGTGACTGTTTCATACCTTGATCAAGATATTTAGCCTGGAAAAGCGCTATAAAACTGCTTTATTGTTATTACATGCGTTCCAAGGTAGTGAGTCAGATTTAGTGCCGTAAAACAGCATTCAAGAGACATCACAATGTGCACGTGTCTACTCAGTGCAGGAGGAAAGACCCATGTCTTGAAGCTCTTGCACGTTTACAATTTCGGTTACCATAACTTGCAAGGGTATAGTACTGACAGACCTAGATTCATCATTGCTGTGGACTTGGATCCGACCCCACCATAAAAAAATCCTAGCGTTCCCAGAGGATAAAACTCTGTACAGCGAACTGCGGCAACAAACATAACGACCCGTGCCAGTTACATGCTATTCCAGTGTAGCATAAATAATTTTCATTAAGTGAGTTGAGAATGGATCTTTATCAAATATGACAGGCACATGTGAAATCATCTCTGCTCTCCTCACATAATTTCAATTCAGTTTTCCGACCACTATTTAACTAATGACACCACAGTTATCAGCTTAGGTGTGGTTCCACAATCCACAATGCCAAAGGCAGTCTTTTAGAGATGGTTAATTGCATTGAACATTTGTTGATTAAACTGTTGCCATTCGATACATTAGCACCAACAATTAAACAGAAATAATTTGATTGTTGGTAAGATGATTCCTCACAAATGTGCAATATTTGACGATGATTTTACGAAAATTACATCCAAGAATATTATTTATGCTACACTAAATTAACACGTAAGTCTAGGGAAATTACATCAAGTGGCTGAATACGGGTCTGGTCTGTATGGGTTTATACAGATTTATACCCCACTTGCCCGTTCTTCAAGGCTGCAATATTTCAGCAATATGGAGAGTCAGTAAATAATCGAGCTCTTACAACAAGTTTAGGTTGTTGAAGACAAATTCTAACCCGGATTTTCACGATCAACATATATATGCACTATTCACAATAATCCACACACAATACCACGACGTGGTTACAGGAACGTGTTCGTCTCTGGCAAAAATCGAAGAAAGCATATTTGGCCAACAATCACAGCAATCACTTTATACATAAACATTTGAAGAGGCTTTGATTGCTGTCAAACTTCCAACATTATTTTTCGGTTTCGTTTCCACAAACCTAAAACATAATTAGGACACGTCGGCTGGCGAGGTACTGTTTCCTGAAAGGCTGGTGATAAATTATACATATTCATAAAAGAATTTCCGTTTACAAGCATAACGACGAGGTCATTACAACAATATACTTCATACTGATAGTACTGAGCACTGGTTACATAGGAGTGAAAATGTTTGTTTAACACTGCAATCATCAATATTCAATTTAATGACTGTGGTCTGTACATAATCGCGTCCAGAGCAGACAATCCAGTGATCGACAAGTTAAGCATCGATTTGCACAACCCGAATCTTCATGGGTCAACAGTTTGGAGAAATCCAATAATAGCTGAACAAAACTCACAAACCTTCAAATGCTAATAAAGAGAACATACGCTTCAGTCACATTATTATCCATTCTAAATCATGAATAGGGATAATTATTCAAGAATTGTACAAGAAGCAAAATCACCATCCACCACAAATGGGCTTCACACATTAAACCTAATATGGATTCGAATGTGGCGAGCGAACGCTTTGACAACTACTCTATCTCACCGCCCTTCGTGGAATTCAGACTGTACAATGATGGCACCAAGTTTGGTAAACAGTGACAGAAGCCTGCTTCAGCATAAGACTCCACCACAAACAAAAGTAGCTGCTAGTTTATTGTCAACGTCAACATCTCTATATGAGAGATATCCCGAATGTGATCCCCTTGGACCTGGACATGAACATCGTCTTGGGATGCCCTGTAAAGGAATCCTCCAACGAAGCACCTATATGGTCACACCTGAGTAAAGTGAGTTTGTTCAAAATTCATACAATTAACCCAGCAGAAAATGGGCACCCGGTGGTTTAAGTCGGTATCCGGAGTAATAATGGCCATTATGCGATTATCATTTTTGTTAGTGCGTTGAACTCAGTATATCACTCGATCATCACACTGATCTCTGTGTTACTTGAGATATTATCAGCAGACCCATTTACTGGTCATATTAAAATTGTCCAACACACTTTTTCTCTTGGTGTCCTAGTGTACCTTTAATATTATTTGGTGTCTATTTCCTTGTTATAAGGAAGTAAATTGATAACTTAAGAGCCGGTTGAGCCGTTACACTTTGATTATCGGGCCGGACAACCTGGTCCGCGTCCCTCCGTCGTTAAAGGGAAACAGACTCGCCCCTTCTAACTGCGCTAGTCTTCTTGGAAAAACGCCCCAAATCTTCCTTTGATTAAATTCAAGCGTCGACGTCTCACGCGTCTATTCAAATGTTCAAACGAATGGGGTTTCTAGGAAGAACTGACTACCTCCTGGGCAAATAGATTTGCCAGTTTTCATGAAAATAGTCACATTGAAATAACTGCAAGTATATTTAATGTCCTATGTTCATATGTAAGCGTCGACGCCTCCCGGAGCTATTTTAATATTCACCCGAATGATTTTTTTTAGTTGTTGTTTTTTTTTATCGAAATGAGTGCTCCCCTACTTCCTGATCTGCGCGATACCTGGTGATACTTGAAATAGTTCATCTGCCTTTGTGTGTGGAAACTAGGCAGAGAATGAATGTGGTTTTTACCCCGCTGTAACAATATTCAAGCAAATTCAAGTCAGGAATCAACATTTAGGGCTTTAGTTCTTAACTGTTGCCATCGGTAAACAATCAGGTTACTTTCAGCTGCATTTAAGAGATGAATTATGAACAGGAACAGATTATACGGACTTGTTCCTTTTCATCACTGCACTGGTAGTTGAACAGAAACACCTAGCACGTATAGACAAAGTCTTTGGCGCAATAGATGTGACATTTTCGTTGTAAATTCGCAACAAGGAGAAATATATATATGGTATTTCTTCATCCACAAAAGGTATTCCTATTCATCATGTCAGCTTCTTAACGCTACTGAAAGCATCAACTTTTACTTGCCACAAATTATATGGCCACGTTCCCCTTCATCATTCAATGTGTACATGCCACAAGTTTATGGACTTATTCTTCTTCATCACTCAACTTCAACTTGCGACCAGTTAAATGGATTGTTCATCTTTATTATTTGAATATGTCATCGGTCCTATTGTTCGATGCAAATAACCTGTTTTTGGCACATATAATCTTCCATACATTATCGTATCAAAGGAGGAGATTTTCAAATAAGATTAATGCAAAATCAGCACAAAACCAAGATATCCAGCGATTGATTTCACACGTTCTACCCTACTGAGCAATCATGTCTGGGCCGTCAACGTGACGACTCAACGTTTCAATTACATAGTACCGTAATTAAGATACATGTAATCGTTTGCCAAGATCGAACAAGAACAAATATATTCTTCACGAAAAGGAAACCAGGCAGCTACTACTACTGACTTCATGATTAGCCGTTGTCGAATGGTCCCATGACAAATATTACAACTGGTCTACAATGGGCACCAACAGATCACTCTCGCTACCCTGTTTGATTCATGTTATGGTATCCTTTTACGTAAAGCGTTGTTTTTGATGTCAGTCACTGGATTATCTAGCCCAGACTCGATCATTTACAGTCCACCTTTATTCGGCTTTGAACAATACACGCACATTAAGACCAGCGTCACATCCAGGGTCAAACAGATACCTAGTGTGCGTCATAAACAACCAATTGCTTGCAAGCGCTGTACTCAGATTCACCTGAAAACGGAGTGCTTTAAGTCACTTGCAGTCGCACCAATCGCTAGGGGTTGCTTCGTTCTCGAAACAAAATGGCGGCTTGGGGAAATTTTTATTCGACGGCTGAACAAGAATTGTTTGACTTGGTCAGCTAGGAAATGGTAAAGCCTGCTTACATCCCGGCATCCTCAGTTTGTTCCACATGTCGTATGGAGTCATCAGCAATCATAAATCCATCGCTCGTCATCGCGACTCTTCTAATGTGCTCTTCATTAAGGCCAGCAGAACAAACGGTAGTCATTTTAAAACGGAAAGAAACGCTTCGAGATGTTAACCCGGGTTAAGAGCTTCATTTGCTTACTCTATGCGATTCCCGGCCTGCAACGGAACCCTAGAAATGTTGCGTGAATGTGGTAGTTTATAATATTTAAGTCTTAATAAGGTGAACAAAATTGTCAGGGCTTGGGTAGGCGTATTAAATCTCATGACAAGAAGGGCAGGAGATTGCAAAGTGGTCTGAGGCACCGACACTGTCTGTGGAAAGTGACACCCCTTCGGGTCGTCTGCCAGGTATTACTGTGGCTACGAATCCTGGCTTGCCCTGATCATACGAGGGTTGGCTGAAAAGTTCTCAGCCTGAGTGGTTTTTCCCCACCAGGTAGAGACAGGTGTTTGCTACCAATAAGGACAATCATTTAGTGAATCATAGACACAAGAACTACAAACGTACTAATAGTTTTATCTCAACTACAGCTCTTTTAGTAAACCTACCCTCTGAAATCATCAGAAATGGACAAAACTGAATACAGGGCAGTCATCAAGTACTTGCAAAAGAAAGGGATGTCCCCAACACAGATACATGCTGACATGGTCTCCACTCTAGGGGATGATGCTCCTTCATTTTCCACAGTAAAGAAGTGGGCTGCAGAATTTAAGCGTGGCAGACAAAGCCTTGATGACGCTCAGGAAGGCCTTCAACAGCAATCACTCCAGAAAACATCACGCGAGTGCTCGATATGTTGATGGATGATCGACGATTGACTACTCGACATATTGCTAGTGTAGTGGGCATCTCTCATGAGAGGGTTGAGCATATTATCACCAACGAATTAGGAATGACTAAAGTTTCTGCAAGATGGGTGCCAAAGCTCTTGACAGCAGAACAGAAACGTGTCAGGTTCCAGACGTCCCTTGACAATTTGCGTCGTTTTGAAGCAGATCCCGATGATTTTGTGGCACGATTTGTAACCATGGATGAGACCTGGATACATCACTTTCAACCAGAAACAAAACTACAGTCAAAACAGTGGAAGCATCCTGATTCACCAGCTCCGAAGAAAACCAAGTCTGTTCCTTCAGTTGGAAAGGTGATGGCATCAGTCTTTTGGGATTCCAGGGGTATTCTGCTCATTGATTATTGTCAACGACAGATACCATGCTGATCTACTGAACCAGTTGCGAGAAGCAATCAAAGCCAAACGACGAGGGATGATCGCTAAAGGTGTCCTCTTCCACCAAGACAATGTGCCTGTTCACAAATCGGTGGTGGCCATGTCAACAATCCGCGATTGTGGCTTTGAACTCATTGACCATCCTCCTCATTCACCTGATTTGGCTCCTTCTGACTTCCACCTGATTCCCAAAATGACAAAGGAACTCGCCGGTCGCCATTTTGCAAGTAATGATGACGTCATTTCCGCTGTGACTGATTTTTTTAGGGTAGCTGAAGAAGATTTCTTCCTGACCGGGATTCGGGCCTTGCAGCATCGCTGGCAAAAGTGTGTGAACTTGGAAGGGGACTATGTAGAAAAATAAATTACAAACGTGGACTTTGTAACTTTTTTTCACAGTGAGGCTTAGAACTTTTCAGCCAACCCTCGTATTTCTAGGTTCGTGGGCACCATACCCAGTTCTCAGACTTCACTAAGTGGTAAACGTTTGAGACCTGAGGTTCTCTTCCTCGTCAAATTGACTCGCCATGATCTGGAACACTATTCAAACTCAACCCCGAGGCATACCAAGTTTACCATATCACTCTCCTTTCAGTCATGTTGAACCACATGTCTTGGACAGACACCAGGCCACATAGATCTTCATGACAGACGTTACACATGGAGACACCAATGTTCCTTCATCCAACGACACACGCACGCACAAACAGACGCACACACGTGCAACATACGCACACACGGAATGAATGAATGCAAACTGCTTTACCACGCATCAGTAATTTCCCAGCTAAAAATACTGAGTAACTATGAATTCAAAAGTGCTCTTAAAAACAGTAGTAAAGTGGATTATCAAAGAGGCAATTTAAGAGATCTGTCAAATATCACAGCTAAACCAAAACCAGACAAATGTAAAGCGCACACACGAACACACGCGCGTACAACACGACACACGCGTAAGGACACACACTCAGCAGGCAAAGACACACATACAACAGACGAAGGCACAGATAAACACAATCACACCGTGGTTGTTGTATATAGATTTATAAGCTGTTAAGTCATGACGATGATGCCTTACCCACATGATGTCTGCATTGTGACGGAACGACCGTTACACCCTTCCATAGATCAAATGCCATCTGTGGGAATGGGACAATGATGACTACACAACTGCAGGTTATAGTTTCGTTGACCATGGCGATCTTTTTACCAAACCAATTAAAGACGATCAATATCTCCTTAGTAATCACTGAGTGCCTTAAGCTTCTTGCATTTCTTATTATGTTATCTGTGATCACGTGTCGCGTGAGAGGTAACTATTGTTTACAGGCATCATTTTGACAGATCGATACCAACGCAATCAGACAAAATTGAACCATAGAGCAACTGAAATATCCAGCGCATTATAAACTCAAAGCATTGCAAATGAATAGTTTAAGCGGGATATATATATTATTTACGTATGGCGACTAGAATATGGGCGGATATTGGAATAATTCAATAGAAAGGCTGTTCCACAAGTCTCTAAACGATTTAATAATGCTGTGCCTTGCTCTGATTTTTACCACACGGCACCCAATTATTGAAAGAATAACCTACAGCCTGAGATTAATTACGGATTATTTGTCGCAAAAATAATCATGATGTGAGGGACGCATGGACCAATCGATGAAATAACGTCTTATTGTTCTTGACGTTGTGACGCCATATTGATCTAAAGCGCCAATCAACGAAGATCGCTGACATGGACAAGAGCAGCAATCGGGACGCTGCTATAGCCAAACAGTGGATATGTTATGTAAAGATGTATTACATGTTGACATTACGCTTAAAGTACTTCCGATTTTGTATGTATGTATGTATGTATGTATGTATGTATGTATGTATGTATGTATGTATGTATGTACATAACATATACAATTTTGTATGTATGTATGTATGTATGTATGTATGTATGTATGTATGTATGTATGTATGTATGTATGTATGTATGTATGTATGTATGTATGTATCCGCCATTGTCCTGTGTTTAGGTGCAACAAGTACTTCCGATTTTGTATGTATGTATGTATGTATGTATGTATGTATGTATGTATGTATGTATGTATGTATGTATGTATGTATGTATGTATGTATGTATGTATGTATGTATGTATGTATGTATGTATGTATGTATGTCAAAGACATGAAAGCACCTCTCTTTGCACTCTATCCTAATAATAAATTACATTCAGAAATTCGTTCATATGCTTCTGAACTTTCCAAATTTAATTTAGAAGTGGATATACAATTTTGTATGTATGTATGTATGTATGTATGTATGTATGTATGTATGTATGTATGTATGTATGTATGTATGTATGTATGTATGTATGTATGTATGTAACATATACAATTTTGTATGTATGTATGTATGTATCCGCCATTGTCCTGTGTTTAGGTGCAACAAGGGTCAGCAGGCAGTCACAAACTAATAACAAAGATGAATGCGTTCATCTAACAGCAGTTGAAATCTGTGTCCTTCGTATTACAAAATGTAAACACAAAAGCATAGATTAGGAAGATCCGGGGTAGAATTGACCTTCAGCAACCCATGATTGTCGAGGGAGGCGACGGAAGCGCAAGGGTGTTTCGCTGACTTGATTGACACGTCATCGCATCCCAATTGCGTAGATTGATTCTCGTGACGTTGATGACTGGATTGTTTGATCCAGCCGCGATCATTCACAGATGGAGCATTGTTGAGTGCAGCTATAAACAACAAACAAACCGACTAAGTCCTTTTATTACCGTCTTCGATCTGCTTGTCCATGGTAGAAAATGTAGTATTCGGCTAAGAAAATGTGAAAAACCCATGATTATAATTGTTTCAACACAAAAATCAAACTCAGAATAGTCAATGCACGCTATCACGCTCGTCATAAACAATAGTCAGTATAGAGTACATTCAAAGCGTTAACATCAGAGAGAACGTATACTCTCTATATCAGCCGCTAGAGACACCACTTGGCTTTTAAGGCAAAGCGTAAACGATGGGAACAGATAGCGGAAACAGTCATGACACCTTTTTAAAAAACATCGATATCATCTCATACAGATGGAGGGCGAATGGTGCCAGTTTCCGATAATACTTTGTACATATCGTATTTCTCCATAATAGATGGTGCAGGAAGCTAACGAAAATATCCATATGTTGCCGTGGCAACAACTGGTGATGAGGGCTCTCGCCACTCTATTTCCAACACATTTCATGTATGGGTCTACATCGGACTGCATCACAGAAAACGACGATGACATTTAGTTGATATGTATAGTTTGTAGGTGGGGAAAGGATTAAAATACTTAATAGAAGTGACATCGACCGTGCACTTGTTTCGTAAGAGACCAGTTATCGTGAATGTAAGTTCACTGCATGTCACTGTAGTATAGTTCCAATTACAGGGGAACGGAAATAAATTTATGTTGTATTAAAGGTACACACTCTACGTGATATATAGGGACGTTCATTCTTCAATACGAAAGTTTTGTCTCTGCGATTAACAATTCCGATAACATTATCATCATCTGATAAATATTTAGGGGATCACCTAGAGTAACGCTTTGTCTCTGAATACATATGATTTTGATAGCAACAAACAATATCTTTAATATTAAAACGGAGCTTCAGTAAGAGGAGTTCATGAAAGTGATTGAGTGAGATAATATTTAGTGTCACATCGGCAGTTAGCGTCACATTTCAGCCA
This sequence comes from Haliotis asinina, assembly GCF_037392515.1. Classification (NCBI taxonomy): domain Eukaryota; kingdom Metazoa; phylum Mollusca; class Gastropoda; order Lepetellida; family Haliotidae; genus Haliotis; species Haliotis asinina. Next base: position 90,554,898 of record NC_090280.1, read on the forward strand.
TAATCAATCGTGACAAGAACAATTCAGTTTATCTCAATATCAAGATCGATAAATTTAGAACTTAAAATCTGTCATCGAAGAGCAGTAAAATTGCTAGAGTACCACAGCTGTTAATTCAAACATAGTACACTATAATAAAAATATTTCACAAAACTACAACATAAAAACGGGCTATAGATTACCAGCAACTGAAGGTTGGTCACCATACTAATTACGGTGGGTACTTTACCTACCTGCATGAGCCCTAGCTGGATTCATGTCAGACCTTCAGCAGCTGACGATTGCAGTTAAATGTAGTAATTTAACATATTAAGATGACAAAAATATTGAGTTGAAAAATCTGGTAAATATATATTTCCGTTCAATGTTGCGGGGACTTCATTTGGAGCTTTAGCATTGCGGTTCTGGGATTGTGAGACGAACTAAGGATCATTTTTCAAAAGGTAATTATTAAGTTAATTTAATCGAAGCAAGGTGGTATGATAATCGGACCACAAGGACATAAAGCCCCAGACATCCAAGGCTAAATGACCCCATGACTTCTGACCTTTCCAAATTTAATTTAGAAGTGGAAATAAGTTTTCGGCGTTAAAATAGCTCCTAGAGCTTACATGCAACCAAAAGGATAAACATAATTAAATCACAATTATCATTTATTTATGACATATACTATATATTTCCGATTATTAAGAAAAACAATTAAACAAAATTATAAGCGTACAATCGCAAATCAAAAGTGCAATAATTTGTACTTTAGTTTACTTCCCTCGAAACGCAGCAGCCGGGATCCCGAAACCCAGTCAGAGCGGCTGGGCTTACTCTCAAGTGTAACGGAGACTTATTATTGGCTGGTTCAATAGCCGAAACGCTCAGTTGTGTGTGTATAGAGAGTCTGTGTCTGCACCTGTTTCCGTCCGATCCAGTCATCCGAGAAAAATGAATGCAGTTTCTTTGCAATTAACAGACATAACAGGTCATGTGTACAAGCGTCACATCTGTTTGTCTGTGTTATTACGTAATGTGGCAATGACTTTCAGATGCACGAGACATTTATGGTGCATAGTCTGAATCGATGTTAGTTCAAATGCATGTGGTCAGTAATTGAAATTGTGTATTGCATGTTGCCATTAGGAGATAGGCAGACACATAGGTGTCAGTACAACATACTCAGTTTTATCTATGGTAGAGACTGCTTATCACAATCAACATGTCTTTTTGCACGTTTACAAAACATCATTTAAACCATTTCAGTTTTCAAGCTTGGCAATTTTTAACAATGATATTAGTATTTCTAATGCTATATTTTGTAGAAAACTTGATCTACAAATCTGACAAAGCTTGATCTTAAGAGTGATGTAAAAAAATCAGAAAAAGTATGGAACCAGGTGCTAGTAATCATAAAAAAACATCTTTTGTTCTCAACAGTGATGATTCTTACACGCATCACTTGCATGTTGTGTTCTTACAAGACTCCTTGGGTATAAGATATGGGTAGATATGGCATATGTGTTCAATAAAGTCTACTGAATAAACTCAACAGTGATTATCCTTGCATCTTTGCACGCACCACTTGCATTGTGTGTTCTTACAAGACCCGTTGGGTATAAGATATGGGGAGATATGGCATGTAAGGTGTTCAATATATATCAACAGTGAAACCTTACCTTAGTGTACACCCATTGGGGGACTATACGGTCTTCGTGAGTAACATACAAAATAGAGCTGGTCGTTTCTTCCTGGGTGTACTGCGTAACTGTTTCGCTGTTTTGTCAAGTTGTATCATATGTCAGATGACATGCTTTCCAAGAAGATGTTTAAGTAGACAATGTGTCGAAAACGTTCCTTTGCTTTTAACCTTGTTAAATTGAGTAGACAGTTGCTGTTGTATGATACTTTGCTATCCCCGACCCCCGGTATCAGTTCCAAAATATCAGTCATTAAAACATGCTTAGGTAGATTAGATGAGGAAAGGTGGTTTTCTGAGCTTTGAGACGACACAGGCAAGGCTAAAGGTAATGAATTACGCACGTGATTGTTTAAAAAAGATTGTAGACCGGAACTGTATGTAAGATATATTATATCTGGACACAGGCGAAGTAATCAAAGTAAATTTCACTGTGGTAACTTACCTCTTAATATTGGAACTGGACGTTATAGCAAACCCACCACATCAATAAACGATTATGCCCATTTTGTGATTCCGTAGAGTCTGAAGTTCATTTTCCTTTAAATTGTGCCTTTCACCATGATCTTAAAGGTAATTTTATGAATGAATTTACTTTTAGCCCAGATGATAGTGATCATTTGAAAGTAATTATGGTAATAAATACTGCTGAAATCATGGTTCTTAAACATTTTCCTTATGCTATTAACGATATGTTCCGTAGGAGGCAGTTACATTCTTAATATATTTTACCAGTGTACTTGTTATGTATGCTATGGACACAATCCGTCCAGATTGTGCATTGTACACTCTTTTTCAATCTGTTTAGTAGTGTCTCGTAAGCCAATGTTATGGCTGGATGATATGTTTTACGTAAGCAACTGAAACCCTGTTTGACGTGTAATATATCATGTGACACTTTAATAAACCATTTCTGTCTGTCAATAATCCATCCATAAGCCCCATAGACCCTCGGACAAGAGTCCCTTTAAATACAGACTCGAAGCCAAAATGACAAATAAGGCAAATGCCATCCACCCACCCAGCCAGGCATCTTGGTTCAACCTCCGCGAATCATTGCGCAGAACAGCTTTTGAAAACAATGTTTTGCGTTGCATGTGACCTTTAAGAAAGAAGATAACAAATCAGCTAACATAACGCCACTGACGTTCTTTGAAGGCGTGCGATCGTTTTCCGAGATTTCAAGTGTTTTATTTGTTCTATTGCATATAGCATATGCAGTACAAGTTTTGAACTTACGCTTATGAGTTAGCTATTCCTTTGGCGAATACAAAATTACATCTCATCTTCCAAAAATGAAAGTAACATGAATATATACCTTTCGTTGTCAACCCATCTGCCTACCGTTCCACTTGACATAACACTATCTGAAAGAACATTGTTATTTGTTCTCTGAAGATACACCAGTTAGCACTGTTCCAGCTACGTGACGACAGTTTGAAGATAATAGAGGCAGGGGGAAGTAAACGGCCATTATGTTGCATGACTCTCTGCCCATGGATACATGACATATGGAAGCCTTGAGATTCATCTAACCGTGAAATCCCAATGCTAATCTCTAAAGCCTCGGTCACAGTCCAAAGACGCCGCTGTTATGATGGCAATATATACCCTTCCGGTGATATCATATAATTCTCGCTACTATACTTCTACATGCATGCATCATCCAAACATAGGGTCAAGACCAACATGTCCCTAACATTGACACAGGTATTTTATACAAAGTAGTAAAGGACATGCAAAGCGTGAAAGACATTTATGGAAAACTCACACATATTACAAATAAGAGAGTTTAAACTTCATTCCGCTCCTTCTGTTTTTAATTACAAGTGATTATTCCTACCTCAGGGAATAGTGTAGGTAACGGTTTGTGTCCGTTCCAATTAACTTCTCTTGTGTGAAAGTAACAAGATTCGTTACAATGGAATGAATCGATAAGCATTCCTAAAGAACGCACGAGCCGTTACACAACCATTTGTTTCAAAGTTCATTAGAGAACGTGTGTTACTCAACCTCAAATTCATCCTCTGATCAGATTATATCCCTAGGGACAGTTCATGATGATGATGGTTTAGGTAGGGTCAACCATTTTGTACTGGGGATGTAGGGGGGTGGGGTGGGGTGGGGTCAGCTATTTTGTACTGGGCATGTAGGGGAGTCCGCCATTTTGTGCTGGGTATGTAGGGGGGGGGGGGGCAGCCATTTTTTACTGGGAATGTAGGGGGTCGGCCATTTCATCATACTCAGGGTGCAGGGGGTCAGCCATTTTGAACTGAGAATGTAGAGGGTCAGCCACTTTGTACTACGGATGTGGGAGGGTCAGTCATTTTGTACAGGGCATGTACGAGGGGGTCAGCAAATTGTCATTCACATCCACATCACCCCAAGCCATTAATCCACCTCACGCCCGGCTGTATAAAATATGTGTTTAAAATTAGACAGGTTGGATGTGGAACCGTCCAGAACATGGTAATACTGACACAAACCTCTGGGAAACACAAATCCCATTTCAACATGTGTCAAAAAAACTGTTACGCGCGTATGTTTCCGACAAGGTTTTAATTCCTTCAGCAAAGAAACTTGAATGTCAACAAACTGTTTACACCTTCAACAACACAGTAGTGTGAAACTGCCACAGATTTATTTGACGGACTTGACAATGTCCATAGAATTAACATATCCACAAACAGTCGGCTGTCAGGACTGGAATAGAATAGAAAGATGAAGGATCTAGACACGTCTGGCGCACATGTACAGTGTTGCTGTAATGTTTTAGATGGAAACTGAAGTTACATTGAAAACACATTTCACAATATCGAGTCCATCAGTCACAGTTGGTGTGACGTGTCCACAATGTACAACGGTTGGTATGTGGCATAACTGTATGTAATCATGATTCATTGTCGAAACGTTACATTTTATATTATAGTTGGAATAGAACCGGAAGGCTGAATTCTATTGATAATTGTAAGATTGTTTACACAAGTTATAATGGTAATCATTATTATGCATAAACAAAACATTATATACCGTATATTTGTAAGACAATAGTTTGTATATCCAAAGGCATTCACAAACATGCATCCGTGCATCCATGCACACGCACACGCACACGCACACGCACACATGCAGAGATACTCTCCTCTACTGTGTAAACTTCTTCATCTCATTATGACTTCTTAAGACCTGTTACTTACTACAGGTTGTTCAGCTTGACCCGCTCAAGTGAATACTAAATAAATGCATTGCGTGACCGTGACACAACTAGTTGGGTCTATTATTGTGAAGGGGTGCGCCATTGTTGGGTGATAGTCAACATGTCCGAACAGCCGAGACAAGGTCGCTGTTTGACATCGCAGTGTCGAGAAATCGTTAGCAATGTCAGCATCTTTCTTTAAACAATTAGCTACAGATGGTTTAATGTTTCCTATTCGGGCGTTAGGTGCAGCAAGTGTCAGCATTTATTCGGATTCTGAAAGTAACTGACTTTACGGTGTAAACTTGGTAAACCAAATTAGATAGCTTATGACAGTTGAAACAATCCATTTAAAACATGAAATGATTGGGGGTTTTTTAGACGAGTTTTCCGGGACAAGTTCTGTAACGAATCCATGTGTGCATGTTTCACATGAACGCAACAATAACAGCATTCTCTGCTCACCTAATAAATGAATTAACTCGACCAGCCGTTTGTGCCATTTGATCTCCCGAGTCATGCATATGTAGACTGAGTAGATCAGGTCAAGATGAAGAATCTGTAATTACATAATGCATGTGACAAAGTTCCTGTTTTTTTCACTCTGACTCTGGAACCTTTTCTATTTACACAATGAAGAACTATGTATATTCAGAAACTCCTTTAACCCTGCACTGTGTGTCGTTATGACAGAAAGAAGTTGTGTAAATGTACAGATTATATGGCTGATATAATGCTGATTGACCACTGTGCAAAATAGTTTCCAGTTTTCTCTAGCCTGGTTAGCTATGCCTGAAAAGTTATAGCCCTAAAAATAAAGGTAAAGCCCGAAATTTAACTGTAGGAAGTGAGCAAAAGATTACAAAAAGGTAAACCCATAAAAAAATATAGGACCCCATGAAAACTCACTAGCCAGTCGCGTCAATGACCGTGGACATTTACTGGCCTGACTGAATTTTGCTAGCCTGCGGGGCAGTGGCTATTTCTCACACTGCTCATGCCACGTTAAAAACAGTTCACTGACTCAATTGCACATTCGTGCGAAGACATACACACGGACACACGGACTCCCGCACACACGGATGCGTGAGCGGACACACGGATCGTCGCAATTATGCAAATTGTACAATAAATTTGTTAATGATTATCACTGCAAGATTGAGAGCATAACATACATGGACAAGAAATCACATGTAATTAGCTAATTGCATTCAATAATAGCATCAGGATATCAGCAGTTACCGTAACAGTACTGACATGCCCTGTTTCAGGCGTGTGACTATTCACGTTTCATTCTCAACAAACAGAAACGCTTACCATAGTAACCTTATTGGTTTGAAATGCAGATCCCGTTATCAGGACACTGGGAACTCGATGTCTACATTTAGTCAGGTCTGGAAATACTTCCCATTAGTCAATTCAGGAAAGTAAAACCAAAATAGAACGCTTCCAAGGAGCAAATGAACGTATTCTTAGGAATGGTCTCGAAAGGATCCATCTATTCAAGAAGCCGTCTCGTAGAAGATCTATAATGTAAAATATTGTCGCCCAATATGCCTGATTCCTTGGTTTACCATTGACACGGTGCAATGACATTCAGCCAACGAAGCCACCCAGTCCGACTCTCCGTTGTGTCGTTTCTTTCAGTGTATACACTGGGAAATTATTTTGCTACATGGAATCCTGTCTTGTTCTAGCATTTAGGGTGCACAATTGATACTGTTTGTGGTTCTGACAAATGACAGTAATGCGCAATGGTTGAAAATGTCGTTTGTTCAAAGTGGAATATATATGGTTTGTAAACACTGTATTTATCGCATACCCAGAAGTGCTTTTTGTGAGGGTTGTAAGTACATGCCAAATACAAGCGTGAACCATACTGTCCTCTGACGTCAGGCGCTGGTATGGTGGCTCAGCACACTTCATTCTGGTCACATATCCTTCAAATTACTTCCACTGGACCACAAGCAACTATACGTAGGACATTCTGCACATGTTTGAACAAAATAAACATAAGTTCTCTAAGCACACAGTCAAAAGCAGAATCAGTGTTAAACCTTTAACTGAATGAAATGACATCGCATTTAAAGTCAAATATCTCAAGATATGGTTGCCATCAACAGTCGTTACTAACGACGCACAAGGCATATACAAATGAGCTACACCGCATCAGGGGCTCACAAGCAAATTCCCATGGTCAGTATCGCGTTCCGATACTTCGTTGCAGACAGTGTTGTCGTGCTGACATGCCACGAGGGGGTTTTCTGATGCAAAAACGGCTATCAGCGTTTGCAAAATCACATCTCGGTATCTCACAGCATTCACGTTCCCCTCAATGAAAATCATTGGTTCAGCTGTTCTTCCACGATATATCATACTGGCCCACCTCCAAAAGACTCCCTCCATAACACACGGCTTAATGTAATAGTCACCTGTTCGCCTGTGGGCAGGTGTCCTGCCATCAGCTCGGAAATATAACTCGCTGTTGTAGAGACCGCTTCCACAGTCGTGTGCTTCCTTCGCAAAGGTTCTCTGTGCTATTGGAGATGTCGACAGGGATGGCCTGGTGTCAAAATAGGCCATCATGCAAATGCAGGGCGCCTTGCACGGATGACATAGTTCAAGTGTTCTCGCTGATATGCCTCTGCTATCATGAACGGTACGAGCTGTGAGGGTTGCTGGCTGAAACTTGTGGTAGTTGTGCGTGCTATGAATCCTTCTGTCCTGACGTGGGGTGGGCGATCATTAACAATCAATAACATATTTGTTTTTTGGAAACAAAACTCGCCAAACAGTGTTTCTATGGATGTTGAAATGACGAGCAACGTCACGCTGCAAGGTACGAGACTGAAGCATATCTATAGGTCTCCATCTGCCATTTTCCCTGGAGGCGTTTCTACCAGAAATGAATACTTAGAGTTTTATCTGACTTTTTCAGTACCTCAACAAGCACTGAATGGCACTAATAAGCGTCTGATTGTCTGGCCTTCTACAGTAAACATAGCTGGCAATTATTCTGGAATATGGCATGCCTCTTGCAAATGTAGTGCAATTCGAACAGTCAATGCTTGATTGAGTTCATTTCTTCCATCATTTGAACACACTCTTGCTCTGGTTCAGGTATCCCAAATTCTAAGCACAAGATTACGAATAAACAGTTGTATGTTATAATAACTATTTCCCTTAGTAAAGAACAACGAACAAATATGGTATCCGTTAGAGGTCAGATTCAAATAAAATTTAAACTACGAAAAGTTAGTGAGGTATTACCTAAATGTCTACAAATGTATATCTTCAAGCCCCCGTCATTCGGAGATCGAACATAATTAATCAGTGGTGTTATATGCGGTGATATGTGTAACGACAAACAACAATACTGATTCCTGCAAACTTGACAGTTCAAGACTTGCCAGATACAATATCTTTTCCTGTATATATCCCTATATCTACCATAGCAGTAATGTGTGCTTTTGATACGGAATGGTGCACATTCAATGAAAAGGTCTTGTAACTACTGATAATCTATATCTTGAGGGGCGTTGAGGTAATCGGGTGTTTAAAGCATTTGCTCGTCACGCCGAAGATCCGTCTTCGATTCCACACATGGGCACAGTGCGTAAAGGGTGAAGCCCATATCTGGTACTGAATCGATATTTGTAAACACCAAGGGATGGAGCAGTTGGAAACGGAATGAAAGGGGGTTGACTACTGCAAAGCTGAACCCTGACCAAACCATTCCTGAGCAACAATAACATAACGCTCTTTGAAATCGTGATGAAATGAAGATGCTCGAAACTTGGGAAATTACTTGTTGAGGAATATTGCCCAGCATAAAAGGAAATTATACTTATAGAGAGACATCTAGTTTCACAGCGTTACTGAGGGGTATTGGTCACCCTGAATCGATTCTTTATCACGCCTCTAGTGAAATCATCCACTTGTTTAAACTGATGACATTGACTAATATACTGTCCCAAAAAGAAACGGAAAGCAATCTGTATTTTTAAAAATCTATCAATTATCTATTGTGTACAAACAATCGTCAAAATATATTACAAAAGTGTTGATAACATGATTTTACACAGTTACACAAGTTAAAAAACGTGTTTACCTGAAAATGTTGCCTTTAATTAGATTTTTTACAAGGATTAGAAAAGCAACAGAAATCACCTTCAGTTGAAATTGTGCAGCAAAGAGCATTCACTGTCTGGCAATAAATATCCAGATTACTTTCAGAAATTGGTATTCGTTTTGAAGGAGTTTCAAGGTCAAACCGCTACGTAATGTCTTGACTTTGCGGCACGTAACATTGCCATTGAAAGAATGCTTGCTGGAGATTACCGATCTTCAGTTGCCGGTCGTCTGAATGTTAATCTGAGATAGCTTGTAGCTTGTTGCAACCAAACAGGTATAACAAATGACCCCGTACAGGCAGACCTAGAGTTAAAACTGCCGCCCAAGATCTGCACATACGGGTACTACAGTTGCGTGATCGTACTGCCACAGGTGAGAGCACAGAGGTCAGGGTGCCTGGACTTAAGAGGATATCCGGTCAAACTGGCTGAAAGAGATTGGTCTGAGAGCCAGTAAACCCGACATCGGGGTCGTGCTACGTCGTCACCATCGAACTCTGCGTATACCCTATTTGAAAGTATCCATTTGGTTGTATAGACATTACCTTCTTCTAAACTGGTGTAAATTACATTTGTGGATGAGTTATATATGTTTGAAAATACAAGATTTTCGAAAGAGATGTCTCATCTATGCTTTTCCTTTTTTTGTGGGTGTGTGTGAAAAGCAAACACAACCTTTCAAACCTCTCTAAGAAACTGTATGAACACAATGTATGAGAAAATCCAGGGATGAACTGAGTAGACTTACAGGATGTTCATCTTTAAAGAAAGTTGCTGACATGGCTAACGATTGCTCGACACTGCGATGTCAAACAGCGATCTTGTCTCGGCTGTTTGGACATCTTGACAATCACCCAACAATGGCGCACCCCTTCACAATAATAGACCCAACTAGTCGACACGGTCACGCAATGCATTTATTTAGTATTCACTTGATCAGGTCAAGCTGAACATGTGTAAGCTTTTGTAGCTTGGCATGCTGTTGGGGGAATTATTGTCTAAGCTATAAAGTCAAATGTTATGTGCCTGGCTTGCTATTTTCGAAACGTTCATAGCGCATTCTTAACACATCTTTGGCTATCAAAGTTAAGAATTCTTATTCTCGAACGTTTCGAGAAGAGCCCAGGTCTATTCAGCTGACGGTGTCACCAGCGGTACGCTTACCGGTTCGTTAAACAGCCAAGATCCGTGTTCACGAACTCCTGGTGTTACAACAAAAGCAATTCTTTGAGCGTTTTGATATGCTCTGAGTACTTCACTATATAGACTACTCTTGATTTGTGGTGGGTTGCAGATGCTAATAGGTTGCACATGCGCTTCTTTCTTCATATGTCATACTACAGAAGCTGATTCTGATTTCTTAATTGAATAGTATGAAAAAATAATGTTTGCTTTTAGTCAGACTCAGCAATATTCCATCTATATGGCGGCATGGTGTTAGAATCTGAACCAGACAATCCAGTGATCAACAGCATGAGCATCGATCTGCGCAATTGGGATACGATAACATATATCAATCAAATAAGCGAACTTAATCACCTGATCGCGTTAGTCTACTCTGACGACAAGCATGGGTTGCCAAGGCCAGGTCTAACCGGATTTTCACAGGTGTACGAATAAGAGAAAGATATAAAACTTCAATATCACGCACAGCATTTGCCAACATACTCGCTTACACTCAAGGACACGATAAAGTCTATTTTGACCTAGCAGGTCACTCTATCTTCTTCCTGTTGTCGCTTCAGTAACATGACCTACTTAGCTCCATGCCTGTACAAACATCACACTATATATCTTTCCGCATACTATTCACGGCATAATCACACAAAGAATGCACTATAAATATTGATTTAATCTCTAACACTGATGACAGAAAACATTCTGGTACGGACGAAACAGGACGATTTACCTTGCGCCTGGAACCGTATTTGCATACGCACGCACTTACTATGCACGCATACTATACACTGAGTACGGTTAAATATGCTGTATGCTTTTTAAGATTATATCGTCCATTAAATATCTGGTGAACATCTATTTTTCTAGCAACAATGAGTGGAACATTTGGCATTTGCCTGTGATGATTTTAAGGAAGCTTATGGGGATCTGTCTTGTAAACATAAATGTATGGTTCATCTCCAGATCTTCAATTCTGATTTCATGTCAGTGCTTTCATAGACCTGTGTATTGACATGTAATGTGTTTCTTCAAGAGCGTAGCACAAATGTTATTTTAAAATACTGAGGGAAAACAATTAGGGATAACATGAAAGGACCAGTGTTCCCTTATGTTTTCCAGATTTCTTCACAAGCCATGCGGTACAAAGCTTGTGAAGAAACCTTGGAACAAAATATTGGAACACTTGTCCTTTCATGTGATCCATTATTTTGTCCCTCAGTATATATTTGGCGTACAACTTACTGTTGGGTTCCTCGTTTACCTCACAAAGTCTTTTTGAATGTAAATAAAAGTTACAGAATCCTTCCACGTGCATAAGAAATGTCTGTTACCAGCAGAGTCGATTGTACAATTGTGACTTTATGAAGAACGTATGACCATAAAGGCAAAAGAAACGTCGTAGTATTGAAAATGACATTTAAGCATCAACGGATATTTGATATTTATAAATATACCCCGTAGGTCAGGCTTAAGGAAAACATGAATCGTGGTCGTATAGTCTGTTTTGTTTGAGATTGAGGTTAGAAACGTTTTTGCTTGTTTAAATGGCAATCGTTCATTAGTTTTCTGAACACATAGCTACGTTAACGAGATGGACGATATGACGGTCCTGGCGGCGTGTGGCTACACGGGATCGACCACTACGTGGACTCTCATCAGCGCTGTTGGTGACGTTAACGTTGCATCGCTGTCTAAAGCGTTTTATGGTTCGTATGCTGCATTTGACGTCATTAGCAATTTCTCAAGCACGTTGACCAGACTCCAAATAGCTTGTCATCGTTGATCTCTAATTAACCCAGCCATGTGTTCAGAAATCAAGGGAACGACTGCCATGCAAACCCTAATTTAGGCGAACTCTTCCCTTTCTACAAACAAAAACCTTTCTAACCTAATCTCAAACAATACTTTATTGGGCAAAACAGGCCATACTACCACGATGCATGTTTTCCTCAAACTCGACTTCCGGTGTATATTTGAAAAACAGGTTCAAACACACCAATGATACTTAAATGGCCTTTCCAGTATTACCTCGTTTCATTTGCCTTTCAATCTATTTGTTTCAGTAGCATCATAGTTGTACGATGTTGTTTGTATGCAAATTGAGTTCTTGACCAGACGATCAGAATAGACAGCTATAGAAAACAAGAATAGAAAATACTAGCCTCCCAACCGTAACGACGTCGCTAGTTTCAACGCCTCCATGCACACTGACGTCATGGACGTTAATGTAATGATACTATAAGTGAACCATATCCTTGCACGTGATGAATTCGAGAGCGCCCAATTAAGATAACTACAGTTGTGACAGATGCTTCTTTTAACTGTTAGTTTTATATCTACGTTACATTGAATATAGGTTATGCGTTTCACATGTTTTGGGATGTTCGTTTCAACCTCTGTGTGTTTCAGTGTAGACAAACGATCATGGACATCAAGGCTTTGGTGCATTACAGAGTGATAACATCAACGTTTAAGCATGCGTATGCTAAACAGTGGAGAACCGCACCATAACAGCTTCTTGGTTATTATCAGGTGGATTTAAGGTGATACAGTGGAAGCTGTCTAAACCGGCACTCATTGGGAATGAAATAATCCGGTTTAGACAAAGTGCTGGATTCTAGAGTGATGGTAAATGTACAAGCCATGGATGGGCCTGAGATTTTATGCAGGTGTTGACATCTTGCTGAATTGGACAGATGCCGGTTTTGACAGCTCCCATTGTATTTGATTGATGTGGCCACAGTCCCAGTCTCCTAGATGTTTGACAGAATAATCACACGACACGGGTCGTTCTCCTTCATGTTCCAAACTATGCCTTAGTACCTAGTGTGGTGGCTCAACTTTGGTCGATACCGATCTGTAGCCAGAGCATATATTGTGCTGTTAAATAATGACGTTTGTCAAAGATCAGGTTTGGGTTTAATTGTTATCAGTGATAATCCATTTGTGATACTGACCTTCAATGACAACCTTTTATAAAATATAAATGTACTTATACTTAATTTATGTGTGTAAGTGTATGTATGAGTTCAGTGTTTGTTTCTCTACGCGTGTCTGTATGTGTGTCTGTCTCGCTTTGTGTACCCATGTGCCTGTGTTTGTGGATATACTGTGCGTACTTACTATACTGCTACGTACTTCATACTTAACAAACTACAGATTTTGATTTCCAACAAGTAAATATACACAGCAGGTTTAACATAGTGGATGTACAGATACACGATTTGTAAAGTCAGGTACGATACATATGAAACGTGTTTGAAATGAGATGTTATGCATTTTCCTACCTTCGTGTTTTACGTCTCGTTGAAATATCAAACTAATAATTGCGTGAGTTCAATCTGTGAAAGGCTCCATTTAACACATTTATCTAAACCCACCAAGCCGTGCAACATATGGTGTGTTTGTCGTTCAACAAGAAACAAAATTGTCGTGCGTGTATGTGTTCAAACCAGGGTCCCGATCCACTAATCGCTCGTAACGGTACGAGCTATCGTAACTGTATACTTTATTATCTGCTTACGAATACCGTAGAGTACGTAATTTGTTATCAGCCCCCGATTGCTCATTCTCTTGACTTGCAACTTGGTTGAGAGTAAAATGTTGTTTCAGGCAAACGGCCATAGAAACCTGTATAGGCCTGTGTTTCTTTAGCAAACCTTCCACTAACGGGATCGGGTGTCTTGGTTGACACATGTCGTCTTATCCTATTTGTGTAGATCTATGCTGACGGTGTCATGCAACAAATTGTCTTGTCCAGACACGATTAGTTCAAGAAACAAAATGCTGCAGACAGTGTAAAACAGCAAGCAAATTAAACAAAGCCATGTTGTAGCTTTTGGTTTCCGGTGGTCGTTGTTCTTGCATCCTTCCGCGGATATGATTTCTGAGTTGACCCTTTCTAGCTGAATGGTGCCATATGTCTACACTGATATATGAAGGCTTGTGTTGGCTGTGTTTGAAACATGCTATATTTAGGCATTAAATAATGATGAATGAATGAATGAATGAATGAATGTCTTATTTACAGCCGTCTTAATTATATGAGCGCGTTCAATATCTTATTTCAAACTAAGTAATAAAAGCGACATAGCCTTTTCATAGCGTTTAAGACTATATTTTGAACATGTGTATATGAATCATAATCTAATACTACTCATATCGGTTGGTGCGGATCATCTTTGGGGACTGCACAGAACATAGAACAAAACCTGATAAAATATTTACTAAAAGTCATGCATCAAACAGAAACGCAATGAAATTAATTTTTCTTGTTTTCAGCTTAAATATACACCATATCGTGCACCGGTCGTTGTGTGCAAAATTCAATACACCGTCACAATACAATGATCTGCTATAGAACTATACGTCTGTTCATTTCGCTAATCTACTGTGTCTAAACTGCGGTAGTCGAAAAGTGTCTCCTGTAACTGCTTCACTACTGTCAACAGTGTGGCTATGCTCAGGGTCAGGTAGACTGACTCTGAGGCTCTAAATACATACAATTTTGACAGAAACAAATAATTCATGTAAACGGAAAAAGAGTCCCGATGCTATGTGACACTCTGGGTACCAACTTGGGGAAATCTAGACATGCTTCATTTAGGGCCCTAGCATTGCTGAAATGGAAAATAATGCGGTTCGTGGACTGTGAGACAGACTTCATGTCAAGTTGCCCCAGTCGCACTGTAATAAATACGTCATTACACCCTTCCTATCGATAGATTCTGTTAGTAGTCTGTGTTAACTAGAGCGCAACATGTTCGGGTTTCCATGTCTCTGCATAACAAATACCAGATGTGGTAAAATAAAAATTCCACAAACCGCCATGACAAGTAATTGCTCTTACCAACTGTGTGCATTAGCATTCACAAAATATATGGTTATCGGTGTATAAATGATATGTGGAGGTTTATGGGTGAGATAAATCTGGACATACGAAATCAGAGACAGTATCTTTGGCGGCGTTGCAAATAATGCTGTTATCAGAGGTAAAGGCGTGGAGCCGTTGTCTGTGGACAAACATTTAGATAAACTTGAGTAAATTGAAAACAATTGTGCTTTGTGCGTTGGCGGACTTATTTCCGGCTTCTGTGTTAAAAGGTTGTCACAGTGTACTCAGCTCACATTGCCAACTACATACGCGTTGGCGGGGTGATCTTGCACGAATTCGGTGTAAAACGTGCAGCGCCAAATCCCACTGCATATAGATTGTATAACATCACATCCCTTGTTCCACGTCTAATTGATATCAGGTATGCAAAAACAAACCCAAGGGAAAGCCTGGGGCATACTGTGTTATGACAACCAATAGCATGAAGCTTATACCAATACAGGTCCATGGTAGCGCAGAGGTGTTAATGAACTGTCACGAATGTTGGAGATGTATATTGTTCACGTACGGTCAAACTGAAAGCTTTCTTCCACCGAGGTACCCTCCCGAAGTGAAAATAATAGTAACTATACATAAGATTGTAAGACTTAAACTTTGCATTAATCATATTCCCTATATATTAGTCAATATCCATGATCAACATTCTCAGGTCAACATTTCTCTGTTTGGTACAACTAAGCACACTCTTTCTACAAAGGCTTGAAAACAACGACATACGTCGTTTGCTCAAACGTTGTTTGATCAGAGTTGGGGTAAGGTGTGATGTTTTATGGATAACAAGTTCTTTATTATATTATGATGGGGCGTGTTGTTATTGCATTGTTGCCATTATCCATTGTTGTTGTTGGATTTGTTGTTAATCGTTTTCATGTATACACTCATTTCGCTATACGTAATCCCTGTTGCATGTATATAAGTCGGTCCTGTACTGTATTTCTTTACTCTTGCTCGAGTACGGCAACGTCGAAACCGAAACGTCGCGTCATATGATAAAAGCGTTGTTATCAATAAAGTAGAAACAGCTTTGTAGCATTCATCATCTTCTAAACTGCCAATCAAACAGATCAGAATTATAGTATTTGAGCCCTTAGAGAAACTATACTTTAAACATATCCTAATAATTGTATGCAAACAGTTTATTTAGAAAAGTAAACCATATAGAACGTAATCAATTTTGAAATGATTCAGGAGAAAATCACATGTTTTATACACAGCCAAATGTACGGACATATACTGAACAAAGTAAGTTAGGGTTATTGGTATTTTTATGATTGATATTTGATCAGTGTGTCAATGAATAACGTGGTCATTATTCAAACATTCAAAAATTGCATATATCCCTAACTATTTTTGTTCAGCATATTAACCAACTACTGGTTATTTTGTTACCTCTTGTTAATACAGACAATATTATATATGTGCAACTATGTCAGTAAACGTGTTGTAATAACAATTGTAACATGGGCCAGTTGGCCAATATAACTGAATAAAATAGGTCTGTGTGTCTGTCTGTCTGTGTGAAACCACAGGCATTTTAAGTAACTCTGTCCTCAGAGCACTGCACCGATCCGCTTTGACATCATGTGAGGGAGGATTTTCAGTTAGTTGCATAGAAATTGTGTAAGAAGCTCGTCGACGTCATTTTGCTTCCACGACAGAAAGTGCTATTTAGGGGTACAAAAAGCAAAACTATTTCCTAGCTGTAATAAATGATTTTGTAACTCGGTGAAAACAAAACTACATAGCATTTATTCTCAGACCCGCGGATGTTTGTTACAGGGCGAGGCCATTTGTTATTATCATGGAGTCCCCACCTAAAGTCAGTTTGAGAATAAGATAGATTCTGATTTGTTTTTATAAAGTTACTGAATCATGACCAAAAGGATTTTTGCATGACCCAGCTTGTAACATACCGATATATAACCATTGTGACAACCATTTCACAGAATTGTCTATGAAAACAGCTCGTAACTCGGAGTGAGTGAGTGAGTTTACTTTTACACCGCACTCGGCAATATTCAAGCTATATGGAGGTGGTCTGTAAATATTCGAGTCTGGACCAGACAATCCAGTGATCAACAACATGAGCATCGATCTGCGCTATTGGGAACCAATGGCATGTGTCAACCAACTCAGCGAGCCGGACCAACCAATCCCGTTAGTCGCCTCTTACGACAAGCATAGTCGCCTTTTATAGCAAGCATGGGTTGCTTAAGGCCTATTCTACCCCGGGACCTTCACTGGTCTCGTAACTTGGAAGCTAGGCAAAGCAGGTGACAAGATAATATGACAGTAGATTGTGAAAACATAGCGGTTTCATTCTTCACAACAACTGTAACGATTTCAGGTTTAAACAAATATGTAAACATAATATTTCACCCCCTGAAAAGTTCATGAATTCTACAGCGGTCTTCAAAAGCACACCTCACAGAACGTCACGGAGACACCCCCCTCTGATTGGTTGAAATTTCGTTCGCGGGAGAGAATTGTGCACTGTTGCCAAAAAGGTCGATTTAAGGTAATCAAAAGCCGAAATTGGTAGTTTTAATGACGTTTCATTTATAACGATGCCAATAAATGCTTAATGTATTTGTAACCTCTACGTGTGATCTTCAAAGAAGAAATAAAAATATACCATATGAACAACTCACTGACAGGAAATTCTTTTTCCGAGTACAGGAATGAAATCCCAGTTTCGCACAAAATGTCAAATTCATGAAAATATATGTTGTCTCATTCAATATAAGTTAAATCATCATGCAAATAATGACTGCACTAAATATATTAAAAGATATGGTCATTTTGATTACTGAATGGATGTATATTTAAAAACTACAAGCATCTTACACGAAATCACCCAATCACAGCTGTCCGATAATTCAGTCTTCATAGAAGTTTCGGGACGAACAACGCTTGTTAAAAACGAATCTGATTTGGTGTAGTTTAACCAGTAACACTACGAGAGGAATATGCGTTATATGGCATATATTCGCTGAAAATGTAACCATGCTTCATGTATAATGTTGCAAATGGCACCTTTGAACATAACAACAAATTATTTGGTCATCAATGTTTCGGTGCTGTAGCAAAACGCATGCCTTTATACAAGAGACAAAACGACTGGACCAAAAATAGTCTGGAGTAAAAGCTCAATGTTGCCATTAGGTGAGAACGCCATTTGCGTTGATGAAGAGAGACACCAGATGAAAAACAGCCTGAGGGATGTATATACTACGGTGTTGAATAAATCGATGTTAGCTGGCAACATGTTTTGGCTGTTGCATAATAAAAAATATTGTGTTGTATCCGTCACAGATGGTTTAATGTTTAACAGAGAAGTTCAGTGATTCTGTCATATGGCGATAAAACAGAACGTTGGAAGTCATTGCTTCATAATGATATTATGTCTTCTGACAATAATCCAACAAATACGACTCGTGTCGGTATCATGGATGAATCGTTTTCACTTCATATATTCATTTAAACTGAAAAACGTTTAAATTATTTAATATACACAAATATGCATACATCTGTTTTGTTGTTGTTTTTATTATGATTGTTGTTATGAGTCATTGTGACTTCATTTTATTGTTGGCCTTGTCGAAGACGTCTCTTGTTCCTAATAATATAAATCGTCAAAGCCCAAGTTGCAAAGGCTCTAAACAGGAAGTATACGAATTTTAGAAGAATCTCCCTTGACCTTTTCCGTACAGCGACTCCATGTCGGAAGAAACTGTATCTTCCCAAATGTCAGACGCGTTGACTGTCAGACGCATAATTATCAGATTAGTCATGGTTGGTTAGTCAAGCATTAGTTACCTGTTTACCTTTCAGAAATTAAAATGGAACAGATCACAACAATAAAAACTTAGTAAGCCCCAGGGAAGTGTTAATAACCTTTTAACCTTTGCTCTTTTATTATTTACATATCAAATTATCAATTTTAAAATATGGTGATTTGATGATTTTACATTACAATCTTTATAAGTAATGTAAGTACCAACTTTAAATGTTAATTACATATCGGTAGAGGGAACTCTTCAAACTGGGGAAGGAAGGCAGATGCGGGACGTCGTCTGGAGCCTGTAGATAAGATCGCTAAATATAGCTATTGACTTAAATGATATAATGCGTCATAGACATTGGTGTCAGCTTGAAGTTCTAAAAACGTTCGATTGATAGGGAGTGACTTGTTCCGTCTACCTTGCACGGTAGCGTTGTCAGATATTTGAAATATTTTTGCGAATAAACTCTATTTATACAATTCTTTAGTTTGCTTAATTATTTCAAAAAGAATATGTTTGCACTGTTCATTTTTTTAGGATTTTCTAGAACGTCTGTTACACTGAACGTGTTTCAGGAAGTGGTTGCATGGCAACAAGTCATTGCTCGGAAGGTCTGTCGGAAAGGGCGGGTATTGACTTGAACAAGTGTTTTACTGGGTCGGCGACACTGGACTTAGCAAATATCGCCAGTGACACATGCCAGCGTTGATATAATGGAGAATGAACCTTGTTCCTTTTCGGAATTGCTTATTGCATGGGTTGACTTATGGAGGTAATTTTTAGAGGATACCAATCAGTTACGTTTTGGCAGAGTTGTGCCTTAGGTGAATGTAGATATACGTCTCGCTTTATTTTCAGTTGTATTGCACCTACATATGTGGGACATGTTTGGGTTTATCGGTTGTTTAACGACGACCAACTACATGGTGGCGACCTGGAAATAACAGGGAAGAGATGGCATGTATTCACCCCATGGCCAAGTAACTGAAAACAATAATCACAATGACTATGTTTTCACTTTCGTTGTTTAACGTCGCTCTCAGCACTATTTCTAGATATGCGACAGCGGCCTGTAAATTATCATGTCTGGAACAGTCAACCCATTGATTGACACCATGCACATCGGTCTACGCAGTTTGACTACAATGACACGTGTCAAGCAAGCTGACCATCTCATCCCGTTAGTCGCCCCTTACAACATGGGTTGCTGACGATCAATTCTGACCCGGATCTGCGTCTGTATAAAGCAATGTACATGACGGAGTGCGCGTGTGTGCGTTCGTGCGTATGTGTGTATATTCCAGCTTGTAGTGGTTCCGACTAATGCCGATTTCTTTTCGTGATAGCCAGGTGACCAGTCGATGATACCCAACTCAGAAACGTTACGCTGAACCCTAAATGACCAGGCTAGCTATTCTCGAAACGTTCGTAGTCCTACGAAGTTCTTAAGGCTATTCTTAACACATTGGCTACGACCAAAAGTAAGAATTCTTAGGGCTACGACAGCGTCGAGAATAGGGGCCCAATACGTTATATTTAACACTGTTTCTAACATAATGTAAGATATATCCCTCATTAACATGGGAGTAATCCGGAAGTGATGCAAACTTCACACCTTTACCAATTTGATGAAACCTTCGGCCATGGGTAAGGTTTTGGAAATCCAAGTTACATAACATATTTGCGGTGCCTCATACGTCTGGGCCTTTCGCGCCTTCTCTCACGAACTTCACAGTCATTTAATGTATTTAGGTATGACGCGATCAGAAATTTTCATATATGTCACTATTAATTCGAAGCTGGCAGGTCTTCTGGATTTCTATACCATGTCCAATGTAGGTATCTTATGAGCTGGACTGATGTTTTTGTTTGGGTTTTTACCTCCTGTTCTGTTACAGTAAATAAACCAATGTGGAAAAGGGGGTATTATTCCTCTAAATGTAGATAGCATTTTCATATTCACACCGACACTGATTTTAACACATGCACAGCGTCAGGCCAAAACATACACACTTTATGTAACTGTATGAATGGGAAAGGACATGTGTACAGATACGGGGAACATCTGACGTTTTTACTGATTTGCTTTTATGAATTCACATATTTTATCTCGTTACCTTTCCCTTGGAGCCCGATAGAATATTTTTCGCTGGACAACCAAGGCCCGTTTACTGGGGTTGACGTTGTAAAGTCCCCATCAGCGATGCTTTACTTATAATGCAAAAGCTGAAAACGTATTTTAATATAACAAAACTATTTTTGCTTCATATCCGTTTTTTCCCACACAAGTAAATTTGGATATGCTAAATATAGTATAAACGAAAACATTTAAAAGAAACCTTTAGATTATAAGACATAGAAGTGCAAATTTTAACAGATAATTTCACAAATTAATTTATTTTTTCTGACAGATGGAACTGTTACTGGATGGAGACTAAAATGCCATACGGTACCGACTTTTCGAAGTGTTATCATTCATCCTCCAAGTGTCAGGTATCACAACACTCCATTTACCTTTCAACGCTTGTGTGCCTCATAAATATTTATGTGTGTCTTTATGAGAAACTTAATACATGAACCATCTGTGACTTGCCAAGTCTGCTTCTTTCAGGTAGATGGATAATAAACTTTTGTCACGAGCGTACATCTGACGAAAAACATTTTGCTTAGTGACGTCGATTGTCTTTAAACGAGAATAAAGTAATGTTTGAATAAACACGTTCCTTTTGTAACTGTTATCACTGGTGCTAATTGATTTTTATGTCGTGACAACATATGCGCTTCTGATCAGCAATGAAAACGTACTCAGAATTCATGATAATTATGCTTTTTCAGTATGAGGTTGGATTGGATCAAGGGAAAAAAATGTTTGGATTTCTTGAATTACGTTTCTTTTGCTGGCCAGTATATATCTGACGTTATAATGTTGATGCATCGGAAATCATTTCCCCTATACAGTAAACTATGCTCATAACAAACCTTGTTTTAGTCTGTCATTTGTTCCATATTTTAGTGGAAATGCGTACCACGAGGTAAATGATATCAAACTTAAAATAGTGGCCCATTTGTGTTCGTTATAAACCTAGTAAAAGTATTTTAGTCCTGTCACAAGTGGCATGTTTGAAATTTCCCAATTTATGTATTTATTTATTTATTTATTTTCTGGCGTATAGATTATGCTTGAACGATCCTAACTTTCAAACCAATCTTCTGTGCATAGTTTTAGTTGTTGGAATATCTTGGGGATTTCCATATAGAAAGTCAAATGAATTTGGTACAATGGTTGTTTGGGGTTTTTTTTACCCCACAGAAACCACGCTTATCTAATCGGCTCTGCCTTGATAGTTTGTATGTTATGAAATAACAATTAGGACTGAAGAAATATATCAGCTACCAATGCTATATCAAAGTTCTTTCATCCGTTTACACAGAACACATTAAACAATGCAATCTAGTCTGAAAATAACATTAACAAGTCCCTAATGTCTTCATGCATTACAGGAAGCTAGTTGCACGAGGTATGCTAATTAGACGACTTGTTGCTGCTTAATGCTCATAATTCTTGGGTGAACGAATATACTTCCGTGTACATTTTTGTGAATGAACTATGATCACCCCTCCCCTATTTGTTGCTTAAGATTTTTTTCTAATCCTTAGATATTACAAATGAAAATTACTAACGTTTGAAATAAATATTTAAACGCTCTTCTTTACGACGTGCGACGTTCTTTCCGACAAATGTCAGTGTTCGAAAAATGAATTAAAATCAAATTTTCATTAATATATATTTCCTGCGTGATTTTTTTCAAGGATGGCCAATCAAATTCTCATTGATTAAACATTTTTGTTGAGTGATGTAGATAGTTTTACAGGAGTTTGCATGGATGTCCTTACAAAAATTCACAAGATTCTCACAAAAACACATTGTACATTGTGTGCCGCAGCCCTTTCACCAAACGTTGCACCCGTAGTTGGATCTGTTGTCACGTATACATTCCTATATGTTCTAAACCGACGGTGGTCTACTGTGTATTGTTTAAATGACGTTCCGTATCTAAAGTCAGATTTAAATCGGACTAGTTGCATATTATTTCACAATCTTGTTAATTAATGTCCAGCATATTATTCAAAACCGTTCATCACGGTTCTCACAAGTCTTTATAGGGTTTCTGTATAATGCAGTGATGCTTTTCACACACTGTATCCGTCAAGGCATCCCGCAACGTAACTGTTAATCATGTCATCCTTGTTTATTCAGTTGGTGCACTGATCTGGTCCATTCACAATCTTGAACAGTCCGGTTCTTGGATTTGTTAAAAAAAAAAAAAAACATTCCAAGAATAATGGGCAATGTCAAAGAATATTTTATTCAAAATAACTCTGCAAATTCAAAAGCTAACAATTGTTCAAAAAACAACTTGCACTCTACATAGTCTATCAAGAAATGTTACATTTCCTTCAAACATGATTACTTTCTGTCCTCATATTCTTCTGACACAATCATGTTTTGACATTAATGCTCGGTACTATCTTATCTACATTTGTTTCAAATCAGTATGCCAACAGTGCTTGTTAAAATACCTTGACCGTGCCTGCTTCTAATGCACATGGTGATTGCTCCCCATCCACTTTTACATGTTATATTCGAGGGGTCATTCAAAAAACATCATCAAGTTTGGTGTATTTCTGTCTTTCGAATAGCTGCAATACACTACAATACGCAATATCTACATGATACTCGATATCACATGATATTAAGCTTCCCTGTGTAATAATTTAAGTTGGAGACACAGGTTGTCATTATCAGGTGTTGCACCAATGTGTTAAGAAAGAGGTAAATTCCATGATCCTCAAATCAATTACTTACAACATATTATATGTATATACAACAACCTCACATCCAGTATTCCTTCTACATATTAATGTATATACACCAAACTTAAAATCCCTTAAAAAAATTAAGTGGAGCAGTATGACTACAGTACTTCAGTGCTGTTCAACATCAGGGTAACATGTACAATGATAATGTGGAGTTCACAGTGACAGTGAAGTGCAACCCTAGAGTATAGATAAGGTATCTTCTGGCTTAGGACCTTACTGACACCACTCACATCTTGTTTACACAATTTACAGGACACAATCAACAAACAGCTGTGTCTACATATGGTGCAGCTGTACACCTCATGCTGCAGACTCAGCAATGTACAACAATGGACCAAACTAATGACTGAGGAACAACTATAAATTAATTGTCAAGGCGATTTACAAAAGTGTCCAGCTTAGCACCTTTATTCCTGTTACATGATAAGTTATAACATGAAATGAAAACAATTGTATTCCTGTTACATGATAAGTTATAACATGATACAAAACATATTAAAACAATTGTCTGACATACAAGACATATCTCATGTTGTTTGACTTTTCATCACTGCAAATGAGAGAAGAATGATGGGTTGGACTGTATGAGATCAGTCAAATCAGCAAGCTATGAATATGTAGTTAGGTATGAGTAAGAGATGTAGACACTGTATTTGCCCAAATATCATTTGCTGTCACATTCAAAGATATAATCAAACAGAAAGATACAATACCTATGAGAATCTTGATTTGTGAAAATTAATTATTTCTCTAAAATGTCCAAAACCTAATCTTTACCATTCAAGAATTAAAAAACAACTAAACAAGACAGTTCACCGACAGAAATTTTTCTTTGTCTTTAATATTTATTTTAAGCTGAGCTCTCCTTTGGTTACAGCAGGGGAAACACAATGGTAGTTGTTTAACCCAATGAAAAATAACCCTCCACATGTACTGAAAATGAAGTGAAAACAACCACATGTACTGAAAATAAAGTGAAAATAATTCATTTTCCAAATAGCTTTTCCTTAGTTTATAATTACAACTTGAACATTATCCATACAACAGTCCAACAAGTACCAATCCTAAACCCCTTGGAAAGCAATAATACATTGCTAGGATACTGTAAATTATTACCTTACCTCAAAAGAAATACATTATTTGGCATTAATAATGTGAAGTTTTACATGTTGGCATTTTACTGAAACCTATCAATGAAATAAAAAGATGAATTCACAGGCTCTGAGGTTCACTAAAATGTTTCAGAAATGTACATCAAAAATTCAGATCATTTCATAGTAATATGTCTCATCCTTATGGAGACATTAAGTGTAACACAACAGAAATGCTCTACGACTTAGAATCAAAAGTTTGATTTGAGCAAATTATTAAATATGAGGTACCTTAATCCATGCCAACATATGAACAGATATCAAAAGAAACATGACCCTAACATACATTCAGACCACTCATTCAAACAAATGGGTGAAAATATTCATTTTACATGTTTCATAAATACTGAAAATTAAAATGGTAATCCTTATCGGCTTTGCTTGTCAACCATCTGAGACATAATTTAGCCATGGAATTAAGACAAGGAAACATTCCATTTATGATATGAAATTGGCATGCAGATAGAATATGCATCATACTGTAGTGAATACCAACATGAATACTGATGCGGAGAAATTATATATAAGGCCTGATTTTAACAGGCAATAAATACATGAATGCATATCAAATCTTGGCATTACCTCATTAGGTAAAGTCATTCAAGTGGAAGGAAACTACCATTAAATGACAGGAATGTCATCAACATAATGCATACCACATCTCAATAATATACCTTGGCATTGAATACATTCACTGGATAAAGTATGTTTAAACAAGTCTGAAGTACATTTGCACTTGTTAATAGATGTATGCAAAGGTTATCCTTTCACGGAACTTTGACAAACATAACATCTTTTCCTGGGTGGCATCGCTCAATATGAGGGGTAACCTCAAAATCTTGCAATGGCCTAAACTGTGGACAATAAGGGCAACAGAAGCCTTGGTGTGGAATCCTTGAATTACCTGTTTTTTTCACTGGCATAACAGATCTAGCTGGAGAGGCCTGTTTAGCTCTTGGGTGGCTAGCGATGGGGACAGGGTGTCTGCCTCCATGTGACCTTTCTGCTAAAGCCTGAGCTACAGTCTTTGCACTAGATGGTCTTGGTGGTTGAGAAACAGGGACAGATAGAGATGATGTGTTCACGGGAGATGGGGAATGCATCTGAGGTAGCTGTTGAGGGGGAACATTAAGTCTTGTACCTTGATGCTGTGGTAACTGTGCCAACACAAAAGAGTTACCAGTGTTTATTCCTGGAATGCACAAACCTTGTAACTGTAAAGGGTTCAATGGAACACCAGCCATCTGCATTTGTGCTAGCTGGGTATAGGGCAGGGCCTGTACCTGTTGCAAGAGAGTTCCTGGAGCAGCCAAGGTGCCAACAATGTTTGGGATTGTGTTTCCAAGGACTTGTTTAACTGGTGCCCTCACAGAAGCATTAGGGGTAGATTGTGGACTTGGTTTTAATCGCTTTGAGTCTGGTTTTAAGTTAAATATTTTGAAAGCATCAGGAGGAAGATCATCAGATACAGTTCTTGACTGTGGGGGTGTTGATGACACTTGTGTCTGAGCAGGAGACGGAGTTCTTGACAAATCAAGAGGGCAATTCCTGAATAATAGTGACTTTCGATGGGCTTGAGTTGCTTGTGATTGACTATGCTGGATATTAGTATTCATAGATGAAATCATAGGAGCTGCAGAACTAGGTCTTGGAGGTGGCTGAGGCCTTGGCATACTTGAATAGCTTGGAACCTTCAGAACAGGTCTGGAAGCAGATAATGAAGCTTGACTAGTATTCAACATAGGACTACTTCTGCTTGTTAAAGGACTACTTGTGGATCGAAGAAGAGCATCCCGGGTTGACTGAGGACTACTCCTTGGATTAAGGGGACTACTTCGAGCATTCAGAGGACTATTTCTTTCCAATAGTGCAGCTTTTTCCTTTTCTCTTTCTCTTTCCGCAGCTCTCATATGAAGCCTATGAAGTTTATCTGTCATTGAGAATAGTGAAGATTTGGGTCTGCCTATCTGCAGTTCTTTAATTTTTTCTGCCACCAATGGCCTGTCTGCTAAAGACACAGATGCTGTTTGCTGTGTTGGTGTAGAAGAAATATGCGTCTTAGCAATGTGTCCTTCTGCTTGCTGAGATGCTGTTGTTTGAGGCAGAATAGGCACACCAAATTTTTTGAGTGGAGGTGGAGGTGGAGGTGTGGGTGTTGTGTTTGCAACCATTTGTTTATTTGCTGTGATTGGGGCAGTGGTGGTTTGGGTGACAGATGCAGTAGTAACAGTTGAGACACGAACTGTTGTGTCCACAGACACTACTGATGAGGCCACTGCAACAGCTGCTGAGTGGGATATGACATTTGAAGAGTCAATAAGACTAGCAGGGCTACTGATTGCAGTTGTTGACACTGCTGGAACTACAACATCACCATCTTCTTCCACAACATTTGCATTAGTGTTAACAGGGTCATCAACACTTTCACAGTCCATCACCAGCT
Organism: Haliotis asinina; assembly: GCF_037392515.1. Classification (NCBI taxonomy): domain Eukaryota; kingdom Metazoa; phylum Mollusca; class Gastropoda; order Lepetellida; family Haliotidae; genus Haliotis; species Haliotis asinina. The sequence goes on from NC_090280.1 coordinate 90,582,244, forward strand.
CCTGTGCTTGATCAGGACTTGGCTTTGAAGTATCTTTCGCTTTAGAGGATAAGAACAGTGTGTTTGTTAATGGAACACCTTTTGGCTGTGAATGTGCTGGTTGAACCGGTGCTGGAAATCTTGGAGGTCTTAGAGTTAGCTTTGGCGCAGTAGGAATTCCTCCAACATCTTGTGATATCAGTGGGGGTCGACCTCTCTTTGGTGATTGCCCTGTTGACCTGATTGCAGATGGTCTGGTAGGGTTTCTACTTTCTCCCACAACTAAAACATCATCTTCAGATTCATCATTTACTACACTTATGGAAGGTTTGGGAGCTATTTTTCTATTTGTATCAGGTTTAGCACCTTTGTTAGCATTTACTTTATCATTGTATGCACCACTTTTTGAAATTGATGGTATTCTCAAAAACAAATTGTCTTCAATTGCCACAGACAATGGATGGTCATTTGGATCTTGGTTGTGTTCTTTCATGATGTGGGCAAATACGACTTCATCTGATTTGTCTTTGAAAGTCTTACACAATGGACACACTTGAACAAAGGCATCAGGATGTTCCCTCTCCAGATGTCCAAATGTATAGTCCAGTGATGGCATGTGTGCCTGACATTTCAAACACATGTATATGTCTTTCTCAATAACAAATGTATTGCCTACCTTGTTGCACTCCACACCAGATGGAATTGCAAGCACTTGAACAAATGTCTTGGCTGTGTCAGAAAGAGACACTTCATTCTTTGCACAGTTAGAAGGGTGCACTTTTTTCACATGTTCATGCACATTTACTTCAGTTGTGAACTCTGGCTTTTGCGAATTAAAGCTTTTGCAATAAGGGCATGTGAACAGCGCAATTTCACTGTGATAATTTTTCAAATGCTCCACCATTGCAGAGAGATAGGGAGAATGGATGTTACATTTCATACACTTGTATGTGCAAGTTATTCGCTCATTCCTCAAAACCAAAGCATCAACATCAACCTCAGGCAGGTTATTAGCTCCACGAGATGTCTGACTTGTGTTTCGGGTTGGCATCTTTTTCTTTGGGGGCTCAACGGATGGTTCAGGATTCTGATCACGCAAACTGACAACATCAACGATTTTTAAGCTCGACACACCAGAGTCATCATGGTTAGTGTGATTACTTATATCTGTTACCATATCATTTTCCTCTGCATCTGTATGGCCTTGATCCAAAGTACCTTTCTGTTTCTCCACAGATGGAACAGTATCAACCCTGAAACAAGACCATTTCAGAGTCAGAAACTATGCAAACCTAAAATATAAGTAGCCTCTTAGTGCTAAAATAAGTTTGTTTCAATGATTGAAACAAATGTATCCTTTGACATCATGCAAAATGTCACATACACAAACTTGATTTTGGTCCTATTACAAACAATATGTATAAAGCAATAAATATGAATGTTCAAAATGAATATTCGAATTATCATTTTCAAGTCTCACTGAGAATTTAAAATAATTGAATCAACATTATTAATTACACAAAACCAAACATATATTGAGGACAAAATTCTTGAAAATCTGCAAATTTTCAGTTGTGTTGTTCTGTAAACATTACAAGATAAACATAAGAAATTTCATTGCGATTAAACTCAGAATTACTGTTTAACAACTGCTTACACTGACGATGAATCTTTCAGACTTTTCCCATCAAGTTCAGTGGCAGCCTTTGTATCAGAAGAGGAAGACTTTGGTCCTGGCATATTTGCTTTCTCATTGCCGACCTCATTCTCTGAAAGTTGTTTCTCCAGAGTCCTGATTTCTGTTGTATCACTGGTACTGTTGCCAACCTTTTCTGCAGACTGTTCATCAACAGAAGTGGCACCTTTCCCTTCACTTTCAACTGTAACTGGTTGAATGTCACTAACGTTGCACACAGAATCACCGTCCACTGTATTTGAAAAAGTTTCATTTTCAACTGTCGTTGTACTGTCAGCTTCTGCAGACGTCTTGTTTTTCCATCCTTCTTGGACGTACAGGAAGTCCCTGGCTCTTTGATAATGAGCTTTCCGTGGGTTTTCATTGTTAGAATCATCAGTTACATTGGTTGTGGAGAATAAATTGTTCATTCTGTCAAAAATATTACCTCTGTCCTCCAGCTGTGATTTATCTGCAACCTTCATCTGTTCTACATCATAGAAATTTGGTAATTTTCTATATGACTGAGGCCTTGAAGGATGTGTTGTTTGGTTGTGACTCATAACTGTTTCTTCAGAGTTGAAGTATGCATCTGCACACAAGATACATGCATACAGATTTTCAACTGAATGCAAATCCTTTGTATGTTGCTGCACATCCTCCAGGATATCTGTGGAATAGTCACAGTGGGTACACATAAAACGCTTTGCATTGGGAGACTTCAATGACTTGCTGTCCACAAGGAAAGATATGATGACTGGTCCTGATGTTGCACTGCCACTCACTGATCCTTGTTCCACAGGCTTCAGCAGTGTCGTTTCAGCTGGCACCTTTGGTGCCTCTTCTATCACATGATATAAGTCACTTTCAATCAAGTCTTTACTTTTGATTATCTTTGACTCTTTTCCATGATGTTCATTCTTTGAATGAGCTGAGGCTCCAACCATAGATGCAAAAATCTTATTACAATACCCACACTTAAATGACAAACCAGGTATATGACTGTACACATGAAATTCCATAGTCTTCTGAACAGCAGAGGAAAATTCACACTTGTTACAAACATACTTCACACCTGGCTTTCTATCGCCAGATAAATGCTTTAGTCTAACACTTTCTGGTACTGTTGGGGCAGTCACTACTGGAGCAACAGGGGCAGTGATTTGAGTTAGTTTTGGCATGCTCTCTTCTGCCTTGTTGTCAGTCTTTCTTGATGACTTGGAGGCATCTGTGCCTTTGGCAGACTTTGGCTTCTCTTTCTTCTTTGACTTCAAAAATTCAACAAAACTTCCAACAAAGCCAACTTCATCAAGTTCCTCCACCTTTTTCTCGGCTTGAGCTTGCTCTGGATTTGTTCCATCATCCTGTTTCAATTTTAAAAGCTGTGCAACTGTCAAACCATCCTTATTTTTATTTTTAGGTGGTCTACCCCTAGGTCGTCCAGATTTGAACTGACTCTTTCGGCCTTTCATCATTCTTTTCTTCTTCACAGTAGCTGGTGCAGGTGGAGAGGATATATCTCCACAAATCTCCATGCCTCCACTAACACCGAGATCTGATTGCTGCGAACCACTCTGACTCTCATCTTCAGACTGATTTGTCAAATTCAGCTGTTTAACAAAATCTACAAGTTTCACTGAGCACGGCGTGCATAGTTCCATAAGCTCTTCAAAGTTTCCAGCTTTCTGGACATTTGATATACCAACTTCTGCAACATTGCTTTCCTTAAAAGCTGATTTAGCTAGATTTTTTCTTTTGCCAATCTGCTTTTCAATCTTCCTGGCCAATCGTGTGGCTTCATTTTTGTCATATTCCTCCTCAATGCGTTTTTGTCTCATTGCAATTATTTCAATAGGTGACCTAGAAATCTTTGGTCGCAATTCAAACTTCCTCACTGGTTTTCGTCCAGGTTTGCCTGACTTGAGTCTGATGGTGAGAGGTGGTACACGCTTTTCAGAGTCAACAGGAGATATGTCAGAGTTTGAGCTAAAGCTTGCATCTTCCATTTCATTTGTCTCAGTGAAAACTTTATTTTCTTTTTCAAGCTGCTTGTCTGATACCTTATCTGAGATGAACTTGGATCCATCAAGATTACATTCAACTACATCCAGGATGTGCTCCATCAGAAGTGCAATAACATCAACTCTGGAGTTATCTTCACAGTTTTCATTACTGTTTGAATCAACATTAGAAGCACCATCCTCCAAACCCAAATCTGCTATTAAGCTATCATCTTCTTCACTTAGACGCGTGACTTTAAATTTACCTTTATGTCGTTTGAGTTTCATTTTGATCCCACCTAGTTCACATCTGTGCTCTTTATCCTTTGAATCAACATCACTTACTGCATCCATTTGGTCATTAGAACCAATGTCAGTGTCTGATTTAACTACCTCCGATTCATCACATTTTTCAGAATCTTCTTGATCAATGTTAACAATGTCATTAACAACAGCCTGCAGACAAGCCTTAACGGTTTCATCTAAAACCTCCTCCTCACTTCTTGATTTTGATTGGTCTTGCAAGGATTCCGCCTTCACAGGGTCTGAGATGTCTAATGCTATCTTGTCCACATCATCTACATCTGGCTGGCAGGGCTGAGTGACCAGTTCAGAGACCTTCTGAGATTCAGAGGCCTTCTGAGGTTCAGAGACTTTCTGAGGTTCAGAAATCTGGGGTTCAGCTTCCTTAGAAGCTACAGTCATCCCATTTTCAATACTATTAGTTTTATCTGTATTTGACAGTTCCATATCACTCTGAATTGCTTGAACAGTTCCTAATGTTTCACTTGACTTTTCATGAGATGGGCTGACCAAGATCTCTTGTGTGAAGCCATGGTTCGCATCACAGCTTTCAATTACTGGTGTTGGTGCTGCATCATGCATCTCATCCGTGGCAACAAATGGAACTATTTCTTCGCTACAGACCATAACATCACCATCCATGGATTCTAAACTATCTATAGCACCATCCTCAGGACAACTTTCCTCTATTACAGGATCAATATCATTAGTAGACACAGAATTGTGTACTTCATCCTGTTCATTAGTTATTAGTCCAGCCTCAAACGTAGCTGGTTCTAAAACAGGTGGTTCAAGATCTTCATTGCTGGGAGCAGGGCTGATCAAATCCTTAATTATTGGCAGGTCTGGATGCTGCATTTCGGGTGACAAAGGAGAACCCGTCCCAGAATCTTGTTCAGACACCACAATCCGAAGAGGTGTGATAACTGGTGGGGTACTCTCTTCCTCATATGTAACAGGCTCAGTTTCAAGCCCTGTAGACTCTTCATCAATCACCCTCTTGGATTCAAGTAAAAGTGATGGTTTGTCTTGAGACTGTTGAATGGTCCTTCTGCGAGTTGTCTTATACATCTGCGAGGCTTTCAATATCCTTCCTCCCCTTACCCTACTGAATGGCCTGTGTTTCTGATCAGATATAAGCAGTTTGTGTGTATTTTTAACTTTGAGAGATTTCACAATAGGCTGTCTGGGTACGCCAATTTTAGGCCTGCCTGGTTTTCGCTTCACATCACCTGACATGCCAGTTGGTTTGAAACTTACTTCTGAGTCATCTTCCTCCTCAAAGTCAACACCAGAAAATGTATAGGGATCAGTTTGGCATTCCTCATTCCGCAAGATCCGTTGCTTCTTCACACTAACTGTGTCTTTGGAGATTTTAATGTCAGTAATTGCATTAGCAGCTATTTTAGAGACTTGAGGATGTCCCTGCTGCTCCATATTCTCATCAGTTTCTCCAGATTCACTAACCTGTGAATCTTGTGACACTAAACGCTTTCTCTTTGGGGGCCTTCCTCGTTTCTTTGGTTTTTCATCATCTTGCTGGTCTCCAGATGCAACAGAAACAGATGTTGAATTGTCAGGAAGAGCAATGTCTGCCTGCTTTCTGAATGTCCTCTGTTTAGTTCCATGACGTTTGATGACAATAGTTGTTTCAGATTCATCAACTGAAGAATCACGTGAATTTCCAGAAGCCTTTGATTTCTTTACCAGTTTCTTTCCAGAGGTTATCAGAGGAGATGGACTATCAACCCAACTTGAATCTATAGACACTGTTGTTTGAGATTTCATACTGGTGGACGTAATGCCATATTTTTTCCTTCTCTTCCCTGTCAATGCTACATCGTTGTCTGAATCTATCAAATTGGAAGCATCAGAATCATTTTGATCAGTTTCTGCTCCACTTGCAGTATCATTATTTTCTTTCAGCTGCCTCTTGAGAGACTTTTCATCAAGGAGTTCAAAATCAGCACTTAACGTTCTCTTCCTTTTTGGTTTTGGAGCCTTAGATACCTTCTTTCCATGCCTCATTAGCATTTCACCAATTTGGCTCCTCAGTTTCCTTTCAGGTTTAGCAACTACAGCTTGCAACTGAGATCTTTTCTTTCCAAATTGTCTTTTAGAGCAGGAGCTGGATGGCTGTGCGTTCACTGGTTTGGAGGGTTCATTATCTGCTTCCTTTTTCCCTGACTGAGAGTTATCTTTCAAAGTACCAACATGCCCTGTCTCCCCATCTTTATGAGTTGTGTCAGCTTCATCTCTTAACTTCCCTTTAACCTTTGGGGGCCTTCCCTTACGCTTCAGTCCAACTGGCTGGTCTTTTGAGTCATCTTTCACCTTTGTCTTTGTCTCCTTCTTAGTTGTCTTGGATGAAGATGCAGAGACAGACCCCACAATTTTTCGTCCAGAGACACTGGAATGTCGCAACTTTGAAAGAACCAAGACCTTCTTAATTTTGAAGCTTGGGGTATCCCTCATATTATTCAGCTCCCTCTGCAATGAAGAACAGAAAATTAATGCACCTTACAAGGGACAAATTATACTATGTACACAGGTTCCTGTAACAGTTATTGGTTATTATATAATACTGGTTCAGCACTATTTCTGCCATACAAAGACATGGCACCATGCAGGTGACAAAAGCTTATAAAACACTAGCAAAAAGAGAGGCTGCTTTGTGGATCACTGATCCATATAAGACAAGAAATCAGTTGATATTTTGTACAATCATTCCAGTTTAATAAACCAGTTTACTATTGTGATGTCCTGCTATTTATGTTGATGAGAAAATCTTGATACATGTGATAGAACACTTACACTGGAAAATATATCATATTTATTACCTTCGTTTTTTATCTAATGCAGTCAAAATGATCAAGTTTTGTTTTTGGCTAGTATGTACTTGTAGCATGTTGCTAAATGGGGACATGACTTCTTTGCATTAATTTTTATTGCAAAATAAAAGAAAAAGAGAATTATTTTCAGTAATAGAAATACACAAATATAATCCCGAACATTTTCAATAAATTGAAAAAATATTTTAGCTTAAACAAAATGCTTTCCATGATCCTAAGACACCTCAGATAAGTCTATTTCATCCATAATGATGAAACCTAGTGTTTGTCAAAAAGGGAAAACATCCTGGCCCACAAGTGGCATCTGTCATGCACACATACAGCAAGCCAAATATTCAACTCAGTGATATGTGTCAACTTTGGACATGTACCCACAGATCACAATTCAGATTTTACAAAGCTCAATGAAGGTCTTAGATGTTGTGACCTCGATTGAGAGCTCTTGTGCAAGATTTGATAAGATGACGGCAACATTGAAATGTAACAGATTTACACACATACATTATGAACATACATTTGAATATTTAACTGAAATATCCCATGCGTCCCAACCAGTTACCAAGACATTATTTTCAGGATGACTTTAATAAGTCTTCAAATCATGAATATACTGAAACATACACTGATCCATGCATCCTTAACATGCTTAAAATATACCTAAATGTTAACAATGATCTCATGCAATATTATGACACTATATCTTGCCAGCAGAAATCATTGGTATGCACTTTGTAGTTTTCAACACTAGTGCAAATATGAGATTCAAACACTAACTTTTCAAACTGCCTTTGCAGTTTGTGATTGGGCTATAAATATTGCCAGGTAAGCAACACTGATGTCTGAATTTCTTTAATGAGCATCTCTCTATACAATGTGCCTGTTTCAAATACATGACTCTTATATTAACACCTGCAGAAAAAATAATTTGCTGAGATGGTGCATATGAAATCAAAGAATGAAATACTACAAATATTAATTTGTGAATATTCATCAACATTTGTGAGAGACACCATCAAGCACATTCAGAATCAAAACACGTTAACAATGAGAATGGAAGGTGCCAAATGATCGTTCAGAAACATCTATCCAACTATTACAACTGTTGCATTTTTCATGCACACTGTAACAAAATTACATTGGAATGGTGCCAGTATTACTAGTTCTCAGCTTAAATGTCTTTGATGTGAGGTCAGCCGGCCAGACCACCCAGAGCATTTCAAAGGTTGTTACCTCAATAACCCCTTCAATAAATTTACACTAAATTGTATGTGTGCAGTCTGTGAGACGAAGTTTTGAGTCTAGATACAAAAGGAGGCTCTGAAAATAATTTTTGGAAGATTTTAGCAACACCCTATGGACTATTAACACCACAGATAACAGGACTTAAATTTTCTAGGCCATAACTTTGGACTTATATAGTGATCAAAGTAGCAGGTTTAATGCAGGTATTAAAAGGCTGAGCCATAATGAAATGGACTGTTTTAAGATATTCAATCAACTGTCCAGTAAATAGGCTTTCTGTAATGACATGCTTCCCATTAATCTTTTTTACTTCAAAATGAAAGCTATGCTAGTTGAAACCAGGTTTTTGACGTTCCATAATAGGACAAAAATATGGCATGTACCCAACACATTGCCATGACAATTACCAACTTTATTTTTTGCAAAATCTTGGACAATATAACTAATTGATGCCAAGCAACTTTACATTAATTTCCTGGCTATACACTAACACAAATAATTTATCAATGGGTACACTTGCCTGACTCCCAACTGCTTGGTTCTCTGGACAACCAACTCTGGCACTCATAGAAGTATCCAGCTTCACCCTCCACTACACACGTACAATTTAGAGTAATGGCCGTTCTATTTCACTAGTGCTTATTATGTGCAGTTTATAAGTGTAGAGCTATAGGTTAACAGCTGTGCACCGCCTAGGTGACACCAATGGGTTGTGACATGGTAACTATACACTCTCATGAAATATTATCTTGTATTCATAAGCGTGTGACATTTCAGTGTTTTCACAGTTACAAGTCTATAAAAGATTATGGTGCTTAAATCATCAATGAACCACCAAGTAGTCAAAATATTACCAAGATAAATGTCTTTTTCAATTCAGTGTTTCAACATTAAGAATGTTAGGGACCACAGTAAAACACAAATACCAGAATAATTTAGAACTTGTTCTCTCACAGTCTTCCCTTATTAACCTTTACTAACCAAGAACATGTCAATCAGCAGTCTTCAACCCCGAGAGTCTGCTCACCTGAGGGAACAGTGATCTAATTATGACAGTCATACATGAAAATTGAAAGTACAGAGAGCTGTACCACAGGGAAAAGAAGTGCTTCATGCTGCTACAAAGTCTCTCCGCATTTTCCACTGCAATGAATAATTCACTCATCATGGCCATGTTTGGAAATATACTTGTAGGAGAACAGGTTATCTATGATAGCCATCTTGTTCTTCAAATAATGCAGTTGTATCTAAAGCATTAGACTCTTTCAACCTGAACTAGACTGAACTACATTATTATCTGAGTTACAATTGTAGTACATTATTAGCTGAGTAAAGGAGACAGAACACATTTTTTTTAGACTCTGTCTTCAGATATGTGGAGCCATAGTGCAAGTGAGTGAGCTTAGTTTACGCTACACTAAGCAGTATTCCAGTTATATGGAGGTGGTCTGAACATAATACTTTATCCAGTGATCAACAACATGAGCACTGATCTGTGCAATTGGGAACTGATAACAACTGTAAACCATGTCAGCAAGCCTGCCCACCCAACATTGTTAGTTGCCTCTTACGACAAGCATTGTCGCCTTTTGTGGCAAGCACAGGTTTCTGAAGACATATTTTACCCCAGATCTTCACGGGCCATGGTGTCATAATTAGGGGAAATTCAGGTGTCACTTTCTACTGTATTAAAACTCTTCAGGGCATCAGCTTGAAGCCGATGTCTCATTAATTTCTTTCTGCACACTCAATATAACCAATAAGTTTTAATGGCAATGAAAGTATTTCAGCATAAGTAGCTTCTAATACTAATCTGGACAGATGTTATTCAATCATAGTTATCCATTATGGATCTAACAGAAGAACCATAAACTGTACGGTTCTTTTTATTAATACACACTGTTCACACTACCTCTGGTGTCCCACCCAGTGATCGAAATGATGGCCTGCCTGACTGCCCGTGGCCGGTAAATTTTGAGTCGGGCTGCCTGGAAATTCTCTCAACCAGCCTGACTGTCTGGCTAAAATTCTTAAAGTTGACCTACTTTCAGTTCGCTCTTGTCATATTTTGATTTAAAAAAGATGAATGAAAGCTAGGAGTATATTACATAATTATACATGGACAACTCTTCAGGTAGTGAAGATGAGTTTTCAGAAATATTCCAGCAATATCATGGACATCAGACACAGGTTTCACAAACATTATACATTTTGGAAATCAAACCCAGGTCTTTGGCATGATGAGCAAAGACTTTAACCACTCAGCTACCCCGCCGCTCCATCAGTGGACACAACTGCATGATAATGCTGAATTTAATATTCCATTGAACTGGGAGCTGCCATGGGTATGGAGGCAAAAAACAATCTGAATACCACAAGTGGCGCCTACAATGTTGAATAAGACTTATTTCATGTGAGTAACTAATATATATCAAGTTGGAAATCTGAGAGCACAACCAAGTGAGGAAATAAGAAAATAAGAGAGTACCCATGATGGTGACAATATTTTAGTTTGACATGTAAAATATTTTTCGAACCAAAGTAAAGGAAGTACGTTGATAACCTCTGTTTGCTTCACTCACATATAAGAAGACTGGTCATATTCACTATATTCATTGAGTATGTTTAGGTTATTAGTTTTCGAGATACATTGCAATTCATCGGTCTGCTTTTGAGCCTAATGGACTATACACATGATGACCTGTGAGAAATGTGGACGGAATTAAGATTCAATCTATATGGCACCATGTAAACTGTGAGGCTTTTGCAGAATTTTAGTCCTCATAATAAAAAAGTTGTAAAACAAACTATCATTAAAATAATAACACAGTTCACTGCTTATAATGAGGGAAGAGTGCAGACACAGCCATGTGTTCGAGAAGCACAAGGACAAGGGTTCAGAAAGTTATTTATTCATTAACCTGTGCTGTCTCCATCCTTTCTCGCACACCTGGCTGTCCCTTTTTCTGCGCTTCTCCCTCACAACAAACAGTGAACTGTGCCAATATTTCAATGATAGTTTGTTAAACACCCTATTTATTTTAAGGACAAAACTTCTACAAAAATCTCAGAGAGTTGGTATGATGTTTAGTTCATGATCAGCATTTCACTGAGTATTTTATGTTTATTAGTTTTCGAGGTATATTGCAATTAATCGGTCTGATTTGAGATAAATGGACTATCTATCTTTGACAATTGAATTGTCAGAAACAAGCATTTGCAATTTGTTATAAGACAAGTTGTGACTTGACTAAAACTAAAAATTCAATAGGACAGAAGATCACATATGTAGCTTTACTCCCTTCCCACCTCTCGATATCAAACATGCCTCATTTTACATCATTTCAATGACCCAAAATACCTCATAGTTGCACACTAAATAAATAACAGCTTGTTCCAATTCTTCTAAAGAGTTAAACTACAAATGACTCACATCAACTGATCAATAACGTATACAGATTAGTTGAAATCATGAACTAACACACCATGAAATGCCTCAGATATCATCAAAAAAGTAGCACTATTTCACAAGTACTTTAAAAAAAATAATGTTGGCCCTCAATATCATTCACGGTCATCAAAGTGCATATCAATGATACAATATCAATATATTTCAATAAAAAGTCTTTGTGAGGAGACACAAAAAGGCAGATGTTCATTATCAATTTCCTGGAATGTGTTCATGCGAATTATTACAGGATATTTATACAGCGCACACATCCAAGCCACTATTGCTTGCTCAAGATGCTGGTATTTGTTTCCCTCGATTATCACACACCAATCTCAGTGACACATTGTACTATCAATCTCAACTCCCTGGGGAGTATACAACTCTGGCTGCCACTAGGCGCACCTAGTTTATTGTGGCTCCCTCATCCTAATTGGGTAGCCACTTCAGAACTCGGTGGACTGGTACATATAGTCACATTACTTTGTCTCTCTGTAGCAGTGTTGTGAATTGGATAAAAACTGATGATTCATAACAACCAATCAAGTATCAAAAATCGTTGGTTAGCGTCATTAAATTGATTAATGATTTATGAAAACTGAATTAATTAATTTAATCATATGGATTAAGCAATATTTTTTACTTTGGGCAATATTCCAGCAATTACGGTGGGGGACACCAGAAATGGGCTTCATACACTGTACCCTTGTGGGAAATCAAACCCTGGACATGATCTGACAAGCGTACAGGCTACCCCACCATGCTACCCCACCACCACACTACAGTCGAGTTCATGCACACGATTCCTGATTTGCACGGTAAATAACATGAGTAACGATAATCAAGTGTACAAGTTCAGAAGGCTATACTGGGTAATTTCAGTGTTGTGAAACTATCAGACAAGAGGTACATGAAACTGCAACCATGAATGACCTATAATTCAAAGTTTAAAAAAAGAGTGACTCTCCTCACATGGGACATTTTCCTTATGAGCTGATGGGACCCGTGAAGATTCGGATTAGAACTGATCTTTGTGAATACAAGCTTATCGTAATATGCATGTAACAGGATTGGGTGGTCACAACACCACAACTGTGTAGATTCATGTTGTTGTTGATCACTGGATTGTTGGGTCCAGACTGGATTATTTACAGACCTCAACCATATAGCTGGAATATTCCTGAGTGAGACATAAAAATAAACTAGTTCATTCATGTGCTGATGAACATAAAGTACTCACTGAAACTAATACTTGAAGTTCTCAGGAAAGTTAGCATGATTTGGGGGGGGGGAAGGGGGCGAAGTTGCTGTCACATTTCTTGGACAAGAAATAGGATTCTCACACTGTGCAGATATGGGGAATCCACAAACCACCACAATAACCTTTCCATCGCCCCTGACAGTTTTTAAACAGTATCTGGACAATATTCTTTAAGACTTGAACACTATCATTACACCATACCACAGCTACCTGTAAATAAGTGAAGCTGGGCCAGACAACTGGTTGATATTGTGACCAGTTTTGCCACGCCTTCAGGGTTATCAAGATGATTGCCCTGATGCAAATCATGACAAACATTAGTACAGAGTTGGAAACATGTTTTTACCAAAGTCCTAACAGGTACCACTGAAACTTGAAAAAGAAATCCATTGTAACAAACTGGACCAAAGAGTGACAGTTTACAGTGTGCTGGCAGCATATTTTCACATGAGATCCCAACCACTGATAATGACAGAAGAACAATTTGACAATAAAGCATACATGCGCACTTAATGAGCTTCCCTCCACACTGAAGGGCACATGGAAGGATTGAACCAGAGCAGTTACCACACCTTGTAAGCCCAGCAGTAGAAACTGGCTTTGTTACTTTAAATTTCTTTGGTAGTTGGGTTGTGTATTGCAATGTACCCATATTCCAATATGTATTGTGATTTACTGGGAGTTTCAGTATTTGACTCTGACAAACAGTGACTGAACATGCAGTCGTATCTTTTACATACTAAAGCCCTAAAAATAAATGTTATAGTTTTGAAATACAATATAGAAATATCGAATTTAGATTTGATTTTGAGGGATTGTGGGTTTTTTCATAATTTTAGATGTAAAATATGCTGAATTGGCAATTGATTTATGACAATGTAAAACATCAGTGTGAATAAAAGTCTGTGTAGATATTCACAAAAAGCATAAAGATAATCACAAAACTTCAAACCCTGGTATCATCCAACATACTGGTTCTTACAAAATAAAAATTGCAATGTATATCATTTGAAGGCATATTGCAGTAAACCTTTAATACTCTGCAGTTCTGTTTGGTAGGGTGGAAATTTTATTGGAATAACTGTACACAGAGCATAAAATTGCTGCACACCATACATTTAATTCAAGTACGATGCATGAGTTAACAGCAGGGCACAATCTCTTACTGCAAACAGAACATGAATGTTTCCTATAAATATTCATCAACATTCTCCACTTTCAGCAATATCTACATTGGAAGTGTTAAGAGTGTGTATGTAACAATGTAATGAAGAAAAATAGTTCTATTTAAATATGTGACACATGTGTTTGACACTTAACAAATTATGAGCACAGGAACAGTGATATCACTGTGGGGAGCTTCGAAGATCAGTAACAGATTTCAAGCCCATTTCAGTAACTGATGGCACAAGCCATTGTTATCAAATGTGATACTGCTAGAATTACCTTACACTAAGTTACAGTACACTTACACCAATGGATAGGAAGTACCTTTAGGTACCTTTCATCACTCTACTTGCTGTATACCTTGCTGTTTTCATTACTCCTAACACTAGCAAGTCGATAGCTGATGATGTTCTTTGCTAACAAAGAAATATTTGTGCAATATACTTTCTAACAAAATACATCACAATAATAACAACATACTTCCATCATTACTGTTTACTTCATTTACAAGCATTTCTTTTTTCAAGTCATCTGATAGTCCTTATCGTATATACCAACATTATAATGTACTGAAAATTAAACCTGTTGCAGGGATGACGATTTTGAAAAAGAATCAGCTGATTTCTGCCAATCAATGGAAAACTGCCATCCACAGAAAGTGGATGAAAGTCACAGAATTTGAGCTGAAGAATCTGCTGATATCACTTAGTCCAGAAATGAAAGAAGAATTTAGATGCACCAGACGTTGAAGGGAGTTTAATATTGAGATAGCTGATATTTGCCTGCACTCCACCCCCTTGCTCAACTGACTGATTGGTTGAGTTGTATTTCACACTGCTTATAGCAATATCCAAGCAAAATATCACAAGTGGGTCATTATAATGGGCTTCACTCATTGTACTCATGTGGGAATCAAACCCAGGTTTTCCGTATGACAAGTGAACGCTTGTAAATTTCACCAGTTTTCCACTCATCATTAAATAACCATATCATTGAATACTCCACTGACCCATTAGTGTCTCACATTATGGAAACCAGCAATTAATGTGAGATGGTTCTCTTCTGATTCCTGATCATATATCTCAACCTTGTAACAAATCTTAAAATTTGCACATTAATTACGAGCAAACCCAAGAACACATTTTGATTGTAATTACAACACTAGATGCGCAATTTCTTTATGTATGGCTAGCAAGTATTTATTGGGGTCACATAGCCTGCCAATTCCACAGAATTAACAATTATTTATGTCAGAAAAATGTCTAATTAATTTTCAGCTGTTCAGGGCTAATGTAACCATTAACTTATTGCCCAAGTTTCTAATTAATCTGGTAATAAATGATTACATTAATCTGTCCAGACAATCTCAGCCAGCGGCCAAATCTTTGTAGTCAACCTATCTGAAGTTATCACATCAGTAGGAAAAGTTCCTCCTATAAATTCACATGCTATTCAATTACACACAGGAAACACGCTTTCTGAGCAGTTTGTCAAGAATTGCCTCTTTTGAGAGGTTCTTACAATATTCAGCATGCAGCATTCACCCATTTGGTGAATTGAACCGTATCCCATCATGAATTCAATTCCTTACTTGCAATCACTAGAAAAGAAGATTAATGATCTTTTTATTTTTTAAACAGGAGTGTTCGTATATGAATATGGGTGTTACCTGTCAAAGTGAAACACAAAATGGAACATAACCAATGTGAGCAAGATGAAAGACCATGCTCATAGATTTTTAATTTGACAATAATATGGTCTCTGGTCATGGTGGCAATAAATTAACGTTGTTAATACGGTCAAAGCATGCCTCAATATTTATGATGCTATTGTTTCAATGAATATATTGAATAATACATCAAGAACTAATATGTTATTCATTTTCTTACCAAATATTTGTATTCAGTGCTGTATATTTATCCTTTATATAATATTCACCACATGGATTTTTTAAGCTCAGTTTATAACCATTTAACACTCTTTTACTTCCTAGAACCCATTTTGATTATTATCTAAACATGGAGTAATCATGGTTAACCTTTCTAAAAAAGGAATTCTGCTAAAAATGATGTTTTCTATGGCTCCTAGTTTGTTTTTAATCGTGTGGCGGCCAAGTTTAACAGGTCACACATTCTCACAGCAGAGATGCAGATCACAGCTACAATACAGGAGATGTGGCACCAAGTAACGTATTAAGACATCCTGTTGTTTAATGTGTCAGCATAAGGAGTGTGACAATCTCGTGTTGCAAACCAAACAACAGATCCTTCAAAAGATCAACAAAACTTTCAGAACTCTATACAAATGTTTTGGAGCATATCATAACAATGTTCATAGTTCTGAATTCATTCTTTTCACATCAACAATGATTCTACTCATGAAGACCAATCTGTAGCAAATTATGTTTGTCCTAAGAGGTGACCAACACGATCGGGTGGTCAATCGTGCAGACTTGGTTGATACATGTTGTCGCATCTTATTAGAACACATTAATGAGCATGATGCAAATCACTGAATTTGTCTTAGCCCAACTCAATCATTTACAGAAAAGTTGTCACCAAACTGGAATAATGCAGCATCAAACAACAAACCAACAGAAATATAACACCACTTCAAACCAAATGATCCGCTCATAAAAACATGTCTCAAAGCTTTAGCTAATGTGTTTAGTACCTAAATGAAGTAGGACACGCCCTTCTCACTTGGTGACTGATCAGTCTTTGCTCACTTGATCAATTTGCTGAGATGTCATGTGGGACTAGTCATTATTTCCTTTGTCAGTTGGATGAGAAATCATGGAGGACCAGTCATTATGACATACAATGGAAATTGCTAATAAATAGCTTAGTGTAATCAATCTGATATTCTTACAAATAAACCAAAATCTAATTATCACAAAACTAATTGACATGACAATGTAAGGATGGCAAAAAACAAATGTACCATCAAGACTTTTCATTCCAGGCAATTGCTTTGATAGAGACTGTGCTCAAATACTTTTTTCCCAAGAGTTTCTAAGCATTGCATTTTAACCAAGTCACTAAACTTTAAAACGTTTATTACGTACGTCAGAGAACCTTGCAAAAACTGAAACGAAACAATGAAGCAAATATGTCAACATCATACATTCACTGATACATGAGGTGCCAACAGACACCAAACCAGGTCATCTGTAAAGAGACACACTTCAGAGCGTACCAGAAACTCAAAAACATGCTACAAGATATACTTTGGAGGATAATGCAAAGTCATATCCACCATAACAAGCACTATTCATTCTTAATATATTGGCTTATCCCAGAGTATTCCTGAAGTGTATGCTATATTAAGTTGTACAAAGTATCAAATCTCTTACATAATGGATACAGAAATCATAACTTCAACGTAAACATACAAAAATGTACCAGAGAGTAAGCTTGAGGTGAGATGACTTCTTTGGAATCTGGCATGAAGACGGAACACATTTTATGTTTCA
Source organism: Haliotis asinina (assembly GCF_037392515.1). Classification (NCBI taxonomy): domain Eukaryota; kingdom Metazoa; phylum Mollusca; class Gastropoda; order Lepetellida; family Haliotidae; genus Haliotis; species Haliotis asinina. Next base: position 90,599,646 of record NC_090280.1, read on the forward strand.
GTGAAGATGCTAACATCATCATCACTTGTATCATAGTGGTGATAATATCTATAACATCTACACTGAAATCCATCTGTTCCCGAAAAGTAGCTGTCAGGCAATTAAATTTGTTCCTCTTGATGTGAGTGGTGAAGTGTGTACAAGTGTTTGTCCATAGTACTACATTTCCACTGCAGTAGAAATGCACTTGTGCATGTTTAAGCTAGAGGTCGTCCGCTTAATTGAAATACGGTAATTGAAATTTGGTCGCAAAAAAACAATTTGGGAACACTTGTTTGCATCAACAATATTTGGTCGATTGATTTTGGTTGATTTGATCAACACTTACATAAAACGTAGTTTGTGCAATTTGCTAAAAAACCCAAGAACTATGGTTTTTATTATGTTTTTTTGTTTATTTTTTTGTTTTGTTTTTATGCATAAACAAAGATTACAGGAATATTTCACAAATGACGCTAACCAATTTTTTCTGATGACTGATTGATTGTAACACAAGCAGCCATTACAATAGGCCCCATTCAAACAGTAAAGACATATTTGTGTTCTGTAACATGTTTCTTGCAAAGTAATGAAAGTACCTGAATCGAGGTGGTAAAGAACTTACAGGGATTCATTTTAGAAAGCTGAAAAGAATCGATTGGCTGATCTGATTGGCTTAAGAATCTACATACTACAGTTCATCCAATGGTTGGTTAACTTGACACAATCTTCCACAAGAGTTTTGCAGAGAGGTATCTAACCAAGATAAAAGATCAAAATTTAATGAGACACAATCTTAAACGTGCTAACCAGGAAGTTCTGTTTGCTTGTTCAACACCGCACTCAATCACATCCTAGTTGCAAGACTGAAGTGGAACTTACTGGCATGTTAATGATAAAGATAACACTGTTTGAACGACAAAACAGGTTTGAGTGTTTTTTTGTTGTATAACACCATACTCAGCACCATTCAAGTGCTGATATGACAACAGTCTGCCAGGAAGAAAGTTTGGACCAAACAATGCAGTGACTGACATCACAAGCACTGACAGTCACAAATTCAGACACAATGTCATCAATCAACCACATAAGTGAGCATGAACACCTATTCAAACTTACTGAGATATTGAAGACCTATTTAACCAGGATGAAAGTTCTCCAGTCTAAATACCAATCCCCCATACTGTTAAAAGAACAAACAGATTCCACATGTTTAATTTATCTAATATTTAATGTAATTAATATACCAGATATATCACAGAAGACTAAATAATGAAGCACGGATAATCCACTACAATTTGAAAGACACAGCAAAATCATTTACTTATCAAACACTTGCTATATGAAGTATCATGCTTAACAGCAGCATGAGCCTAAGACTTTTCAGTCCTATCCCAAATCTACAGTCCTTTTCATTACATAATTTTCATTACAAATATGCAGCAGAGAGGGTTTAGAAGAACCTGGCAAAGTCAAGCTAGTAAGGCTCATCATCAGCCCACTGTCCTTGCCCCTTCAACACCCAGTCCACATACTTGGCACGTTTTCCTAAATCCTGCCAATCACATTACTGTCAAAAGGGACAGATCTTTTTTATATAGTGCACATATCCATGGAACAAGTGCAAGCTCAAGGTGCTGGTGTCTTCCCACTATCAACAAATGGTTTTTTTTCCTGATATTCTTTCAACCAGCTCAACTCCCAGGGGAGGATTCAACCCATGCAGTCTGTTAAGCCACAACGAGTTATCACACCTCATCCACTCAAGGTACCTATTACAGCTTGGTAGACTTGTGTCGATGCAACATAAAGTGTCTTACATAAGGGTTTCAAACCCAATCATATCACCTACAACTGACATTTCAGAGCTCATGCCAAACTTTCTCTTTGTATTAAGTCTCCCATACTTTACAATACTTCTTGAATTATTCAAAGCGCTAGTGTTATGTCAATAGCAGCGATACACTGACAGTAACCGTAAGATTTGAATCCAGTGAAAGCTGTAACAAAACAGAACAACAGATGAGAATGCCCTTACATCCTGTCAACCATGTTACAGCCGAACGAAATAATCGAGTTTGCAGACAAAAGAACAATGACCTACACTCTGAAGTGTACTTAGACACAAAATCCTTTCGTCATCTCTAATGCTCCTTTGAGGGCTGGTGGGGTAACGAAGTGGTCAACGTGTTCACTCATCATTGAAACCTCAGGTTCGATTCCACATATGGGAACCATGTGTGATGCCCATATCTGGTGTCCCCTACCAGTCTGAATTGAATGCATATGCCAAAAAAACTGAACATAAGCACATAAATAAGAGAATTTTTTTGATTCAAATGCAGCGAATTCTCTTTGTCCTTTTTAGATAGTTTTCACAAAAAAGCCCACTGACTTCTAACAAAAGACATCTATGGTTTCATTCCCCCAAATTTTTCTCTATACCAAAATCTGACATTTTTTTCATTGTAACAAATAATTTCAATTGTGTTATTTGCCCAATTCTTTAAAAAAGAAGAGTCATCAGAAGATGACATATCCCCTCGACCCCATACATTTGAAAGGACAAATCATCTGACAGTTACTTGATGCTTTCGTAGATTAAGTTTGAATCGTTTCCATGAAAGTCATGGAAAATATAAATGCCATATATCTGTAAACAGCAAAAGGCACCACTTCAAGATCTGTTTCATATATCTGCCAAGACCTGTTAAAAGATATGAAATGGTTTTGAAGTCGTGCTCTGGACATGAAGCCTATCCCTCCATTTTGAGACAAAGTCAGAATTGTTTCAATGGAAACTGGAAAAAATAAAAACGCCAAGACGTTGTAAATAGAAAGAGGCACCACTTTGTGGTCTGCCTCAAATATCCTGCAAGTTTTGCTGTAAGATATTACATTGTTTTCAAGTTGTGCTCCGGAAACGAAGCCCATCCCTCCATTTTGAGTCTAAGTCAGAATCGTTTCCATGCAAACTGGGAAAATGATAAGTCACAAAAATTTGTAAGTAGCAAAAGGCGCCACTTTAGGGTCTCCCCTACATATCTGCCATGTTTTGCAGAAACATATTTAGAACTTTTTGAGTTGTGCTCCGGAAACGAAGTCCATCCCTCCATTTTGAGACTAAGTCCAAAACGTTTCCACGGAAACCCACAAAATTATGTATCACAAAAACCTGTAAATAGCAAAAGGCACCATGATACTGGGCACTTTTGGAGATGTGGTCCAGAAACAAAACACACCTCTCACTTTTGAGACCAAGTCTACATCGTTTCCATGGAAACCGAGAAACTAAGAAATCACAAAAACCTGTAAGTAGCAAAAGGCACCATTGTAGCCTCTGACTGGTACTTCTACCAAGTTTTGCAGAAACATATTGAACGGTTTTTGAGTTATGCTCCGGAAACGAAGCCCATCCCTCCATTGTGAGACTAAGTCCGAAAGTTTCCATGGAAACCGAGAAAATAATAAATCACAAATACCTGTAAATAGCAAAAGGCACCACTTTGGGGTCTGCCACACATATCTACCAAGTTTTGCAGAAAAATGTTGAACGGTTTTTGAGTTCTGCTCTGAGACAAAGCCCACCCTACCATTAGACTAACACCAAAATGTTCTATGGAAAAACACAAAAAAAATGCCCAAACTGTGTAAATAGCAAAAGGCACAACTATAGGTTGAGATGATTATATCTATCAAGTTTGGTATAAAAATATTGAACGTTTTTTGAGTTATGCTCCGGAAACAAAATGATTACAGACGGACGGACGAGGCATCGACTATATCCCCCCTGCAATTCATGCCGGGGGGGATAAAAATTGACTATTTGCACACAACCGTTATGATGTATCCAATGGCAGTAACAGTCAGTGATTTAGCCAGAACCAAATTTTCATGATTTTGTCAACCTTTATTGCTTGTTGTGGCAGTGTCATTCATAACATGATGCAGGTGAACAACAATCAGTAAATGTTTTCACTTTCAATGTTTCAGTTCAATTTCAACTTCACATGATCAATGCAGCTTAACAAAGGGCAACCAGCATGATAAAAATATTTTTCTCACGTTCTGGAACTGTGAGTGTGCGAGTGAATGAATTTAGTTTTATACAGCATATCTCAGTATTCCAGGAATATCATGACAAGGAACACCGGAAATAGCCTTCCTGCATTGTATCAACATAAGGAATCAAACACAGTCCTTCAATATGACAAGTGAATACTATAATCAGCATGCTACCCTACTGCCTCTGTGTAGGAATAGTATACATACATTAAAATAAAAGTTTGCACTTGCAGGTCAACATCAGTTCAAATTTTAAAGATCTGTCGACTAATACTGCAAAACAAATCCACTGTAAGCATTGTCCACCAGCCAGAAGGTACTGGTCTGTTTCGCATCTGTGACGATTAGGGTGAGAATTGGTCTTCATCAACCCATAATTGTCGTCAGAGGTCAGAAACGAGGTCGCTTTGTCGGACTCCATGATATGCTTGACACACTTCATCCTATCCACAGATTGATGCTCATGCTGTTGATCATTGAATTGTCTAGTCCTGTCTTGATTATTTAAAGACCTCCACCATATAGCTGGAATACTGCTGAGTGCAGCATTAAACAATAAACCTACCAACCACACAAGAGGTTGGGGAAACCTTGTGGATAAATCGATGTTCAACTCCCAAGATAAGGAAAGCAAGGGGGCACGGTTTTACGCCGCTTTTAGCAAATATTCCAGCAATGTCCCAGCTGGGGACACAGCTTCATATCTTAAGACAAGCACACTTGAAATTTTCAAACCATAAATCCCCTGAACTGGCAAAAAGACGGATCTGAAAATAAATATAAGTTTTGAATGGGTTCACAATAAATGAGACTGAACCCACTTTTGCAGGATTCCAGCAAAACATCTCAGCTGTAGACAACAGAAATAGGCAGAACATACTGCAACCATGTGGGGAATCAAACCCTGACCTTCAATGTGACAGGTGAACACTTTCAACCACAAGGTTATACTTCACCGTCAGTGAATCAGTGAATTTACTGTGAAATGTCAGAGAAGTCAGCAATATTCCAGTCACATCATCCAGTTTTTTAAATAGACTTTGAAAGTCATGGTGACTCAAGAGTAAATGGTTGTGGGAGTCATTTTGTAAATTTGAGCATCATCAAAATATTTCCTTATGGACATTATTCCACTTTTAATTCCAAACAAAGCAAGAACTGTGAAACATTATTTTGTGAGATTGTCCTCTGTTGTTAGCAACCTTACATTCTTAGTGGTCTTATTTGCATTCAAGTTACACTTTCATGAATAAATATTGCATCAGTTATGTTAATAGTTTGTGGGTTTTTACCGAATTGTTGAGTTAAATAAACAGAAATTACCAATCATTTAAAATCCCAAATAACGACACCTGAAACAGACCAGGGGGCCCAATCCACAAAGCCTTCATAGCACTAAGTCATTCGTACGTTTATGGTAAACTATACTGGCCAAAAATAGTTAGTGACATTTGTAAAATTTGAAATTATGAATAATGAAGTATTTATTCACTGACATACTGATAAAATATCAGTCATAAAAATACCGATATCCCTAACTTATTTTGTCCAGTATATACAGTTACGAACGTGGGAATGCTCATAACATTAAAACACTTTGCAGACCAGGACCGAGGCAGGACCAGACACATCAGCAAATATTCATTGCTTAAGCATAGTTAATGGCTATCAGCAATTATCCAGCAATATCACAGCAGTCTCAAAATAATCAACGCCAGACCAGACAGAATTTCTGAACACACCTGTCATAATCATGACTATAACAATAATTCATTTGCCATCCCACAATAAAACAACAGATATCATGCAAGTCCATTTACTTCTCTGACTTTTAAAAAACATTATTCTTATTTTACATAACAAAAACTAAGACTTTTTTTAATACTGGGAAATAGCTCATAGTTGGGTGTCATAATCATAAATTATAATGTAAAAATAACACAATAAATTAGCAGATGTCATGTCAATTGCAAAAAGATATTTCAGCAGTAATAGCAATGTCACACAGCATTCACATGCCCACAATAAACTACAACACAAGATAAAAAATCCTGACAATTTAAGAAAATTATCTATTCAGTCATATTTAAAATGTTTGACATATGTTGCTTTGTTATGATAAAATGACAGTGTTCTGATTTATGCACTTTTAACAAAACATATAATTAGTATCATGAATTCTGTCACGTTTGCTTTAAGTATCACGATCAAAATGAAAACAAAACCGTAAGAATGTGGTAATAAAACTGCAATTCAGCAAGTTATAAAAAAATATTCCAGCTGGAATTAATATTTCATTCGTATGAGGGTATGTGACTTTAAACAGATAATTCAATATTTGTCGATTTCATTATCAATTACACAGGTAAATACAGGAAAGAAGTTCATTACTTTGATGAACAACAATTAATTTTCTATCGTGATAACTTGCACTGAATCACATAAGTGGATATGGTGAATAAGCGGGTTTATTACCTCTCAGAACGAGTACCGATCCACGTGACCCATCGATGATATACACAACCCTATCTACACGCTTTGTGAACCAGAAACATGCAAATAGCATTCATATGGTGAACACACAGCGGAGGGAGTCTAGAAAACCAAGCGCCTGTTATCCCACGACAGATTACAGCAGCTCGCCAAACCCCAAGTAGTTTCAATAGAATCGTACACCGGTCGCCAAGCGTTGTATTAAGTCTGCCGCAAAACGACCGCCCCGAGTTTACATTCAGTGGGACTCGGTCCGAGCATTGTTTCTCGATAGCCTGTGATCGCAGCTAACTGGCTCGCTAAAGTCTCGAAATACATTCATTGAGTCACACAAATGAACTTACCGATCCCCTCATTATGTAGGTTTACCAGTTTACTTCGTCCATCAATACAAAAGTGCATGAAAATATGTCAAAGTTCTCGTCTGCTTCGACTCTGCTCACTGCCATGGCGGTAATATTGACAGTTCCGCTGTAGGAAGTGACGTCACATATCGAAGAAAAGATACGTTCTGGCACCCGCACATCTGTGGGCGTGGCCTAAATTGCAAATTACATGTCAATATAATATCTTATCTGTAAGCTTTTTATGTTACCCCAACTGAATGAAGAAGGCATTGTGACCTCGATGTAACAACGCGCTGTTCACCGACTGTTTGCTAAATCGATGAATTTGGGTTTAGGCTAGTGGAATATTTATTTTTAGCAGGGGTACGTGCGGCCACTCAGCTAATGATCAGGAGATGGCGGTGCTTTAAGGGAAAAGCCCGGATGTAGGTCAGATCTTCTTACTGGCGTGTTAAAAGGTTACTTCCACACCGCTGTTAACATTTCAACGTCCTCTCTGTGTGTATAGAGGCGCTACGCCCCACTTGCTACATTTAATTTTAGTAGATTGGTGACGCTGAGTCCAGGGTTGGCGTTCTGCCATATGGTTCTGTTGAATTTGTGTAGAAAACATGCAATATTCAGTTGTTATCGCAGTACAGTTTCACAATGCTCTTTGGCACAATTTGCGAAAGTGAATATTTGGACACGTCTTTATGCAAATTACGCTTAAAAGTATGCAGGACATGTGATTTTAGTTTCAAATGTATAAACAATTTTGCAAGAGGCTCAGTACAGTTGTAAATATTTCTGTTTTAGGGAAGTGACTAAGATCTAAGGTTAGTACAGTTAGTTCTAGCGGGGATAATCTACAACATCTCAATATAGTCTCCCTGGTTCTAGAAACGTTAGTTCTGTTGGCATAGAAGTATATTTAATCACAATGAAAGAGATCCCATATTTCAAGTCCATTTTGCAGTTGCGTTTCAGTCGAACTTGGGATATTTGATCAATTCAAGGAAATACATTGCAAGAACATGTTCAATTACTGAGAAGGAACTAAATTCACGAGCAACATCAGGTTCTTCCCTAAGAACTCAAACGCGAACGTAATACAATTTCCGGCTTGAGATTCAACTTCCCACCACATAGATACATATAATAAACGAAAAAGGGAAAAAAACATAGAATTTGGCGTCAGAATTAACAACCCCATACAATCTGACTGGTATCATGGTCTTCTGTGTGGATCTGAGTCGAAAGGGAGGCCATCATAAATAATGTAATAATAGTCACCACATATGTCCTAATTTTCATAACATTTTAATCTACGTGTGTCATAAACAGATGTCCACATGATTATTTCATATGTTTTTAAATATCGCAGACGCAAGAACCTACTGGATGATCACACTTGAAGATCTGCGTTTGAATTGGTCCATGCTTGTCGTAATAGGCGACTAACGAGATGGCTTGGTGAGGCTGTCTGATTTGGTTGACATATGTCATCGTATCCTAGTTGCATAGACCAATGCTCATGCTGCTGATCACTGGATTTTCTGGTTCAGTCTCGATAATTTACAGACGCCGCCACACAGTTCGAACATCGTTGAGTGCGCCGATAAACAACAATCAAACAAACCAGATGACAGGTCCTCATAATCCTCTAAGGAGGAAACTGCTCAGTGCCAACCAATTCAGGAACCAACCTGGAATAGGGACTGAGCTGGTTGTTTGAACATCTCATGGCAGGTTCTTACCCCTTCTGACTACGATGTTTCCTTGGTCTATACTTTGAACCAATATGAGCAGAGGCGCGTCTGTTGAAATAAAACATGCACCTGAGAAGCATTTGCTGTAATCGTTATCAAAGAAATATACCGAACAGCAAAAAAAAAAACAAATTTAGAAAAAACGAAATCTCATTAAGTAAGTGTTCGTGATTATGTCTTCTATTTACAAAGTTGACACAAACAGAGTTGCGTTTCTTTTGCTGTTCTTTATACTTGAGCGCTGGTTAGAAGTGTCCTTTGACCCGTCATTGGACTGTTTCCTCAAGAAAATGATCTAAATGTGAGGGATGACAACATTTTATGGATGATCAGTTTCTTTATTTTCACAATAGCGACGTTTCGGTGTAGGTTCTTGTACCACCAGCTTCTAGAATGCAACTCAAACAAGGAACAATATGAGGACTAATGGAACAATACATGCGGAGTATTTACCAAAGACAAAAAGATCCCGTTTACATTGAAATATAAATGTGTTTACAAATATAATACAAATAGGGGTTTGATATTATTACTTCTGAAGGACACTATCGCTATGGGCATACATGTCAAATTAGTGTTAGCTGTAGGTACTGTAGCTCACGTTCTCGTTTGGGCACAAAACTGTGGATTAGCTGAAAAAGGTATTTGAAGGTTATGAAACTGTTTCACCACAGTGTCATAGAAATATTATATTTCAAAAAGGTCCTTCAAACGTAATATATTCAAGCTACCGATTTTTTTCTTTTTGAAAAATGCATATAACTGGTCCCGGCTTTCAGCAATTGACCCTAACCAAGTCCTAATCATATCCTTAAATCTAACCCTAACCTTAACCCTAACCCTAACCCTAACCTAAACCTAACCCGGACCCTAACTCTAATTTCCAGGGACCCGCAAAGTACAATCGACCCATTGTTTCAAAATGTTTTAAGTGCACTGAAATTCTGTCTCCCTTGCCTGCAGATCCTGACACCTTTCGGTATGGTCTTAAAATAACATCATAACATGATCAAAAATACAAATTCAAGTTATAAAGTTGAAGAATAACGCGATGAAAAAAAACACGAAATCAGAGTTGAAAAGATTCACTAATTTCACCCTAGCTCTAGGGTGAAAAGTGGTTTCAACAAATGTGCTGCACTGCGCCCATAGTGCATGCACATTGATTAGGTTTGCGCGCCTTGAACCGAGAAGGCGACTCGTGAAAACACAAGTGATGCGTGCAAGGATTATCGCTGTGTTCGAAGTTGGAAAACAAGAGATGTAATTACAAACATCTTGGGTGTGCGGCAATGACACTGGTCACATACTTTGCAGATTTGAAAACCAAGTTTTCAAGAGAGTGAATAACCATTTCTTTTTTTGGAAATTGCTCAGCTTGAAAACTGAAATAGTTTAATACATGTACATATCTGTTGAAACATAGAAAAATATGTTGATTGTGAGAAGCAGCCTCGGTCACATACAAAATTCAGTGTCTGTTTTATTGATACCTATGTGTTTGACTGCATACATGCAGATGACAATACGCAATACACAACTTCAATCATTACCATATGCAATTTGAACTTTACACCTATCAGGCTATACACCATAAACAAAATACATTGCTTTATGGCTTGTGCTCTTGAGTTCTGTCTCTGTCACATGATGTAATTACACAGACATGTAGGTATGATACTTGTACACATGACGTGTTATTATGTCCGTGTTTTGCAAAGAAACTGCGTCCGTTTTCTCAGATGACTTGGTTTCACGGAAACCGGTGCAAACTCAGATTGTCAGTTTCAAGTCCTGCTTTGTACTTGGACGAACGTCACTTCCTTGCCGCGTAGTAGTTCACTGTCTCAGTATTTTCTGATCGGATCGAAAGCAAATACAAAGAGCGGGTATTTACAAAACCATAACATCTCTATATACGTTCTTTATGGATAAGATTTTCTTCTATTGTACATGATGCGACGTTTCTGTATGGATTCTTATACCGTTGTCTCTCCTGCTTGACAGCGGTTGCTCTTCATAAAGAATCTTCCTTTCTTATTACTCACCATACCTCTAAAAAGCCAATCAAACAGATCATCTCTATACACATAATGAGCCCTGAGTGTATCGGCAAATGAACCAGCTAATCAACCAGCTTCGTTACCCTTGAGTACACACCCACTCTCTCTGACTGTGTTCTGTCTCCTGGTGCTTCGATTCGAGCGAAGTAGAACCAAGTACAAACTCTTGCACTATTGATTCGAGATTGTACGTTAATAATTTTGTTTATTTGTCTTTTTTTCACAATCAGCAGTGTGCATTATATGTCATAGATAAGTGATAATTGTGTTTTAAATACCTTTGTTTTGGGGTTGCATGTGACCTTTAATGCATATAGTAATGCTGCTCTCTTGGACACTATAAAGAATTGTTTCCAGTCTGTAATGTTCTTTTCCATATTGTACCTGTTTCCAGTCCGAGACGCTGTCGTATCACGAAGATGACAATATACCCAATTATTTGATTTTGAATGTACATATGGCTTTACGAAAACCGTGAACGTGTGTTAGGAATCCTCAAAGAGAAGAGGATTGAAACGATGATTCCGGTGATGCACTTTTAAATGGAAATAAAGGTATTCAACTAATGTCACTTTGTGTCAGTTTAACAGTTACACGCTTAAATGACTTATTAAGTCTAGCTTTTCTAGCACTTATTATGAACCGTTAATTGTTCCATATATGTAAATTAAGATGAATAGTATTCATGTCGTATGCTTGTACCATATTTAATAACCATCCAATATCTGTGTCATACACTCGATTACCTAAATCATGCATTTCGCTTAGTATTTAATGACATTGTTTTTGTTTTTTTATAGAAGTAATGCACTTATGGCATTCGTTTCAAAATTCACAAATAGACTGCCAATAAACTATTTAATAATTTGAGTTTAATATGAGTCAGCCTTATTTTGTAATTTTCAAGAAATGTTTATTTTGATCTTTAATAATAAAAAAATCCTTGTTGCCATAACAACAACATACATATTCAGTAATTTAGGTTCCTAGTATTGTCCATGGACTTGTTTCGAAGGAGTAGATGCATAAAGAAAATTTTGTCTCTTTGCCTATTAAAGATGTTATCAGTGAGTAGTGTTTTAAGTGCGGAACCTATGTCTTTCATGATCTTATGTGAACGGAAACCTATCGTGGGAACCGTAAACATGGTAAGGTTCTGACTCCAAATATTCATCTTTTCTTTTCATCAGGTCACATGGGTATGTTGTCAAAATGTCCAGAAAGTGGGGAAACAACATTTCATGTTGACGTTTGGGGATTGAAAGTCCATTGCGTCCCAATCTCTATCTATTTATTGATTTATTTTCGTTAAAACGTCAAGACGACAGTGAAAGTTTCAGGGGCTGATAGTTTACTTTTGAAACATCCCAGTGCTTATACCACAAGAACGTTAGCTGAAAATGTCCTGTAATCAATAAAAGACAATGCAGATTCAGAGCAAAACGTTCCACTAGGCTATCCAACAGTCAACTCTCCCTTTAATATGCCAAGCAATATTCCAGCTCCAGTGTTTGGCGTTTGCTTTCCACGATATTTTAGGTATAGTCGCGCAAGTTGTTTTCAGCCGACTCTTGTTCCGATGTTGCTGAGGCAATATACTGTTTCCGGTATGTATGTGGTAGACATTTGGAGGCCATTTCCTAAGCTGAGGCATTAAAGACAAAAATAATGTCAGATGCAATTCCCTACTTTGATTTCAGCCATGAACGCGTTCCAGGTGAACAATTTGTATCATCCCATGGATGTAACGTAAATTATGTATTTTTATATTTGGGGCAACAGTTTCACAGGAGAGTACATATTTTAGCACATTTGTGGCTTAGGTACATCCCGGATTCGAACCGACACTTTCATCAGAGTAACGCTGCTGGATGGCACTGTTCCTTAGTGGGTTAGGTCTTTGTGTGTTGGCAGTTAGGGGCCTTTCTCTGAGTGTGTGAGTTCGAATCCTGGATAGGACCGGATAAGGTATTTACGAGTCGGACCCCTGAAAACGTTGCAGCCATACTGCAATTTACTGTAAGCCTGTAGTACTTCAGATGGCTGAATGGTACGCTTTGATGACTGAAGTGATGCACACGATTCATTTTCTTTTTATACAGGGAATGCAAAAAACTGTTAAATCTTCGTTACATATACATTTTGTTTCAGATGTGTCTTCAGATATGTAATATGGCCTCGAGTAACGGCACATAACATAACCACACAACCATACAACCACACATCCACGCACGCACGCACACACACATACATACATACGCATAAACAGACTTTGTTTACATATGTGGTTGTTTCGATGTTTTGCATTGTTTAAACCGTGATCACCGAATACATGCATATGAGTACATATAAAGCAAAGCAAAGTTTATCAAAAAGGCGTTTGTTTTGCTCGGCCTAGTTCAGTCGCCATAAGGAAATAGATTAGCATATTTCAGTTTCGTTTGAACCGTTTTTCCTGCTTTGTTAAATTCATTTACCAGGAAATTGTTATTTATAGAAGGATACGTAGTCAACCACATATTCACTTAAAATATTCATTAAAAGGGTTCACGTAGGCAAAGGAACGCCGGTTAATATCATAGCATGACCTTGACCTTTACTAACAGTGAATACTGACGTTACAGAAGGAACTACTCCATTATATCGAAATAAAGTCATTATCGCAGGTTAACACAGATTCAAGCGTGGTTATTACTTACTATTTAGTTGACCCATGAAGATCGTGGTGAGAAATGATCTTCAACAACCCAAGTTTGTTGTATGAGGCGACTGACAGTATCGTGCGGAGAGGGTCCTTGACAAGGTCGATGCACGTCAGCGTATGCCAATATGCCCAGGTTGCCACTCACTGGATTGACTGATTCTGTTTGGTTTATTTACAGATCACACAGCAAATTGCGCTCACATAACGCACAAACGGATACTTTTTAGTTCCATTTAGGAAATTCAGATATGCCTTAATGAATATTAGTGCAGCGAGTCCGATATAGCAAAAACTCAGTAAATGCAAAATATCAGCCGATATATTAATTATTAATGATTGTAATTAACATTTGATGGCATCCTACCGATATTAGTCAGTTCAATGTTAATATGATACAACGTAACCCAATAGCACTGAATAAAGAAAGTGTAACACATGTCAAGAGAAATGTGTATATTTTCCAATTAATGTTTTATGACCCCTCCTTGGTCTACTTCCTGGTTCCTGTTTTCGATTCTGTGATACCTTTTACCAGATACTTTTATTGACGGACTGAACATTTAGACATTGCATTTGCTGAACCAGCCGTTTTTGTTTATGACACAAATCGACATAAGGCATTTCCTGCTGTTAATTACGTTTCTCGTAAAATCTGAATCAACATGTCTTTGTGAACATATTATCTGTTTATGCTGTGCGATATATCCATTTCATTGAAATTTCATTTCAGCACAGGTTTTGATTAAATTTATTATTGTCAATATAGGTTTCACAACTAAAAGCCTGGCAAATAAAAGGTATGGTACACATTCAGAGGGCATGTTGATGACATTCAGACGGCATATTGCTTGGTAACAGTATGCGTTATTGGATAACATTGCCAGAACCAAAGAATTGGCAAAGTCATCACAAAAATGGCATGGCACATTTAGAGGACATTTTGATGACATTCGGAGGATATATTAGTTGTTCAGATGTGGTATTACACTCTGTGAAAGTAGTCACTCCTCTTTAATCACACGCACTTGTACTAATGGATCTGGTGGTTTAAAGAACATTTAGTTGAGCAGAATATGCTTATTACACGTTGCTGAAAATCGCAAGTTTTAGGTCCTTGTCATCTCTTGTTTAAGGATTCTTGACTCATCCCTGCTGCGCGTGTCAAGATATGGAAATGAAGATGCTTAAGACAATTATTCGAGTTATTGCCTGTGATTATATTGTTATCAGGTGTATAGGATAAGGCACATTGTGTTTACACAACGTTATTTCAACAATTTTAGGAAAAGATATTACGAAGTTACAGTTAAAAGGAAGGGTCTGTTATTACGATTTTAAATATATAAAAAGGAGACCAGAGAAGATCCGGGTTTGAACCCATGCGTAAGAGTGAAATAATGGGATCGGGTGGCCATGCTCGCTGACTTGGTTGACATATGCCATTGCATCCCAGTTTCATAGCTCGATGCTCTTGTTGGTGACCACTGGTTCGTCTGGTCCCGAGTCGATTACTTACAAACTGCCGTCATACAGGTAAAATATATAGTGTGCAGCACAAAATTAAACAAAAAGCCTGAAAATATGTGTCATGTGCTCTATGTTTACCAGCGTTGTTGTCAATGGCAACTGTCTGGTAAACATATCGCCCTGTCATCTGTGCTATTTGATATATACACCTGGAAATTAATCAAGCAACACCCCAATTTTTTCTATTGGAGCAACTTTGAAGTGTTCTGACAATCAAAATATGCCGGGTTGATATAGTTTGACACTTTTTTATTCAACAGACGATCTCTGACAAACAACTTAAAGGGAAAAAGTATCAAGACTTTGCTTTATTGCAACGAAATCCAAATTCTTAAAACTGTCTTAAATTCATGAAAAAATGGACACAATTTACTATTCATCCACAGACGTTGTTGTCAGGTGTATTAACACAAATGTCACATGGAAAGAAAGAACAGTCATCTGAGAGTCTGCACACCGACTTTCATCAATATCTAGTGTGTCCTCCCTGCGCACGCACCACCGATTCCAGACGCCTCCTCATTCCTTGGATGAGTCTCCGGATCTGATTCTGGGGGATCCTGTTCCACTCCTCATGCAGGGCAGCCGTCAATTCGTTGAGATTATGGACTGGTGGGTCTCTCTGCCTCACACGACGGCCAATAAAGTCCCACAAATGTTCAATGGGGTTGAGGTCAGGGCTCATGGCAGGCCATGGAATTCTGTCAATTGCATTTTGCCGCAAAAAATCATTTACAGCATGCGCCCTGTGAGGTCTAGCATTGTCGTCCATAAATATGGGTCTCGTTGCCAGAGGATGGTTCTCAAAATGAGGTACCACAGCCCTGTCAAGAACCTCCTGTTGGTAACGAACACCGTTAAGGTTGCCACGGATGGTAATGATATCCAACTTGCAGTTCATGGAAATGCACCCCCATACCATAACGGAACCCCAAAGGCCACAGTCTCCTGGATGTTCCGTGGAGCCATTGCTGTGTTCCTCTGCCTCCAGACCCGAGTACGACCGTCCACCATGTGCAGCAAGAACCGGCTCTCATCTGAGAAATGGACCTTCCTCCAAGAGGCAATGTTCCAGTGCAAACGGTCATTACACCAGGCCAGTCGGGCTGCCTTATGGGCTGGAGACAGTCTGGGTCGCTTGATTGGCCTCCTTGCCCGGTATCCTGCAGCTTTCAGACGATTCCGAACAGTCCTGTTCGAGATGGGTCTCCCTGGAAGCCACTCCTGTCTCAACCGAGAGCTCGAGTCGAAGGACCTGCGCCGTACAAGTCTCAGTAAAGCTCTGTCCTCCCGGACTGTGGTCTTCCTGGGTCTTCCTGGTCTAGGCAGGTCTTTAACTTCATTAGTGGCCCGGTATTTTTTCAAAAGTTTTGAAATTATGGAATGATGTCGTCCGATTTGAGTCCCGATTTGTCTTAGAGACATACCAGCATTCCTCATGCCGATTATTTGCCAACGAGTGGCCTCTGATAATTTCCTACGTGCCATGACATTGAAATGAATGAAAAACCGAATGCAATCGACAACCTGCGCTTGTAAACACCCCAGGGAAAAAGTGCATTTTTCGAAAGTTGAGGTTAAAGCAATGCACGTGCGCTGTGCAAGCTTCACGCGCGTCATATCAACCCATGAAAAGCTCATGCTGTATGTCAATACATCAAAATTGAATAATCAATCATCAAAATTACTTCGTTAAACTTTGTTAAGTTTTTATGTGTCTTTGAATTTGGTGTTGCTTAATTAATTTCCATATGTATATATTCATTTTACTTAGTTATATGTGGGAGATAAAGTTGATCTGAACTCACATGTTGAAATATGGTTACTGGTAATATGCTCAACATTCTTTCACTGTAATATGGCGCATATGTTCACAGTATAAGAAACAAATTATTAACAATAATATAGTATAATGTAGTTCTGATATTTTATGTGAACTTCCTTAATACGGATTCCATCCTTGGGTCCTCTCCATTCATTCGTTTATTCGTTCGTTCGTTCCCAGTTAACACTCTCCCTGTATTTTTTATATTATTCATTTTGAGTCATTGTTTTTGAGAGAAGTCGTTTATAATTCAGAATCTATTAATTGTTTGGGGATTTGACCTAGATGGCCGGTAATGGGTTTTTTCTCCAGTGTGTGGCTCATATACCTCGTTATTTCTTTATGCCGGGTCTTGTCGTGTTATCACAGTAAGCAAATAGATGGTTGTATCACTCGGAATGTTGTACTGAAGCTATCTACTGCAAATTTGTACTGTTGTTTTATGTTCTGAAGTTCATGTAGAACGAGTTCATGTCGTTTTGGACGATATACCGGCTAAAGTATACATAGATAATTCATCACCAACCATTACAAAAACCACACAATGTTTCTCTCTAACGTTATAAAATAAATAGGAGAGACAGGGAAGGTTAGTGGTATTCGTCACACCGAAGTCCAGGATTCGATTCTCCAATGTGGGCACAATGTGCGAAGCCCATTTCTGATGTCCCCCGCCATGATATTGCTGGAATTGTATTGCTAAAAGCAGCTTAAGACTGAACTCTGTGCACTTTACGGTTTGCAAGTTAATCTAGACACTTCCTTTGACACTTTTGTGCGGATGAGAAAAGAATTGTGACATCCACCTTATAAACTCTTTCAGCTGAAATGTGAGCACCATACCTATCAAATAAGTAAAAGTGATTGCATTTATTATTTATGCAAAATAACCTCAAAGGATATGATTATGTTTAAATTGCCCCCAGTAAAGAATTAATATTGAATGAAATGTTCCAGATATGTTGACAAACGTCGAAAATATTGATTTTCAAATGACATATGTTGCCAAACCGAATTGAAATGTCTTGAAGTAAAAAAGAGCCAAATGCTTTATGTCACGACACAGTTTTAATGTAGTTAAAAGCGGAGTAAACTCACACACTCACTTTAGTACAATGGAGATGTTATCACATTTCGTGTCAAGTCGATATTTAATGATATTTTTAATGGTGTCCATGTATTCTTAAGTACTTTTAATATAAAATTACAAGTGCCAAGTCGATATTCAGTGTTATTTTTAATTGTGTATTATTAAGTGCTTTTAATACTTTGATATAAAGTGTCAAGTCGATCTTTATTGTTATTTTTGAATGGTGTATTCTTAAGTATTTTTAATACTTTGATATGAAATTACAATCAAAGAGATGCACAGTTACTACGCATCGAAGTAATGATGAGTGTGTTCAAATGTTATGTCACATCTGCAATACTACAGCCAAATTATGACTAAAACTAGTTCTAATTTCAAGATAAATACAATATACAAAAACCCTATCAACGAAGGACATTAAATTTCTAGGTTATCGCACATTTGTGAAAACTAGATAAAGGAAAGTTTTAAGTAATACACTAAGAATTAACAACCATGAACCGAAGGTACCAAGGGTTAAGGTTAACATGTATATGCACGTGACCAAAATATTATCTCGTCATAATGTATTGCCTCTCCTTAAAGCATTAAAGTAAAATTATCATTATTTACAGATTAGAATGCAGCAGAGAGGGTTTGGGTGATCCTGGCACAGTCAGGCTGGTAAAGGTCATCATCAGCTCAGGGCCCTCGCCCCCTCTACACGCAGTCCAAACAGCGAATGGGACTTCTCCCAAGAAACTCTGCCTAGTCGAACCCACCAAGAACTTTCCGGAGAATATGGAGGCTCCCCAACACTGCAGCCTTCTGCATTACCCAGATTGTCAGAAGGGCTGTGCTCCCGGTGGAGAACCCGGGCACTCTCCTGATCTGCGCCAAGAAATCAGGAGGTACCAAACCAAGGGCACCGAGAACAATGGGGAGCCTGACGACAGTGTACATGGGATGCAAGCGAGACATTTCAATATTTATCATGCTTTTCCTGAATCTTGCCAATTACAATGCTGTCAAAAGGGACAGAAAATTCAATGAAATAAATAATTTCATTGGTTTTATCAAAAAGGACATGATCAGGTTTGTTGGCTGGAATTCGTCTCAGGCTGTAAATTGGCCTATTCCAGAGAAGTTTGAAAGCATCATTTTCCAGGACGCCCTGGACATGTTCATATTATTATTTTTATTATTATTATTATTATTATTACAAAGAGTATGACCGACGATGTGTCAGAAACAACGTTTTCGAATTCTGTATACATACTGTGATTATTTTATCCGAAGGGTCTACAAGTGTGTTTCTTTGAATCAATGTTTCATTGACATGTTAGTGACAAAACTTGAGACATTTAGCAACTGCACGATGTGTGTTTCCATTTATACTCTATAAAAAGGTATGGGGCCTTCACTGTAAATTTACGATTGAAAAAAAGTGAAAGATATATCGCAAATTTCAATGTTGTAGTGATTATAATGAATGTTGTCAGATTGCATCAGCCCTTGCATTTTCTTGAAAGATGATTGGTGTATGACGTGTAATTAGCCTCTGGACAATTTTCATTTTCAAACAAAAAGACGGCTAGAAACCAACACGTACAACTGTTTGAGGCAAGATGATTGTGAAAACTGAAGAGTGACATCTCATGCACGTGTATGACTATTGCGCTGTGCACGTGCATTCCATGCCTTGTATTTAGGAGTGGTGATAAAGAGAAATCGTGGTGCGTGCACGCTTATATTTCCTACCCTAATTGAAAGTTCCCCCACTTTTGTATCACATATGTCTATAAAACTAACAGTGGTGTATATTTAGTATAGTACCAGTGGTGTATACATATAATAGTAACAGTTGAGTATATTTATAATACCTGGCAAAAGTGTATATTTATAATAGTAACAGTAGTGTGTATTTATAGCAATTCAGTGGTGTATGTTTAGAGTGAATGAGTTAGTTACCGTCACATCGTCATTTCAGCCATATCGTCACGACGACATTCTAGTTTATGTCAATATGAAAACCATTAACGTTAGAATATAAAAACCATCAAAGGACAGTAAAAATGCTAGACAATCACAGATATAAGCTTAAAAACTAATACGCTATCGTAAGATTTGATCACTTCAGAGAGTACAAAAAATAAACGGGCTATAGATCACAAAGAACTAAACGTAGATCACCATACTGGGAACCGTGGGGTATTTACATAAGAGTAATTATAGTGTACATTTCTAAAGAAAATGTGGTGTATATAACAGTGGTATATGTTCATAATAGTAACAGTGGTGCATATTTATAATAGTAACAGTGGTGAATATTAATATAGTAGTACAGTAGTGTATATTTACAATAGCAACGGTGATGCATACTTAATAACAATAACAGAGGTGTATATTTAGAATATTAACAGGAGTGTTTGTTTATAAACAGTAACATTGGTGTGTATTTAGATTAGCAACAGTGGTGTATACTTAGAATAGTAGCAATTGTGTATAAGTAGAACAACAGTGGTGTTTATTTAGAGTAGTAACAGTAGTACACAGTTATAACATTAACAGTGCTGTATAAAGCCCTTTATAAAGGAAACAGTGGTGTATAATTACAATAGTAACAGTAATGTATAGTTATAACAATAGCAGTGGTGTATATTTAAAACAGTAACAAAACAGTAGAGTTCTGATAGTACAGTGGTACATATTTAGAATAGGGACGTTCTTGTGTACTTAGGAAAGTAGCAGTTGTGTATGTTTATAACAGTAACAGTGTTGTATATTTATAATGGCAACAATGGTGTAGATTTATCATTGCAGGAATATGTATAGGTAGGTCTTTGATAACGGGTACATCTTCCCAATAGGTAGGTAGGTAGGTAGGTAGGTAGGTAGGTAGGTAGGTAGGTAGGTAGGTAGGTAGGTAGGTAGGTAGGTAGGTAGGTAGGTAGGTAGGTAGGTACCTGAGTGGGTAGTTCGGCAGATATGGTGCACACGGTGACGGACTATAATCAACTGATGTAATCCCAAAAGGCAAAGTACATTAAATGGTCTTTCTCTGTACTCAAAATGAAACGCTGACCTCGTGAAAATGGAATTATCACTAGTTGATACTGATTCATAAACACGTGCTTGTGACTTAATCGGAAATGGATAGTGTCAACCGACATTTCTTATAATTAGTGAAAGGGATTTATTTAGATCTAACCCAGCATAACATATCTTAAGGATTGCAAAACACACACGACCTCTGTGTTTGCAATGCTTTAATTTGCCACCTGACCACCAGGGTCTGGTAATGCCTGCAGGTTCTAAAATCTACAGGCCCTTAATGACATCAGCAGACCTATTTTGTTAAAGTCAAACCAATAAAAACAAAATACAGTATACTGTACACAGTTTCATACTGTTTCTACATAATCAATTAGCAAACTCTATCTCACAGAGAGGAATATATAATTTAGTGCAAAGTGCTGAAACACCAGGAAGTGGAACGGAAAGTTGTCGTGTCATATCATGATGAATCATGAATGGTTCTCGAACGTTAAGAAAAAGAAATATGGGAAAGATTCTGCTTGAAACCATATTGACAGATAATTCACAAAAGTCCATGAAGCTCTGCACATATTTGAAACTGCCGGCCCGATGTAATAGCAACCGGCGCTGGGTCTCGGGACCGGCGATTATTTGGAACGCTGATTGTTACAATTTTATTTGTATTATTCATACTCCCGTAGGTTTTCCTCGTTTCATATGAAATAGATAGGTAGTGGACAAATTAAAGTCGACTAGTATGTTTGTTTCGTAAACTGATCGGGAATTTCCTATAGAACATGGAAATTGAAAGATGGTCATTTACCATGTGACCGAGAGCGCGCTGATATCGGATGAGTATCTTAGCTCGTGACGAGCGATCACATGCCTCAGGTCGTACGTGTCATGATCTTATAAACGCAGCTGATCAAAGTCCGTCTCATTGGCCAGGTGTGATATGAGATATTTCTGACAAATGCGATGTTATAATGGGCTTTAATCTTCTTGCACCTGCCATTGACACGCCACTGTTTAACCAATACTAATTCAGTAATACCGTGCATGTATGTAGTGTATGAAGTAAAACTGAGCTCTGTTGCTGAAGGAGAAATCAAATGAAATATTTCTCAAACATGTACTGGCTAGCGACCAGTTATCGCCATTTTTAAGCGGTTTTTAACGCATTTGCTGCATTATTTCTTTATAGAATGAAATAAAATTTATCTTGATGATAGATCAGCTATTCACCGATGTTTTCTGCTTGTTTACTGTTGTCGATCGTGTTTCTCCAAAACGCGGTCAAGAGGAAGCGCGGTAGTGCAGATTGTACTTTCCCTGCAACTAACAAGACCAATTATCGCCATTTCCGAAGTTTTTATGTTATTCACCAAATTTGACATAAACTTGGAAATATAACTATTGTGTTTCAAACTTAGACATATTGAAGAAATTTCATAATTGGAATTTGTTTTTAAAAAAAAGTTTCATAGAACATAACTCGCTTTCATTGTGAATGTTGACGGATGCTGATATAAGCTGATGAGACAATGGAGATGTCACTGCGGGGTTGAAGTTACCAAACTTGACATTTTGAGTAGTTGTTTGCAATTCGGGGATATTCAAAGTTAAGTGATTGACTGTTGGCATTATGGGTATGTTCAGACACATTAAAATCTGCACTTTTTGTGGACTGAATTGTCAAGTCAGAGATTATAGATTCACAACACAATCAGGATGATTTTCATTCAATTCTCATCATTTATGAAATGTCATGCCAACACACTAATGGTCACGTGATAACCCCCCGATGTGTTTGGGTCTCGTCTTCTGAGGGATTCATATTTGTAACGTCTACAACGTAAAATACTCAAAGTAATTTTAACTCTTGTAACCTATCGGGTTTTTTGGGATGTGTCAGTATGTGAAATACCACGGAAGTACAAGTAAAGCTGTCTGCGCAAGGTGTTGGCGATAATTGGTACGCGGCGATAACTGGTCGTTAGCCAGTACATATGAATGAATGAATGAATCTGAAACGATAGAGACTCTAGATGTTTGATAGTCATTAGGAAGTTGGAATTTAACAACAACGCATGTGTGGATTTACAGCATCGTCATTGCTATCTATACCCAAATGTCATATCAAGTTTCTACTTTAACATTAAGGTACATTTCATAACACTCATTTGCAAACATCATGTTGTGATGATACCCACGACAACCATTTTACATTAGAAAAACATCAGCACAGAGATTCTTGGGGTTTTTATTTCTTGTTATTTTTTAATGATTTTAGTGAGTGAGTGAGTTTAGTTTTACGCCGCACTCAGCAACATTCCAATCATATGGCGACACTCTGTAAATAATCGAGTCTGGACCACTCAATCCAGTGATCAACAACATGAGCATCGATCTGCGCAATTGGGAACCGACGACGTGTCAACCAAGTCAGCGAGCCTGACCACCCGATCCCATTAGTCGCCTCCTACGACAATCATAGTCGCCTTTATTGGCAAACATGGGTTGCTGAAGGTCTATTCTACCCCGGGACCTTCACGGGTCTAATGATTTAGGAATAGCTACGTGTATAGTAAATTAGTATAAAAAAGTAACTTCCTTTAAACGCATTTGTTTGTGTGTGTCTATGTGTCTGTGTGTCTGTCTATGTGCTGGATGGAAGTGTGTAGTGTAGAGATGTGAAGATTGGGGCTGTTCTTTAATTTTCCCAATTTTGGGTGTGTGGTTTTTTTATAGCTTGGAACATGTTTATTATACTGTATACTTGTTTTCGAAAAGAAGAATCCCTCACGCATGCAAACTCTAGCCAACGTCCGGTTCACGGGAGTGTAAATGGAAATCAAAATTATATTCAGTTCCTTTGGCTTTTCTTACCTCAAGTGTTAGAATAGTGGGTGTTTGGTTGTTGATTAACTCGGATGGGACTCAACCTAAGTGTGCTTTACTGATTAAGTAAAATCCCAAATATGACATGTGTTACATCTAAATATTTTCTAAATAATTAAGGGGTTGGGTAAACAATTACAATGCGTGGTACTTTGAGCTTTCTCTGTCTATACTCCAGTGATTACTCTCTGTCATCGTCCAATGTCTAAAACAACCATGACAAAAGCTAGGAGTCAGCATACTGAGACATTGAGAATTTATGTCATTTCGCAAATGAGCATTCGAAACCTTTGCACGGTTTACAAAAGCCATACAATGCTTTTTCTTCTTGAACCAAGATAGAAAATATCTTTAAAATACACAAGAGTTGAACACCGTTCTTAAAATGCCTAACGCCAACCTAGGCAACATGTTCAAAGATGAACAGCACGTAAAGCCATATGCACAAATGTGAAGATAAAAACATTTCAGCATATTCCAGCTTAAGCGACTTAGCACTGATGTACCGTGGCACCGTTCTTGAAAGAAAGGTCATAAATACGATACAGGGAATACATAAGTTCCTGGAATATGTGTAATCAATGAGATTTCAAGAACTACATATTTACCCTGAAACAGTCATCATATTTGAGATTTCCTGACGAATGTTGCTGACCTTTGAATCCGGATGTTAATAGTGAATTATTCCAACAGAAATGAATCGGCTAACGTACGCGGAATATTCTTACATTTGAATTGGAAAAACGGGTGAGAGCGACATCTATCGATGGGCTATGGCGGTTTTCATTGTTTTGGTTGAAGTTTTGGATTAACGCAGCAATTATCTAAATGGACAGCGTTATGTAACTCATCGAGCCTGGACCAAACAAATAGCTGACAGTATGACTATCGATGTACTCAGTCTCAAGTTAGTGAGTCTGACCACCTTGTCCAGTTAGACAAGCATATTTGCTAAAGATCAGTTCACACACGGATTTTCATTTCTTCTCTTTACATCTCAAACGTACATATAACTCCTTTCAAAAGTTAGGAATCACTTAAAAGGCTCAGTATGTGTTATGTGCAAATGTGGAGACTGAGTGGAAATCTTATGCAGAATTGCACGAGGATCTTCCATCAAATTGCTGACGAGCATGTGCAAATATCGTGCACGTGAACAGGTGCGTTTTGGGGTAAAGTTTAAACAGTCCCTGTAAGCAGTATAACTATGTAGCAAAATTTAGTTTAGAACGGCTGCCTGAAGTAAGAGGCTATAGTTAAACTAGTGAGTCTAAACTTTTGAGGGAAGTATTTCCTTTCCATTGATAACAAGCCTTCTCAAAATTAGAATCATGTTATTTTATCACCTTCTAAAATCCAGTTCATTGTTATTAATCTAGAATTCTAAACGGACCAGTTATAATCTGCACATTTTAAACATGATATGTTGTCACTGATGATATTCAGACACTCTCGATATGCGTTACATGGGTGTAGAATCAATAACTATCAATAAAGGCCATTATCATGCGTTGATTACTTTTTTCGATGTTGTTTGGCGAAATAGTACGGGGATGTAGAAAAAATACTTTCTCATTATCTCTATTAAAATATGAAGTCCGTGTCTAGTGTCCTCTGTCGTGATATTGCTGGGAATATTGCTAAAAGCAGTGTAAAATCCAACCTTCCACTCCCATATTTACACGAGGTATCAGTCAAGTCACAACATACGTCATGCAAACCGCCCACACTCCCCAAATACCCTCACCCAAAGATACATGCAGGGTCAGTCGAATTTATAGGTGTCCGCCGTCTAAAATAGTGTGTGTGTGAGTGTGTGTGTGTGTGTGTGTGTGTGTGTGTGTGAGAGAGAGAGAGAGAGAGAGAGAGAGAGAGAGAGAGTAAAATCATTATTATTAAATATATGTCCAGAGAAGTCATTTTGCCAGTTGATCCGAATGGTCATTTTGTGGTGATATAAGGTAACTCGTATTTGAAAACTAACCGATTTCATAATGCACCTTTACCTAAAGACTGTTGAGCTTATTTGAGCTCAGGATTCATTGCACCGCTGAATATTCAAATGTGTACTTAAATGTGTACCTAAGTATTTGTTTTGGGAAAACGCCACAATGTATTTGGGCGAGCCCAAATACATTACTACAATACGTATGTATCATTTAGAACATAGATCGCAAAAGATTTTTGTGGCTGCAATAAATGATGAGACAGCTGGGTCCCATAAAGGTCAGATTATACAAGCTTGGAGTGCAATGTGGTTAGGTTTCATCCATAGGAGTGCTATACAATCAAATCATCAATTGATCATGGATATTTCACATTTGAAAATCTTATCCATCAGAAATGCTTGTTTACACATGCATGTACCATTTGTGTTATCTCGCATTAACGATTGTCATACGAGATTCGGTAATACTCTTGTACGTCAAACGCGTGATGTATTTGAGGTAATGCGAGATTGGGCATTAATAAGCAATGAAAGTCTCCTGCAATAAACACCCCTCTGAGATGCCCAGACAGCCTCTTTCCAAGTCGAGTCTGTTTATTCTGCTAACTCTATGATATCGCTGGTTTTAGTACTAACGCATACTGACCACGTTAAGCCAAATTCCGGATCAAGTTGTTCATATGTCACAACAGAGGACTTAGCTGACTGTGTTGAGAAGATTAACCTGTGATTACCACAACCAAAATATATGTGACACATGGAGACGCAAATGGAAAATCATAGTGCTGTCGGTTTGCCTTGTTATGTGTGATATCCATCTGCAGGGAACTGTGTTCAATATGGATACCTTGTAATGTTGGTGACTCGAGAAGATCTGGGTTAGACTTGATGTTCAGCAACCAAGCCTGTCGGAAGAGGCGACTAACGGGATCAGATGGTCAGACCTGTTAATTTGGTTGACACATGTCATCGGTTCCCAATTGCGCTGATCGATGCTCATACTGTTAATGACTGGATTGTCTGGTCTAGACCCGATTATTTACAGTACAGACCTCCGCCATATAGAGGTATATTCCATGTGGAATATTGCTGAGTGCGGCGTAAAACTAACCTCTTCCACTCGCTGATGTTGGTTGGGATCTTTTGAACCGTAACCGTAAATAAATTAACTTGCACTGACGGTTAATTATATGCTACTAAAAACAGACCAAAGAACATCAACACGGAGATGGCCACATGAGAGAAAGATTCACTGTTGTTATCTATATAGGTGGTGACAGAGTATTAATGTCTACCTGCCAACAGAGTTAGAGCAAAACTATTCAGGTTCTGTTATATGTTATCTTTGAAAGAGCTAATTTTTTCAAAACATCGTTTCTGTGGGTAGTTGAGGAGGACATTCAAACAAACAGATGATCAAATGGCAAGTACGCTTGGCGGTGACTCAAATCTTCACTCAGGAACTACCAAGGTGTCGTGAGAGGCGACCAAGGCAACTACTTCGCCAAGAAAGGTGACTTTCACAGCCTAATTCCAGGATGTACGCTTGTCCCGCCCTAGTCGAGGAAGACAACATTTTGTGTGGAGTGTGAAGGTTTGAAATCCTGGTGCGTCCTGGGGCAGTTGGCTGTGCTATTCTTGGAAACTTCCGAACAGTCAATAGGCTTGGATTAGTTGAAAGGCAACTGCCAGGAAAGAATCAAAGGTCAAAGGTCAAAGGTCACCCGATGGCGATCCTTGTAAAGTAGGAGAATGTCTTGGTCTATGATCAAAATAACAACCGATAAGACGTCGGTTTCAGAAGTATGAAATTGTATTAAAACACGCACTGCGGTTGGCGATATAGCGTTGATGAAACATATGTGTCAGTGTTCCAAAAAATAATAGTATTGTACATTCATTGCCAAAGTCTTTTTGTATGATATTATTTTTGATCGATTTGTATATAATTTTGGTTTGCTTTATTTCGTCATCTTCATTATCTTGTTTCCGTGTTGTTTTAGGGTGTAGGGTTTATTTCATCATCTTCATTACCTTGTTTCCTTGCTGTTTTAGGGTGTAGGGTTCTTGTGTAACTCCGTACATCAGTATTCAGGCTAACTAACGGTATCCTGTACTCTATTTCCTGACAGACAAGCTGCTTTACGAATTTTCATGCTTCGTCATGACGCAATGTCTTCCAATTAAATCAGTTAAGTAATCTAAGGAGCTGATAGTATTCATTCGCATCCTACGGACTATTAGCGATAGAATGTTGGGGATCTGTTCTTCTGCAGGATATATCTTACTATTCATTTGACATTGGTCTTGCAGGAAACGATAATTCCCTATGATTCCTAGTGTGGTCTTCTACCTTCACCCGTTGGTGATCTACGGCCTGTTTTTATTTTATGTAGTGTTTAATATGTACGAGTAGTTAACGTATGGTCGTTTTACTGTTGTTTTTATTGTCATACTTTGACATACTTTTTATAATTTAACTGTATGTATTAAGAACGGATGACATGTTAAAGTCACAACATGACTGAAATACTGTCGACGTGACTTAAAATCGTAACTTACTCATCTGGCTAGCTATTCTATTAGTGACCTACGAACTTCTTAAGTCCTCACTTAACACATTGGCTACGATCAAATTTAAGAATTCTTTGGGCTATGAACGTTTCGAGAATAAGGGCCCTGATCCATTAGGACATCATCAAGTTAATGAACACATGACACTGTACCCAGCACCATCTCAGTGTGATGTAGAAGGTTTCTACCCATGTGATCATCGAACAGATGGTAAGATGAAACTGGATAGGCACACTAATGACGTACATAAACTAACAAAGTTGTCCCCATTTCGTGCTATTTGATTGGATAAATAGGTCACGCCACGCGGCCAGGTTGATCCGGAAGTATAGTTTAAGGCATAACAAACGCTAGTTTATACACGTTTTGCGTTCACAGTGTGACAGAATACATTCCTGTTCATAAATTCTGCTTTTGTACCCAGGGCTTGTTGTTGTAACAGGGTGATATGCCATGTCCACTAAACATCAGCTCAGAAGGGATGTGCAGTTGAAAAGGTGATGATCGTTATGTATGGAAGAACCAACTTAGGGACATAATTACCGTTCATAATTCATGACTTGGGGGTGATGATGATGAGAGTGGTCACCCATTTTGTTCTGGGGAGGTTGGGGATGGGGTGTTTTTCGTACACAAAAATATTAAAAAACGTATGCTTACACACATACATGACAGCTAGGGGGTCAGTTAATTTTATATATGACATGGATCGTGTCCACGTACTTTGTACTTTTGAGAGGCCATTCACATTTTACATACTTCACCATAGACATAGTCATAGCCCCCACCCCCAAGCCATGAATTATGTACAGTCGCTGAGTTAACGTGCCATCATCACGAAGTATTCAATATCCAAAATAGTTGTTGATGACCACGATGGCAGATGAATACTGTGGCAGTCCGTTTACAGCGGTTTCTCAAATCTGACGTTTTTCATCCTCAATATTTCCTCACAGAGTTCTCACTTTTCTATACAAGTTTATGAACTTCAGGTTAGAGCGCATACACTGGAATGCGAAACATTGTGCACAAGCAATTTTTGAGTCAGATTATACCGCAAGTTCTTCTTTGAACCGGATTGTGACTACAAAACATCACAAACATACACAAAAATAAAATATCACATATCATACCAATTTTACGACCTGTTAGGCTTTCGCTAGATAGACAGCATAAGAAGTTCAATCGTTGTCTGAAATTAACGAGAACATGTGTAGTATTATGTATATCTGCAACATTATAGTTAAGAACATACCAGTAGAGAGCAAGACGCCCTGGTGTTATCGATATCAATGTGTCGGGAGGAAATGCTTTTTGTGATTGAGAACATAAATAATTACTAATAACGTAATATTATTAATGATATATTTCCATTTTCGCCCACCATTTCGGCAGATGTTTCACATTCATCTGGTGCTGTCGTTTATGGGTTTGATATCCAATAATATGTTCTTATTATACATGTTCGAGATGTAATTCATAGGTTATAGCGATATTACACTGACGAAGGACTTTTTGCAGCAATTGCAGTATCCAGATCAGGGACAAGCGTAGTTTCGAAATGGAGGAGCGGTCATTTTGAGATCCAGAACAATCAATATGTCAGCATTCAGTCACAGTAGCGTACTATGTAAACGTCAGACCCACACAGTGTTCTTGAATAACACCTAACAGGTAAGTGTTATTCATTAAAGTAAAGGCGTCAAAACTTCAAAATACACTAGTCTTCGTGTCCCTTCTTCAACATGAACTGCCTTCAGAAATGCTAATGCATGTAACTTCGGCATTCGTCATAATTTCACGGCACGGCACGGCACGGCACGGCACGGCACGGCACGGCACGGCACGGCACGGCACGGCACGGCACGGCACGG
Organism: Haliotis asinina; assembly: GCF_037392515.1. Lineage (NCBI taxonomy): Eukaryota > Metazoa > Mollusca > Gastropoda > Lepetellida > Haliotidae > Haliotis > Haliotis asinina. The sequence goes on from NC_090280.1 coordinate 90,629,805, forward strand.
CACGGCACGGCACGGCACGGCACGGCACGGCACGGTACGGTACGGTATGGTATGGTATGGTTAACCAAGAACACTAGCTGGTAGCTGTTCAACAAAAGTTAAAGTCAAATTATTTCTTGGGAAGTTTCCAAGAACTTTCTTCTTTAGCTGCTCATTACAAGGCCGTTTACGAAATAGAGGCGTTATCCACAATCTAAACTTGTTCAGTGTTTTAGTTTCTTTGCTGATAAACGCAGCACTCGGACATTTTCTAGTAACCATGACTGGCGTTACATATTCGAACAATAAGCAAGATGTCGAAGAAATGTGCACCAGTAATTAGACACCCAAGACTTTTGTTTAGTTTGCTAAAGCCGTACTCAGCAGTTATCAGCCATATGGGGGCGGTCTATGAGTAAACGAGTCTGGACCAGATAGTCTTATGATTGACATTGTGAGTATCGATCATCGACTTGCATCCACCAAGCCCGACCACTCGACGTGTCAAGCATTGATGGCTGAAGACCATTTCGTCACGACTGGAGGCCCATTGAATATCTACAAGGATATATATATATTTATATAAACCTATAAACCTATTCTGACGTCATGGCATCGCACATATATAATGCCATGACGTCACAAGAACTCGAAAAAATGTTTGAATTCTAATTATGTACATTATTGTACCATAACGTCATGACTATGGCGTCAGTATCTAACGGCGTCTTTCATATACTTCACGCTTAGCATGTCCATGAACAATGCTCCAACTAATTACAGCACTGTTCCGACAGTGTGATAATCAGTTTGTAAATATATAATCATAAATATATATGAATGATTTTGACGTCGCCAAACACCTCGACATTCATACAATCATTACTGTTCAATACCATGAGCTCTGTATGTATATTCATGACCTTATTTGGATGTAGCGACCGACCCACGCTAGATCAACAAGGGACTGTTTGCCTATCAAATTCTTCCCGCGCCGTCCTTGCCGAAGATGCACGCTACACCCAAACCAACACGTTTTCGTTTGTACTGGTTTCTTGGTGGAACCATAATGCTCACAGCACTAAGGAGGCCCTTTCTCCAGCATATCGGTTTTCTGTAACTAGGGAATTTCTCAAATGTCAGCCTGCATACAATCAATATCCACATCACCCCAATCCATCTGTATTGCTCGAACAGCGTGTCAGCATTGCTTACACTTTTTATATGCACATGAGGTACATTTTAAGGATACAAAGGTTTTCGACTGAATATTTATACAATGTTCTGCATATGGTGTCACCATTGCATGCATATACACACAGAAGGTAAAGATTAACCTGATTATTTAAACAATATATTCTACAAATAGCGTTCCCGTTGCATATATAATTTTGATACACACAGAAGGTACATTGTAACGATACAAATTTTCTGAACTATGTATTTTACACAATATTTTGCATGCAGTCGGAACATTGCATGTATACTTTTTGATATACAAAAGAGGCACATGTCCCCCATACAAAAATTCTGGACTGAATGTTATTACAATATTCTGCATATAGTGTCAACATTGCATATATGCTTCTTAATATACAAAGGAGTTCTCGGTACACAGATTCTTGACTGAATATACATACAATATTCTGGATATAGTGGATTTAGTTGCATATATACTTTTGAATATGCAAATGCACATGTTCTCGGTACATGGAATCTGGACTAAATATATGTACAATATTCAACGTTGCATACACATTTTATATACACAGGAAGCACATTTTAACGACGCAAATGTTTTGGACTGAATATTGCATATAGTGTCAAGAATACATCTACTTGTTATTCCCAAATGAGGTACATTTTAGCAATGCAAAGGTTCTGAATATTTCTACAATGCTCTCTGCATATGGTTCTCTCGACTGGTCTATTATCATGATTATCTGAGTAATGACTCCTGAGCCTCGTCCGTTACACCCGGCCGTGCTCGCATCACAACTAGCCCTAACGTGGGACTATTTTAAGCTATCTGATGGAGTAAATATCTGTGCGAGGCTTAGCTGCGGTGCAGAGTCAGCCCTGTATGGCGTGCCTGTGAGGGGATGAGGAATCCAATATGTACAGCCAAATGAGGCTCTAGCACGCCGGTCGAGACCTTGGCACGGTGCCCACTCACGTCAGACTAGCAGTCGACATGACAGGAACAGGGCCATGGTGTGCTATACCTCATATATTATAACTCATCCTCCGTCTGAATTTTGCTGTTTGCACAGTACGGATGACAAATATATCGTGTCATGTTTTCTTTTATATTTTTAAGTTTCTGGTAGGAAAAGGGGCGACTTAAATATACATGTCGCATTTTTCCAGTGGGGGTCTAAACTATGTTTAGGTCCACTTAACATCATAAAGATCTACATGGTAACTCAAAGCTTTCAATTACATCTTATGGATATACGTTACGTCTTGTGTATTTATCTACATCTTAACTGTCTAATTTACATCATACGTATCTAAGGTCTAAGTTAGATCTTTAAGATCTAATTCCATCTTTACTGCCCAGATGACAGAGTAATAAAAGGCTCCACGTTACATCTTAACGGCTTTAGTTATATCTGTCAAAAAATGTTTCACCGAAATGGTATAAGAAATTAATGTTTATTCATAACTTGCATAAATGTACATATACTTAAAGGGATATATTGACTTGTGGGTTAAACGTGCTTTACATAAATCAAGAATAATATCTCAGGATGTCTCTGCACTAGTTCTATTTCAATTTTTCGATTTCGATTTTTAATTGACGTCGTCGAAACTAGACGTTGATAGATGCTGAAATAAGGGTTTGAGTTTTGAGGGTTGGAATAATTTTGTTGAAGTAACACTAACATTGATCGATAATATGTGTAGAAGTAAAATCCCTTATTCCTTGGCTCATTATTTAAGCGCTTTTAAACAATTATGGCTGCATGTAAGTGTTAAGCAGGATCACGGCCTAGGGCGGTAGGGATGATGTCCTGCGTTAGGCAACAAACAAATAAATAATTTTTATAAAATGTGTTTGTAAGTGTATGGGCTTACTGGCAGAGCAGGAATGTTCACCCGATATGTCGTCATCAACTTGCAACGATCCGTGCATACCATTTAAATAATATTTTACCTCTATGAATATTAAAATATCTAATGATACGCCGTCTGGATTCTGGTTTGGCTTTTAATGGAGATTGACGTTTCGCGGGCGTTGGAATTCATTGGGTTGTCGGTGACTGTTGTATTTTTAATTTGATTGGCATGTAGAAGTTGGGAGGTGAGTGAGTTTTAGTTCTACGGTACTTTTATAGCAATATTCCAGCAATATCCCTGCGGGGACACCAGAAATGGGTTTCACATATTGCATCCATGTGGTGAATGAAACAAACCAGAGTCTTCTCATGACGTGCGAATGTTTTAACCACATGGCTACCTCACCGTTACTGAAGATGGGATCGACATAGTCTGTCCCACAGTCCTGATCCATATTATTTCCCTATAGCCTAGCCCTACCTGAAGAGCCAAGGCTCTTCATAAAGCAAGATTTTACCAGGTTCTGAATTTCAGGTTGGCCTTGGGCTCCTTTTCAATTTAAATAAGTTTGTTTCTAACAATCAAATTTATATAATATTAATATATTACACTCAGCATTTGTGTGGGAGGGACAATAAAATCGTGGTACTAGTGATAGACAGCTTCCAAATAATAGTGTGATGAAACGTTTATTAGATGTACGTAGGTCTGTCCTGTACTTGCTCGACGGCACTAAAAAGTACCATGCCTTCTTGTGGTATCTTCGCATATTTCATTTTTGTTGCCGTGTTTGTTTGTTTTATAAAGCCACACGGTTCAGTCCAGTGATCAACACCATTAGCATCGATCTACACAAATGGCATACGATGACGTATGTCAACCAAGTCAGCCAGCCTGGCCACACGATCCTTTTAATCGCCTCTTACAAATGCCACTGCTTGAGAAAACATAAGATATGCGAACAGTAGTTGAGAACGGACACCTGACAGTACAGGCCAATAAAATAGAAGGTTCTATAGATGTTCTTAAGGAGTCGAGGCTATATACGTAAATGATTTCTCGTTATATAGAATATTTCAATAGGGATGTTGTTGATTGTGTCGCATGAGGTGTTGTAAATGGCACGTTCAAGGTTATTGGGCGTATACAGCGGTGTGATGGTCGTGTGTTGGTTTGTTTACTTTTTAGCTCGTCTGGATTTCTTCCGGATTTATTGCATCAGACTGCAGCCATACTGTACTTCAGTGTAATAAACAAACCCGCAAAATATTTCTTCTACCACGGTACGAAAGAAACCCTGTCGCAGCATCAGGACATTTCAGGTGCTTTTCACCTTTGATTGTTCTTTTGTTGCTTAGCGCCACACACAGCACTATTCCAGCTATATGGTGGAAGTCTGTAAATAATCAAGTGTGGACCAGGCAATCCAGTGATCAACATCATTACCATCGAACTACGCAGCTGGGTAACTTTGTCTTGTGTCAGTCAAGTCAGCGAGCCTAACTGCCGATCCTGTCAGTCTCCTGTTCCAAGTAGTGGTTTCATAAAGACTACCTCTAACCTGGATCTTCATGGGCGTTTTACCCTTATCATAATTGAGTGATTAAAGGTGTTTCTCTGCAATATTACTTCAGGTCAAAATGGGGAGACATATGGAAGTGACTCGAGCGTCGGATGCGACCATAGTTTACTAAGCGGTGGAGTAGCCCTTTGGTTCTAGCATGCACACCCGGGCACGTTCCCCCACAAAGGTACACCAGGCAAAGCCCCATTCCCTTGTCCAAAAGGTCGAAATTTCCAAAAAGCGGTAAAGTTTTACTTACAAACATATACATACCATTTGGCCCCTCCTGTTCTTTCCACCACGGTTAATTGCACCCTTTGACACTGGTATGTTTCCCTTTGCTGCAGGGGCGTTTGGGTAGCCGAGTGGTTAATGAGTTCGCTAGTTTACGATGAAAACCCGTGTTCGATTCCCCACATGGGTACAATGTTTGAAGCACTTTTCTCTTCTCTCTCTCTCTCTCGCTCTCTCTCTCGCACCGCTGTGATATTGCTGGATTACGGATAAAAGATTGTGGGTTAAAACTAATGTTTTCCTATACAGCCGTGATACTGCTGGAATATTGCAAAAGGTGACGTTAGACTAAACTCACCACTTCCTTTGTTACAATCGCGAAAGTGCCGTACCTGCGAGGGATGTTTGCACCTTCATATTTTCCACTGCAAGTTTTATTCAAAAGAGGAAAATGGCAATGTCGCTTACACACTAGGAAAAGCATTAAATGTCCTCTCTTCTTTCAAATGAAGCCAGTATGAACATATGTTATTCACATCAATACTCTTCGGTTTTCAAACACAAACCAAAGAGGTAGTACACATTCTCTGCGTTTGAATGTAAACATTATTCTTAAAATACACCTTTTCAAATATCTGTCAGTGAATTTACTGATTAGGAATGTTTTGAAAGGAAATATTGTCTGCCATACGATATTTCCAATAATTCTATAATGTGCATGCAATATTTAGGATTAAGGGAATGAGATTCATCGTTAAAATATTCAATACATGACCAAGCAATATATCGACAACCCTTGATCGTTTTCAGTGTTTACACTGTGACAATAGATAGGATTTTAACGCGTCCTTGTTGGCATTGAATATATTGAAATAGCAGCCACTGTTTCAGCTCGCTTTTACATAGGGAACTGAACAGAAGTGCAGAAATACAAATTCATGGACAGAACATACAAAACTTTATCTATCTTTCTATCTATCTCTGTTTGTATGTATGTATGTGTGTGTTTATGTGTGTATCTGTGTGTTGTTTAGATATGAACATATGACATATGATATAACATAAACGTACTACCAACAGGGATAATACAATTTTCGCTGAGTTCTCTATACCACAGAATGATCATCAGATTTCATAAGTTCATTAGTTTTAACTTTCCACGCTAGTTTTAATCCCATTTTGTGATATTCTAATTGTTTTACTGTCCTTCGTTGACAGGTTTTTGTACTATACATATATTTCATTTCAGTATTAAATGTTCCCGTCACGATATGGCTGAGGCATTGCCGATGTGACGTTAAATGTTAACTCACTCACTCACTCACTCACTCACTCACTCACTCACAGCGATTCACTCACAGCGATTCAACACAAGACCAACTGCCATACATTAACATTAACGCACGACTATCCTATCCTATATCTAAGCCCAGAGCTTCAACTTTCAGCCAACTGCATACGCACCAATCGGTTCGTGCTCAAACGAAAATTTCGGCTTAAGGAAATTCTAATCCGACAACTGAACACGAAATGTTTCACTGGATCAGATGGGAAATGGACACAGTCAGCTCACATTTCGACATCCTCAATTTGTTTCACATTTTCAGTGCAGTACTCATAAATAAACTCATAAATTCATCAGGTCGTCATCAAGACTCTTTTGTTACTTTTTCATAAGGGCAAGGCGAGCAAACAGTAATCACGCCGTCTCTTAGGAGTCAAAGACAAGTTGTCCGTGCTGTTACAAGCCTGGGATACACTAGGCGATACACGGCTTGAAACGCACCCTAATGACACGACTAAAGAAAAAATATTTCAAAGATAACGTTCTTTTATGAATATATATTTTGTCATCAGTTATCACACACAAAAAATACATCTGTATAAGAATTTAAAATTTATCACTACGTGTGCCAAAAAGTCCACGCATGTCGGACAAAAATAAAAATGGCGTGATGCCCGAACGCAAACGAGATAAGAGTGCTGGCGTCACTAAGCATCATCGCAATCCATGATCAAAAATAAAGTTGCTTCTAAACCAGTTCTAACTACCTGTTGACATACTGACACGCCTTTGTATACTCGAGGGCAATTACTTTCCATCAACTTACTCTCTCCCTTTCTTTGCAAGCATCAGGGTAGAACCTCTGCCTCAAGAGTCCCAATCATACGATGACTGAGCAGCCCACACAAACAAATCTAAATAGTTAGTTTGTACCTTGGCATGCTTAGGAAAAAGCAACCTTGTTACAGTGCTCAGTTTTTTTAGTGATATTGAATCACAACTATCTAAATAATTTAAACAATTCGTGTTCATCCCTCTTTCACGGGATGGGTTTCCTATTTCCCAGTGCCTAGTGTCCTCTGTATTTCATTCTTAAACACGTGCTTACAACACGGTATGAATCCCACGATGAAGTAACAGCTTAGCATAGAATGGCCATACCTAACGTTTTGCGTTTGTTAATCATTATTGTGTTGAAATTGTTGAGCTCATTAGGTGATTTGTACCAAATATTCTTAACCCAGAAACAGAGAATCAGGTCACTCAGCTATTGCATTATTATTGGGCAGATTTGGTTCAGCAGGTACCACTTGGTGGACTGCCAGAAACGGCCTTATTTGCAAATTATCACGTCTTGTTCCTCTAGGTAATGATGATTGATTTGGTAAACGGAACTCACTCATAAAACTTCGTTCTTGGGAACGTTTAGATGAATATATTTATGAAATCGGATGGGTTTGCTGTTAATGGGGTTTTCGTTTGTTTGTTCAAAATCGATTGGACTTAGACCCGGGTAAGAATTGGTCTGCATCTTGTCGTAAACGGCGACTAAGAAGATCGCATTGTCAGGTTCGCTTACTACACAAATAGATGCACTTCGGATTGTCCAGATTCGATAATTTACAGAACATACGGCTGGAACATTGCATAGAGATAAAAAGGAAACAGGGGAGTTAGAGTTTTCATTTTCAGGAACCTGAAGGAGATTTCCAGACTGAGAAGATTTTAGAGACTTTACCCTATCTTAACAACGTTAAACTGTCATGACGGAAGGGAGACGCATAGGCAGTTTCAGTGAATATATACTAGGTAATTGAGGAATCGCATATGTGATGCCAAAAATAGTATAAGTACAAGCCATATCATTTATGCCTTTTGTTCTAAAACTAAGACAAACATGTTTAATGCTCCTATCGGCCGAAGGGCATATGGATGATGTTCTGATCTGTGTCATATTGCTCATCAGCCATTTTGGTTCAAGGACAAACTCAGGCGTACTATATTGGTGTTAGGTTGTCAGCGAGATGTTAGTTCAGATACACCACGCTTGCACATAAAACGTGATCAAGAACAAGTATTTCTTATGTATACCTCCCTTGATGGCTTACTTCAATCACTTGTACATTTGTACAGTATTTTATCTACACAGTATATATATTATCAAGGTATATCTACCACCCTGCTAGGCGTTACTAAATGAAAGACAAACGTATGCACTTTGTATCTGCCAGACTTTCTGGTGTTACTCTGAGGTCAAATGTACGGTATATCTTACAGCTTTGCTGGTGTCACGTTACCACGGTCTGATCAATAGTATTTGTTGCAGACATGTAGGCGTCGCTTTATCAAGATCAGATGTACAGTATATCTTACATATTTGCAGGTATCATTTTTGCAAGGTCGAATGAGAGGTATCTCTCCCGGAGTTGCTGGTCGTACCTCCTCAAGGTCAGTTGTTAATCATAGCTTAAAACCTTGCAGGTGTCACGTCTTCAAAGTCAAATGTACAATACATCTAACAGATTTGACGTTGCCACTCATCATGGAGTAACGCACGGCATCTCTTTCAGACCTTCGCCTGTCCTTTCTTCATTGTAAAATGATAAAAATATCTTATAGCCATGTGAGTGTCACTCAAAATCAAATGTACACTATATATTAAAATTTTGCAGGTATTACTTCCTCGAGTTCACATGAGTACTTCCTCCCCTCCCTTCTTCGTACCTCATCAAGGTGAAGTAAGGGGAGGAAGTACTCTTCAATATCAAATACACAATACAGTTTACAACCTTGCAGGTGTCACCTCATCATGGGCAAATATACGGTTTCTCTTACAGCCATTCAGATGTCAGGAATTTAATGTCATATCTACAGTATATCTTACAGTCTTGCTGCTGCACCTCAGGTTAAATGCCCTGCGTATATAGATACAAAATGAGCCCAGATATTTCTCCTTGTCAAAACTCATTTCGCCAGTCAAAGGCTCTTCAGGTGTGTTATGCACACTGTATATTATATCCCAGTGTGATCCTACTGAATACAGTTCAGTACATCCGAGGAGCTGGTCATGTTGTGCGATACATTTCGACAAGAACAGTTATCTAGACTCATCTTTTAGATATTTATTGCTTATTCTCCAGTAGAATCACTTATCCATTTTTATATACTGTCTCACTATTTTGTGTAATTCTTTACATAAAAACAATAGTACACTGCTAAACTTTACACATACAGGCGTGCTTATGTGTAACTAATGTTCAGCAGTGGACAGACAAACACGCACGCACGCATGCACACACACATAAATACATACATACATTCAATAGACCTTGGGGTTTCCTGCACAAAAAACGATTATCCATAAATTGCATGTGACCTAGATTACAATCACATTGCACATGTCGTATATACGTACACCTGGATTCAATCGATAGTTACGTGTGCTGCTCGAGCAGTATTTCTTATGATCCTGCTGGGGCATCGACCGCTATTCAGCATTCGTACATATATACTCCTATATATAATATATACATTAGACATGTACATTAGACTCAGTATTATCCGGAAATATCCATGCAACTGCATCTCTAAATATGCAGATTCTTGAATTCACCTACAGCTTGCAAAAGCCCTTATGTAACTACACTTGTGTATGATTATCATTTGTTTTTGTGAGGGAGAGGTTTTCACATACGTTTACAGCTTGTTCAGCAATCCCTATTCAATCTCATTTGAATAAAAATATGTTCAAACCATATACTCCACTCAAAAAAAAAATAGCAACAAGTATTTTCAGTGTAATATCTATATCATTCTCGATAGCGATTTTTGCCGGCATGCTACACAAAGATAAACAGTCAGAGAATTATAACCTCAGCGTGATTGATCTGAAAACATAGATAATGTCACCCACACAAAGCTACCCTCAGAAACAAGAAGTAAAATGTGTGTCCTCAACGTGCTCCACATTTCAGTGATCGGTTGGAACATATCAGTAAAACACCTGCCATCATCCCTCCTTATGGATGATAATGCCAGCAAAAAAGTTGTTGATGACGTTGTTCAGATCAACAACGTCACACAGGGGTAGTAAGTTCGACCTTGGGTCGAGATGAAAATCCATTGATGTTTGATTTTGTGACAACACTTGTTTTAAGGCGTTCTACAAAATTTGAATTGACACTGGCAATCTACAAAATGTGAAATGTGTTCACTCCAGAAACGAAACATGGCCTGTGTGCAATGACTTTGACTTTTTGCTTACTGGTGAGTTATTAAAATTCTTACATACACTTGCATGCTATTAGAATTGTGTGGCATTAGTTGTGGCAAAGGCACAATTAGACTACAAGATTCTTCCTACCTTATGTACATTGTGAACAAGAGGAAAAGGGAGAATGGATCTCGTGGAGATGTATCCAGAAAGACTGAAGATCAAGAGTCTCAACAAAGAACGATATCATTTCGAAAATACCTAGTTAATACATATTGTTACAATGGGCATTTTAATGTAGAATTTGTGCGTGTATCAAAATACAATCATCGTTTATATTTTTCAGGTGAAAGAATCTTCTCAACGACTGAAGTTCATAGCGACCACCATCTTGAAGCCTATGCAATCTCTCTTGATTTAAACATATTTATTTCCAACGAAAGGTAAACAAGCATAAGCTCATAGATTTTTCAATAAAAGTAGGAGAACTTGAACTTTGAAGTCTGGTAGAAAGAAAACCACCAGTTGAGGAACGTTACAATGACATTCATCTTGTGTATGCAGCATCATTTCAAGTAATCACCGCGCGCAAACACGATGCATGGGAAGCACGTGCACAACGTGAGAGCCTCCAACACCTGCATGGGGTGTCATTATGAATCTTGACGTTTACAGGTAGGTTGATAAATCACTGTAGACCATTTTTTTCCGATAATATTCTTGCATCTGTGCTTGGTCAGGGTTTTCAGGGTCAAATCAGACACTACTGACTGAACATTGCAAACCTGAAAATTTTATGTCATACTCCAATCACTTAACAAGGGGGATAACTGAACGAACGGTTTTGCTTCGTGGTGATGCATTCTCAAAACATCCACATTGTATCAACGTTGATTCAATCCCACATATCTCCCAATTTCGACAACAGTACATTGAAAGTACATGTCCCATACATTTTTTTGAAGAGTATATAAATATAGCTCCGGGATTCAATGTAAGGGTGAGTAAACTCATGATGAATGTACAATATGAATGATACAAAATGTTGCAAAAACGAGAACTAATGCCAATCATTTTTTTTTAAAAATATAAGTGTGCCTTCATCAAATAGTTGTCAATCCTCAGAGACGAAGCCTGGACAGACGAGAGCAGAGCTGGAGTCCATGCCAACCTGCCACAGTGTCAAGAACCAGACATTCCATCTTACCAGCTTTGCCTTCACGAAGACATACCATCACGTTTCGGGACGAATGCCAGAAGTCTCATTCTTGCGAGCAGTTTCTGCTGATCGATGACGGTGATGATGACAAAATGACCCAACCAGATCTAACCTGAAATATATTTGTACATCTGACGTGCTGTGTGAATATGAAGCATTCATTGTAGCACCCACACGGCTTCTACAACTTTACACGACCCATGCCAAGGTATCCAGCCAGATGTTTCTTATGGTGTTCCTCTTGCTGCCAATCAAACGAGAGAGACTTAAACCAGGGCTTTCCATCTCATGAAGGAGACAGCGGGAAACCCAGACACAATACACGTCAGTATTATGACGTTACGTTTTCATTCCAATTTTACAACTTTATTTTTTACAATTTTATTGGTTTTTGTTCTCGTCCTGCTCTCAACAAATCTATTTATTAAATGTTATCGCTTTCCTTCCTTAAAATGAAAAACTTACAAGCAACATTATTTTGTTTATTGCGTTGGGCTCTCTTAGGTGGGTGTGGTTTTTTCGTAGGGTGTTGTATTGTGTGTTCACCCTCAAAGAGAATATTATGACGAGTAAATCCCGCATAACAGTTGTATTTAACCTCGTATAGGGGTCGTTCGTGTCTATTTGTCTGTTTCAGATTCAGAGTAACAGTTATAGAAATGTCGTTTATTGGCTTGATCAAAGTGCAGTGCCAAGTCTATTTATTACATGGACCGTGTTATGACATGTTAATCTGCTTCCACACTTCAACAATTGGGTATTAATTTAACAGCGAGTCTTCAGCTCTGAAGTATTTTATATTGGCTTTCAAGAGCGTCACCTTCTCCGAAATGATCAAACGTCCCACGTGTAAACTGAGCCTGCAAAACGATGTTAGCCACAAAGCATCCGAGCGGATTTAGTGACAAATACCAAAGGCCTAAAATGTCCTTAACTACTCCTATTGTGAAAGAAATGGGTTCTGAAGTTTACACCTGCGAGAACATGTCAAGTTAGGTTGACCACTAAGTCACTGAAGACGTAAGTAAAAGAGTCAGTATGTTCAAGTTACCCTAAACTTCGTGAGGCATAAAATCATATGTTTGTTTTTTCTTGAGGTCTGATTTCGAGGTTACCGTGGTAATTTTTGGCTGTTCAAGGATCAAGTTTACAAAGCTTGCAGCATCTCTTTTGGAGCCTATTCTTATCCATATAAACATCACCTCGTTAATATTTTGTTCGGTGTAATCAGATATTCAATAGGGCTGGTATATTTAGGATCTATCAAATCACTTTTCTTCAAGTGAAGTATGTACGACCAATGCAGAGGGCCGTATGCAAGATACACAGTAAAATAATATTGTTTGGAAGCAATGTACATATTCATTGCAGTCCACTAACACAGCTTCTTCCAAATCTTTTCAGTTCATTGTGGATCTTTTACTGTTGGCTGCATTTCGACACTTGTAGTATTGGGGGGCGACAAACACACAATTATTGATGTCAGGCAAAGAAACTCTGCATACAGAAAACATCTCACATATTTTATCTAGTTTCTATGGATATGACTGCTTAAATTGTTTAGTTTCTCAAGGGGCAGGACGGATGGTAAGAGTTCCCATTGGAATCAGACGAGAACTCAACATCTTCGGTTTCTTTTAGTGAGCCCATGACTACACTAAATGTATCTGTCAAATAGGGAAAAGCAATGCGAATACTTCTTGGAATCTTAGAATACTTCTATGGGCAAGAACCGACTAGTTGATATGCGAACCAAGTCAAACCACAATTTCACTTTTAAGGTAGTGTTTTGATAACACCCCATGTTAACATACCCTGCCACCTCTCACGCATCTAGCTTGAGACTGACGCTTTTCTATGCAATGTCACGCTCTCAAGACCGAGATTAGTAATCTCACGCATAATCTACCAAAGGGACTTTCAAAAAATGTTCCGACTTGCAAAAATTATTTAGACTGCTTCACTGGTAATAGACTGGTTCACTGTCTTGCGCAATGGCGATCTAGGGTAGAAAGTTAGTCTAATTTCCCCTCAAATACAGTGAACACATATGCTCGCCACCGGGCACCGCCGTGGGCCTACGGCCCATGGACTCCGACTTCTCAAGCATTTCAAATATTTTGGGTTGGAAGCTATGCATTTAACTATTTAACACGTGAGTGAACTGTGTTTCTCTAGACAACTGTAAACGTTCGTCATTACTTATGCTCATGAGTATATACACATCCAATTTCATCTGTAGCTGCATTATTAACCAACGGATATACTGAGTTGATCAAGCTAGAGGGCTGACATGTACATTTCACGTTCATTATTTCTATATCTGCACTATACCGTGATTCAATAACAGGTAGTGTTAGGGTGCACACAAAGCTTATGCACTGAGCAAGGCTTGTTCGGGTTATATTGGGTTTATAGTCCATATATAGTGCATACGATACCTGTACTGACAATGAGTTTAAATTTAACAGTAGTTGTATAACACAGTTGACATGTACAACTGTGTGGTTGAAACAGGATATCCCAACTGCACTGTCACGTTGTACTGCACCCAGTTAGCCTTGCTGTCTGCTAGTGCACTGAAAACCCCGAGATTCATCATAAACGGATTGGTGCTCGTTGAGTCAACCACAAACCAAAGTGATTTGTTCCAGACATTAAAACCAACCCCCATTGTGTCGTGCAAAATGTATTTTCCAAACATTTTTCCTCACATGTTACAATGGATCTCCGCATCGATCATCTAATTGTGTGGTTTGTTCAAAGGCCACAGTTAAAATAGCACTGCTGTACGGGGTGAAGAAAACTATACTTTTACTTTTAGGCACATTTTGTGAATGGTGGGTGCGTTTAAGATGTCAAGGCAGAATAAGACCCTTTAATGCAAGTGAGCTTGTTTTTACTCCGCCTTTAGCAGTATTCCAGCAATTTCACGGTGGGGGGCACCGGAAATGGGCTTCACACATTGCACCCATGTGGAGAATTGAACCCGGGTTTTCCGGTGATGAAAGCTTCAACGATTAGACTACCCCACCGCCCTTTTTAAAACAAGAGTGAGTGAGTGAGTGAGTTAATATTTAACGTCACATCGGCAATATTTCAGCCATATCGTGACGTGAACATTCAACAATGAAAAGGACCATGTGTACATTATAAAACCTGTCAACGAAGGACTTTTGAAACAAGAATGTGGAGACACCCGACTAATGATTTCCAAGGATTATTTTGTGAAAGTGGCTGATTATGCGTCCTAAGTTTCGTTAATTCGGGGTATTCTTTAAAACTGGCGTACCTATATGTATACTCATGGAAACGAATAAGGGAACACCTGAAAGTACAAGTGTTTCTTTATTCTTTTTCCACAGTGCAATACAAACCTTGTGAAGAAACCTGGAAAAGAATAAAGAAACACATTATTTTTTTCAGTGAGTACATATACCATTTCGAAAAGTAGGAGATATTCCATTCTGCGAGCAAATCACTAGCCAAAGCCCATGCATATGAGAAAACGTAATATATTTTCATATAAATGAAACATTTCCAAAGGAATGGAATACATTGTCACATTTTCACTTAATTTCTCATCACCATCACCATCCTCATCTGTTTCCTCCTTGGCATCAACATTTGCAGAACATAGGGGGTATTGTAAATCCAATATCCCGTATGTGTTTAATGGTATATATGTTTTCGACAAAAACCATACAGTTGTTGAATGATGTAGCAGCAGTCAAGTGACGTCAGCGTGAGACAATCTAATCTTGGCTTAGTGGTTAATGTACGCCGTCGGATACCACCCATAATCACTCGCTTGACTACACGACCCCAGCTTTATGTACTTTGGACTTATTTCGACCCGGCACCACCACTGTGTAGCAATCTCAATATCTACATACATGACTTGATAATCACATTCTGTCATCCTTGGAAACACAGGACTTATTTCGACCCGGCACCACCACTGTGTAGCAATCTCAATATTTAGTGTATGTTAGGCACTACATACATGACTTGATAATCACATTCTGTCATCCTTGGAAACACAGGACTTATTTCGACCCGGCACCACCACTGTGTAGCAATCTCAATATTTAGTGTATGTTAGGCACTACATACATGACTTGATAATCACATTCTGTCATCCTTGGAAACACAGGACTTATTTCGACCCGGCACCACCACTGTGTAGCAATCTCAATATCTACATACATGACTTGATAATCACATTCTGTCATCCTTGGAAACACAGGACTTATTTCGACCCGGCACCACCACTGTGTAGCAATCTCAATATTTAGTGTATGTTAGGCACTACATACATGACTTGATAATCACATTCTGTCATCCTTGGAAACACAGGACTTATTTCGACCCGGCACCACCACTGTGTAGCAATCTCAATATTTAGTGTATGTTAGGCACTACATACATGACTTGATAATCACATTCTGTCATCCTTGGAAACACAGGACTTATTTCGACCCGGCACCACCACTGTGTAGCAATCTCAATATTTAGTGTATGTTAGGCACTACATACATGACTTGATAATCACATTCTGTCATCCTTGGAAACACAGTAATTTATATTACCGGAAAATATAAAGCAACACCGAAACGTGGATGTAAAACGTGAACCAAAGTATAAACATAAATAGTTCAACGGTTTCAATATATCAAAGTGAACTCAATCGATTCTCAAGGGATAAATAGGTAAACCTCTAAATTCATCGAGGATTAAATTTTATGATTAAATGTACATTTTTACAGCGATTTCAATTCGTTTCTATTTGTGAACACAATGACATTTCATGTTTCAGTCGTTCCACAGTTGATGTTTACTTTAAATATATGCTGCGAAATGTTTTGGAGAGAATTTGTGCGGCCTTAATTGACCTCTGACATTCTTCGGTGAAAGAGGATATGAATCTGTTTTGCTCTCAGTTTTCGCATATTTATCAGTTAGTTTCTACAAAGAATTCAGAGAATGTCATGGAACTCTTGCCAAACTGTTTTTGGATCCGGATTGTACAGCTGAAGGCGTCCGGAAAACATACTAGTGTGCACATGTGGAGGACGGCATGTGTCTATCTCAACTTCTAAGAAGCTTCAGTGAAAGATCAAAGGAGCCGACAGTACTTTTCAGATGATAATGAACACTTTTTGCATTATTTCACACTGCATTAACGTCTCGTCTGACAACTGGTTATCGAATGTATCCTTGGTAACCGACGTCTTGTGCAGCCTCCTACAGTAAACACCGTTTCTTGGTTTGCATTTGCGTCATTCGGTTATCATTACCGTTGGAAACATTTCGTTTACATCTTTGTGGATATAATGTCTCATCTCAGTTCGACTCACTGTTCGAGCATTTAGATTATACCTCCAGGGAGAAATTAAATGTCCAAGAACGCTAGGAATATTTGGAGAAGTACGGAATAAGAACTACGGGTCACAGAGAAGACGTTCTCATAGCTTTAGTCAGTGCAGTTGTCAAACTTGAACTGTAGTCTGATCCCAATTTTCAACAGGACTGTCGACGAGAAACTTTCATAAAGCAGTGTCTAACGGACCCACACTGTGATTTGCATGATCCATTTGCTCTTACTTATACGTCTGACTCCAGCCTCATCACTTTGGCTTGTATGACATTTTCAGCTACCTGTTATGTCAAAGATCTGATTATGATGGGAGAAAACTGAAGGTTTTCAAGTCTTTTGTGGACAATCTTTTGTTATATGACGGCCATGTGTTAGACCTCCATTATTGTGACATTAGTGATGCCAGTAATCTTTCTGCGTTCAAGTCAAAAGTGAAACCAACTCAGTAGGATTCTTCCAATCTTGGTAAGCCAACATTCGACGTGTGGTTCCTCCTTAAAAAATCAGCAGCAGTGATCGTTAATCCGTGTTCAATACAATTATCCACTACTGAATATGTTTTCAATACATGTATGTGAAATATTTATTTAAAGCAACATTTATTCAAAAGAAATTTGTATTTGATTTTATCGTGTTCATAAAATGTTGATGATGTGGCATTTAAACACTTAAGACTTAATATATTATTCAGTTTCTTTGTCATCTTTGTGCTGATATTTCAGTGTTGATGGGGCTTGTCGACACATAGCAGCAAACCTGTGTGCTCTTGGGGATTCGGGAAAGCCATCTGGGACATCACCTTGTCTGTGTAAGAGGAAAGCATTGAGCCAGACTGAAGCTGTGTCCATAAAGAAGCTTAGGATTGAAACTGTTAGGTGTGGGGTAATTAATAATAAATAATGTGTTTATTCTGAGGTACAAAGGCAAGTTCTCATTTTGAGAGTGGAACTGTCTTTAATTAGTTTCATAAACACATTTCAGTCAAATAAAATCAGATGAATTTCTTGTTCAGTTCTGGCAAGGAGAAACAGGAAGTGGGAGGGGAGGGGTTTGACCCCAGACAGCCTGAAGACAGACAGAGATGGGATGTGAAAATAAAGATGGTGCCTGGACAGTTACTGAGGACTGTGACTACTATCCCCAGATCCAAGGTCTGATGGGGATATATGGTCTATGAGTGTGTGATCTTTTAGTTTTTACAAGATCTGGATTTGGGGATACCTGTTCAGTTCAAAGAGGACTTTTTCCACTGGATGCCTCAAAACTTGAATTATTTCTATATGAGTTATGTTATTCCAGAATTAGTTAAGCAAGTTTGAATTTACAGATCACTTTTCTGTTGAATTCAAGCACACTTGCATCTTAATCATCAATACATCATGACATACCACGTCATTGTTTGCTATTCTTAAACCTGTTAAAACCCAAAACTTATTACGCTTGTTGGTACGAGACATGCTAAGTAATATTTCATTCAAGAGAAGAAATTGTTTCGAATGAAATACAGTTACAAATTTATTAAGGCTTTGTCATCTTTTTACTTTTCAACAGCTTTAATAAAACTTCATTGAGATCAGTTGACACGAAGAACACTAGGCCATGTTCGCTTTGATAACAATAGATGGACCTTAGTCAGCGGACGTAGTGATCGAATTAGGTGCCTCACTCTGTGGGTTTGGGTTCAAGTCCCAGATGGGAATCTGTACTTTACTGGGAAAGTGTCAACTCTGTCAGAAAAACTCAAAACATTTCAATGTGTTCATGACAACAGAATCATGAAAGTCATGAATATGGCAATAATCTAATAACAACACTTACTTGACAAGTGGTTTGTCAAAAGTGCATAACTGAGCACAAACTTGTAGTCTGTGATTAATACGCCTGTTGTATTTCAATGGAACACCCGCCTTGTAAAAAAATACTATTCTTACGACAACCAAACGCCCGTTCGCCCTTTATTCGAGCATGTGCTACTCTCCTGGTTTTCTGAACAGCGAAGTTGCTTACCATGGTGCAAAGGAGGGTATGCTTAATTACATCCTCTTAATGCTAAGAGATCCCTAAGCGAAAAACACTGCCCGCTATTATGTCATCATCATGGTTTAAGTTATCAAGGAAACCTACTATCTGACACTGAACAAGACCACAGTGGAGAGATGTAAGTAAATGGATATGGCAACCAGACATTTGAAGGTATTGTGATGTTTGTACTGTAACCATGTCAGTCTCTGACTATGAGGGTTTCTGTACATAAACGTGTGTACAATCAATAATGGCAATAGTCTTTTTGAAATATCTAAAGGCCTTTCGGAGGTTAGCTTGAACCTGCAGTCTGATTGTCCACTTAACAACAAAACCGAGCTCCCTCTATGTAAACTCCATATATGTCCGGAAGCAACGGCTAACTGTCGATGGCGACATACCAAACAGATCACTCAAATGGTGGACATCAAGGTCACGTCTCAGGCGCACAAGTGTTAAGAGGAAAGCTGTGAAGGTGGAAAATCCTTTAGCGTGATGGTGATCTTTGTTTTTGGCATTCTCCTAAAAAGTAAATATCTATCAGTTGACATGGTCAAATGAATCTGTTCATGAATTAACACATTTCACAGTGGCTGTTACCAGGAATTCAGTGATACTTTGCCACTGACTATCAATTAAAAAGTTGCTCTTTACAGCACTGCTTGTGAAAGGGTCAACAAGAGACATTTTGATCAGTGACCATGTAACATACAGTGTGTATGTTTTAGTAAACAGTATATAGTTGGTTATTAATAAAAGCAATATCATATCAAAAAACTAAACATACTGTTGTTTCTTCCCCTTTCCACAATGTTGAGCTCTCAGCATTGGACTGTAGGAATCTATGCAGGAACAACACAAGCTGAACGGACATAATACCTGAAATCAAATTTGATATTGATGATATAACTATTGTTAAACGGGCATTAAGGTGTGCATCATGCAGTTATATTGTGCCTAATAAGCCATGAAGAGGAAAGCCTTTATTATATATATATATATATATATATATATGTGTGTGTGTGTGTGTGTGTGTGTGTGTGTGTGTGTGTGTGTGTATGTGTGTGTATATATATATATAAATATATATATATCTGTGTAGAATTTGCAAGATTTGTCTATACTGACAACAATTTCCTCTGTAGAAGTTTAGGCTGTTTGAGCTGATCATCACTGTAGCCAGTCAGATCATCATGCAAGATTGTCAGTCTGAGAACAGGCAACCTGTTTTCTTGCATCGGGAAATAAAACTATTGTTGTAAAATAAAAAAAAACTTGGAAGGTGATAAATGGTCTAAAATAATAACAAAGCTAAACAACATCTAATAATTTTACAATTGCAAACTTGTTCGGACAATAAAATGTGATTAAAACCCATTTGGACTTTATTAACTCACCAATTCATTTAAAAGCTTTGTCTGTTATATATGTGTATAATCAATAGAAATACCTTCATTATCAACATTTGTAGATGGCTCTTCAGAGCCCTCAGTTTTTTCATGTTCCTTATCAATGTCCATCATTATCGCCCGCAAAAAAAACATTAATTAAGGATTTGTCAACATCACAATTAACTAATTATAAACATATTTGTTTCACAAATGTATTCAAAATTTATTTATTTATTTGTTTGGGGTTTTCTTTCGTTTTGTTAATTTTACTCCCAAAGTATACCTGGAGGTGTAAACGACTTCTTTTCTTCTCTGATTGACACGGTTCGCACGGCCTTTAGGTGGTGGTCTTGACTTTTGCGAGTTGAAGATCCCCAGTTCGACACCTCTAGCGGTAGCTGGTATGGGGTCAGGATGTTCGACTGTAGGACTCTTGGTTATCAAGTTGGAGGTTTCCGTAATGACTGTAAAAAACACATGTGGGAAGTTCAACGAAGGCCAATACACGTGGTGTCGTCTAATATCTGATATTACTGCACACATCACCAACAGAGGCAGCAGCTGTGCGATAGCTGACGATATTGGCATACCACCCTTCGCGTGGTCCCCGGGTCAAGGGCAATAAAGCAATCGTACAGATGCCGGATAAACTGAAATAGCTGCTCTGGAACAAAGGTGGGAAGCCAAATGTTCAGCAAACTGTAGTCTCCAGCGCTGATTAACAGCTGTATCCTTGTGACTGAAGACGTAGTGTCCTTGAAACCACCAAGGTCAGAACTGGGAGCATTCGGGAATGAGTCTCTGTAAACCTTGGTTTATAATTCCAATAGTCAGCGACAGTCACGCATGACGTATCATTCAATGAGGAAATATATTAATGTATATCAGATCACAAGCAGCTATATATCCTGTTTATCTTATTTATCCTGTGTCATATTATCACATTTAAATGTTTTTCGGATCATGTGCATGTTCTAGGTTGGGGTTTACATTGCGGACATAATAACAGTAAAGTATGGTTATGGCGACCTCAACGGACAACTTTTACTTTCAGAACCGTAGTTCGGTATATGTATTTTGACTAAAATATACAACTTACCGGAGCAAGTAAGAAAATAAACCTGTCCAGTTGGTTATTCCGTCAATTCGTTATAATCGTGTTTCTTAAGGCTCATAGTTTAACTGAACTTTGACAACATTACTCTGAAGATCAGAGTTAGAATTTGACATGATACCTGTAAAGTCTGACCCTATCTAGGTATTGTGCAAGCTACACCATGGTACCGTAAGATTTGTTATTTTCATTTTATGTATTTTGTGTGTACCACAATAAAAAGGTAATCAACTCGTTTCAATGTGACGAAGGGCAACTGAATTATTGAGTTACATCCTTGGTAAATACTTCCTTCCTTTTGTGACCACGGGAAATGTAGAATCTTGTGATGTTGGGTCTCCACACTCTCAGAGGGTTCCACTACTCGGCGATATCTGGAAGAAATACGATTATCTGTAGAGGGCAAACTCACTGTAATGTGCAACAATCATAAATTATACGCTCGTATCCTATATATTTGACCTTTTGCACATTACCAAGTCAAGACTTGGATCAGAGTTCTATTCGCTGCCTTTAGCAATCTTTCAACAACGCCGGAGATTTCAGTGGGAAACATCAGAAATGAACTCATTCGCATTCTACCCAAGTAGGGAATCGAACCCGGGTCTTCGGCGTGACTAACGAACACTTTAACCACTACCACCAGCCCCACTTGGATCAGAACCAGCCAGACCAAACTGATATTATGTATATTGATCTTGAACATAACGATTACCCAACTTCCACAAGGGATCAGATTTACACAAGCCATATATTACATCGTCTAGACTGTGAATTAGCGGGTCATGGACAAGAGCCAGGAAAAATTATCCGCATTCCCGCTCACGATGAAAAACAGTCAGGAGTACGTTCCGAGTCTGATTCTCCAGCTTTGGGTGTGGTACGTAGGAAGTGGAGGCTAAAAGGAAGCATGGAATCGTTTCCACCACGTATATTCATGTGGTAACGCAAATAGGGTCTTGCACGATCTTTTTATAATAACATAACTGCATAGACACAATGTACTAGTGTGTCGCTATCCATATGATGAGGATGGGGTAGCCAAGTGGTTAAAGCGTTCGTTCCACACGCCGAAAGCCCCGGTTCGATTGCTCACATGGATATAATGTTTCCCCGTCGCTATATTGCTTGAAAATTGCTAAAAGCAAACTAGAAGTAAAACTAAACCCACTCATACTATCTGGACCTTTGCTGCAAATGAGAGGGTGGTCAAGGAGGTCCATTCTTCTTAAGAACGCATCAGGGTAAGAACAACTGAACGGGTTGTAGCTCAGTGTGGTGATGGATATAAGCAACAATCGCCTGTATTTCTACATTAATTAACCAGGCGCTGCAACTATTTGTTAGTGATTCATAAAAACACGATACAGTCGGAATCGTACAACAGACTGGTATTTTTTCGTATGGATGTGAAAAGGGGTGCTGGGGCATCTCCATTTGAGCAACAACATATATCGATGACACGCAATACTCCAGATTAAACAGTGCACACACCAAGATGTGTATCTATTCCCGGTATCCCCACTAGCAATGAAATCTCGTGATATTTGCTCCTCGGAAGATCCTATTT
Source organism: Haliotis asinina (assembly GCF_037392515.1). NCBI lineage: Eukaryota > Metazoa > Mollusca > Gastropoda > Lepetellida > Haliotidae > Haliotis > Haliotis asinina. Next base: position 90,652,839 of record NC_090280.1, read on the forward strand.
GGTAATAGTAGATCTTATTCAAACAACCAATTGGGTGGTGGGGTAACCTAGTGGTTAAAGCGTTCGCTCGTCACACCGATGGTCGGATTTCAATTCACCACATGCACACAATTTACGAAGTCCTTGTCCCAAGGCGTAATATTGCTGGAATATGGCTAAAAGCGGTTTAAAGCCGTACCCACTCACTCAAACAACTAAGAGGCAGTATATTACCAATATTTACACCCATGTGAAGCAAAGAAATAACGCTAGGTCAATATCTGGCGTGAATGTATTTTCGAATGAGGGTCGATAGTGACATTGAATTAATGACGCAACAATTAAACGACTCCCTACATTGTCTTCTTCTCAATTAGCTACCTAAGCTTTCTCTTTCGCGACCAGACTATCTATAGAGCTTGAAAGTGGTGATGTGAGAAACAAGCAAAATTATGTCTGTATTAATAGTCATGAATCAATATCAGAAACAGGACAGCCCGTTTAAGTATAACCACTTCTTTTTTTCCCTTTTGGACGACATTGCAGGGCTTTTTACCCCATTACCAGGGGAATACCGAGAAAGCGTAAAGATAAGAAAACAACTAAAAAGCTGACAAATATGTGGGTAGAAATCCCGATGGATTACATCAAATATGTTGTGATCGTGTTGGTCGAACCTCGCCTCGTGTTTTGTCAAATATTGTTCGAATAAACAAATTTCTGGATAACAGGATCATGTGTTTGTTATCTCGGAAACCAAAGTTCTAAGGAGGCCGAAAATGAGTGAGTGAGTTATTATTTAGCGTCACATCGACAATATTTCAGCCATATCGTTACGAGAACAGTCTTGTTAATATCAATTTGAAAATCAATAAAGTTTGAACGTAAAAAAATATCATCGAAGGACAGTACAAATACTAGATTATCACTATGTATTATCAGCTATGTAAATTTAAAACTATTAGACTACCATAAAATGAATTCACTATAGACAGTAGAAAATAAATAACAATTATATATCATCAAGCACCGAAGGTAAATCGCCGTACTAGGGCCAGAAGGCAGAAAAGATCATGAGATCCCGGGTCATACGTAAGTTGAAATTATTCCAGTCAATAACTGCATCATACCACTGAGTGGATTCAGGTGAACGAACAGGTGATATCACATCTGGTTCACAAAAATGTGAAATTTTATTACAGTATCTCTAGACATTTACCGTTTTAGTTGTACGGTTTCTTCTTATGGGAATAAATATTGTATCTAATTTTTATGTTCATCTTGTTCAAAACAATAAATGAAAATGAACTAATTCTATGCTTTCTAAGAATTCGTTTTTATCAAATATATTGGCCACAAATTGATATGAAAAACTAACCCCCTGGCTATCATGTCCTTGCATTCTGCAGCCCGAAACATTTAATGAGTAATTTTGAGACACAAAATTCCCCATGGTGTGCAAAGATTTTGAATAATGTAAATTCACACAAAAAGTTTCGGAAGAGTTTCGATCTTGTTGTATTACAAGAGGATCTGGGGATTTGAGTGTTCTGTTGATTTGAGTGTTCGGTAGTCATGATCAACACTCCATGACCCCACTGTCCTGTCCAAACAGAAACTAACTGAATTCGAATTATCTCTTTTTGGAAGGCCACGTGAACCAAAATAGGTCTGATGTAGCTTAGAATTATTTTAGGTATATTGAAGACTGAAAACAAATTGAAATTAGGCCATAATTGATGGTTGGATATAAATATAAGGTGTCAATGTCAGAAGGTAACTAAGATCGTTTTTTCGCCGAATAGATTCCATAGGACTTGAAAGGCAAACGGTATTGACGAGAAACTTTGAAAGTGATATTTGAGGTTAAACACAAGACTGTTCACATTCCCCTACATAGAAATTCTGAAGGCTGGAACAATTGTCAAATACACATTATGATGTATGTTGGGGGAATTCCGTTGATGTGTATTGTAATAGACGAATGTCAAAAGTATATATGTGAACACCAATCCAATCCAAAGTAAAAACATATCGTTGCCTTTACAGCCATAAGAAATACCTATGGCCTCTCAGTTATTTGGGTAGGGTAAAGAGAGTGAGTGAGTGAGTTTAGTTTTACGCTGCACTCAGCAATATTCCAGCTATATGGCGGCGGTCTGTAAATAATCGAGTCTGGACCTGGCGATCTAGTGATCAACAGCATGAGCATCGATCTGCGCTATTGGGAACCGAAGACATGTGCCAAACAAGTCCCGTTAGTCGCCTCTTACGAGTTACTTTTTATGACAAGCATGGGCTGCTGAAGGCCTATTCTACCCGTGACCTTCACGGGTCAGGTCAATTACATGTCACCGTACCCGTCAAAACCCAAGATTACCAATTTCAGAGAGCCCCAACGAAAGGCAACCACAAGTCTTTTCTACTGTGGAACCACATGCATGACTGTACACATCCATTGCAGATTTAACTTATCCGACATCTTCCCAAATGGAAACACTGACCATGGACAGGTTTTCAATTGGACTGTTGCTAAAACATACCATACAGAATACATAACTCAATAGTCAGGATCTTATTGCACCTGACAATAATATTATATCTGTGCACCGCATATGTCATTCCAGGTAAGAGGCAAAACCTTCGCTAAGTGTAAGCGGGTCGCTAAGCAACATGCCTAAGGGAGCAAGCTGTGGTTCTATAGTACCTTCAAACTTGAATGCATATATGTTCTATGCCATGTCGAAATGAATAGTCGTCAAGCAAAGCCAAGATCCGAAAGGAGAGCTCTCCCAGATGCATTGAAAAATGGCCATTGTCTCAAACCATATGCTAAAAAAGAGAGTGTTTTAACTCCGTTGTGTGTTGAGAAAGAGCAACCTATATATATATACATGTATATTTATATTATTCTGCTGCATGCGACAGGTGTTCGCAGCAGGGATGATGTATAGTCTAATATTGTCTGTCAGATCATCGGGTTAAATTGGTCATTTTATCAAACCATACCGTTCTGCGAAGTGTTTTTATGTATTTCATGTCAACAATCCCTGCGTGAAAGCTATAACTCAACGTTACACTAATTTAAGTGATATGCATTTTCATTTCTGCTGCAAATTCGAAAGATGTGTTATGTTCCTTGGAGACATATATATATGCCAGTTGGAGCTTCGAGGAAAGTGGTATATATACTGGTATATATATATTACTTAGAGTTCCTCGAAACTCCAACTGGCGGTGCACATTTCATTTCCTGTGAACTTTCCTAATTATGTCAGAAAGATGTTACCTGACCATTAGACAGACACATTAATGGCTATTTAACAGGTCTTTCACACAAAATCAAAATGAAACTACAGTGTATTGCTTTGTTGTGCATAATATAACATCTAGCGGTTAAAGCGTTTGCTCGTCACGCCGAAGACCCGGGTTCGATTCCCCACGTGGATAGAATGTTTGAAGCCCATTTCTGGAGTGCCGGCTGTTATATTGATGGAATACATTTGTAGTAGTTTTATTATGGGAAAACCATAACCATAAAATATGAAGAGTACTTGGAATTATTTGCTCTGTAATAACAGAGTACTAATCATTGTCAAGACCACGCCATACATACAAGTTCTTGACACTATAAATGTTTTGTTATTCTTACAAATTCGGTGAAATATATTTTTCTGTTTATTTGCCAAACTAGACTGGAATCGGCACATTTACTGGACAGCAGGTGTGCATAATCCTTTCTGAATATAGTAAATGTCTCTCCTGATTTTCATATCATGATATACTGAGGGCAACAAATACAGGAACATCACTTCATGGTAGCGCTCTTTATTTATTTCTCAGATTTCCTCCTACAGTGATATTCATTGCTGGTGATGAAAGCTGGAAAATATTAAAGGAATGTTTGGGTTTTTTTCGTGTGTTCTAATGGCTAGTCAGGTCAGTTTTCGTGCACATGACACAGTCTTTTGATATGCATAATATTGATAGAAGCAAATAAATCCAGGGTTGGTAATATTGGTGTGAGTGAGTAAGTGAGAGAATGAGTTTTGTTCTACACCGCACTCAGCAATAATCCAGCTATATGGCGGCTATCTGTAACTAATCGAGCCTGGATCCGGTGATCAACAGCATGAACATTGATCTGTGCAATTGGGAACCGATGACTGTATCAAACCAGTCAGACATTCGTCAACCAGGTCAGCGAGCCTGACCACCCAATCCCGTTAGTCGCCCCTTACGAAAGGCATACTCGCTGAACCATGAAGGTTGCTGAAGGCCTATTCTAGCCCGGACCTTCACGGGTCTGGTAATACTGTAGAATCACACTGCGAATAGTGAAGTTCCGGACTAGAACAAGCCATGCTTGTTGTAAGAGGTGACAGAGGTAGGGGCGGTCAGGTACATGCATGCTTGCCACCGTATCCCCCGTATCTTGCTGTCAGTCACTGAAAAGTTTAGTCCAGACTCTATCATTTGCAGACTGTCGTCATTGCTGAGCACGCCCCAAACAACTAACTAGACAACATACATTCAGACCTCCGTTGTATCGCAAGGGAAAATTAACTGGCCGGGGTGACAAATATACAAATGGACGAAACATTGAATATGGGCCTTTACTACAGGCAGTTCGGTGTGCACATGTGTGTGTGTGTGTGTGCGTGCGTGTTTGTGCGTGTTTGTGCGTGTGTTTGTGTGTTTGGGATTTGAGTGTGTATATACGCGCATTCGTGTGTATGCCAGCTACACGGTGTCATATTTAGCAATCCACGTTTGTAGAAGTACTGTTTGTCTTTGCATTCGTATCAAGTCGAACATATTGTTTCCTTAAGAACATTCTATCCACGTGATTCTCACAACACATCCACAGCAGAAACGAGTCTACCCTTGTTCGTCAGTGCGTTTAATCAAATATATTCCTATCATAAATATTCTCAATATTTCAATACATTTACAGTAGTCCTTTCACAAACTGATGCCTTTCGTTCGTTAGAATAACATACGCTTTCATGTTGTAATGGTTATCATGAAACTATGTATGAGCTAATGCTACGCGCGATGTATTTGCGCTTTTCTATAGTAATAACTTCATGAAAGGCAGTCATTTAGTACAAATATCCATGGTCTATTTGAGGGAACCGCCAGTAACGGTCGAGGTCCTGAATAGCTCTATTTACTGTGCAAACACGCTGAGGCAATTCTAACTGAGCAAATTTATATCCAAGCAAAAAATCAATGGCGACGGATTTTACAGCACATATTGAGCTGGTTCGGTTGAAAGTTGAATCTTTATTTAACGAAGACATATTTGGCAATGGAAATCACTGACCGTGTGTACAAATGGCGAGTTTCGTGTCAGCTGTCATGAAAACTAGGGTATTACTCCGGCAACACAGAGACGCCATTATCAGTCACGACATGGACGGAAACACGTAACATCATCACTATGTACATAGGACAGCATGTGCACGTTGCATCACGTAGCACCTGAACAGGAAAGAAAGGAACGGACTTCATTACTCTACTCATCATATGAACTACAAATTACAATGAAAATATTATGTATCACCTGGGTTAACTATTTATAGTTCGGGTAAATTTACGTATAACCTGGTTGTGTATCAATGTGTTTATACAAACGTACACAAAACCACATTATGTTAGCATGATAAATTATTTGTTTGTTTGGGAGAGGGGTGTGTGTGTTCTTTTCACCTCCGATTGCTTAATCTGAAAAATATTACCATTACACACACTTGTTAAACCGGTCTCTCTCTCTCTCTCTCTCTCTCTCTCTCTCTCTCTCTCTCTCTCTCTCTCTCTCTTTTAAATCATAATGTTTCTCATGAGAGAAATCACTTATCCACTTCTAATGAAGCAAACAAGAGTCATAGAAAAACAAACAGTAACGATTTGCAAATCAGCTTCATACATAATTCACATTACTGAGTGACAGCTAATTACGATGCATATTTTCAAAATGTTTGTGAGTGTGTATGCACAGGACGTATTGCACGTGTTATTTGTCTTACACAGTAACAGCAATTTGATAGTCACAGGGGACAACAGGTAGTTCAAAATTCCGACCCACATAACCGGAGTTGTATTTTCTCACAAGAGACATGAGGCAAACATACCTACGAAGTGGCAACATATGGCGCTATGGTTTTAGACGTCGGAAATTAAGACAAGGACAACGTTGGTAAATTATTCATCTAGAGTAATAATAGCAAGTAAGTCAATATGACAATCGTTCCCAAGTGATTTAGGAAAGATTGGACACGGAAGTTCGTCTCATTGACTTTGATAAAAGGAAACACAGAATAGTATAATATGGTACATGGAATGTTCGCGCCTTTGCTTCTTCTATGCTTTCAAATTGACGCATGTCAGAGAGCTCTTTCAATCTTCAAAACAATAAGCATAATGCACGTGTATATGGTAGATGCTGCCGGTGAGACATGATACCTTCACTTCTTTGCGAACAGCTGGTATGGTCACTCTCTGATAACCATGAATATAATGTCCGGGTTAGAGTATTGGCCTTCTGTAAGACATGCTTGTCATTTCAGGCGACTAACGGATCGGGTGGTCAGACTTGCTGACCTGGTTGACGCATGTCATCGGATCCCAGTTGCGCAAATCGATGCTCTTGCTGTTGATCTCTGGGTTTTCTTGTCCAGACTCTGTTATTTACAGAGTGTTACTTTATAGCTGGAATATTGAGCGGCGTAAAACTAAAATCACTCACTAAATGATAGCTATTCATAAACATATGTTCGTGATATATTACAGATCGTACAATCGACTCTGCTTTCAACATAGACTTCGTATGGATATGGAAAGGGTTTGGCGGCTTGAAGTACTTCAAATGATAATAATAATAATACAAGGATTTCCGAACCCATCAGTGCACCTGTCAGACACCCACACAGTGATTTTGATATATAGATATGAAATGGGTTTGAATAACTTGAAATAACAATGATACCAGGATTACACCGATCCCATAAGTGAACCTGTCAGAAATCCATGCATGCTGGGAGCACTTTGTCATCAAAGAGAATTGCACAGTTTGGTCACTGATGCGTCAAACTTCGAAATATCCTCACATCGTCTTCCAAAGGGCAAATGTATGTCATACAAACTGCACTTTTTGTATGATGCTGCACAACACAACGTTAACGTTCTATGCAGTTCATTCCTGGTCTGTCTCTGTTTGGGTGTAGATTCATACATTTTATCCATAAAGTGGTTACCCTTTAGCTTGGTAACTCTGAACGAATCTTCACCTAAACTCTGTGCTCTTTGCAATGAAAGGAGTAGTTGAACTCGAAATTACCCCAAATGACGTCTGGATTGGGCAGATTCAGACTGCCTCAGTTCCAAATGAACCATTGCTCTCAAGATCTAATATTACTTTTTGTTGGTATGCTGAACTTCCACACGTCGAAATTACAGTTGCTCCAAGTAAATCATTGGTCTTATCTTTCTTTGTTCATTCATGCTGACAGAGCCAAGGTCCCTAAGGACAGCGTTTGCTAGCTGCTCTCCCATGTGACATAACCTCCCATGCATTAGCAGTCACATCTTTAATCTTTACTTAAATGTCGCACTTGACTGCAGACGTGTATCGGTGCAGTGGAGCATGACCGATTTGTTCATGTGTATCCTTTTCACTTAAACGTCCTATTTATCCCGTGAACTAATCAGGTTGAAACGTTCACACAAGGATGCGTCAGAGGGAAGTATGTCTTCATTTTCGAAACATCCCTGTCTTCCGTTGAGAAATACGCGTCTTCGAGTTCAAACACTTTCAGCATATGTTATGTTTGGGATTACACTTTCTTATTAAAACACATATTCCAATGCTCCAATTCCAAAAGCCGCGGTGGCTGAGCTGGTTACGTGGCTGACTTTGTGTGCTGGGGATTAGGTGCCTGACACTGAGGGTATGGATTCGAATCCCGAATCAACTCAAAAAAGTACTAGAATTTGTACATTACTACAAATGTAAACTGACATCTCAAACATAACATATGTTATGGAAATTAGCCGTTATGGAAATTTGTTTCAGGCTCAGTCAGACGAACGTATAGAACGTGCAGTTGCTTCGAAGTAAACGCTGAGTCCCTGCGTATTCCTTATTTAATTATTCGTTATGTCGACCCCCTTATAACCCGAACTAACTGTGTGGGTTCTTCATCACCGACAAAAAGGTGTTTGACTGTACACACACACACACACACACACACACACACACACACGCACGCACACACGCACGCACGCACACACACACATCCAAACCGCATTGGCGTGATTCGATAATGAATTTTAATGCACCTATATGATTTGCGTAGAAGTCGAAACGCGTTGTTTTCACTTTTCAAATGGGTGTATCATGTTATCCACCCATGTCTCTGAGTGTGTCCATATCCATAGGGTTCTTTGTTTCATATTTGTGCATTGAGGCAGTGGCAATCCAAAGTTTAGTCGTCATCTGTGGGTTACTTCTCATCTTGTATGCGTACATTGAGTTAATGTCTACATCCTGGCCTTGTACAGTGACGTAGTATCCATCTTTTGGTTATTCCTTGTCATTCGGTAAATGTCCAAATAAAGGTAATTGTCTTGTAAATGCGCAAAGACCAGTCTCCATACACAGTTATTCCTTGTTTTGTTTCGGTATAATATACAATGAAGAGTCCATACAAAGAGTCCATACATATGTTATTCCTTCGCTTGTAAGTGTATAATGCCTATATATAGAGTATTCTATCTATCTACATGTATATCTCTGTGAAATGGTGCCCCTGCATTACGTTTTACTTTTTGAATATCCCTATAATAAGACGTTTTCCTAGCTGTAAACTATTTCTTATCGTGTCTCCGTTATTACTCGCAGGGCACATAATGCAACACTTCAAAAACACAACTAGTTAAAGCTTATGCCCGTTGCCCTGAAGGCTCAGTTCAATGTCATACAAACACAAAAGACACATTCACTCACGCACTCACCCAAACTACGTTTTCGAAAACGTCAAAGACAGAGAATAGCCTTAAGACATCTGCTGATTCCATGGGGCCTAAAGACTAAAATTGATAGTGATGAACATTGTGTTACTGGATCCTGATGTTAAGTCTGATACCAGGCCTTTGATTCTAATTATCCTGACTGAAAAGGTTATCGTAATTACGTCTTCAGTCTTTGAATGACCTGTGAAAGTTACACCTATAAAGTGCAGGATATTCCAAATAATAAATAATCTGACACCCATTCATTTTCTCCCGGAGACTGTGAAGCATGCAGAACCAGTTGTATATTGCTCGATCTGTAGAAGAAATTGATCCCTAGAACTTTATTAAAACTATTTTCTTTCATGACGAAGAGACCATTGTCAAAGTTAAACAAATGAAAATCTACGATTCCACAGTTTCATGATAAACGTTTACATTCTCCTTGCAGCCAGGTTCAAGGTTAAATATGTATTTCCGAAGCAACAACTAAGTAACATGAAGCAAATCTCTTTGGTTGGATAGTGCATAAATCATTATATATACGACGTCAAGCTGTGGTTGTCATTCTGCAAATATAAAGAGATTCTGCAAATTTAAAGAGATGCATAGTAAATAATTAATTATTACATGCCTTGAAGACATCACTCGAACGGATTGTTTCCTGAAGTAGAATGAACTCGAAATTTCTGATTTCTGCACACATAGTCAATCAAACACGGACCGAGTTGTTTGCACTGTCATAAAGCGGTTGTCGTTGCTTTCAAGGATGAACGAAACTGGTGTATACTGATTATTGGCACAATTAATTACAGCAGATAAATATAAAAAACAATGAGTTGCACCAGATCACGTTCTCCACGTATCTACTTAAAGGTTTTGAAAGCTTTCAACAAGAATTGTTTGATGTTCTCATTTATCTTTATAGACAGAGCATGCAGTTTTTCATAACATCAATACAACTAGCAACAACGAACTACCACCGGACATGAAACAAAATCAATGTTTGAAACAGCCTACCTTTCGGTTTTACGGAAGTATTCAAAAAAAATATTTTTCTTTCATGATGATGTTGTCGTCAAGTAGACCATGAGCAAACAAAGACAAAAGAAAATCTAAGATTCTTCAGGTTCATTTTGAAGTGTTGTTAGTGTACTTTGCTGCAGTACTTTACAACACGACGGAGAAGTATACACAAGTACAAAACAAAAGGGAGATAGATATACGGTACAGGAAATACTGTTGTCGTTGATAAAATTCGCTATAAAAATATATTTTGGATTTATGGTTTTACAGATAACATTACTTTGGATGTAATTGTTAGAGTTCTTTGTTATCTAAAATTGTAAGAAATGATGAAATCGTAATACATAAAACTTAATATACACATAGGCATTAACCCATTTTCATCTTATCAGATTGTGTTTAACACAACACACTGGGTATTCATGATATGGAAACCAAACACATGGTTATAATTTCGTTACCTGAACCATCTAAAGTGTCAATAAATCAACTACCAACACTGCTGCTACTTTCGGCTGTAATTTGTTGACGGTCATATGGTTGTACTAAAAACGTTATCAATAATCATGTCCAATACTATGGTCACACAGACAATGTTTGTGGTCCAACATTGACAAAGTTCAATACTAAGATAACAGTAATGGTGACATCAGTATTTGGTGTATCCTCCCCTCGCACGGATAGAATAAATAAATAAAGTTTGGACAAAGTACTGTGACTATGCGTTCCAGACCACCCAGCTGTAAATGGGTACCTCGTAAGAATGAGAAATCCGCAATAAGTCGGTGTGACCAGCAGCTGCACGCGCTGTATGTTCCCCAGGGATTTGAGATTGAAACAATTGCCGTTGAGATTGACATTCTATAATCCTCAGAAAACAAAACGCTTTCAGCATGCATACAGATGGCTTGGATTGTAGCGCTATATAAATAAATACCCATATAATAAAAAAGTAACTGTAGAGGACGTCATGTGGCATTGCCAGCTGCGACAACAGTGACTTTGACCTGGGCACGCGCAGCGACAGCATAACCTTACCATCTGACGTGAGTATGACGTATTGCATCTAATCAGGTGGTCGCCATTTTAAAAACTGGTTCTAGGTGGTCTGCGCTTAGCATTGTTGAGATTTTATGCGCAGTGAGGTAACCTTGTGACATATGATATTTCGAAGCTCATCATTATCGGAATTAAACCTCTTGTAATGCTAGGGTAACTGTTGGCATGCGTCAAATTAAACTTGAAAAACGTGGTAAGATAGGTTACATCTACACCCCAATGTACATTTTTAATTTGAGGCCGTATCTATATCAGTGTTGACGAGATCACTGAGGACACGCGTGTGTCCATAACGGGTTGTATATTCCATAACCTTATGGATAGTGTCTGACGTAGGCCAAAGGAATTGTATCTAATTATCTAATGCACAAGAGATGTTTACTTGATTATACTTATCTGCTTGATGGGATGTGTGTGTGTGTGTGTGTGTGTGTGTGTATGTGCGCGTGTCTGTGTGTGTGTAATCTATTCCATATGGATTATTTATCTATTATATACGAATACTGACCTCTTCCATAATTCTTCATAAACGCTTAAAGAAAGAAAGGACTTGGCCATTTGTGGAAGTGTCTGTGGTGTATGTTGACGGTGACGTACATGTCGCGTGCTGTATGTGAAGTACCGTTGTCACGCTGGTACAACCCTCCTTGTCGGTCCATAATCGGAGGTATGTGAATTACCTTGAAGCACCACTAAATCTGATTCGCGTCCAATTTCTAAGGTCCCAGTTCGTGACTCCACGACAGCACCCCAAGAAGCGATTGCCCGTTTGGAAGTCCCTCAGAACAGGGGCGACAACTGACATTCTTTGCCGAATTCACAGTTCACGCAATTGATTCCTGACAGTTTAGTGGGAAATTCTTCCCAAACCAGGGATACGTGTGCGCTGTGCAGTCTCCACGGCTGTGGTATGACGATGACGCAAGGGAGCAACCCGGATGTAGCGGTAGTGGGCTTGAGTGGTAACTCCTGAACGGCCCCTTCGTCGTCGATTTTGGATGGAATTGGTTTGCAAGAAACGATCCCAAAAGGCGAGATGTAGTGCTCTGATGAAATGTTTAGATTGGCAGCACTCAGTCATAACGTTTGCCTTTTTGAACCTATACTGGCGAGTGCATTTTGCTTTGCATGTTTTCTCTTGTTGACGATCTGGCGAGTACTTCTTCAAACTTACACTGTTTACAGTCCTACAATGATGACGTTTTGGAAAGAAACAGTGTCAAATAGTGCTTCGTATTCCCCATGAGTCCAAGATTCTCAACATCACTTATGCACTTCTTTTTTCTTCTTTTTTATCATTATTTTTCTTGAAATAAGGATATTGAACCAACAGAACCATATGTACGTTTCCAGAAATTATTCTTACTGGTTAATAATGATGTAACACTGAACATGAATTGTTCTGGAATATATCACCGACAGAAAAGAATTCTCCTTTCATTAAGTGTTGATGATGTATTTTCAAGAAGAACACACAGGGTTGTGAATGATGTCAGCTGTGGATGATGTGTCACTTTAAAGGCAAACATCTGGTGTCCTACGTGTGACATATTGTGTAGCCTTCGAAATGAGCAATTTTTCACACGTTATGTAAATATCTCTTTCCGCGCTGGCAGTAATGAACTTAATGACAGTAATAATATCATGTTTTACATGTTTTCATGACGCTTTTTGCAATTCCAGAGATCAGCTAAGAAATGTCTCTTAAAGTATTTTTCAATGTGGGTACAATGTGTGAGGCCCATTTACTGGTGTCCCCCAAACTCACTCATTCATTCATTTTTCAATAATTGAAAAAATACTGGAAAATCGCATCTGTTTGCTTCCATTTTTATTTTGTCATCCGCCTATCATTCAGCAGCAGCTGAAACAGGTTAACGATTATTCGGGTTTGATTTAGGTTGAAAAAATCCTTTAACAAATCTAATTCATTCATCACCTAAAAATTAGTTTCAGATAAAGTACACCTCAGAGGCAATTAATCATTTTTCATTTTCATTACAATTTCATTGTAGCCATTGTATCACTTCATAATTCAACATGTATATATCTGATAATAATACTGAAATTTTATATAATGACACATACACCCACTGAGTGGGTGCTGTAACTTTATATTTGTATACTAGGCGTATCATATGTTATGACGGGTACCACCCGTTGGGCAGGATACGCTCACCTTTTTGCGAATTCCTGGTATCATAACTATTTCTTAGTGATTCACACACACATGCCACGGCATCGTATCGCATGGTGACAACCAATGGATTAGTTGGTTCAGACTTAATTTGTTTACAGACAACATCGTACAGCTGTAATACTGCTGAAACAAACATATACTCATGAATTTGTGAAATTGTACAATCGACTCTGCTTTTAGCAGGCACTAGGAAAGGTTTAGTCGCTTCTGCGACTATTGCTGGAAAAAATGTGACACTGATACAATAGGTTGACGAAATGAATATATACAATCGATGTCGTCATATAGGTGCTTCTTCCTACAGCGACTATACTCATTTGCATACCCATTCTGTTGATTTGATTTTGCTAAGACTATGTCCATTGCTCTTGTAGCTCCTTCTTGTTCTACCGGAATACAAAGTAGGTGTTTAGGACCTGTGTGCTGACAGACTGACGTCACTGGACATTGATTCTGTGCCCAGGATGTCAATGGTGATCAGGATATCAATGTAATAATATCAACGACGCGTTTGCCTGTCTTATAGTCGATTATGAACCGTGAAAAGCAGGTTAAAAGTAATCTTCAGCAGCTACGCTTGTATGAGGCGAAACGGTTCAGGTTCGACTCGCAGACTTGGTTGACACAAGTCATCCTATCCCAGCTGAACAGATTGATGTTCATGCTGATGATCACTGGATTGTCTGGCTCATTATTCATTATTTAAAGACCGCCAGGACTGATCTAGGTTATTTGTACGGTGATCTCGGTCAAGTCTTGTAATGCTCGATATTCGCGTGCTCATAATGATCGCGACTGTACCGAACTAGTTGTTTTTGGTATATTTGTTGTATATCTTATCATGTAGTATAACAAACTACCGTTGTCCGGAACTAAAACTTGGTGTCTGTTTGAGGTTGCTGTTATCGTAGTTAACTTTGCTCGCAAACAACAGTCTCTGGCAGTTCGTTGTAAAATGAAATAGTGAGTTTAGCAATATATTCCAGTGATATCTCGGCGCGGGACACCAGAAATTGGCTTCAAATGCTGTACTCATGTGGGGAATCGAAACCGCGTCATCGATGTGACGAGCGAACGCTTTACCCAATAGGATAGCCCAGCGTCACATACTGCTTCCAACTGCACACACATTTGTGTCACTGACACGACTGGTGGTCCTATCTTGAAGTGATGCTCACAGACACAGACAGACAGACACACAGACACACACACACACGCACACAGACAGACAGACACACGCACATACACAGAGTAGGCATACACACATACACACCCATATGCCCAGTCTTCAACCTACCCGAGGAGACACTGAGGTATTAGGAACGAAGTGGTCTTTTTGGCGAGTTTGTAATTTACATTAGCATGTTGCCCTGTTTTCAAACGACTTCGGGAATACCAAGCCTGCAAGGGTATATATCAGTGCTAAATGATGTGAAGTACATTTTGAGGGGGAATACCAAGCCTGCATGGGTATATATCTGTGCTAGATGATGTGAAGTACATTTTGATACAGTAATGCAATATACATATAATGTGGACAACAGCTGTACGGTTTAACTGACATACATATCGATCGACGCACTTCTTTCAAAACATCCTATTCTCATCGCAATGTATGTGGTATTGTTAACTTATTAATCCTACAAAACAAGCTAATGTCAAAGTTTTCAAAATAACCAAACATAAACACCATGTGTGTATTTCTAATTCAGCTATTACAAACAACCTAATGTCAACATCTTCTTTCTGATTCTAACCTTACAAAACAGCCTAATGTCCACATCTTCTTTCTGATTCAAGAATTACCAAACAACCTAATGTCAACATCTTGTTTCTAGTTTTAACCTTACAAATCAACCTAATGTCAACATCTTGTGTCTCATTCTAACCTTACAAAACAGCCAAATGTGAGCATCTTGTTTCTGATTCTAACCTTACAAAACAGCCAAATGTCGTCACCTTCTTTCCCTTTTTAACCTTACATAACAGTCTAATGTCCGCATCCTGTTTCTGATTCTAACCGTACAAAACAGTCTAATGTCAACATCTTGTTTTTGAATCAAACATTACAAAACACCCTAATGTCAACAGCTTGTTTCCTTGTTTGTTTCCTAGTTTGTAAACCTTACTTAACAGTCTACTGTCAACATCCTGTTTCTGATTCTAACCGTACAAAACAACCTCATGTCAACATCTTGTTTCTGGTTTTAACCTTACAAAACACTCTCATGTCAACATCTTGTTTCTGGGTTTAACCTTACAAAACAACCTAGTGTCAATATTTTGTTTCTGAGTTTAACCTTACAAAACAGCCAACATCTTGTTTCTGATTCAAACATTTCAAAACAACAGAACATTCCAACATGTCAAACGGCACTGAAGTTTGGGAAGAAAACATCCTCTCAATATCAGCTGAATTCTGTTGGCTGTTTTCTGAAACTGTGTATTGATTTGCACTATCGGAGGATAATCTGGCCATTAAGATAACAACGAAGATAATGATGATGACAGAAAGATCACTTCCCCGTAAATGATTGATAACATTTTTTCACTCATTGCTGGGCTTTTAAGGACAGCGTGCCTCATGGCTTCTTAACATCCATCAAGTTAGGAAACAGACATTTGCATTACGATTAATCAATATCCACGCTAAGGATGATAAAACATCAACACGGCGGAAACGTTAGTCAAGCAATACACATAACATTCACTTGGCATCGTAGCTAATTTGGTGCAAGGGGTAAATGTTTAACCGTGATGTTAAAATAAAAATTCAGTTTCAGTTATGTTGAGACAGCTGCACCGTCTTAATTTCTTTGGCCATGATAGATTTGCAATATATGATTTTAAGGGATCATTTACACTGAAAACATTCTTCCGTGCTGTACGGAAGTGTATTCTCTAGGTAAGGCTAAGTAATGCTCACCCGTGGCCTTTAGCCCATAAGAGTTTAATTAGCAAATGCTCTATACAAGTATTGATACTGATATACAATCTCAGTTTCTTTGACGGTGATTGTTTTACAATATAGTAGGCTTAGGCATAGGTTACTTTGGAAACAATGCCCATTGTTTGCAGATACACATATATCCAAGGGATGTTGTTTGCAGCTTTGTTCAATGCTATAGGTCTACCTACCAAAACGTGAATAACCGTGTAAACCAAACATTTAACACTACTTACTACTATGGCAATTGGTATGGTCGCCAAGTACAGCGCAGTCTTCGATTTTAGCTACCACCATTATATTTTTTGCCTGTCTCAAACGACCCTGGAGAGTTCAAGCTTTCTGCAAAGGAGCATTCATTTTCGTTAATGCATTTTGTTTACAGACATTTGCGTCATTAAGGCCTCGATGGACATTCTGTTTGTCTAAACCTTCATTTGTGTTAAGTAAAATCAATACTATTACCTTTATTAAAATTGAAATCCACTCTTACTAAGGCAAGCCGATCGCGTGCCCTGCATATAGCATGTGCACTAATGGAAAAAAAAACAGTAACTGTGCACAACATGAAATTACATAAACTAAAAGGTATTGGAAAAGTTAACACAAAAATAATCAAGTGGCAATGCACATTGCACGGAATCTGATATCACCTGTTTCTATAATATCACATGACTTTTCGTACACAGTGGTCTTATTCACTCCTTGGAAGCTCTTTTGACATCCGAAGTTCACAAACCTGATACTGAAAACGATTGATTATTCTACTAACCTTTGCAGTTTGTGAATAAGACGTAAATTTCAATCTAACTGCGTGTACGTCAATCCGCGGCTTAAAGAAAATCAGCGTCTCAGCGCCTTGGGTATGCTGAAGACTGAAATGGCTCTAAATAAAATGGCAAGAGATTGTGGTGTCCATCGAAACACGATCTAATATCTATGGAGACGTTTTCAACATCATGGCAATAAGAGAGATTCACCTCGTGTAGTGTCGTCTATGCGCGTCATCCTTGTCAAACCATCAACACCAATGGAGGACACACACGATGCTGAATTTATGAACTGATTTTTCAAACCATATCTCCACAAAGGAGTGTCATGAAGCCTGTTGCCAAATCATACAGATTTCGATCGTATCAACAGTTAAACTGTGATTAAAGAAACACCTCAACTCACGAGGTTGTCTTTTTGCATTAAAATATGGCATAACATTAAATAATGCTCTGTTACGTTATTCAGCAATTATTTTACATACATACACGTACGTACGCACGCACGCACGCACGCACACACACATACATACATACATACATATATACATAATTTATAGTATCGTTGAATAATGTAAACCATACGTAATGTTAACTTTCTAGGTTTCATAACTGGTAGTTTAAATTAAGGCAAAGTGCTTTAGGATTTGAGGTAGTTACTGAGAATTTGATTACGCTATTCCAATTCAAATGTTCAAATTGTTTAAGTGCACATCAAACCGAAAGGTTCAAGTTTTACCCGTTCTGTGAATAGATAATGTATGTTTGAAGAGTATTAACATTCAATGGCTTTTGTGCTTGCATATTTCTGCAAGCATTAGACTGAACGGTTGAAATTATTTGTGGATGTAAATGAATGAAATTTGTTACTGTGGTGTCATAACGCTGGTGACGTGAGTCAATAGACTGTTTTGTCCAAAACCTAATTTCTACAGACCTTCAACATTTAGTTGGAATACTACAGAGTGCGTCGTTAAACAACAAATGTACAAACAAAGAACGATTTCAGCGCGCAAACTATAACAAGCTGTGACTGTCGGTACATTGTGTCATTTAAAACCGAAAATTGTCTTTGCCATGGTTGCCATCGAAGTCTCAAAGAGGATGAAGGAGTCTTGCAGACTGCAGCTGGTGACTAAGTTTAATATCACCTCGGCAATATTGAGAACATCGGCAATATCGCGATTAGAACAAGTGAGTTATTATTAAATACATGTTGTTAAAGGACAATAACACAGTAAGGCAGGTATCACATTTGTAGGTATGAAACCAACTATATCAATATCGAAACATATCCTGTTTCGACACCTCATAGACGATAGAAAAAAGACATTGGACCACGAGCAAACAACGCTGGACTATCTCACTGGAAGATGACCCGGGAGACAACTAAGCAAAACGTCGATAGAATACATGATATGACCATGGGTTGTCGACGCCTCTCTACTTAGACAATACGGACAATCACTGGTGACAGATGCTAGGCATGGGGTGATAAAGATTTCAACACGCGGGATAACCATCCAATCGGCCATCGCGTCAACACTGAAGGATAATATTTCTTCCTTGGCTTCTGTTCGTGGACAGTTTCAGAGAGAGACGACCTCCAACTGACAACACTAAGGATGCTGATAAAATTCTCTGATGCGAAAGAATACACATTCATCATATCACCGAAGAAATGACGTCGTATAAGATTTTTCAGATGGTGTTTATGCGATTTGAAAAGGCAGCTATCAGACAACGGCAAAGCAACATTGCTAACATTGAACGTCCTCTATGCCGATAAAGTCTGGTAAACTATCGTTGGTTTTCCGAAATTGCAAAAGAAATTTTAATTCATCCGAACATCCTGACGAAATGTCGGCCGTATTAGAACAGAGATTCGCAGGATGACATGACAAGTAACCTATGTGGGAAGAGAATGCATCAGGACAAGAGATCATTAATATTTAGTTGATCAATCAGGACTTATGGTCTGTTGTCGGATTTGTGTCTGTCGTAATGTCTGCTGAGCATAACTGTGTCCGGATTCATTGAACATAATAATTATTATTTGAACAAAGCGAAAGAATTGTAAGGCCATGGTAAATGATAATGACGTCATTTCAGCTGTAGTGAGTATGGTTTTACGCCGCTTTAAGCAACATTCCAGCAATATCACACCAGATATGAGCGCCACATATTGTACTCATGTGCGGAATCGAACCCGGGTCATCAGCATGACGAGCCAACGCATTAACCAGCAGGGTACCCCGCCGCCCTAGTTGAATAGAACTTAAACACCACGAGAATGCCACAGACCCGCGTAGATCCTGGTTATAGAACGAATTAACTCACAGGTTTTTATTACTCTTTTAACCATTACAGATGAAAGACTTGTGGTTAGTCTTAAACGGAACACAATTTAAAAAGAAGCAACGCGTGGATAATTAATACCAAGCGATTAAAAGTTGCCAAAAAGCCACCCCATTCCCTGCTGCTAACGAAACCACAGACAGGTTACGTAACTCCGTCACCAGAGCACTGCAGTGACAGGTGAGGAACGATTTTCAGTTAGTTGTACAGAAAATGTGCAACAACCTCGTCAATTCGCTGATTTCTCGACGTCAACAAAGACATGCTGAAGCGTTTGGTTGCTGTCAAATGCTGCCAGGTGTCGGATGATGGTGTCACCATGCACAGATTTCCATGGGACCCCTCGGTTCGTGCTAAATATGTTGTTTGTGAGTGCAAAGCGAGCGTTGTAGTAACCTGTACGAATTAAACCGGTTGGTTGGACACCTACCTCGCTTCCAAGATTCTATTTAGATTTGTTTTCATCGAGTTAAAAACTCAAAACTACTTACCAGTAAATGATTGATAACCAAAAGGATTTCGCATGACACAACTTGTAACATAAACATTTCTTCCTCGGAAGCGATGATTTCGGTCGAAGTGACAATAATATTGTTATTAGTATTATATTGCCCCCCACCTCGCTTCCAAGGGTGAAATTGTTATGTTACAAGCAACGTCATTCCAAATCCTATTGTCTGTCCATCAAATGCATATTTTACTACCAGAAGAAAGTAGTTTAGGTTTTGTAACTCAGTAAAAACAATCCCAGATAGCATTTAATCTCAGGCTGGCGGATGCTCGCGACAGGGCGCCGCCATTTTATAAGTCATGGCGTCACGGTCTAAAGCCGGTTTGAGAATAAATTAAATCAAGGTTTGTTTTCATCAAGTTAAAAGATCAAAATTACTTCCTACTCGTAGTTAAATATGTTTTTGAATCATGCCCAAAAACATTTTGCATGACACCGCTTGTACGAGAGCGATTTATAGCCATTATGACAACGGGTGATTTTGACAGAATCGTCTATGAAAACAAGGTGAATCTCGGAATTAAGGCAAAGCAGGTAACAAAATTAAATAGATTGTGAAAATATATAGCCTTCATTTTTCAGAGAATTGTCACGATTGCAGGTTTAGACAAACCTATGAGCAAGATAATCTACCCCCGGAAATGTACATGAATAGTACAGCAACCCACACAGGTATAGCTCATATTACGTCACGCAGGCGCGCCCCTCTGATTGGTTGAGATTTCGTTCGCGGGAGAGAATTGTACACTATTGTCAAAGAGGTCGATTTAAGGTAATTAAATGTCGAAATGAGTAGTTTTAAGGACGGGGTTTCATTTATAACGATGGTAATAAATGATTTATGTGTTTGTAATCCACGCCCCCCTAGAGTATATGTGATCATTAACACTTGTCTTCAGCAACATATGCTTGTCACACGAGACGACGGGTCGGATGATTAGGCTCACCGGTTTGGCTGACATATGTTATCATAGATCGATGCTCATGCTGTTGATCACTTGACTTGGACTTGGGTATTTAGAGTCAGCAATCAGCTCGATAAACATCAACAACCGTTAGGCTCATGAACCCTAGTATATCCAGAAAGTATAGTATAAGATATATGTGAATTTTAAATATCTCTTTATAACTAAAGACAACACCGTCAGTTCCTTCATTAGCTAATAATCACTTGAATAAGAGTCAGTGAGTGAGTTTGGTTTTACGCCACAATCAGCAATATTCCAGCTATATGGCGCCTGTCTGTAAATAGTCGAGTCTGGGCCACACAATCAAGTGATCAACAGTATGAGCATCGATCTGCGCAATTGTGAACATGATGACATGTGCCAACCAAGTCAGCGAGCTGACCACCCGATCTAACGACAAGCAGAGTCACCTTTGATGGCAAGCATGGGTTGCTGAAGGCCTGTTCTACCCCGGACCTTCACGGGTGACGTCAAACGTGACGTCAGCAAGCTATGGATCCTCCAAAACAATCCCAGTCGTCCTTGAACCCAATAATGTATCAAATTAAGATAGCGTCCCTTGGGCATTGTTTGTCCAAACATTTGTAATGCGATATTTTATTCATTTAATTTCAGTATCAATCATGTATATTGTCTATGTGACTGTAATGTTCTTGAAAGTACAAAGGGAGAATTGTTAAAAGATAATCAATGAAATGTTTTCTGAGAATGTTGCATTGTCCTTCTATCCAATACTTCAGCAAGCTGTCAAATGAATCTGATAAATAGTACCTAGTGACACAGCAATGAAGACTGTTTCTCTCTGTGATATTACAATCCGTCCGTGTATCAAGTGAGCTAACCGGATCATCTAAGCCTGTACATTGTTCTGTTTTTCTGTATAAAATATGATTCGGTTCCTATGTTCGTCGCGGTCTGAGATACTGGTGTAATGAAATTCGGTTCAGATCAGCTTCAGACTGCATTACCTATTTATCAGTAGTTGTCGCGTGAATATTAATAACGTGTACAGGATCGGCAACTGGAGGGAACGTTTGGAATGAGGAAGCCGTCAGCCAAGGAGATTTATGCTCTCAGTGCATTCTGATTGACATGTACTAAACCATACACCTTCGTTCTCTGCTTGACGACATCAACAGGAGGAAGTACAACGTGTACATGATTTTTATATTGGAACGTGCTGCTTCAATCATTCAGTCAATATTTATATCTTGTAGTGGAGGCCACAGGCACATTATACATTTACAACTGACAATGAGAGTATATATACAATGTGCAGCATAAACAATAACATAAGGTTCGGTTATGGTACAACATGTACAGATACGTGCCACACTGCTTTTAGATTTACGTCATACATTAACAGGTGACATTTATGTACAGCAGGATTCAAATAGTATTTCTTTGGTCAAGACAGAAACCTTTAGTTCGTATACTTTACATACTAATAAAATGGTATTCGTCTTCAATATATCGTTCTTTGCAAACAAGGCATAATTTATTTATGCACTCATGAAAGCATGAAATGATATCTTTTCCCCGAGCATTTCCACGCGCCATATGTTTCCTTGCTTGTAATCCCCAACAGATAACACATGTTACTTTACAAATCATCGTTTTCTTTGTTGCTTCACGCAGACCACTGATACAGCAACAAAAGGGCGGCCTGTCATTAACCGATTCATCTGATCCATCGATTAACAGCATTAGCATCGATCTATGTATGGTTCGATGACATGCATCAACCAAGTCAGCAAGCATGGATCCCGAGCCACATTGCACGAGGTTTACCACAGGCAGCTATACGAATGCTTTATGGATCGGGACCCTGTCTGCGATACGTTTACAGTCACCTTACGCAAGCATGTATCAGCGATAAAACAGGTGCTCGAAAATGTGTCAGTGTTATCTCTAAACAAGGATACAAATGTCGAATGTTCTGCAAACTGCAGGACAGGCTACTTCCTTGTTGGCAGTCACACAAATGACGGTTTTTTTTGTCTTACGACGTGAATACCAAGGGAACTGTTCAAATCTTCTTTGTCGCATTAAGATCCTAATTCCTTACCTAAGAGCAGCGATTAAACAGGTTAGCAAATTTACTTCCGACAAAATACTTTTCAAGGGTTTTACAATTCAATCCAATGGATAAAATCTGTTAACGTAAGTGTTGTGGTTTTTTGCATAGAATTTGAAGTACTTCCTTATCGATGTTGATGTTTATACGGGCACAATCTGAGTGAATTTGAATTGAACTTATTTATTAAAATAAATTTATGTGAATGGCGTATTTTGATTCTATTCTCTGAACTCAGCACAGAACATCAGCATATTAATTATTATTTCAAGTGAAGATATCTTATTTCTAGAACGTGTTTAGTACCGTATTTCCCACTTAACCCTGCGTGTCGTTGTAAAAAGCGTTAAGGTGATCGTACTTAATCTGGTCGTATCTGAAATGTCGAAAACACAGTCTGCATGTTGTACAGATTGGTAACTTTAGCCTGTGGTTGTGACAGCAATGTGGCATGTCAAAAGAAGTCAACCAAGCAATATCTTTATGCATCAAGAAATAGAAATTAAAGACCAAACAGATATCAACAACAAGGCAGGAAAAGGTACACATGGTCAATCAGCGAACTGATACCTTACCTTACAATCGATGCTAACTCTGATGATGTATGACATCGAGAATGATCAATCTTTGTGTACACAGAAAACAAATCGCCAAGACGGATCGTGGTAATTTGATGTCATTTGAAGTGCATTTACGGTGTTCCGTTTTTCATCTCTTGTTGGAAATGACATTTACCAGACAGTCCAGTACGAGTCGTGAAAGAATACCAATTTCATGTTTGAAGTATCACATCTATTCTAATATATATTTGTAAAAATATTTAGGAGGTTATGAAGTCTGTCTACAGCCAATCTAATCAGCAAAACGGTAAACATTGTCTGCGGTTGTCGTTTCGAATTGTGTCCTTCTGCAAAACAATATATCAGTGTCACGTTTGTGTTTGGATACAAGTGCATATATACCTTGCGGATGTCTGCTTTACAATGTTATGTTGCAGGAACATCATGCCGAGACACACTGAAACAGTCAGTGAGTTTGGTTTTACGCCACCTTTAGCAATATTCAAGCAATATCACGGCAAAGCACACCAGAAGTCTACTTCACACATTGTAACCGTTGTTGGGAATCTAACTCGGTCCTCGACGTAATGAGCGAACGCTTGAACCACTAGACTACCCTACACAGGAACAGAGCTTCGCACGTTGTGCCCTTGTAGTGATTATAAACCTTGCCTTCGTATTGGTGATCGAATACTTTGATGATCAGATGACTTAGTTCATGTTATGGTATCTCAGCTGTGTAGATCGATGCTGATATCAGTCACTTGATTGCCTCGTCCGAACTCACTTCGACAGCCATGATAAACTGGAATATTGCAGAGTGAAACCAACAAACTACTCCTCAAGACTAAGCTAATCCAACGCGTCGGTTGGCAAGCCACACAGTACAATACACTTAATGTACACTGACAAGGTAAAGCTACACCATCAAACAAAGTAACTGCTGATTGTTGTCAAACGCTAAAAGGATTATATTTCCAGAACCTGTCTAATCTGTTGTTACATAATTCACAGCGTGACTGAAACACTATCAGTTATTGATGTCAACGTGCCGGCTCTCAGCTACACCGAATTTACATTAAAACGTGAATTCTGTCGGACCAACAGTAGGTCAGTGGATGTTGTAAGTAATAATAAGTCAGTGAGTGAGTTCAGTTTTATGCTGCTTTTAGCAATTATACAGCAACTCTCCCGGTCTTTCCTTTTCTGGCGTCTCTGTTCTTCGTCCCTGGTTCGCCTCTCTGTAAAATCAGACGAGCCGGTATTCACAAGGCTTAGTCATGCTGTAACGCAAGAGATAAAACACAGGAGTACACGAGAGTGATTTATTAGGCACGACACGTGGACTGGACTTGTGAGTTAGACAGTCCTATATTTACACTATGGGCAGGTAAGACCGGTACGTTAAGCCCACAACACAGTATATTCGTCAGAGACATTATATTCGTCAGAACACAGAGATGCAATACATTCGTCAGATCACAGAGAGACATTATATTCGTCAGAGATATTATATTCGTCAGAACACACAGAGGGGCATAATACTCTTAAGAACACAGAGGCAATATATTCATCAGAACACAGACAGACAATACATTCGTCAGAACACAGAGATGCAATACATTCGTCAAAACACAGAGAGACATTAGATTCGTCAGAACACAGAGATACAATACATTCGTCAGAACACAAATATGCAATACATTCGTCAGAACACAGAGATGCAATACATTCGTCAGAACACACAGATACAATACATTCGTCAGAACACAGAGATACAATACATTCGTCAGAAAACATATATGCAATACATTCGTCAGAACACAGAGATACAATACATTCGTCAGAACACAGGGATGCAATACATTCGTCAGAACACAGAGAGACATTATATTCGTCAGAACACAGAGATGCAATACATTCGTCAGAACACAGAGAGACAATACATTCGTCAGAACACAGAGATACAATACATTCGTCAGAACACAAATATGCAATACATTCGTCAGAACAGAGAGATGCAATACATTCGTCAGAACACAGAGATGCAATACAGTCGTCAGAACACAGAGATGCAATACATTCGTCAGAACACAAATATGCAATACATTCGTCAGAACACAAATATGCAATACATTCGTCAGAACAGAGAGATGCAATACATTCGTCAGAACACAGAGATGCAATACATTCGTCAGAACACAGAGATGCAATACATTCGTCAGAACACAGAGATACAATACATTCGTCAGAACACAAATATGCAATACATTCGTCAGAACACAGAGATACAATACATTCGTCAGAACACAGAGATACAATACATTCGTCAGAACACAGAGATACAATACATTCGTCAGAAAACATATATGCAATACATTCGTCAGAACACAGAGATACAATACATTCGTCAGAACACAGAGATGCAATACATTCGTCAAAACACAGAGAGACATTAGATTCGTCAGAACACAGAGAGATATTTTGTTCGTCAAACCGTGTAATAATAGAGCATACTAGTACTGTTCAAACCACATGACAGTGACTCAGTACTCACTTTAGTACACACATATGATAAGACCAAAGAAACTACCCGCAACCCTGCTCCAGATAATATGTATACGACCAGTCAACAATTTTTGCTTATTATTTTGAAAATAGAAAGGTCAAAACCGAAGTCTGCTCAAGACAGTCCAGAGATTGTCAACATGAAATACGATGACATTGTTTTTGCAAACAAGAATGACAATAGATAGAAATTCAGGGGCGATTTGTATTTTAAAATATCTATTAAGTACCTATTGTGTTCAAACAATAGTGTCACAAAATGTAACAAAAGTGTTCATGACATGATTTTACAAAGGTGCACAGATCAAAAAATCAGTTTTACCTGAAAATGTTTTACCTGTGTTTTATGCGATTTCTTACAAGGATCACATAGGCATCGCCACAACACGACAGAAATCATCTTCCAGTTGAAATTGTGTTTCAAGGTCAAATCACTACGCCACGTCTTGACTCTGCGACACAGAACATCACCATTGACAGAATGCACGCTCTAGATTACCAATCTTCTGCTGCAAGGCGTCAGAATTTTAGCCTGAGCAAGATATTACGGTTTGCAGTTCGTTGCAACCAAACGTGTTAAACAAATGACCGTCCCCGTACAGGCAGACGTCAAGTTACCACTGCAGTCGGTACATCCGGGTACTACTGTTAAGTGATCGTACTGCCACGTCTGAGAGCAGAGACCCGACGTCGGCGTCGTGCAACGTCTTCACCATGGCGGTCAGCGTTTCCGTCATCCAACGGTATCCACGTGGTTGAATTGGCATCACCTCCTTCTAAAGTGGTGCAAAACTTCATGCACCAAACTCTACGAGTGTATGATTTAATCATGTTTGAAAATACAACATTTTCGCAAAAGTTATCTGGTCTATATGTTTTTGGTGGTTTCTTTTGTTTGTTTGGCTTTCTTTGTTTGTTTTGTTTGTTTTTTGAGTGTGTGTTTTTTTCTTGTCTTTTTTGTTTTGTTTTTTCTTGTTCTGTTTTGTTTTAATTTGTTTGGGTTTTTTTTTTTTGTTTTGTGTTTGTTTGGTGGGGGGGCGGTTGTGTGTGTGTGTGTTTGTTGGGTTTTTTCTTTTGATAGTATATAAGGTATATACGAGGTGATGGCAATAAGTTTTGAGCATTGCATAGAAAAACACAAAATATTGGTATGAACCACATTTATTTTTCAACATAGTCCCTTTGTGAGTCAAGACACTTGTTCCATCTTTTCTGTAGAAGACGCCATTTTGGTCCTCAAACCAAGCCTCAGTAGCAGCAATAAGCTCATTATCATCCTGAAATCTACGACCACGCAAGTGTTTCTTGAGATTTGGGAACAGATGATAATCACTTTGTGCCAGGTCTAGAGAGTAGGGGGGATGCGGCAAGATTCCTGGACAGCAGCGGCTGCAACGCGAGAGGTGTGTACTGGAGCATTGTCTTGATGTAGAAGAATACTACGTCTGATCTTGCCCCGGCGCTTCTCCTTGATTGACTGTCGCACTTGCCTCAACAAGTTAGCGTAATATTCCCCATTCATTGTTCTTCCTTTTGGTAAGTAATCTATGTGGATGACGCCTTTGCTATCCCAGAAGACTGTCGCCGTTACCTTCTGCACTGATCTGGAGGCTTTGAACATTTTGGTCCTGGGAGAAGTGACATGTTTCCATTCCATTGATTCTTGTTTGCTCTCAGGATCGTAGTGGTGGATCCAGGTTTCATCACAGGTTACTAGCCTAAAGTGAAAATCTTCTGGATTCTTCTTGTATCTGGTTAGCATGGAGTTGCCTATGGTGACCCTTGTTTGCTTCATTTCATCTGTAAGCATTCTTGGCACCCATCTTGCGCACACCTTACAGATGACGAGATGTTCATGAAGAATTGTCTCTATGGATCCGTGTGAAATGCCTGTGGTCTGCTCTAACTCGTGGCGCGTGATTCGACGATTTTCCAGCACAAGTCTATGCACTCTGTCAATGTTTTCCTGACTAGTGCTTGTTGTTGGGCGACCTGGACGGGGGTCATCTTCAAGACTGTCTCTACCATGCTTAAATTCATTGACCCATCGTTTGATGGTAGCAGATGAAGGGGAAGACTTCCCATAAACTGCTGAAAGCCTTTCTTCAATGTTCTTCGCCGTGTTTCCTTCAAGAACTAAAAACTTAATTACTGCTCTATACTCAATTTTATTCATTTTCACTGCCGTGAGGGGGTCACTTTCTGTCGATGTGAGCTTTTCAATAACTTCTGAGAGTAGGATACCAAAACTTATATATCACATCAGCTACACCCCAAGGTTCAATGTCGTACCATAGTCTGTGACACCTGGGTATGAAAAATTCTCAAGGCTCAAAACTTATTGACATCCCCTTGTACATTATCCATTCAAACAGTTAATGTATATTTTGTATTTAAGATAAGTTGTTATCTATGTAGCTGAAAATAACTAAATATGAATAAGTGATTCTGTTTGAATAATTCACCAGGGCAAGGCATTTCCTTCGCTCTCCTATATTTGTTGTGTTCAGTTTTAATCACATTTTCAGTGAAAAAAAACAACAACGATTATACGGGATTCAAGCTTTCCATGCTGCAGATTAAAAGCATGCTTTCCAACAGAATTGTCGTCACAATAACAATTTTACTGATGAAATATAGATTTCCAATCCATTATAAGTTAATGACTGAAAAGTTCTAGACCAGTCTTCCACGGAACTGATTACGAATTATGTTTCACCAAAGGCAACACACATCCTCGTATGGTGCTAGAGTGCACATAGCTTACTGGTGTAGAAATGTCCATTAGAGTGACGTCAGCATCCTTTGGACTATACCTGACGAGCAGGCCTTTCTTCTAGTTTGTGAGGAGCCATGAACATCCGAGGTATAACAGACCCTAAGCAACTCATGCTTGCCACAAACGCGGCAGAATCGGGTGGTCAGGCTCACTGACTTGGCTGACATATGTCATCGCTTCCCATTTGCGTAAACCGATGCTCATCCTGTTGATCACTGCATTGTCTAGTCCAGACTCGATTATTTACCGACCGCCTTCATAAAGCTGGAACATCTCTGAGTTCGACGTAATACTAAACTTGCTCACTCAGTCCAGTTTGTGCTAAGATCTGACACGTCTCGGGAACAGAAAAGATGTTCCGTGAGTACAGAAACACGTTCATTCACTGCCGCCAAGGACACCGATTTCATAATCGGATGAACATATCTTTAATGAGTCTAAATGACATTTATGTAGCGGTAACATTTTGAAACCATATTTATACATAGCTGGACATAACTATTGCATAATCATTGAGTGTATAATGGTTTCATGTTGTTCAGTTGTTAAAAAGTAGAAAAGAACAAAACAAATATGCGTCATAAAAGGTAATATAAAATATTGAAGGGTGTGGCAGTATTGTAATGTTTCGTTTTGTGGAGGATTTAAAATGCATTTCGTTTGCCTGAAAGGTTCTCAATACAGCTTGGTTTACGTATAATGGGTTTAGAATGACACCTGTTTATCACCTGATCCTACGTCGAGGCTCCCACTTGGCTAATTTCACACATTTGTTACAACACTGTCACAGAACACCGCAACCCAGCAACAATGTAACATCTCACGTAGCAGCAACATAAAAACAGGCAATGGGGGGTCTGCTCATGTGGTGATTCACAGCAGGATATACGTAATACGGCTCCCTTCCACATATGGGACAGACTGCATGTCATCATTACTTGATATATCGCCATCTGAATATACCTAACACTATCCTACACTAAGTCATGCATTAACTTGGCGCTTTAATCATATAATCTTCGAAAATAGTAGGGGATCATCACCAAACGCAGTGCATCACCATTTGCCATAGTTATTTGGAATGTAGTCGCTTTTGAAAGATGATTGGTGTATGCAATGTAATTTGCATGTATACGGTTTTAAGTTTAAAACTAGAAACAAACACTAACAAATGTGTGACGCAAGATGAGTGCCAAAATTAGTGATTTCTCGACCTTCTTGGAAATAACGTCAAAATCAAGAATGGGACCCAATGCAGGTGTATGGGGCAACTGCGTTGTGTTTAGGGGTGGTAATAGAGGGAAATGGAGGTGCTTTCTTCAGATGTCTGTCCTTTGAACATTTGTTAAAGTGTACACTTCCTATCCAAATTGAAAGTTTATTATCCCCTACTTTTTTTAGAAGTATATTTAACATTTAGCCTCGACATTCTCAAAACGTTACCTAAGCAGATGAGCATACACACTGACAAATAATGCAAAAAGCTTCTGAGAGAGAGTCCACCACTGCAAAACCGTGATAAAATAGTTCGGCCTTCAACTTTTGGCGGAGGCGTTGGAGGTTTCTTCTGTTTTGAATAGTAAGTTGGTTAACACTATGGCTGTATGGGTTCGCCCTTCTTCTGTTTTGAATAGTAAGTTGGTTAACACTATGGCTGTATGGGTTCGCCCTTCTTCTGTTTTGAATAGTAAGTTGGTTAACACTATGGCTGTATAGGTTCGCCCTTCTTCTGTTTTGAATAGTAAGTTGGTTAACACTATGGCTGTATAGGTTCGCCCTTCTTCTGTTTTGAATAGTAAGTTGGTTAACACTATGGCTGTATAGGTTCGCCCTTCTTCTGTTTTGAATAGTAAGTTGGTTAACACTATGGCTGTATGGGTTCGCCCTTCTTCTGTTTTGAATAGTAAGTTGGTTAACACTATGGCTGTATGGGTTCGCCCTTCTTCTGTTTTGAATAGTAAGTTGGTTAACACTATGGCTGTATAGGTTCGCCCTTCTTCTGTTTTGAATAGTAAGTTGGTTAACACTATGGCTGTATGGGTTCGCCCTTCTTCTGTTTTGAATAGTAAGTTGGTTAACACTATGGCTGTATGGGTTCGCCCTTCTTCTGTTTTGAATAGTAAGTTGGTTAACACTATGGCTGTATAGGTTCGCCCTTCTTCTGTTTTGAATAGTAAGTTGGTTAACACTATGGCTGTATGGGTTCGCCCTTCTTCTGTTTTGAATAGTAAGTTGGTTAACACTATGGCTGTATAGGTTCGCCCTTCTTCTGTTTTGAATAGTAAGTTGGTTAACACTATGGCTGTATAGGTTCGCCCTTCTTCTGTTTTGAATAGTAAGTTGGTTAACACTATGGCTGTATAGGTTCGCCCTTCTTCTGTTTTGAATAGTAAGTTGGTTAACACTATGGCTGTATAGGTTCGCCCTTCTTCTGTTTTGAATAGTAAGTTGGTTAACACTATGGCTGTATAGGTTCGCCCTTCTTCTGTTTTGAATAGTAAGTTGGTTAACACTATGGCTGTATGGGTTCGCCCTTCTTCCGTTTTGAATAGTAAGTTGGTTAACACTATGGCTGTATAGGTTCGCCCTTCTTCCGTTTTGAATAGTAAGTTGGTTAACACTATGGCTGTATGGGTTCGCCCTTCTTCTGTTTTGAATAGTAAGTTGGTTAACACTATGGCTGTATAGGTTCGCCCTTCTTCTGTTTTGAATAGTAAGTTGGTTAACACTATGGCTGTATGGGTTCGCCCTTCTTCCGTTTTGAATAGTAAGTTGGTTAACACTATGGCTGTATAGGTTCGCCCTTCTTCTGTTTTGAATAGTAAGTTGGTTAACACTATGGCTGTATAGGTTCGCCCTTCTTCTGTTTTGAATAGTAAGTTGGTTAACACTATGGCTGTATAGGTTCGCCCTTCTTCTGTTTTGAATAGTAAGTTGGTTAACACTATGGCTGTATAGGTTCGCCCTTCTTCTGTTTTGAATAGTAAGTTGGTTAACACTATGGCTGTATAGGTTCGCCCTTCTTCTGTTTTGAATAGTAAGTTGGTTAACACTATGGCTGTATAGGTTCGCCCTTCTTCTGTTTTGAATAGTAAGTTGGTTAACACTATGGCTGTATAGGTTCGCCCTTCTTCTGTTTTGAATAGTAAGTTGGTTAACACTATGGCTGTATAGGTTCGCCCTTCTTCTGTTTTGAATAGTAAGTTGGTTAACACTATGGCTGTATAGGTTCGCCCTTCTTCTGTTTTGAATAGTAAGTTGGTTAACACTATGGCTGTATGGGTTCGCCCTTCTTCTGTTTTGAATAGTAAGTTGGTTAACACTATGGCTGTATAGGTTCGCCCTTCTTCTGTTTTGAATAGTAAGTTGGTTAACACTATGGCTGTATGGGTTCGCCCTTCTTCTGTTTTGAATAGTAAGTTGGTTAACACTATGGCTGTATAGGTTCGCCCTTCTTCTGTTTTGAATAGTAAGTTGGTTAACACTATGGCTGTATAGGTTCGCCCTTCTTCTGTTTTGAATAGTAAGTTGGTTAACACTATGGCTGTATGGGTTCGCCCTTCTTCCGTTTTGAATAGTAAGTTGGTTAACACTATGGCTGTATAGGTTCGCCCTTCTTCTGTTTTGAATAGTAAGTTGGTTAACACTATGGCTGTATGGGTTCGCCCTTCTTCTGTTTTGAATAGTAAGTTGGTTAACACTATGGCTGTATAGGTTCGCCCTTCTTCTGTTTTGAATAGTAAGTTGGTTAACACTATGGCTGTATGGGTTCGCCCTTCTTCCGTTTTGAATAGTAAGTTGGTTAACACTATGGCTGTATAGGTTCGCCCTTCTTCCGTTTTGAATAGTAAGTTGGTTAACACTATGGCTGTATAGGTTCGCCCTTCTTCCGTTTTGAATAGTAAGTTGGTTAACACTATGGCTGTATAGGTTCGCCCTTCTTCTGTTTTGAATAGTAAGTTGGTTAACACTATGGCTGTATAGGTTCGCCCTTCTTCTGTTTTGAATAGTAAGTTGGTTAACACTATGGCTGTATAGGTTCGCCCTTCTTCTGTTTTGAATAGTAAGTTGGTTAACACTATGGCTGTATAGGTTCGCCCTTCTTCTGTTTTGAATAGTAACTTGGTTAACACTATGGCTGTATAGGTTCGCCCTTCTTCTGTTTTGAATAGTAAGTTGGTTAACACTATGGCTGTATAGGTTCGCCCTTCTTCTGTTTTGAATAGTAAGTTGGTTAACACTATGGCTGTATAGGTTCGCCCTTCTTCTGTTTTGAATAGTAAGTTGGTTAACACTATGGCTGTATAGGTTCGCCCTTCTTCTGTTTTGAATAGTAAGTTGGTTAACACTATGGCTGTATAGGTTCGCCCTTCTTCTGTTTTGAATAGTAAGTTGGTTAACACTATGGCTGTATAGGTTCGCCCTTCTTCTGTTTTGAATAGTAAGTTGGTTAACACTATGGCTGTATAGGTTCGCCCTTCTTCTGTTTTGAATAGTAAGTTGGTTAACACTATGGCTGTATAGGTTCGCCCTTCTTCTGTTTTGAATAGTAAGTTGGTTAACACTATGGCTGTATAGGTTCGCCCTTCTTCTGTTTTGAATAGTAAGTTGGTTAACACTATGGCTGTATAGGTTCGCCCTTCTTCTGTTTTGAATAGTAAGTTGGTTAACACTATGGCTGTATAGGTTCGCCCTTCTTCTGTTTTGAATAGTAAGTTGGTTAACACTATGGCTGTATAGGTTCGCCCTTCTTCTGTTTTGAATAGTAAGTTGGTTAACACTATGGCTGTATAGGTTCGCCCTTCTTCTGTTTTGAATAGTAAGTTGGTTAACACTATGGCTGTATAGGTTCGCCCTTCTTCTGTTTTGAATAGTAAGTTGGTTAACACTATGGCTGTATAGGTTCGCCCTTCTTCTGTTTTGAATAGTAAGTTGGTTAACACTATGGCTGTATAGGTTCGCCCTTCTTCTGTTTTGAATAGTAAGTTGGTTAACACTATGGCTGTATAGGTTCGCCCTTCTTCTGTTTTGAATAGTAAGTTGGTTAACACTATGGCTGTATAGGTTCGCCCTTCTTCTGTTTTGAATAGTAAGTTGGTTAACACTATGGCTGTATAGGTTCGCCCTTCTTCTGTTTTGAATAGTAAGTTGGTTAACACTATGGCTGTATAGGTTCGCCCTTCTTCTGTTTTGAATAGTAAGTTGGTTAACACTATGGCTGTATAGGTTCGCCCTTCTTCTGTTTTGAATAGTAAGTTGGTTAACACTATGGCTGTATAGGTTCGCCCTTCTTCTGTTTTGAATAGTAAGTTGGTTAACACTATGGCTGTATAGGTTCGCCCTTCTTCTGTTTTGAATAGTAAGTTGGTTAACACTATGGCTGTATAGGTTCGCCCTTCTTCTGTTTTGAATAGTAAGTTGGTTAACACTATGGCTGTATAGGTTCGCCCTTCTTCTGTTTTGAATAGTAAGTTGGTTAACACTATGGCTGTATGGGTTCGCCCTTCTTCTGTTTTGAATAGTAAGTTGGTTAACACTATGGCTGTATGGGTTCGCCCTTCTTCCGTTTTGAATAGTAAGTTGGTTAACACTATGGCTGTATAGGTTCGCCCTTCTTCTGTTTTGAATAGTAAGTTGGTTAACACTATGGCTGTATGGGTTCGCCCTTCTTCTGTTTTGAATAGTAAGTTGGTTAACACTATGGCTGTATAGGTTCGCCCTTCTTCTGTTTTGAATAGTAAGTTGGTTAACACTATGGCTGTATGGGTTCGCCCTTCTTCCGTTTTGAATAGTAAGTTGGTTAACACTATGGCTGTATAGGTTCGCCCTTCTTCTGTTTTGAATAGTAAGTTGGTTAACACTATGGCTGTATAGGTTCGCCCTTCTTCTGTTTTGAATAGTAAGTTGGTTAACACTATGGCTGTATAGGTTCGCCCTTCTTCTGTTTTGAATAGTAAGTTGGTTAACACTATGGCTGTATAGGTTCGCCCTTCTTCTGTTTTGAATAGTAAGTTGGTTAACACTATGGCTGTATAGGTTCGCCCTTCTTCTGTTTTGAATAGTAAGTTGGTTAACACTATGGCTGTATAGGTTCGCCCTTCTTCTGTTTTGAATAGTAAGTTGGTTAACACTATGGCTGTATAGGTTCGCCCTTCTTCTGTTTTGAATAGTAAGTTGGTTAACACTATGGCTGTATAGGTTCGCCCTTCTTCTGTTTTGAATAGTAAGTTGGTTAACACTATGGCTGTATAGGTTCGCCCTTCTTCTGTTTTGAATAGTAAGTTGGTTAACACTATGGCTGTATAGGTTCGCCCTTCTTCTGTTTTGAATAGTAAGTTGGTTAACACTATGGCTGTATAGGTTCGCCCTTCTTCTGTTTTGAATAGTAAGTTGGTTAACACTATGGCTGTATAGGTTCGCCCTTCTTCTGTTTTGAATAGTAAGTTGGTTAACACTATGGCTGTATAGGTTCGCCCTTCTTCTGTTTTGAATAGTAAGTTGGTTAACACTATGGCTGTATGGGTTCGCCCTTCTTCTGTTTTGAATAGTAAGTTGGTTAACACTATGGCTGTATAGGTTCGCCCTTCTTCTGTTTAAAAGTTTTAACGATTGTCCATTTAAATCAGGGATTACTTACTTACTTTCATACTTTCAGAAGCTTCCTGGATGGACATTGACTTCCGACACAACACTGAATGTGACGTGATAGCAATAAATTACAAACTATGACAATCCTTTGCATATGTGACATATGTTATACTTGCGATTACACTTTCTTAGTAAAACAAAGATTCCAGTACTGTTGTTGAGTCACGTCCCATGTGTGATCCGAACACACACCGTCAGAGTCAGGTACCTAATCGCCAGGACACAGCGCCTCACCCGCTCAACCACCGCGACTTCCAATGGGACTCGGTCCAACAAAGGTACTACAAACTGTTCTTTACTAAGAGTATAATCCCAAACATAACATATGTTACATTTGTCCTATTGTAAATGGCATTGTGTAACCATTGACAGTATGATGACACATTTGAAAAGATCGATGATACTTCCGCATTATCCCCAAGTCGCCTTACATCGCCCATGGCACGACAATGCTATGTTTTTTCATAGAGATTCATTTCTTTTGAATATGCTAAAATCAAGTGGTTAGTAACAGTTTTAAAAATTTCACATAAAGTTGGAACATCGTCATAAAAATTTCGTCTAATATGGGAAAAAGTAACTAAAAATTAAGAATAAAAAAATTAACACAAGCAAAATTACTTTTACAAAAACAGTACTGCGTCCATGACAAGGGTTGTAAAATGGCGGATCTTCTCTATTCTTTATAAAGAAATGTGTATGGTAGCTATGTCCGATACGACATTGCTGAACAACACCCTCATCATTGCGAATAAGTCTAGTTAGTAGATTCCATCTAATATTGTTTTGGGGTTATTGTTTTGCATTTACGGCTTGATCATCCCAGCTCTGTTGCCACTGATATATGACATATTGTCAAATGCCTTGAAAACCGAAGTTAGTAACTTATACCAGAATGGCTTGGAAGCCAACAAAACATGATACAAAACAGCAAAAGATGTATCTATGTGGATACAATATAAATATATAAACACACACAAACAAACAAACAAACAAACAAACAAAATAAATAAATAAATTTAGGCTTGAATGCAAATGCAGACACAAGAAACTTTGGACTTCTGAAGTGAACGTCCACATCATGGCCATACCCATGAAAATCCGAGTTGTCTGGACCTGACCCGGATATTTCCATATTTTGTTGAGTGCAACAACAAGCAAAAATCACTGTCAAATCTGCAAATATTTAGTCAAGATCTCTTTTGTTAATAAGACAAGACAAGAAATTCAGGGTCCAGACACCCGCATTCGAAGAATCATGTCAGACAATAGACAACAATTAGGTGATCCTAATTGGGTATATTTTCTTCTCAAAAAGACACTATACGCTTTAGGAAACTATTTGATACAACTTTTCCATGCTGAATGTGGGGAATAGTTGCCCACATCAAAACGTTTGAAAAAAGAGAGGTTGACATATTACACTCACGTCTGTAGTGAATCGCTTGAACGCACCCTACATGAAATGCACCTACATCATGGAATTGTCTCTCATCCTGATCTAGAGCCTGTGACTTTTGGTCTTAAAAAGCCACATCATACTCCAAATGCATTTCTTTAAGCCACTAAAGACGACAAGAGAATTAACAGACTGACATGAGCTCAACGACAAAACACAACACGACACAACATAGCACGACACAACGCCATCGACCGTTTACAAGATCGGGTAAGGCACTTCAGCGAGGTCAGACAGACCATGTCAAACGTATGGATCCAATACAACAATGCTCTAGTGTAAATGACTGATCCAGGTCAGCTGTAGACATCTTCGTTCAAACACGGCGGACGCTTCATCCACAACAATCCAAATCCAATGTTCGATCCGTGACAATGTTTGATCTCACGTTATACATGTTTGATAGTACTTCCTCCAGCAAATGAATTTCAGATGTTACATTAAATATTGGCCTTCTCGATCACCCGATTTGTCCCACATTGAACATCTATGGGATGCTGCAGACCGACAGATGCGCCAGCGTAATCCGCAACCTCAGCCACTACAAAGAACTGCACACAGCATTTCAACCAAGAGTATCAAAACATGACAGCATTCGGCATAACCTTTCTTCTGTGAGTCACCGCTGCAAAGCTGTTGTCGGTGCTAATGGTGGTGACACCAAATACTGACATTTTCCTCTGACCAAGTGGCTTTAATAGCCTCTTTGGTTTTATCACTTTTTGGATAATCATGTTTTGGAAATTTAGAAAGTGGCAATTTTACTGTAATTGAGCAATGATGTCACGTTTGAATCAGTTATGTGTTCCCCCGGTAACTCCAAAACATCACGTGTAGTTTCTTTTATGAAGAGTATATTTATCATGTGAGGGCGTTGTTTGCTCTGAGACTCTATTTGTGATATTTTGTGACGGCGT